>NC_016133.3:45853236-46478236 GCF_000005505.3 Brachypodium distachyon | reverse complement strand
AGAGCCCTCACGCTTGTCATGCATGAGTCCAAGAGTCCCAACCATAGATGATTTCTTAAAAAAAAAGGCTTGACAAGTTTTCATGTGATGAGTAAGTCGATGCCGTGGGCTACTCGTTGCGTTAGGGATTTGGAGAAAACGGGGAATGATGATAGAGCTTAAGTGGGGAAATAACGACAAAAGGAGGCCTGGAAAGTAGGACGAACGGAGAGAGGTTTTGAAGGTTATTTAGAAATTTCATGGCAACAAGTTTGCTGATTTCTTTTTTTCAACTTTTGTAATGTCCATGTCAGTTGCCACGTGGCAAATTCTAACTCTAAAACACAATTTCAAATGAAAATGTTCCGGTCTGTCAAGTTTAGGGGGTAAATATACAATTTGCTAGTCTATTGAATAAACTGTTTCCACCTGCTAAGTTTTATGGACCTCCAAATGCTTTTTCTCTTTTGTATACCCAGCATTTAATTCTTTTAGTGAATAATGATCCATTAACTAAAGTCATGCTTGATTGAAGTTATATAACCTAAGATATGCTTTATTTTCTTGGGAACACACTATATATATCCTCGGTTTTGGCCGTTAATAATGGCTTTTGGAAGGGTTCTATGTGTTATATGAGTCTTGAATGATGTGGATTTCTCCTCTTTGTTATATGTGCATTTTGAGCAGCTGGTGGGCGAAAGCGAAAGACTGCGGATGAAAAAGCTTGAGGAGTTGAGCAAGACGATAGAGACACTCTACTAGAGGAGAGGTCTTTGGTGCCACTGCAGAAGAGGAGCTTATGCTAGGTGCGATTTTCATGGCGTTGGAACAATCAAATGTGTGAGTGCGAGTTCATCAAGTGTATCTTGAATTATGTAACCGATGATGAGGAGCTTGTGAGTGAGTTCATGTAGTCTACATTATTTCACTATCTTATCTTGGTTTGATGTGGGATATGTGCGATGTGATCCATCACTATGCAGCAAACTAGTTAACCTCCATGCTTATACAAGATCTTCTCCAAGAAAAATGAGGTTAAATTGTGTGCCAAGAATGATTTTATCGTATGAATTAATAGCGGTGGAGTAATTTGTACTGAAAGGTTTTGCACTTTCCTATGTGCATCCTATGTTCTTAAATCTCCTTTAAAGATTTGATCCAATGCAATCGCAAAAGGAGAAAACTGAATCTTAATGCGCACACTACTATAATCTTGCTCTCCCGCATGCACACGCTTCGGGTCATTTGGTCCACTATGCTGAACAAATCTTTCTTTTAGGAGAGCTTGCATGCAAAACTTGGTATTGCTTGGTAGACACAAAGAAAATGGAGATTTTGCTAGTGCACATATCAGAAAGTCAAGAAATGTTAATGTCAACGCATTTAATGTTGTTTTCAGAAATTCCAAATGTCTTGTAGCTCAATCCTAGGTCCGATTTATGACCCGTTTTCACTATTGGATTCGTTTCAACGAGGACTTTGAAACTAGATCTCAGTTGTTTTTTATCTTAATTTTAAAGTTACCATCCTCATCTGAAATAACATACATTATTAACATGTTGGTAACGTTCATATATTATTGTGTGATAACTTAATACACAAGCTACCAACCTATTTCATATGAAATTAAAACCGACTTGTAACTGTTATTAACAGTTGGCAACTTCTTATGTTGTTGGATAACTTTTAGGGTGAAAAAAATATATAGTTATCAAAACATATCAATATAGGATTTAGTTTTGAAAATATCGTTGAGACAAACTTAACTGTGATAACAGACCGTAAAATGGGTACACTGTTTGAGTGTTAAAACATTTTAAAATTTAAAAGGTCAAACAATCAAGATGATGTCGTCAATTTCGTCCAGTAGTACATGCGTGCAAAATATTTTCATCACCGCGCTTCCCTCAACCGCATGTGCTAGATGAAAATTGTGGGCACAGTTGCGCAATTAGCACCGTCAAAGAGAAAACTTTTGGTCTAATTTTGGTTGTGAGTTCTTTGGCATCACGTGGAGGATTATGAGTTCACCAGGATGGGTCATAAATAGCTACTATGGGTGGCTAGGAATGTGTTTATCTAGCATAGGTGGCACACGGATCTCCGAACTGAAGCTTCACCATCCTAGAAGTTTTTATTATCTTCGAGTGCTTGTTAGCTTTTTTTCTTCATGTGTTTGCAATTGTGTGCTTCTTGTTATGCATATATGAGAGGACATCGATTTTTGGCTCCCGCCTCCCAGTGATATCGAAATCATGCAGCGTCCATTTATCTTTTTTGGCCCCGTACTCGGTATTGAACAATGGTGAATACTGGGCCGTCCAGGTTGTTCGTGTGCTGGAACACTTGAGCGTGAGCATTTAGGTGGACCAGCTCGGGTCGTTCGTGGATGGTGGACTAGCATCCTGGACCATTTGTATATGCTTGTTGGACCTGGTCCCCAACCCACCTCTAAAAATATCTCCCGAGCACCTAATTATTCCCCGAACCACCGTCTTCCCTGCCCCGATTACACTGCCGCGTCTCGCCGCCGCCTCACCGGATGTTGCCATTTCCCGCGTCGGACACCGCCGCCCGGCCATATCTCGCCAGCGCCAATTGCCGGCCACCCAGCCCGGATCTCGCCCGCGTCTACCGCCGACCGGTGCGCTAGAGGCGGATCAGGGTGTTCGCAGGGGCGGTACAATGTTGGGATGCAATTCAAGTCTGGCGATGACCATGGTGTGAAGCTTCGGCATCTATGACTTCGACGGCGACCAACGTCTGAGCGCGCTGCACCCGAGCACGAAGAACCCACGCCCCCACGTAGTCTCTCACCATCTCCTCTAGTACTGGATCTTGCGTATGGATGGCATCCGGCAGGTTCGGGGCCGGGTCGGGACAATCTGGACCTGGACCCGGGCACCCGCCTTGCGACCCGGACCCGGCACCGGGTCTAAAATTTTCCCAGACCCGGTACCCATCGGGTATATCCGACCGAAGAGCCTCATCAACATAACAGCAAAAATTACAGCAAACTAAGCCGGCGCAATTAATCACGGTTTCTAGTTAATTCTTGCTTTCGAATTCATCCATCCAATCGAATCAGAGGTGGCAACAACAAATACGAAGTGAATCCTCCGGCAAAAAACAAATCAGACCCCTAAAACCCAAATCCCCGGTCAGGAATGTATCCATCCATCCAAGAACTCGCCAGAAGAAGAACGACAATAGCTATGAGGAAGAAGAGTAGCTGCGAAGACGAGATGCCGAGAGGGTGGCGGTCGGAGGTGGCGACGCTCCGCGCTCATCCTCATCGGTCATCCTCGTTCTACGTGCTCCGGCGACCGAGGGATGAGAGAGGTTGGGCCGAGCATCGCCGGCAGGTGGCGTGGCTGCTTGGGGGTGTGGAGAGGTAGAGGGAGGCTTGGGGGCAGGATGCTGGCGGCACACGGGAGAGGAAGAAATTGAGAGGAACCGAGGGGGCCTCGTGCTTAGCGGTCATGCCCTCGTTGTCGTGGGTATGGAAGGCTAGCTAGGGTTGTTTAGTTGGGCCTAGGCTGGAGGATTGGGTTGGGCCGAATTTAGAATAATGCTGACATTGGGGGTCCAGATTATGAACCGGGTATACGGGTTCAGGTCTGGCCCTACCAGAACCGGACCCGCAAGACCCGACGGGTCCGAAAATTTCTCATTTACAGACCCGCGGGTCTAACTTTTTACCAGACCCACATGATAAATCGGGTCTAGACCCGTTGGGCGTTCGGGCACCCATTGCTATCCATAATCTTGCATGAATTTTTTATTCTTGTGGAGATGTTAATTCATTCTTGTTGTTAGTCATCGAAAGAGCTTGATCTTGTTCCTCTGTGGGGGACAGTGCTATGCTTATGATGCTTTTTTGTATGGTTTGTTACAATCTTGCAATATTTTGTGAAACAACATTGATAAATGTAGTGAAGAAAAAAAAGTATCATAGTATTTTCATAACTACTTTGGCATAGGCATGTCACTTCCAATTTACAGGTTACGATCCCTTCATGCTCACTATTGAAAATTTCACAAAATGAATAGACAGAGGGTCGAGGGTATGTTTGAGGAGAGGCCCCAGTGGCGGAAAAGCCAAAAATCTATGTTCCCAGGTTGAGTGCTTCTTGTTAACTCGGTTTTGATTAGCTTACTGACTTTTATGATGTGTTTTGTGCAAAACCGGAAATACATTAGAATTCATCTTGGTTGTTATAGGTCAGACTTTTTTTGGCAATGTGATGATTTGAGAGGAAATAATATCAATTAACTTACTTGGGAATTGTCGCAATGGAAGCTTCAACTCCCTCTAAAAATTTAAAGGGATGGAATAGGGAGCAAACGTTCGCTCCCTGGTCTTCTAGCGCGACGAGTAAAGTTGCTATCCGCTTAGAACTAAAGTTGATATTCTCACAGATTAAAGTTGCCACACCCATAGAACTAAAGTTGCCACCCCACGGAATTATACGTTCGCTTCCCAGCCTTCTGGAGCGACGGGGGTGTAGTTGCCAAACGCATAGAACTAAAGTTGCCACCCTCACAGACCAAAGTTAAGGTCCTACAGAATTAGAGTTACCATGCCACCAAACTAAAGTTGTCATCTCACAAGACATTGGCACGATCTCAGCCACAGTCTTCTCAATCGGATGGGCAACCGATTGTTCGCTCGGAGAGAATAAAGAGCGAACGCTCGCTCATCATAAGTTCCGAAAATTAAATCCTTATATGGTGCTACTTGTCCCTTGGCAATTTGACACTTTTCTTTTGAATTCCTATTGCATGGGTTGCTAAGTTGCATATCATGATTTGCACTCGGCGTTTAATGTTACTCCTTGACGTAGTATATCCCACATTTTTGGAACTTGTCTACAAAGAGTGCTTAAATCTCTTCGTTCTCGTATCTATGTTGATGTCGTATTTTCCAATCAATCAGACTTTCCATGGATAAATCATTTTTTACAAGAAAAAAATTAAACTCTTTTTCACGAGTAATTTAGTAGTAACGGCGTCCGCAATGGCTGACTCTTATTTAAAATTTGCTTGTGTGGAGGAAAGAGAAATAGGAGAGGGAAGAGAACTGACTCTTCGTGAAGAGTTAGACTCTTAAGGAAAGAATCGACGAAGAGTCAGCTAAGAGTCAGCTAAGAACTATCAGCTAAGAGTCTACCTTTTAATCATTGCACAACATCGCATTTAATGCTAACAAATTATATAGAGTCAATTTAAAGACACAAGTCATTGCACGTGTTATTTTACCGTTGAATCTACATGATGTGGAAAGTCAGTACTGACTCTACTGTTCGGGCCCAGTTTTGAAAACCGGACCGGTCATCGAACCGGTGAGGAGTTCACTGGTCTGACCGGCAGTTGAAACTGTAAGAAAGTGGACCTCCGTTACCAAACACAAGTTGCTGGTGGCTTGGCTGGCTAGCGAGTAGGTCCTTGCGTCCCTTACCCAGCGATCCTGGGATCGATTCCCACCCACTGCGCTATTTTTAGAACGTAAATCTGAGGCCCATGACAAACACTGAAGGAAGCCCATTAAATAAGGCCCGTTCGGCGGTCCAACCGGTCGGACCGACACCGGTTTTCGCCGGTTCACATGAAAACCGCCTGTCCGACCGGAAAAAATCCGGTTCACTTCCTTGTCCGCTCCAGTGCGCTTAACAGACCAGCGAGGCCTCCGGTTCCGGGTTTTTTCCGGTTCAACCGGCGGTCCGGTCCGGTTTTCAAAACTAGGTGTTCGGGATGACTTAGGGCTTGGCTGGCTAGCGAGTAGGTCCTTGCGTCCCTTACCCAGCGATCCTGGGATCGATTCCCACCCACGGCGCTATTTTTAGAACGTAAATCTGAGGCCCATGACAAACACTGAAGGAAGCCCATTAAATAAGGCCCGTTCGGCGGTCCAACCGGTCGGACCGACACCGGTTTTCGCCGGTTCACATGAAAACCGCCTGTCCGACCGGAAAAAATCCGGTTCACTTCCTTGTCCGGTCCAGTGCGCTTAACAGACCAGCGAGGCCTCCGGTTCCGGGTTTTTTCCGGTTCAACCGGCGGTCCGGTCCGGTTTTCAAAACTAGGTGTTCGGGATGACTTAGGGCTTGGCTGGCTAGCGAGTAGGTCCTTGCGTCCCTTACCCAGCAATCCTGGGATCGATTCCCACCCACTGCGCTATTTTTAGAACGTAAATCTGAGGCCCATGACAAACACTGAAGGAAGCCCATTAAATAAGGCCCGTTCGGCGGTCCAACCGGTCGGACCGACACCGGTTTTCGCCGGTTCACATGAAAACCGCCTGTCCGACCGGAAAAAATCCGGTTCACTTCCTTGTCCGGTCCAGTGCGCTTAACAGACCAGCGAGGCCTCCGGTTCCGGGTTTTTTCCGGTTCAACCGGCGGTCCGGTCCGGTTTTCAAAACTAGGTGTTCGGGATGACTTAGGGCTTGGCTGGCTAGCGAGTAGGTCCTTGCGTCCCTTACCCAGCGATCCTGGGATCGATTCCCACCCACTGCGCTATTTTTAGAACGTAAATCTGAGGCCCATGACAAACACTGAAGGAAGCCCATTAAATAAGGCCCGTTCGGCGGTCCAACCGGTCGGACCGACACCGGTTTTCGCCGGTTCACATGAAAACCGCCTGTCCGACCGGAAAAAATCCGGTTCACTTCCTTGTCCGGTCCAGTGCGCTTAACAGACCAGCGAGGCCTCCGGTTCCGGGTTTTTTCCGGTTCAACCGGCGGTCCGGTCCGGTTTTCAAAACTAGGTGTTCGGGATGACTTAGGGCTTGGCTGGCTAGCGAGTAGGTCCTTGCGTCCCTTACCCAGCGATCCTGGGATCGATTCCCACCCACTGCGCTATTTTTAGAACGTAAATCTGAGGCCCATGACAAACACTGAAGGAAGCCCATTAAATAAGGCCCGTTCGGCGGTCCAACCGGTCGGACCGACACCGGTTTTCGCCGGTTCACATGAAAACCGCCTGTCCGACCGGAAAAAATCCGGTTCACTTCCTTGTCCGCTCCAGTGCGCTTAACAGACCAGCGAGGCCTCCGGTTCCGGGTTTTTTCCGGTTCAACCGGCGGTCCGGTCCGGTTTTCAAAACTAGGTGTTCGGGATGACTTAGGGCTCATCAGAGGTTAACTCTTAACTGACTCTTATTTGAAATTTTGTGATGTGAAAGAAAAAGGAATATGATAGAGAAGAGAACTGACTCTTCGTGAATAGTCAAACTCTTATAACAACAATTGTCGAAGAGTTAGCTAGGAGTTAGATAAGAGTCTTCATTTCATTGTACAATATGCATTTAATGCTAACAAATCATTTAGAGTCAGTTTAAATACACGAGCCATTGCCGTTAACTCTAATAAATGATGCGAAGAGTCCGTGTTGACTGTGCTATGCGGATGCCTTGCTTGCCTGCAATCTTGGGCTTTCTTACAATCCGATGACACGCACAGAGTGTTTGCACGGTTGGTCGGCCGAAAACCACGTACTACACCACCGTCTTCTACGTACCAACCCACACGAAACAGAGGAAACAGGGCAAAGAAAACAGAGAAATGAGTTGAGACGGCACTCTGGTCCCGCCCGGGGCGCGGACGACGCGGCCATTTATTTGGCGTGGAACCGTTGGCAGTGCGCCGTGGTGGCGACACCGTCGTGTGGGAAAAAAAAACAGCCGATCCACACCACACGCTGACAAACACCCGCGCAAATCGACCGCTCGCTCATGCACGCAGCTATTCATAATGCGACGACGGCCGGCCACCACCGCGGCTGAAAGCGACGGCCGGCCTAGCCTAGCCTAGCGTAGCCAAGGCCCATCGATAATTGACTTGTTAATTGCTCGACATAATCACTTAGTCCGTTAACAACTCGATTAGATTCTTCCACGACATGGATTAGCGTGCCATTAGTCGGCAGCCGAGCCATAGATTATTATTCCTAGTACTCTAGGAAAATAAAAGATATACGGAGTATAAACAATTTCCGGAGGCGAGAAGGGCACGGGGGGCGCGCGCTCGCTGTCGCGACGCTTTGCCTCTATCCGCTCCGCATCTTCTTCTTCCTTCCCCATCGATGTCCTCTTCTTTCTTCTTCTTCTTTTATTATGCAAGAACAACGGAGAGAGAGTTCGAGGCGCGCGAGCGCGGCCGTATGTACGTGCCAACAAATCGACCGACAAAGTAGGCGCTCCACTCGTTGATTACTCGCAGAACTCATCGGCGTCTGATGCTAGAGGAGCAATGTCTGCGCCGGCGGCGTCGAGGGGCATGGGCATGAACATGGTGACGACCCTCATGGCCTTCTCGGTCAGCGCCTTCTTCGTGCTCTTCGTCTTCACCAGGCTCATCTGCGCGCGCATCCAGCTGAGGGCTGCCGCGGCAGAGCACGCCGCGGCCGCTGCCGCGCAAGCCAGCGACGCCGCCTTCCCGGCCATTCATGTGGAGCGAGGCGGCCTCCGTGGGATGGAGCCGGCCGTGGTGACCGCCTTCCCCACGGTCAAGTTCGGCAACGACTTCCAGCGGCCGCCCGCGCAGGAGGAGTCGCAGTTAAGATCGATCACTTCAGCCCCCCCTTTCTTAATTTCTCTTCGCTGCGTATGGCTCTTTCTCGTTTTACTGATTGACGCGCACAAAGAAATCACTGATCGCTAAAGCAACCACTATTTCATTTTTCTAAACATGCCACGTCATCACATAATTAATTTGTTCATACATATTTAATGAAAAACCTCATACTTTTGCACATGCATCTACGTTACTTCTATCAAGTTATTTCCACTAAATGAAAAACGTACAATTTATTATATGCTTTCAATTTTTAATACTTTTTATGTTAACTAAAAATTTCTGCAACAACGTGCGGGCATCATCTAGTATTGTTTAGTTCCACATTACACTAGTTCTCGGTTATCAATTTCTTTTTGAGTATCCTTGGGCTCAATTTCTTTTGAGTATCTTTGGGCAAGCTACTCAGCCTGGGGTAACGGGTACGCCTTTTTCGCAGCTTGCATTTTCCTAGTTTTTCGACAGGAAAACATTAGCCATTTCGAATAGATGGTGTAGAATTAAGCGTACCACAGTTTCTAGTTTCTGCGGGAATCCTTCCGGATTTGACAACGCAGCAAAGCACTAGACCATTTGTGGGCATGTAGTATTGATTTGTCAATGCAGAGATTTAGTCAATTGAGATTGACGTAGACAGAGATATAAAGCCTGTCTGAAAAGCAGATAAAAAGGTCTGCAGCTGCTGCTGCTTCTTTTTTTTTTAAACAAGGAAGACTAAAAAGCCTACAGCTGCTCTATCTGCAGCATTGGGACAATCGAGAAATTTATAAATTTAGATACATTGTCATTTCCTTCACTAACTCAGAACAACAGGAATAATAATCCCATTTATTTCACTTATTTTTTGCTTCATAACTAGTTTATTTTTTCTGTTTTTGTGGGTTTCGATGGTGCTATATCATAATCCAAGCCACGAGAACACACCTAAAACGGAATGCCAATTTCTCACTAGACCCAAAAATAGTTATTTCTTCGTCGGTGATTATAGCCATTCGATTAAGATTTTTCATCATCATTGTACTTGTATGAATCTTATATGAATCTCGGTAGTTGAATTAGACGGTTGGTAGCATCAACTTAGAAAAATAGTTTTTCTCAGTCAGCAAATAGTTATTTCTTAATCGACGATCGTATACATTCGGTTCAGATTTTTTTTTCCATCATTTGTACTTGTATGAATTTTACATGAATCTTAGTGATTGAACCAAATAGTTGCTATTGTCAAATTAAAAATAGTTATTTTTCAATCGACTTAGAGATAGCAAAACCGTAAAAACTCAATTTTCGATTATTTAGTCCTGCCGTGCTGCTGCATCGAGTGGATAACAATGGCCGCCAAATGCAGGTGCACGGTTTGCCTGGAGGAGTACGAGGCGAAGGACGTGGTGCGCGTGCTCCCCTTCTGCGGCCACGCCTTCCACGTCGCCTGCATCGACGCCTGGCTCAAGCAACAATCCACCTGCCCCATCTGCCGCGCCTCCATGCGGGCCACCGCCAAGCACCGCGCAGGCTCCGCCGTGGCCATGCCGCCCGTCTACTACGCCATCGCCATGGCCCGGCCGTCCACGTCCTCATCAGACGGCAGCAACACACTCCAAGGCGAAGCTGTGTCGACGTTGGCGCCGGCAGCCGCGGATCACGTGGAGATCGTTGTTGCCGATGAGCCGGCGCCGGAGGATCACGTGGAGATCGTTGTTGCCGATGAGCCGGTCTCCTCCGGCGCGGGCGCCGGCGCTTCCTGTCCCAGCAGAACCCCTGCTCCCGCTGCTGCTAGTGGGAATCCTGCAAGCACCGGGACGACGTCGCAGGGTATCTTCGTTTTAGAAACGGAGCAGAGCTCGCAAGGTAATGCGTCGCAGACTCGGAGGATTGCCAATGCTGACACGTACGTTGTAGGTTCCTAGTTCCTCCTACACACGAGACACGAGTAGTTGATTGAGATTGTGTTGTGTTTAGGCCGTAGTGACCATAATAATCTTGGGAGTTAGTGGTGATCTGTACAGGGATTCTGATTTGATCCATTTTCATTCTCCTCACTGCATACTTGGATATACATTCTTGTGTGGATACAAAAGAAAACATGACTACATGAGCACATGTTCTTTTATTTTATCGTCACAAAGGTTCGCTCGATATTTTTTAACACCACTTTTCGATGTTGATATTGAGGGTCAGAATTGGACAGTGGTTCTTGCGCATTCCAAATATCCTTGTTTGGATGCACATGACATTCACGCTTGGAATTGAAGCTCAACATCGAATGCTTCACGGAATTCGGCGTCCCGCACCATCACTTACCCGGTAAAGAAAAATAAGAAAAAATGATAGAAGCGGAGACAACGACGAGAAGCGGTGTCGTGACTCGCACCTCGACGGCGGGCAGGCTAGCGCTCTCTCCTTCTCTCATCTCTCCTGCATTCCTAGCAACCCTTGCCCCACCCTTCTTCCCCAACAACACCCTCTCCTTGATGACCTCCTCTTCCCTTTCCCTCTTGCACGGCCCCTTTGTGATGACCTCCTCCTCGGCACCCTTCCATTGTCCATGCTCTTCTATTTGGGCGATTCCACGTTCGTCCATTCAAACAGACATTAGAATCAGTCTCTCCTTCTGAATTGCATCGTCCATTCAAACAGACATTAGAATCAGTCTCTCCTTCTGAATTGCAAGCCCCAAATAATTGAACATCGAAACACAAAAATTCAGGTTCACTCTCCATAGCAATGCTAAGCTGATTTGATTTTGAAACAAATTAAATTCCATGGCTGTCAATGTCAACATCCAAACGAGGTCCTAGCGAACTTGATCAAGTACCCTGTTTCCGGCAAAGTATAATCTGCAGTTGGACGTTTTATCAAAGTACAAACTGAATGGGGCATCTTCTAAAAACTGGCGGATGGAAAGCCTGCACCAAGCGGAATTGTGAAATTGAATGTGGATGCGTCCTTCCGTTTGGAATCCTCCTGTATCACAGGCCACTAGGCTACCAAAAGATCAGAACGGGCCAAATCACACTGCCCTGCCCAAAAGGCCCCAAACAGCTTCCTCACGTTTGTTGCCGCAAGATGCAGCCCAAATACCACCGACCGATCGTCTCGGTCTGGCCTCTCCTCTCCGATCAGCGGCCGCCGTCGCGCCTTCCCTTGCTGTGCCCGTGCGCCTTCTGCGTCCACGGCGATCTCAACCGATCTGTTCTGTTGGAATACTGCGGAAGTCCGGATCTCTGAGGCGTCACAGATCTCCACTTGGCTACCTTCGGAAGGAGTTGAAGCTGCTGGAGAGCTCGACGGAGCTAAAGGAGCCCAGGTTCTTGTACGGCCCCGGCGAGAGCCCATCGCCGTCGGTGCCCATCTGCCGCATCGTTTCCGCTTCCGTACGGCGCCTCCTGTCCCACACCCTGTACGCCCCGAACGCCGCCGCGGCAACCACCAGCGCGACGCCGACCGCAAGCAGCGCCGCCTTGACGCCGGCCGCCGCCCTCCCGCCGGTCGAAGCCTTTTCCTCCTCCAAGCTCCTCACCTTGAAGTAGCCCACCCTCCTCTCGTCGGCCGCCACCATCAGCTGCGCCGGGTAGTCCATGAGGTAGCAGTACCCCGTCCCGTTGCTGTACACGGCGCCCCAGCAGCTGCAGTTGCGCGCGCACCGCGCCTCGCAGTCTTCCGCCGACGGCGCGTGCTCGAATCCCAGCAGTTCCTTGTTCACCGGCTCCACGCCCTGTTTCCGCACCGTCCAGTACAAGCCGCCGACCTCACCGCCCGTTGTGCCGCACAGGCCGCTGCTCCCTGTTTCGGCGGCGGCGCAGCTTCCCGAGCCGTCGGTCGCGTTGGCCAGGCAAGCGCACCGGCCGCTGGGCGGGACGCAGACGCTGTAGGCGCCGCAGGTGGTGGGCAGTTCACAGGAGTCTGTGATGGCGGTGTAGTCGAGGGCCCATCGGGACCCGGATCCGTCCCAGTAGTAGGCGCGGAGGTTGCCGTCGGGCTCGAGAGTCATGCGGCGGAAGGCCTTGATGCCGTGGTTGAAGGTGTCGAAGGACATGACGTCGGCGGGGGGCCCTTCCTTCTGGTACATGCCGAGGAAGCCGTCGACCTCCACGCGCGCGTATATCGGGGCGCCGTTGGGTCCGATCTCGATCTGGGCCTTTGCCTCCAGCGCCGTGTGCTTCAAGTACATGGCGGGGGCGACGCCGCGCGATGTCGACGGCGGCGGCTCGATGTACAGACCGAAGTAGTGGCTCCCCAGTCGCATGGCGAAGCGCCGGTCGACGGTGTAAAGCGCCGCCGATGAGGTGAGGTTCTGGTCCTGGACGATTGTGTCCGAAGGGTAGTCGAAGCTTTGCCAAGCAGCACCTGGCGAGCTGCTGCTTTGGATTTGAAGGTTTGAGGTGTTGAGGAGAACGGCGCGGTCGCCGGCCGCCGCAGCCGGGGTGGACCAGAGCACCTGGTTGGTGGCGCCGTCCGTGAGCACGAGACTGCCGTTGAAGGAGAGGGACGCCGCAGCGGACCACGGCGCGGGGCGGTCTGGGATGGCCCGCCAGAGGGGGAAAGCGGAAGGGAGGTGGAGGACGGCGATGTCGAGCAGGCTGGAGTTGACGCGGAGGAAGCCCAGGGCGAAGACGCCGGTGGGGTCGGAGAGCACCGGCTGGAACTGCGGGTAGGACGTGTCGTGGACGGCCGAGAAGCCTCGCCCTAGCTCCTGCGCCGGTGCCCCGGCCGTCGGTGCCGCCTCGCCGGCACGGACACCCAAAGAGACCAGCAGCGCCGCTACCGCCATGCACATCATTATAATACGCTTTCCTGGCGCCGTCACTGCTTCCATGACTTGCTCGTCTAGCTCTGCTGCCTCCAATGAGCAGAGACTCGGATCCGAGTGCGGATTCTCTACAAGTAGATAGATTGAAGAGCACCGGGCTGAGCTTTGTATGGAAGTAGCCAATGGTGGTGGTCTGGTGGATTTGAAGGAATCAGGGGAGGAGCAGGAGAAGACAAGAGCCGGGAATATTTATCTGTCTAGTGCAATGGTGTGGTGGGGTTGCCGCCGCTTTGCCATGCCCAGCTGATGAGAGGGATGCAGAGCATCATCGTGGCTGTGAAAGTGAATCCATAAACGGGTAGGATAGGGAGGTTTGGTCAACGAGCAGATGAGCACTGAGCACACACTCGGTGGATTATTGCCCGTGTCTTACCTTCCATCAGAGATTGTATATTCTCACTGCATTGTCCACTTGCAGAATATATAATTGCAGCTGGAAAGTGTGACTTCGACCAAACCAAAACGCTCTTCTCCATGGACAGTCGCTTCTCCATAGACAACTTCAGAGTGGCCACAAGGGACTACATGTTGGTGCACCTATCCTATCCTGCATTGTTGTTAGTTTTCGTTTCCACACAAATCTGGAAAGGTTGATTGGTAATTACTAACTGTGCACTAACCTTACTCGGGAGCACAGGAAAGATAATATGGTCGCCCAACCATGAAGCTGGGTGTCCTTTCGCTTTCTCTTTCAGTCCAGGTACATGGCAAAATGTGTCTACTTTCAACTACAGCTGTATATTTCTAGTCCACCTACTCATATCTTCAGCATATGGGATTGTAATATGCTGGCCTGAACAGACAATTAGGCCCCCGACCATATATGTTCACACCAACCGTGCAAACTATTTTGTTTACCATATTGACACCAACCGTGCAAACTAAATTGTTTCCATTGACCTGTTTTTGCCGACGGTATTGACATGTAGCAAATTTGAACAGGGCCCCTTGATTTGATAGGCGTTTTATCATTTTGAATTGTGCACCTCTCTGAAGTCAAAATCAGCGATTTCTTTATTGAACTCTGCAACCCAGTCATTGTGTGTCCGTCCTCCATTGTTAACTGGATATCTAATGGCACATGCAACGGTTCAGAGGTATAAAAGGTTTCTGTGAACATAATTGGAAGGTTGCTTGCTCTCCGACTGATTTGGGCGGATTGGGGATTCTGGAGGAAAATATCGTTACTCGTTGAACGTTTGGCGAATGATCAGAGATTGGTTGGGTCTCGTTCATTTCGATTTGTTACATTGGTCTAGCTTTAATTCGGTCAGGTGGTGCTCCGTTATCAACATTCAAGGGAACCGACGAAAAGTCATGGCCACTTTGGTGATGCTTGTTTCTTGGGAGATTTGGAATGAAAAAAACGCGAGGGTGTTCCGGAAGATCTTCTCTATGCCCACGGTCGTCGCAAGTAAAATTAAAAGAGAGGCCTCTACTTGGGGGGTTGCGGGTGACATTCATTTGAGATCTTTCTTACCGCGAGAGTAGTTCGTTCATGTGCCGGTTTGGGTAGATTTTGTTTTGTTGTTCTCTTGTAACACTCTTTCTTAATCAATATGATGAGGCAAAGTTTGCCTCCGTTTCAAAAAAAAAATAGACTTGAGAGTTAAACAGTACACTCGAGGATGCACCAGTTTTTCATATGGCTGACAGGTGCCGTATCGTTTTGAATTGTGCAATGCTCTGAAGTCAAAATCCTTGTGTTTCTTTGTTGATGTCTGCAATCCACTTTTTGTAGGGTGTCTCCTCCATAGTTCATTGGATATCCACTGGCACGTGCAAAGGTTCAAAGTTACAAAACAAAAAACTACGAAAGGATTGAACAGTACTCTATTTGAGTTTTTCATATGGCATTGAGCCTCCCGTGAAGACACTGTCACATGGTCATTTTCCGTTCGCTTTCTGTTCTAATTTTAGCTGTGAAAATGACAAGCTAAAGGCAAAGGAACAGTTGGTTTTGGTAGCAGTACTTTCTTCGGTACGCGCGCCATGGGTCGGGAGAGCAATCAGATCTTAGAAGTGGTCAAGTCAAAGCAAGTGTGCCTAGTTGATATGCATCCTCTTGACTGGTAGTACTGCGCATCCACAACCTTTGCTTTTAAGTCAAGACCTACTCTCTGACCTTTATATTTATCACCAAATATTGTCATGCATAGATTAAATTGTTTTTTCTAAATAGACTCACCAACAAATAAATAACTTTTTAAAAATACATCATAACTTTAATACTTAGAGGTCGACAAGCGGGTCTCATATATTTTTAGCTTTTGGAGGTTGCTCTAAGGAAAGAGACACCTCTAAGCAACAAAGAATTGATGCAATGTTTAGAGGCACCTCTAAGTCCGTATATCATCTCCAGCAGGTTATCTTTTTCATTTTCTGTTGTCATATTTAGGAAATATGACTCAAAAACCTTCTCCAGCTGGTTTCTTATTCATTCCCTATTCTTAAGCGTTCCTTATATCCAACTTGGGATCCTCACATTTCAGGGTTGGATAGGGAATCCTCATATCTGCACTATGCATAATTATGGCCTAATCAGTGTAATTTGATGCTATATCATGCTAATCTATGGAAGGGCTTAGGGATATTTATGCAGTATAATTTTAACATACTCAGTGATAACTAATGCTAATCACACTTATATGCTAATGTGCATGCAATTTAACTCTAATATTTTTTTTAAATCCTATATTTCTAGTAATTACTAACTAGAGGACGTATCAGATAAAAACCTCTATTCAGTGCAAACTTTAATTTTTTAATCCTCACTATTAGATGTCACATAAGCGGATCAGATGAAAGGTGGAACTTCTAACCACAAAACGTGGTTAAAGACATGGTTAGAGGTCGTATAGAAATATATAGGGAACTAAAATTTGAGAAACCGCGGAGATGCTCTTGATGACAGCATGTGAATACCCTAATGTATCATATGTTGTTGGGTTCTTAATGTATTTATTTATTGGCAGGTTCTTTTTTGTCCAGCTCCTCCAATTTTCAACGATCATATTTAAGTGAGATCTCTATTTTAGGTCATACTCCAGGCATATACTGGCCCCAATCAAGCCCACGGCCCTTCATTTTTTTCTGGCAAGTGTGAAGAATACACTGGTATTACGTAGAACACTTATTTATTCAATTATATATATACCGTTCAAGTTAGTCAACTTCTAGAACTCTATCACTTATCAAGTAATACACATGCAAAGATCTGCTCCCGATTTGACCATTATTGGGTCCGACTGAGTTTTCTTTGTGCAGATGTGCTCATTCTTTTGATTGTTAACAAATTGCAAACCCCACCAAGCTGCAACTCCTGTATTCGAACTACTTGCTACACAATTTACAGACACCTTCCAGCTTCAAACTTCCAGTGGTTGAGCTGCCAACTGCCTTCCATATATATTCAAGTTCAATTGGCAAACAAGGTAAGGGGATTTATTCCTCGTCATGGCATGCCATGATCTCTACAACGGTTTGCCATGGGTGCTTTCAGAAAGAAAAAAACGGACGCCATGGAATGGAAATATCAGGTCTGCTTTTAGGCTAAATCCACTGGCACTGGGTGAAGGTGAGACAAGTTTTACCAGCCCTTTTGCGATCCTTTGGTGATCAAATGTGTTTCCGGCAATCCCTTTTTTTGTCCTTCTGAACCACCAAAATGTAGACGAGACCAACTGGAAATTTGTCCTCGATCCGCATGCAAACTTACTTTGGATTAGTGTAATTTTAATTTAGAAGAGGAACATGTCTCAACCTGGACTCCAACTAAGCTCCGCCAGTGCTGACGAAGCCTGTCTGGATAGAACAAATAAGAGAAAAAAATGGAAATGGCAACCCAGACAGTTTTGTTTCCTTCAGTGCCGTGGTCCATCCCAATCCTTGGGGATTTTCTCCCAACTCCTATGCTTTACAAGCACATTTTCAAAATTATTTGAAAACTCTGATACAAGCTTTGTGTTTCCTTAGCAAAACAAAACACATTTGTGTTCCCCTCTTGCTCTCGTACATTTTCAAAATTCCATGTTATTATATCTGCTACTATTTTCTCAGTTCCGAACTATTTGTGACAACTTTGCCTAGATACACACACTGAAACGCGTCTAGTTGCATTCGGGAAGAAATACAAGCACATTTTCAAAATCCTTTGAGAGATCTAAATACAAGCTTTGTGTTTCCCCAGCAAAAAAAACATGTATGTGTTCCCCTCTTTCTCTCGTGCATTTTCAGAATTCCTTGTTATTATGTTTGCTACTCGTAACTTTTTTCTTCGCTATTTTGGCAAGCTATCCCAACCCACACAAAGTGTGATGAAGAAGCCAAGGGCCACAACTTGTAAAGTAGTAAGGAACTGCTGCAATCTTCCATTTTGTGGAAGTAAAATTCAAAGTATTTTTCTCTCTTTAGGACCTCTTTAATCCAAATAAATATTGAAAGAAGTATCTAGGATCTCTGTTTTAGCCGGAAGAACTTCTCCTAGGTTTTTTGATTTGTAGGCTTACAAATACTAAGATTTTTCTAGCATTAGTGGGTGCTATTGTCCTCCCTATAGCTTCAGGGGGAAGAGAAGAAAGTCAACTACTCTCTCTGTTTCTATATATCTGTACTACGAAGGTTTTTTCGGACCAAATATGCTACTCCCTCTGTTCCACAAAGATTGGCGCGGGTTTAAACTAGCTCCAGTTCAAAATCTTGCCAACATTTATGGAACGGAGACAGTAGATAAACAATTGTCATTTGGCCTTCCTCTCACATTCTATCTTCATTCCCAGTTTCCCGCCTACATTAAAATTGTTTATCTAGGAAAAATGGAAAAGGTAAGAGGATTTGGGAGTCTAAATGTATATACTTCCTCCGTCCAACAAATGGTGTCTCAATTTTAATTAAATTCGGATGCATCTATACACTAAGTCATGTCTAGATACATTCAAATTTTGAGAAATTTGAGACATCATTTATTGCACGGAGGGAGTAGATATTTTGGAAAAATCTTGCCCATGCTAAGTGTATATAGATAAAAAGAAAAGAAGGGATAGTGGAGTAAGATATCAGGAGACTATGTACGTGCGTGTAAAGATCCTCAGCTGAATGTCAACATATGGTCTTAAATATTAATCACGTCGCGGCGGAGGCGCTTTAGCAGTTCTGGATCAGGGCGCATGATAAGTAGGACTGAAGCAAGCCATACATTTCTGCTTTTTGAAGGTTGTCGTGGACTCGTAAAGCTTACTCCTACCTAGGTAGCGAAATTCGATCAAACAAGTCGCCTCTTCGTGTTGTTTTAGCTGGTGAAGTGGTAAGATATCCGAAATGAAGACGTTCCTAGAAAAAGTAGCACTTTCAGTTCTTTTTTTTAGGAAGCAGAAATCTCAGTTTGGGGTGGATTTGGGATGACGGAAGTAACTTGGGCATGTCAGCAGTTAACTTTGTTCCCAGGCGATTTTAAAAGGAAATCAAAGACCTAGATTGATGATTTTAAAAGAAAATCAACAAAGACCTAGATTGTTCCGAGCTAGCCTGGTTCCAATCTTTATTTTTTCAAACGTGCTTAATCTTGGGTATGGATGGCACCCGACAGGTTCAGAACCCGGACCTGACATCGGATCAAAACTTTTACCACACGGGTCGGGTAGACCCGTGGGTTCACCCCAGCCGACGCGCCGCAGGCTGGAGCAGGCGACGGCAGAGTGGCGCAACCTAGACGCAATGGCGGCGTGGAGATGCACCGACGCAAGCGGCGGGAAGCTGCTATTGGAGAGCCGAGAGCCTGTTGGCTCGTGGAGGAGAGTTTTGGTCGGCGGCGGATGGTTCGTGGAATCGTGGCCTCATGGGTGGGGGTTGATTACAGGAAGGAATAGAGGGTGGGTGGGATGGGGACATGGCCACTTGGGAGGGTTTAGTTTTTTAAAAAAGTAAATATCATAGAACCCCTACGTTTGGAACTTATGTATCACAAAACCTGGCCTTTTGCCCACTTAACCCAACAACGGTTCACAACTCCGACGCTTTCACAGGCGACCACCGATGCTGAGATACTGCAGGGGAGCAGTCGGGCCACCAGTGACTTCAACAAGGTGATGGTGAACCAGTAGGTAGGGCACCATCGTTGCGCTTGATGGAGGACAACCAACGCCTTCATGTTGGTTCTGAAGATATCAGAAAGAAAGAAAAACAACCAGAACTCAGTTGTTGGTGTTTGGCAACTCCCGCACCATAGATGTGTATAACACCACTGCACTCTCTAGGACCATGCAGCATATGTGTTTTGTTCCCATGGGAATCTATGTCCACAACCACATGACCCTGTGATCAGCTATTGTTGGCGGGTGCCTTTCTCCGAATGATCGGAGCGATCACCATTCTGACGGAGGATCCGTCAAAGAAAGCGTTCTTGTCCAACACAATCTCCTCAAGGCTAATTTGGTTATGCCCAACCCGGTGGGGATCAACTAGGATGAGTGAAATTTTAGTTCATGTTCCCCCGAATCCATTTCAATCCCTGCCGGTATCGATGCAACCGAACAGAGCCTCAAGGGGTAGGCGATATCTTGCCTGAATGAAGATGGAGAAATATACTACTACCTGCATAGACAGACAGTAGCCATGACCTGAATGGGCTCTCTGGTCATTTGAAGCGTGAGGGCTTGTTTGGCGCTAGTGTTTTTGTGATTTTCTAGTGTATTATCCACTTTGAATTGAAAAACACTATCCCAAATGGTTGTTTGGTATGAAGAATTAGAGGGGATTATACCTAGTTTTCCCCACAAAACACTCATTTTTGTACCAAATTGAAACGCTTCTCATATTTTTTTTAAAACACTAGTGTTTTGGGTTCTTATACCAGTGCGTGCGCCGTTCCATTCTATTGAGAGCGCTAGAGACAGAGGATATGATGGCCAACGGTAGAATTCCAAATTCCAAAACTCGGGTCTTTGTTGACACAAGTGGATCGACGAACGATATCTTCGGATCAGCCTAGTGGTCAAAGTGAACCTATTTACATTGATCGAACGGAATTTATATTGAGCGAACGTTCGCTCTTTAGTCTCTCGAAGCGAACAATCTGCTAGCCATCCGATTGAGAAGGCTCTGCCTGAGATCGTGCCACGTGTCTTGTGGGGTGACAACTTTAGTTCCTTGATATGGCAACTTTAGTTTTGTAGAGTGGCAACTTTGGTCTGTGAGGCTGACAATTTTGGTTCTATGCGGTTGGCAACTTTACCCCGCCGCGTCAGAAGGCTAGAGAGCGAAAGTTTAATTTCGTAAAATGGGAACTTTAGTTCTCCCCGTCGCCAAAAGACCAAGGAACGAACGTTCGCTCCCTATTTCATTCATTTTCAGAGTCCAAAAATCTCAAATATCAAAACATTAGTGGTTTAAAAAATACACTAATACCAAACAAAACCTGAAATGATTTGTCAGCCAAGACCGGCTGACGTTTGTGAAAGCATCGGAGGGCCTTCACGAGCAATATGTGTATCGCCCACCAGTGCGTGCGCTGCCGGCAGACTTCTGTTGAGAGCGCTAGAGACAGATGATTTGATTTGATGGCCAACGGTAGGATTCCAAATTACAACACTCGGGTCTTTGTTGACACAAGCGGATCGACGACCGTCTATCTCGACGACCGATATCTTCGGATCAGCCTAGTGGTCATAGTGGTCAAAGTGAACCTATTTTACACATTGATCGAAAAGCTGTCGTCAGGCGCTTGCTACGTTAAGCGCTTCAGGGTTTTACGCTGGAGTAGTCCGCAATAGAGCTCAGTTTGCTTTCGACCTTTCATCCAAGACGAAGAAGATATTAATGGTACAAAATCTACCTCGGAGGCAGGAACACCGATTTGCCCACACGTACCACTAGGGGGACAAGCGCTCGTGGGGAACTAGGGGCACGGGAGCGATGCAATGCATCGGAACCAAGGCGAAGATGAGCACGTACCCCCACTTGTCCAATCCGCCAGTCGTCGTGTCCACCTGCCGTTTCACTCTCCGAGGAACGCACGCACTCCATTGCTCTTCTCCTCCATCGCCGTCCCCCCTTGCGCCACGCCGACGCCGAACTAAAAAGGCCCAGGGATGTGCTAGGTGTAGATAGCTGCCGTTGGCTCGACACGCGCCTACGCGAGGGGCGGCGCGAGATGAAGGACGCCAAGTGGCCCGCACCGATGATGGGCGGCGGCGGGAGGCGCGCCCCTGCGCCCTACTCTCTCCTCGCCACCTCTCCTCCCACCAGCACCAGCAACGACGGCTGCTCGCCGCACTACCCTCCAGCGGCTTCCGACGCCGCCGCCTCCTCGTTCAAGCCCCCACCGCAGCGGCACAGCCCGCAGCTGGGCGTTGGCGTGGCGGACTGGCTGCGGCTGCAGCGGCAGTCCAGCGGGAGCAGCGTCGGCGGCGAAGACGGCGAGGTATTCTCCTCCGTCTCCACCGTCGCCAATGCGGAGCACAGGGGCGACGCGGATCGACCGCCGGGCAGCAGCGGCGGCGGCAGCAAAAGCTGGGCGCAGCAGGCGGAGGAGGCTTACCAGCTCCAGCTCGCCCTCGCGCTCCGCCTCTGCTCCGATGCCGCTTCCGCCGCCGACCCTAACTTCCTCGACTCCTCCGCCGCCGACCACCACGACATCGCCACCTCGCCCCAGTCCCTCTCCTACCGCTTCTGGGTTTGCAAATTCCGCCCCCCCCCCCCCCCCCCCCCCACTTCTCTACCCGTCAGTTTTTCAGAAATGCGACGAACGTCTGACTGATTCTAGTGCTGACCACCGCATGGCGTGGCAGGTCAATGGCAGCTTGTCCTACTCCGACAAGGTCTCAGATGGCTTCTACCTCATCCAGGGGATGGATCCCTTCATATGGACCCTCTGCACCGACGTGCAGGACGGCGGGCGTGTCCCGTCCATCGAGTCCCTCAAGGCTTTGAATCCCACCGAATCATCCATTGAGATCGTTCTCATAGATAAGGTGGCCGACTATGACCTGAGGCAGCAGATTAGCACCGCGATTGACGTCTCTCGGAGCTGTGCCGACACCAAGGAAATAACAACTCGCCTCGCCAGCATTGTGTCCGTGAAGATGGGGTGAGCTGATATGCAATTTAATTTCCTATGCGATCTTGCCGGTACATTGGATCTATTCCTCCTGTCTGTCTTACATGAATCTATTTCTGTCTAAGGGGTTCAGTAGCATCCACCGAAGAACATGAGTTGGCTCCCCGGTGGAGAGACTCCGTTGGGTTCCTCAAGATTAGCTCAGCTTCTGTTTTGCTTCCGATTGGGAAGTTATCAGTTGGCCTTTGTTCCCACCGAGCGTTGCTGTTCAAGGTGACCTTGCTTCTATTCTGCTTCCCAAAAAAGAACCCTGCTTCTGCAGCTATATAGAAAACAAAATTGACATTTACGGTCTTCATCCCCAATGGCAGTATTTTCAGCCGAACTAGAATTTTCCTTGTTAGCATATATTATATCTTTGTTTTGTAATAGAGTACTAATCCAGTGATTATGCACAGCTTTGAAAGATGCTGTATATTGTTCCATGTTTCATTTTCTTTTATCCTATTATTCTTGAATCTTGATTCCAGTTCTCTACTGATCCTATTTTCTGTTCTTTTGGGAAACAGACCCTAGCAGATTCTATCAATCTTCCTTGTCGAATTGTGAGGGGATGCAAATATTGCAAAGCTGTTGGTGCTGCCTCTTGCTTGGTGCGCTTTTGCCACAACAGGTTGTGATCCTGACCAAATGTGTTGCACCTTTGCTAAATATTGTAGTATTCAACGAAAAAAGAAATGAAAACACACAAGAGGAGCTGTGTGCCTTTGCTTATAAGGAGAATGGGGTGCTAAACCCATGACCTTAATAACCACGACCTTATGCCTAATAGGTTACAATGTATGTCACCAATTATTACAAAGATGAGGATAGCAAAATATATAACTAAATTTATGGTACCAAGGTTCTTTTTCGGAGATATGATGTGTAAAGATTATGTTGCTGTCAGCTTCTCGTCAAACATATCCTACAAGTGATTTGTACATGCATGCTCATAAAGTTATTCCCATTTCTATTGGAATCTTCAATTTACCTGAATATTTATGACTTTGGGATGAGGTGAACGAAAGGGATGTTATCTCTCTTAGCAGCCAGCCTAATGTTACCTCATCATCGCCACGTCGGATGGGAGTAGCAAAACTTGGTGTGCCCAATCAAGCCATTTCAAATTCCATACCTGGGAGTCCCTCTTTCCATCTGGAACCTGTGCTGGGCCAATTACCAACCGAGACTTACAAGCTGGATAACAAGTTTATGGCCTACCAAACCTGGTGACTTGCCTGTTCTGCGACCAAGCCAACGAATTGATCTCTCACCCCCTTTCTGGCTGCGCCTTTGTGAGGGTGGTCTGGCATGCTGTGTTGGCACAGTTCTTGCTTCAAGGCATCACGCAGGATGGCAGGAACTTGATGAGGACTTCCTCTCTTGGTTCCAGTCCGCGGCCGAGTGAATGGAGGCCAGCAAGGCGCAAGCAGATGGTTGCTCATCATCTTGACCATGTGGAGGCTTCGCAATGACTGCATCTTTGACAGGGCTTCGCCTGACTGTGGTGCTCTTGTAGATCCATCCTTGATGAGCCAAACTGCGGATGCTGGCTGTCACTAAGGCTCTGAGACGCCTCCCTTGGCATGCTAGGCTGCCTGATCTGCTAGCAGCCTAAGACAGCTGCGGGCCAGCACAGTTTTTTCTCTTTCAAGAAAACTCAAAGCATTGTGTCTCGATGCATTGATAGAAAGAAACTCATGTACAAGGCCACGGATGGTCCCACACCTGACAGATACAACATGACACTCCACTTGCTAAGCCCTGCCGGAAGGAGCGCTCCTAAGCTCTTGGCCTCCGCCATCGTCCATTGGTGGGCCTCTGCCCGAGTGGTGTTGAGGAACGCAGCCTAGCAAGGTTGAGTGTTGTCAAAGATGGCAGAATTGCAGTGCTTCCAGATCCACCACGCTGTGAGCACGACCATCGAGGAGGTTCCCTTACATGAGGCGCCAGAGCGGAGTCGCAAGCCAATTGCCACCAGTCAACAAAGCTGTCGTCCCTGATGGCCGTCGGTCGCGTTGTGGATTGGATCCAGGAGGGCATCTCGCACAACGGTTTTTGCCTTGCTTCTGTGTTTTTGTCTTTATTTTCTTTCTCTTGTTCTTCTTTTGTGGGATTTGCTTTTGTGACCTTTTGTTTTGTACTTGACCGCACTCGGTTGCGTCGCTTTGACACCTTCTTCTAATACAAAATGACGCGCATTTAGGTGCGGGCTTGAGAAAAAAAAAACCTAAAATGTTGCCATGTTGTAACTGAATTTATGTATTGAATCTTGCCTTATAAATTATGTTTATGTTCCATCCGTCAACGTATCTGGATGTAGATGGTAGCTTTATCAGTTCTTGACTTTATTTTGTTTCAAATGCAGGGAATATCTAATTGATTTGATAGGGAACCCAGGCTTCTTGTCTGAACCTGACTCCCTTTTGAATGGTCTATCGTCTATGTCCATTTCATCACCATTGCGCCCACCGAAACACAGTTCAGTTGCTATTGTTGATAACTTCAAGTCATTAGCCAAGCAGTATTTCCTTGATTGTCAATCACTAAATCTCTTGTTCAATGTTCCAGCCGCAGGTCTCTCCCTCCCCCCTCCTTCCCTTCCGCACACACACTCTTCTTTTCACTATATCATCTGTTGTTGTTTTTTTAATAATGTCAGGAACAGTTGTTGACTTAGATGAGGGCATGGGATCAAATCTTGGTCCAAAGCCATCACGCGCAACAAAAAGTGATTTGCAAGCTACCTTTTCTCATATTAAGGGTGATGCTCAACGAAACGGTCAAGATGGAAATTTTATAAGGCAAAGGAGGTATACAGATAGGATGATAAGTAAATTAGATATTTCCAGCATCCAAGGCTAATAATATTAATAACAATTTCAGTTTTCCTGAAGATACCCTATCTGAACAAAGTGATCCCTTCAGTGATATCTCTCTAAACATAGAGGACTTGATTATTCCATGGAACAAACTTGCTGTGAGAGAAAAAATCGGCGCTGGTATGTTTTGTCATTGAGATGATACTTTTCTGTTGTACTTCGGTGTTTAATCTCCATTGTACCACACAATAAAGTCTGCATACACTGTTGGCTGAAGGTAGCCAAAGTGTGCCTTTCAGGTACTCTAGGGTACTAGGCTTCTTAGTGCACACATTTTTAGAAGAATGAATAACCAGTCTCCCATTTCAAGTTATTGCAGTTTGTACTAATAAAATAATTTTCAGGTTCTTTTGGAACTGTGCACCGTGCAGATTGGAATGGCTCGGTATGTTGCCTTTTCGTTTATTGCAAGCATTCATGGTTTGGTTGATGAAATATTCTCTATATCTCACTTTAACCTGTAAGTACACAACTTGGATTATGAACTCTCCGATAATAGGAATGACAATATGCACAGTAGGCACACAGGTAGTGGTTGCCCATGCCTGTCAGCCGTGGGTACTGTGCCCGCCACAACAACACATGACCAAGCCAAAAAAGAAAGGAAGTAAAATCAGTATGTCAGGCAACATAATTCACAGTCTAATGCAAACAAAATTTATTTATCTCTTGAATCTTCAGAAATCATATGTCTGCGGAGGAAGAGTTTATCTATCTGAGAAGGATTGCAATGCAAAGTACAGATGTCAAAGAATACTGGCCTGTGGAGTTTGACCCCGGCGAAGGAGGCCACTTGAGGACAGCATCTAACATCAAAGACCCATCACAGATGTAAAGGCATTTCTGTAGAAATAAACTAGTACTAATTGACCCCGGCGAAGGAGGCCACTTGAGGACAGCATCTAACATCAAAGACCCATCACAGATGTAAAGGCATTTCTGTAGAAATAAACTAGTACTAATTAGCTAAGACAGCTTGAAAATGCCATAGCGTCTGTATCTGTACTGCGTGAGTGTACGTGTGTGTTTGTGAGTGTCTGCACTGTGTTTCTAAAAAAATTGGAGGATCAATAATTGAGGTTCTGTAGGAAAGATGTCTTCTGCTGGCCAGACTGCAGTCCATTTGGTGAGAACATCCATTTGGAAAAGAGTATGGATAGAGGCCACCCATGCCCATGCCTGTTTATCCACGTGCATTAATTTCCAACCTGCCAACATGCCTGTGGGCACACTAATAGGAACATATACACGCGACATCCCTCTTCATGCATCCTGCAATGTCCTCTCTGGAATCCTTAATTTGACATGTTAACTTAATTACATTTGTGAGAGGTATATCCAGTACACCGATGAATATTGGCCAGAGGCCAGCCAGCAAGCTTCTTTCACATTAGAAACCTAAGTTTCCAGTAGCTATTCTTAGTATGAAAAGAGTTGCTCTAACATTGTTACTTCAGGATGTTGCTGTGAAGATTCTAATGGATCAGGATCTCCATCCAGAGCGTCTCAAGGAGTTTCTAAGGGAGGTATAAGGCTGCGTTCGCATGCATTTGAATAAAAAAATTGCAGCTAACATTTTTTATCATGCTTCCTTCATCCTTTGTGATACCAGATATGGATAGAGATGACAACATCACTGAACTTATCTGACTTATGTTCTGCATGGATTCATGTAATTGATAACTAGATGCTTGGTCCGGTTGGTTCTCATCTGCATCAAAATTAATGTCCGACGTATTCTTTGAATAAATGATGCTTAAGATGTTACCTTGTCCAAGAGTTGCATACATTTTTTTTTTAGAGAAAAGGAGCGCGCTCCTGATTTCATTTAAAGAAATCAACATGGTTCACAGTTGTCTAGAGGTTCTCAGAAAGTGAAAAAACAGGTAGACTGCCAGGACAATGCCTGACAGTCGAAATCAAGGGGAACCGGCTGAACCATAAGTTGATATAATCATGTAAAATATCTTTATAGTTTAATGTGTTGGAATTTCTCTTCTGTAGGTTGCAATTATGAAAAGTCTGCGACATCCAAACATTGTTCTTCTTATGGGTGCTGTTACTCAGCCACCCAACCTTTCAATTGTGACCGAGTATCTATCAAGGTGTGTTGTACTTTATGATCACTATTTTCATGATTTTTTTCTCTTGAAATAAACCATATGTGTGCACTTCCATATAGTGTAGCTTGCAACGGTCTTATGCTTTTCCCCTTAAATGCAGAGGTAACCTATACAGGCTTTTACACAGGCATGGTGCAAGGGAAAATCTAGACGAGAGGCGGCGCTTGAGTATGGCCTTCGATGTGGTAAAATCATCAATATTTTCCTCAATACAGAACGTTGAGTAGATATATGATTTACATAAAGTAAAGGTGGACCTTAGAAACTAAATATATTTTTTAGATATACTTATCACGTGTGATCTTATATACAGGCAAAGGGGATGAATTATCTTCATAAGCGCAACCCTCCAATAGTTCATCGGGATTTAAAGTCACCAAACTTGTTGGTTGACAAAAAATACACTGTGAAAGTATTACTTCGTTACCATTCAATTTCATCTGTTTAATATAATTTCATTTCATTTTTACTTTTATTTGGAGAATATTTCCTTCAGTTACACTTATGGTTTACTTTTTTCCATACTGTTCTTGCCACATTAGGAATCTGGATCCATAATCTGATCGCCAGCTGCCTTGCCGACTGTCTAATTTTATCTCCCACTTCCTTAACCAAAGTAATCTTACAATGCTGCAGGTCTGTGACTTTGGTCTCTCCAGATTGAAGGCAAACACATTTTTGTCATCCAAGACTGCAGCAGGGACTGTAAGTTATACATATCCTTGTTCAATTTCAGTTAAATCCACGCCATCAAGTCATTTTCTGTTATGTTCACTAGCCTGAGTGGATGGCACCAGAAGTTCTACGTGATGAGCCATCCAATGAAAAGTCTGATGTGTACAGCTTTGCTGTTATCCTATGGGAGCTCATGACTTTGCAGCAGCCATGGAGTAATTTAAATCCAGCTCAGGTTTGCATCTCTTGTTTTCTGTAGTGCACTGATGTTTCTGAGTGCTTGTTTTTCAGTAAAAATATTCTAGCCAAGTTTTCCATGTGCAGGTGGTAGCAGCTGTTGGATTTAGGGGAAGAAGGCCTGAGATTCCAAGTAGTGTTGATCCAAAAGTGGCGGCAATAATTGAATCTTGCTGGGCGAAGTACCTATGAACACACTCGCTACTATTGATATGTTTGTTCTCATGAGTCGTGCTCAAATTTATTGATGGAACATTTTATTTGTATACTCAGAGAACCCTGGAGACGACCCTCTTTCACCAGTATCATGGAATCCCTGAAACCTCTTATCAAGGTATTACCACCCCATCAACTACAAGAAGAACATTAGTTACAGCTCATGAGGCCTATCCTGGAGATCCCAACATCTTTTGATAGCTTACAAAAAGGTGACTAGCTATCCTATCTATTGATTTGAGAGGTTCAGTACTTGTTAGCACAATGTCCGATTTATGAAAGTCAAGATTATAGTTCTTACATAGGGTATAACATTTGTCATTAGAACTGACAAAGTGTTTGTTCCTGACGATTTCTATATTGACACTACAATGTACTGTTAATAAAAATGAATAAGCTATTTCAATAGTCATTCAGTCTATGCATGAAAGTAATATCCATTCATAGGAAAGAAACAAACTTTTTTAATGAAGCCATTCTCTTTGTGCTTAAACAAAATCTTCATTCTTTGGCACCAAATGGTGTCCCTACATGTTCTTACATCATTGCTCGTAAAACCATCTAGAAGTTTGCCTGCTGACATGATGTGACCCTGGCGCTAATCATGTGTTAGCTTGCAATAAGAAAAACGGTAGTACGAAAATACTGAATTGAGTAACACATCATGCGTTGGAGCTGTTTGAGTACACGATAAATAAAGCATGAATGTGTTTATCGAAAGAACCTAAGATAGTATATGAGTGATAGATCTTCTGTCCTTCAAACTCAATCCTGCAGTAGGAAATATTGGTCTGGTTTTAAATCTCTTCAATAAAATATGTACTTCGCCCTATGCAAAACTCAAAAGTATACATATGAAAAATATGTGAATTATCTGTAATTATCCGATTTCATATAAGCATGGCTTAGCTTTTGCAATACGACAAATTGTTCCCATCTATTTCTATTCATCTCTCAATTTGTATAAATATGGATAGGATTATGGTGCGGACTTTTGAGATCTGAAATGTTACTTTTGCGGACTATTCACATTCGAATTCAGTGCTAAAGTATACCTAATTGGTTGGATATGTCTTTTTGTTTGATTTGATATCATGTTCTTCTGGATGAAAGAAACAGAATGGAATGATTAAGCCTGTTACTGCCGTTACAGACTTTATGTGGAACTATGGATATCCGGATGCAACCAAACTGAGCACATACTTTATTTGAATTGGAATTCATTGAAGTTCGCATCACATTTCAATATGTGTAATTATTCTTTACTCATTTCATTGGAGGGACGGATGGTTGAGCCCAGGATTGGTAAGAATAGAGTCATTTAGGTTGGTTGATAGGAAGAGCTAGTATTCTGTTTGGTTAGACGGATGAGCATACAGTTACGGATTCTATGGATTGAAGGATTTTCACGGGAGATTTTGGTAGGATTCTAACCATATGAATTTTTCCTATAGATTCTTTGGTTCAAAGGAACTAGCCGGGTGACCTGCGGCATTTGTGCGACTAGAACTCACTATAGATTTTGTCGCACTTTCAGCAAAGTATAGTATTCTTCAATATCTCCTTTAAAGTATTGGTTGGTTCCTCTTCCACCAAAAACTCACAATTATATATGTGTACTTCTATGTTGTTTATTTTTTCTGCCTTAGATCTGTGCTTTTATAATCTAGACCCACAATGATTGACGATGAAGATTATTTAGCATTTGCGGAAGGACGTGACGGTTTCATGTCTTTTTGTTTTAATTATATAATAGATGTATTCTCTAAAATTCCTATGGTTCTTATGCCCTAATTCTATAGGAATTCCAGCAAGAGGTTAAATCTCTTGGGGGGAAAATCATTTGTGTCTATGACACTAACAACTATGGCTTACACTCGTATTGTTATGCATAATTCCTGCATTTTTTTTTCTATGGTGCAACCTAAAAACTTCAACCGTTGATTCCTATGTTTTGAATTTTTGTATAATTCCACATGGCATGACATCTTAATCCTTCATTTTCCTTTTTTCGAAAGAAGGGCTAGCCTGCGGCCTCTACATCGATCGATACGCACAACCATCTTATTATTTAAATAGTTGCGAACAATTGTATCTCAAAGTTATTACGTACCAAAACAAAAGCCAAAAGCTAGTAAAGAAAATATGGTGCTCCTAGCCTATTATTGACACGCCACCCAAACGATTGAAGAATTCCTCTCCAAAGACTTTTCCATCCATTTGATGCAGTAAGGACCAGGTATAGATCCAATGCGCAGCCTGAATTATAACATGTCAAAAGTTGGAAGCTTTTAAGAATCATTTTTGCAATTCCAAATGGACCAACAAATCGTAGAAGCACCAACAAGATTGGGTGATTGAAGTAATTTGCCTGACCCTGAGAGCTAACGACCGAACATATTCGCAACACGACTAGGGGGAGGTAATCGTCACAAAGATAGAACGCCATACTAAGGTCGACGCAATTTCTTTTGGAAAATCTTTATTTCAAGAGGAATCTTAATCTGCCAACGAAAAGAACAATCAATATCAATGAGTGTCCTATAAAATCATTGCACGGATAACCCACCCGATGCAGTCAAACTCTAAGAGACTGAATCAGGTTGATCAGTAAAACTCACTGTTGTAAGCTTCCCACACAACTGGTCCCAAGCTGCTATACATGCGCCCAAACAATTGCTCTTGTGAACAGTGTATTGCGATGCTCGCACCACAAACCTCAGTCCGAGGCATGACAATTGAGCACAATACGAAACAGAGTTGGAACTGCTCCTTTAACGTGAAAGAGCCCAACAATTTATCGTCCCAAAGGAGACTCCTATCTCACAATTGACAATACAAGATACATGCGGGAAAAAAAATATTGTCGCATCCTCAGAAGACCTTTTCAAAATGGAGAGTAAGTCGCCCTCACAGTCACCGAGACAGTTTAGGAATAGAGATATTTGTTGCGAAGTAACTCAAACCACAAACCATCCCCATCGAAAATATTAAAATGGCACTTGCCGAGTAAACAAATATTGTATTTCCATTTTTCCTATTCTTCTGATCCAAGAGATCCTTAATCTGATCTCTCTCTTTTTTTAATCATAGAATATGTAGGAACCTTTGTCTGTCTAAACGGCAATGACTTGTGGGGGGTGGGGGGCTAATTGGCGGAGGTCACCAAGATGAAAGTCCGTTAACTATTCCGACAATGACGAGACAGCAACAACATATCTGTAGCACCTTAGGTCAGGCTTCAACCCAAAATAAACATGAGCATCGCGTCTCCAAAATTGCCATAGGTTCTAACCTCACTAAAAAAAACTGTGTTTCTCCTTTCGTTTTAACATAACGGGATGACTTTTGTAATTTCCTCATGCTGCAATCAGACATATTTTATTGCATATTATTGTGTTTTAAATTCCTGAAGATTGTCTATTTCTATGTTCTTGTTTTTTTGAAGTCCTACGAACCACGAGGCTCTTGATATTTTTCTGAGAAAAATGTATACTCCAGATCCACGGTAGGCCGTGAAACAAACGTGGCAGTTATTTCCTGTTGCCCTCGAGCGGCACGTGGCCGCCGGCGTGGCGACCGACCGGCGACCCCCGGCTTCATATCTGTCCGCCATTCTCCTTTTACAGGCGGACGCCGCCCATCCGGCCACACACGCTCGCGCCATCATCTCCAGCTCCCCCGCCTGCTCCACGCAGGATTCGCCACCACCACCTCACTCCTGACGGGGGAGCTAGAGGAAAAAAAATCTCCCCTGCTTTCTTCGCCGCCAAGCAAAAGTCCCTCGCCTGGCGGTGAGGCCTCCTCTGCACTTTCCTCTCCACCCCCAGAATTCCAGATATTTCTGGCATGTGCCCGCACCGCCTTGACTCATGGGGCCCGCCTGCCGGAGCCCCCGCCAAGTGCCGACGTCCGTCCCGAGCCCGTGAACGGTCAAAAGCGGCGCCGCGCGGCTCTGCAACGCCAACGCGGGGCGCCCGTCGCCCTCAACAGTATGTCGGTTTCACCCCAACCGAAGCCTATAAATCCTCGCGCCGCCCTCGCCCCGCACCGCTGCCCATTCCCCGCTCCCCGCTCCCCGCCTCGCGGCCACCGCCGCCGCCGCCCGCCGCATGGACCACGCGAACAACAACAACCCCGCCACATCCTCCATGGACGCCGCGCTGCTGCTGCTGGAGCCCAAGCTCGAGATGGAACCGCCGCTGCACCTGCCGCCGCCTCCGACGGCGAACCACCACCACCACCTGATCCCGCCGCCGCCGTTGGCGGTGCCGTCCGAACCGCCGCGTCCCCTGGAGGCGCTGCTGCAGGGCCCGCAGCTGCCGCCGTTTCTGTCCAAGACCTACGACCTGGTGAGCGAGCCGCTGCTGGACGGGGTCATCTCCTGGGGCCACGCCGGCAACAGCTTCGTGGTGTGGGATCCCTCCACCTTCGCGCGCGACGTGCTCCCGCACAACTTCAAGCACAACAACTTCTCCAGCTTCGTCAGGCAGCTCAACACCTATGTGCGTATCATACCACTGCCTCTTTCTTTTCTTTTATGCAATCCAACGCTGGGTCATTCATGCCCTCGTCCTCTGCTCGTGAGATGCTCTGTTTCTGTTGGAGTATCTATGCATCGCAGTGCTCTGTTTTTTTTTTTGGCTTTGTATTTTCCCAAATCTTGTAAAATATGCCTTGGATATAGAGGATGTACTTCCCTTGCGTTTTGTTTTTCCCTTCCCTTAGTGGAATTGTGGTTTGTCATACCGAATTGGCCGTGCACGAAAGAATTGGATTAACATGACCACGGCAACAATCAATCCTGAGGAGTTGATCCTGTGATGGCAAGCTTAATCCATATGCTGGAATACGACGTTTGCGCGTTGGAAGGTAAGCTTGCTTTCCAGACCCACATGTGCATACTCACTTGTATTTCAATTCTTTTCGAACCTTAAATTCCTTGTCTAGATAGTGGCAGCAGCAAAATGCAAGTTCGTTTCCACTTCCATTGCCAAATGTTGCAGAATGTTTCCTTGGTTTTTTGCTGCCCTGTATCGTCATGCTCATTCTTCCCAACTCCTCAGCTGCCCCCTGTTTCACAGGTCTGGTATGGTGCAGTACTGCAGTTGTACACCCGTTTCTCCTTATTTTTCAGATTTAAGCTCTTCTTCTTTCAAACAAACTGCAGCCTAGTGCATTTGGTGCGGATTCTTTCGGTTGATCAGTACCTTATGTCAGCCAATGCATAAGGCTCTTTAAATCGATTCATGAAGGCAAAGTTCAGTTCCTGTGTTGTACTAGGATCAGAATGGGCAGATGTTGTCAGTACTCACTACTCAGTATAAAGCAACTTGGTTCAGATCCTTCCGCCATCTCTTTGATTTATAGTCCTACTACTATCTAGAACTATTTCACCAGTACCAGTATGGGATTTGACCATGTCGAGGAGGGGGGTTGATTACAAGGAGATGAATTAGTATTGCCGTTATTGGGGTTATTTCTGTAGACACACTTGTGGCTAGGCTAGTTCCTGCGCTGTCAGGTTAGGATCATATAGTATAGAGTGCAATTCTTCAGAAGTTCACTTCTTGAAGTCTTGGCATTTGTACTGCATCAAATGTTCTTATTTTTTTGTTAATACTGTTCTCAAGGATTATGATGGAGCTTTCTATATGCTTCATTTCCCCTTTTTCTGGTAGCTAAAACATTTTCTGTTTGGCATAATCAGGGCTTTCGCAAGGTTCATGCTGATAGATGGGAGTTTGCGCATGAGGGATTTCTGCGGAATAACAAACATTTGTTGAAGACAATTGTCCGGCGCCGGTCCTCTCCGACACAGCAAAGCAGCCTTCAGTCGGCTTCATCTATTTTCCGGAAGGCACAGCCTTGCTCTTCAGGTGAACCCACTGTGGACCCTGAGCTCCACATACTGAAAAGAGAGAAGAAGGCACTGCTGCAGGAGGTGGCCAGGCTGAAGCAGGAGCACCGTCAGACGATTGCACATATGAGCACGCTGAATCAGAGGCTGGAATCAGCGGAGGACCGGCAGAAGCAGGTGGTCTCGTTCTTGGCCAAGCTCCTCCGGAACCCGGCTTTCCTGAGGCAACTCACCATGCTCAGAGAGCATAAGGAGATCGAGTCCAGCAGAGTGAAGAGGAAGTTTCTGAAGCATGCACCACATGGTAGCACAGACTCAGGTGAGTCCAGCTCTCCGCATACCGGAGAGAGCGGTTCTGAGATCCCTGCATCTTCCCCTGCACCTCCATGCGCTCACGACGCCATTGCAGACCTTCAGAGTTTTCTTCTGGAAGACACGGACCTCAGCGATGGCATGCTGCCGGGCAACTTCGGGCTGGACGGGGTCGAAGCGCCAGGGGACGTTGGGGCTTTGGTTCAGGCATTCAACACGCAGCAAGATGGACTTGATTTCGGGACCGGAGCCGAGCTACTGGGAACAGCTTCTGGTGCTGCTCATTGCCAAGACCCAACCATTGGCAGGTCGAAGGGAAAGAATGTGCTGTGTCCAGGACTGGATGGTGCTACATCTTCTGAAGCCGAGTGCCTCGTATCGTTGCCGGACAACATGGGGATGATTCCAGGCACCGTGCTTGAAACAGCAGGCAAGCTGATGGATGCAGATGATGAGCAGATTTGGGGCGTGGATCCTTACTTACAGAGTTCTTGCTGTGATACTCGTCAACAAGCGTATGGAAGCGGTGCCAGTGATCCCTACCTGATGGAGATTGCCAACAAGCCTGAGAAATTCTGGGAGCTAGATTTCGAGGATCTGGATGACGGAGATCTGCACCTGGACAAGTGTGTTATTGGCGACCCTGCTCTCCAGCAACAGAGAGGAAACATGAAGCCGTAGATCAGTTGCGTTGCCGGAGGAAAATAGGTCTGATGCTTTATCCACCTATCTTTACAGTTATCGTTAGGTATGAAAAATGCCGTGGTTATTTGATATTTAGGAGTTTAGCGGACTCCTAGATATGCTCACTATGGCATTAAGTAGTGGTAGTACTAGCAGTGTGTTTTTGTTTTCCATCCATTCACCCTACTGTTTTTGGATGGAAAATATTATCATGTAATTTGCTTGGAGCAGGCTTGGTGACTGCTCCGGCCTATTTCCCACCGATCGTTGTATCATCTCCTTGTTTTTGGGCAAAATTTGTCTTCAAATGAGCAATGGAATCCAACACCCTTTTTCCGTTGGTCAGAGAGACATTCCAAGTGCAGTGCTGCTGCCTATTCTTTTCGTTCCCATTATGCACTGGAGTACTTGATCTCCTGTTTTGACAGAATTTCTTGCACTGAGCAACGAGACTGAAACTTCTCTTGCCACTGTCTGAGAACTGTATTAAGTGTTCGGCTGCTGTGTTTTTTCCCCCTGGGGAACAGTAGCATTGCGCGAAATACATCTTCATATAATTTTTTTTTTAGGAAAACACACTCGAAGGAAGGTGTGCCTATTTTTATATACTATTTTTATATAGAAGAAGGCCTAAGCCAGTCCACGGTTACAGCCCAGCCACCTAAAACAAGAATTACTCACTCAAACGACCTACAATCTTCCACTTAGCCGCCTCATCTTCAATCGACTCAACCACCTTAACCACCGGAGAGCAGCGGTTGTGGAAGATGCGTTGATTGCGCTCAATCCAAATGCGAAGCAAAGACAGAAGGATGATGCCACTCTTCTTCTTGCGGACAGCACGCGGCCAAGAGTCGAAGAGAGGCTCCCGCCAGGAGCGAAGGGAGGCATGCTGACTAGGCGTGAAGGCGCTCTTGTCCTTGCGAGACAAAACATCAAACCAAACGTGACGCGAGAAAGCACATTGAAGCAGAAGGTGACCGATTGTCTTGAGCTCTTGGTCGCAAAGCGGGCAGGTGGCATCATCCGAAAGACCGCGGTAGAGGCGCCGCTCACCCGTCCAGCGATCGCGGAGCGCCGGCCACGCGAAAAATTGATGCTTCAGAGGGGCCTTGGAGCCCCAAATCAGATCAAAACAGGCCAAGACCGATCCATTGAAAAGAGCCATATAGGCCGACCTCGAGGAGAAACGGCCGTCGGGAGTCCACTTCCACATACAAGTGTCATCAAGTAGTGTCAAGGGCGGTCGCCGGGACACACGCTCCAAAGAACCAAGAACTGGCCCAGAGCGACCGCAGAGAGACCGCCGAAGACATCGTGAACCCAGGAGTTTGAAGAGCGACCATGGGCCACGGAACGGGAGGAGATCGATCTTTTATCCACATGAGAGAGCAACAGGGGGGCAATCTTGGCCACAGTAGCGCCATCAAGTCAGCGATCCACCCAAAAAAGGATAGACCGGCCGTGACCAACGATAAGAGGAGCAAGAGGCCAAGAAGAAAGAGCGGCACAGCTGATTTGGGGGAAGGACCACCGAACCCTCCCCAGCGACCTTGTCACCCCACAACGACTTAGACCGCAACGCGATGTTGAGGTAGAAGAGATTGTGGAGGCCAAGACCCCCAAGGGATTTGGGGCGACAGACAACCTCCCACGCCACCGAGCAGCGGCGGCCCTTGGCAGAAGAAGCACCGGCCCAAAGGAATCTTGTCGATAGCCTTAATGACCCACGCCGGAAGATCAAGAGCCAGCATGTGATAAACCGGCAAAGCGGAGAGGACCGAGTTTATCAACACGAGGCGGACGGCGGGAGAAAGGAGGTGGGCACGCCAAGAAGGCAGACGTGCAGCCACCTTATCCACAAGGGCGAGGAGCCGCGCCTTGCTCAGGCCCCCGCAGCTCAAGGGCAAACCCAAATAGTTGCAGGGGAAGGTGGCGGGGGCGCAGGGAAATTCCAACGCCGGGACCGACTCCACATCCACACGAATCGGGTAAGCGTAGCTCTTCTGGAAATTGGGTCTCAGACCGGAAGCTTCGCCAAACAAGTCGAGAAGGCCATGGATGGAGTGGAGCTCCTCGACAGAAGCGTGAGCGAAGAGCGCCACGTCGTCTGCAAACAGAGAGAGACGAAACTTCACGGCAACCGAAGGAAACTGAGCGAGGCAGCCATCCATGGCCGCGGCGTCCACTAGCTTGGCCAGGACATCCATCACAAGGATAAAGAGAAGTGGAGACAAAGGATCTCCTTGGCGTAGCCCCCGGCCATGCCAAAAACGGGCCGACGGGAAGCCATTAACGAGGACTTTGGAGCTCGAAGAGGACAGCAACAGAGAAATCCACGCACACCACTAAGGACCAAATCCACGAGCCCGGAGCACCTCGAGAAGGAAGGGCCAAGCAACTGAATCGAAAGCCCCAGCAATGTCGAGCTTGAGAAACAGGGCTGGGATCTTACGACGGTGTAGGGCTTTGACGGAACCATGAGCGCGGTAGTTATCCTGAATCGAGTGACCGCAAATGAAGGCGCTTTGATTGAAACAGACGAGATCCGACAATCTGTTTCTTAGGTGGGCAGCAAGCAATTTGGAAAAAACTTTACAGAAGCAATGCCCTAGACTAATCGGCCAAAAATCCGACATTTCCACAGCAGCATCCACCTTAGGGATAAGAACAATGAGAGCTTGATTGAGCGAGTCAAGATCGCGGCCCTGCAAATAAAAGAGCGCGGAAATGGCCGCCATGACATCCACCTTCACGATCTGCCAGCAAGACTGGAAGAAGCGAAGCGAAAAACCGTCCGGGCCCGGCGCTTTGTCCGTCGGCATAGAACTAATAACCTTCCACACCTCATCAGAGGTCGACGAGCTTTCTAGCTCAGCAAGATCAGCCTCCTCTGGGTACAGAAGGGAAAGCTCAATAGATCGCGAGCGAGGGACAGCCGCGCCAAGGCGATCAACAAAGAAGTCAAGAGCCGTAGATTCCATGGCCGTCTGGTCCGAAGTAAAACTCCCATCCACTTTGACGGAACCATGAGCGCGACGGCGTGGGCATGAAAAAAGCGAGTGTTGGCATCGCCCTCCTTCAGCCATAGCAGGCGAGAACGCTGACGCGCAATCGTGCGCTCTAGAGAAGCGAGGGTGAGGCAGCGCCATTTGAGAGAAATTCAGAAGGCCGCTTCATCCGATGACAAAGGCCGCAAGTCTTGGGCCGAGTCAAAGCGAAGAATCAATTGATGGGCCAAGCATAATTGGAATTTAATACTACCCACAGAACGATCACTCCACTTGCGAAGGCCCAAAGCCGTAGCTCGGAGCCTACGATCGAGGCACATGAGCGGGTGAAGGGGCGTCGCCTCCACAGAGTTCCACAGGTGGGCAACCTCCTCCATAAACCCAGGCAAAGACGTCCAGAAAGATTGGAATTGGAAACGGCGTTTAAGGGCGATCGCCGGAGCGAGACCCAAGATCAACGGGGAATGATCAGAAACGGAAGAGGAGTCAGCAAAAAGAAGATTGTCGGGGAAGCGGTGTTTCCCATTCTACTGAGCCGAACCAACGGTCGATCTTCTCAAGGGTAGGGAGGACACGTTCATTAGACCAAGTGAAAGAACGACCAATTAGGGGCGCGTCTTTCAGTGCGAGCTCATTGACAACAAGGCGGAAACACCGGATCCACGAGCGATTAATGCGGTCGTTATTTTTGTCTGGGGGGTCAAGGAGGAGGTTAAAATCACCGGCAATGGCCCACGCACTAGGGCAATCCACTCGAATATCCCGGATTTTCGAGAGGAATTCCTGCTTGAGCGCATCAGTGGACAGGCCGTAAACCACCGACAGCCACCAAGGATCACCCCAGACTAGGAAATACGCGCCGACGACATGGAGAAAGATCTCGCGGAGAAAGAGTCAAGAGAAACGCGCGAGGATTGCCAAGCAATGACGATACCACCCCTAGTAACCACAGCCGGAAGATAATCAAACCCGTCGAAGCGGGGGCCAAGGATGGAATTAATGTCAAAGGAGGATACAGAGTTTAGTTTCGACTCCACTAGACAGACCACCGCACCATCTAATTGAAGAACTACCGCCCTAATGGCTCCACATCTACCCGAATCAAGTCCACGAACATTCCACACCAAAATAGAGAAATTGTCACACTCCATGAAGAAGACCTACAACAACGAGAGGGCCTGGCGGAGCTAGGCAGCGCCGGCCTCCACAGCGATCCCTAAGTTAAAGAGGGCCGCAAGAGCTTCAATGTCCACGAGCCGCAGCGGGTGATCAAATTTTGCCTTGTAGCGCTGCAGCTCAGAATCGGTGAACGAGTCGTGAGCGTCCAAGATCCCCAGCTTGGACATGAGAACCCTTTGCGTTATGCGGACGGCACAGCAAGTAGCCTTGGGGTGGCACGCGAGACGAGGGCTGCGACGAGGGGAGAAGTCAGCAGCGAGCACAGGACGACAGCGCTGGACAATAGGCACAGACAGGATGGGTTCAGGGAGCGCGAGTTGGATGCGATCCAGGAAAGTATCCACCACAGGCCTATCGAGCGAAGCCCTAGTATCCAACCAAGCCGCAATCGAAGATTGGGCCACAGAATCCACAGAGAGGGACGTGGCAGGGGACACCGTGGGGTGCACACGATCCAGCACAAGGGAGGACGGTCCACTTGGCGCAGGCCGAGGATCCACAAGCAAAGGGGCAACGGCCGGAACAAGAGCGGAGACAGGTGACAAGGAAGTCGTGACAACGGTCTTGGTCCCCGGGTGAAGGACAACAGGCGACAGAGGCATAGCCTCCGGTCCCTCGGCAAAGAGCCTAACCGATTGCAGGTTAAGATCCTGCGACGGGCCCAGCGGGCGCTAATGCACAGGAATCCACGGGTAGGGTTCCACACCAAAGACAGCGACAGCCTTGGCCGCAAGCGGTGGAAGACCAGGAGTAAAGCAAAGGAGTCACGGGCGGCCGATTTACCAAATCCACCTGGGCCCATAGAGAGGGGGATGTCTAACTTCCAGCGTCAGCACGGGAAATCGGAGACACGGCAGCGTCGCGTCCTCGAAAAACCGGCACACGAGAAATCGACAACGAAGGCAGGACAGAAGGGTCCACGATACGGCTTTCCACGCGCTGATCCTGGATTGCACCAGCGACAGCCATCGGGGCAAGCGAGGGAGAAGGGTCCACCGGAGCAGGCGGCTCCGTCGCGGAAGGCAACGCCGCGGAGGGCGTCGGGGCAAGCGGCACCGTTGCGGAAGGCGCCGGGGTAGCCGACCTCCAGATCATAGACCCCGTCGGCCGGCAATGGCTATTACCACCACCCGCCGGACGCTGACGCTGCGTACGCTGACGCTTACGAGACGGCAGGGCAGCCAGCGGCGAATCAGAGTCATCCCAGTCAATAGGGCAACTGTTGTGTCCACTATCACCATCGTCCCAACGCCCACCAAGATCACGATCCGAACTGGGTTCGCAGGATGCCTCCACCTCCCGAACACCTCCGAGATCGGGAAGGCACACAGACGGATCGAGGAGCGAAAGCGCCGACCACACTGAGGCGCACGGAGGGCATGCAGAGTCGTTGGTGCATGCGGCATTTGGGGGCCAACTTCTTCTCGCAGTTCAGGAACATGTCACTTATGAATCTATTCAAAAAAACTCTGCAAACAGAACCAACAATGGAAGTACACTAAGATGCGTGGTTATCTTGATGAGTTCACGAAGAAACATGTTAGGGAGAGGAAAGCGGCACGAAACGCAGCGCTAGCAACACATGCAGCAGCAGTGGCTGCAAAGACAGCAATTGGAACATGACCAGTTGAGGAAGAACCTATTGGGCTTTGTGACTTGCCAGGGTTTGACCCACCCGGCACTAGGAGAAGGGTTGGGAGGCGGATTAAAAACTTTCAGCAGTGGATAGAGCACGAGCCTCTGGAGCGGTGGTCTTTGCTGCACGACACACATGGCACTAGGTACGGCGTCATGACTACCAACCTGGCAGAAACATACAACTTTGTCCTAAGGGGAAATAGGGCTTTACCACTTACAACTATCGTCGAGGGTAGTTTCGTCCACAGACCCAGCCACAAGGTATGTATATTTCTAACTATTGTGTTCATTACCATGCCTGCTACACAATTTTTCACTAATTACTTTCCCGCATGTAGGAGCCTACGGACATCAGTCGTCGTTGTCCGAACCCTCGTGTGGTAGTGAGCAGGATCACGCTCAAGGAGAGGACTATTCTGTCCACAACATCTGGATGTTCAATACTCCGCCACAAGACCCCACACAGGAGGATGTAAGTATCGCGAGGATGGGTCCGAAATTCCTCTGCGTAACGTTGTGTAGCTCATAGGTATGGGTGGACCACGCCAATTCCACCCTCGGAACGCCGTCCCAGACGACGTGGCCGATATTTTCATGAGACATGTTACTATTTCGCATTGTTATTCGAGACTGAAATTAAAAACTACAACTTAAAATAGGATAACCTAACTCTAGCGCTACGAAGATGAAGTGCTCTTGCCCTTTGACGATGATGTGCTCTATCCCTTCGACAATGATGTGCTCTTTTCCTTTGACGGTGCAGTACTCTTCCCCTTGGACGATGAAGAACTCTTACCCGTGATGCTCGGCATGAAGATATCTTCATCGGGTTCCTCCTCGTCAATCCATAAGTATGGAAATTTTCTAGCACCCTCTAGGTATGACTCACTCTTATTTTGTTGCTTCTTCCACCTTTCGTGCAACCCTAGCAGTTCTTGCCGTATCTCCGCAGAAGTCCTCAATGGCCACCCGCACCTTCTTAATTGGTGGCCCAGCTCAGTGAGTAGGGTGTCACTACTAATGAGTTCGTCCCATGGACTATCTTATTGTCTACCTTGAAATCGCCGGTTAACCACAAAAGCTTCTCGGGCATATATGGCCATGTAATAGATGTTTAGTTTTATGTTGGGTAGACAGGTTGGAGGTCTGACTACAGCTTATTTCCTGTTTTGTTGCTGGAGGCTAAGACTTTGAACCTCTTAACTCAGAACCTTGTAGTTCGATTTCCTTAATGAAATCGGGACCATAGCTCCTTCTAAAAAAACGTTTTTTGGATATAGATACATCCATATTTAGACAAATTTGAGTCACTTGATATGAGACGGAGGAAGTAATATTTATTCCGCTATAGTGTTTTCAATTTTTAGTATTTCCTGGATGAAAATATCGTTTCCGTCAATCCTTATCTCTTGACTAAATCCATTTCTCGTTTCCTACAATCCTTTTTCAGAAGTCATTCCTATCAATTCACGTTGCCTCGCTCATTTTATTAACCTCTTGCGCTTGTATATTTAACAGAGGAAAGAAAGAACTAGTGGAGAGAATTATTAACATTAAATGGATAATCCTGCTGAGAACATATCATTTCCATGTTGTTTTCAGTTATTGTCTCGCCTGGGACTGACCGTGTCGGGTACCAAGAACTATGCACATATTATATATGAATGTGGAACCTTTTCTTCTCTTAATTCTCAATTTTCTGGTGTCCTTGTTTACAATATATATACAAAATCATGCCTACAACAACTGAACACCGAAAGATGTGAGCTACTTGGATGGCGACATGGGGGAAAATTACCTCTTGTTTTCACCTTAAGGCAAAAGAATTGATGTGGAAGGCAGGGAAGGGAGTGCCCCAAGGCATCCATGAAGATGAGATGCACTGGAATATCCATGCAAGTTGATCCCAGGTTGGCACGGAGAACCCACTTCAGGCAAAACAATGGCGACCATCTAGTGGTAGCTTCCATAGAAGCAAACGCCCAGAGACACTGAATGTCGAATGCACAGACTTGTGTTTCTCAAGAGAAAAGCATCTTGAGTTCTTCTATTCGTGCCGTTCGGACTTCTTGGTCTGTCAACGCTCCAGAAATCATTCGCTGCTTACGAGCTTGCACGGCTTCCATTCGTTCCTCAACAGTACCCTGCACCACAGCGAAGTTAATACAGTAAGATGACCAATGATTTCATGCTATGCAGAATCTGCCTTCATATTTCCAATGACCACCCTCACAAAGTACCTTGACAATGAACCTTTTGATAGAAACACTCTTTGTTTGACCAATTCGATGGATGCGCATGACAGCTTGTTCTTCAACAGCAGGATTCCACCAAGGATCCTGAAGGGAAAATGATCAAAATAATCGAACAGCACCAAGAAAGTAGTAAGAAATGCCAAAATCAACAAGTCACTACAGCCTCAGAAAATGTTAATGGCGGTGTCCCATCTAGACAAGTACAGACTCATGATTAAGGAGTTTCACCACCATACTGCTGTTTTGTTTTTATAATATTTCCACATATGCTAACTAAGAGTACCTCAAGGGTAAGCTCAACCAATGAACACTATACTTATAGCATGTGTTGGAAACGAACGATTTCAATAGTTCAATTATCCGTTTCCAATTCACCAGTGTACACCAGAAGAGAACCTTTTTTATTTCATACCACGTGGAATGGTTTACAATGAATACAATGTGTTGCTAATGAAAATTATTTATCAGAAGTTAAGCATTAATGAGTGTACGCGTAAGTTCTATTAATCTGCACGAATATAAAGAAAAATGACTCCATTCTTTTACACAGGAGGTAGTAGTAAAGCCAAAAATCAACAAACAGAAAGAGGCTTTAGTTAGCAAAATTGTACTTTTCCTTATTTTATCATTATGCTTTAATGATACTATTGTTGCTGCCTTATTTGTACGAAACGTTAAAAGTTTATAATATCTGCTGCTTTATTTATACATAACAAAAAGTTTCATATTAACCTTGTACAGTGGTTGATAACCTATTACCAACAGATTATAATACTAAAAAATGGATCGTATATAATTAACGGCCCATATTAGTGAGTGTACTGTAAAATTTCCCCATACTTATTAGTAGCAAACTTACCAATTGTAAGTTTTACAGAAAGGGTGTACCAAAGCAATAATTAATAATGGCAACAGCATAATAAGCCCCTAACACGGTAAGGATTGGAGCATGAAGGATATCCAAATTTTGAACCTAGAAAATACTGAACAGAAGTAGGCCGTGTAATAAAAAATTGCTTCCATCTAGCACCTTACACAAAATTTTGATAGGAAATATACCATGACAAATGCATTAGATGCGGCAGTAAGGTTTATTCCAACGCCACCAGCTTTCAGAGACATAAGCAAAACCTGCACAAACCAAATGCACAATGTGTTAACGTTTACTATTAATATAACAGACATTTCAATTTATGATGACACACTTGTATAAAAGTGAAGTCAAGAAACAGAAAACATACCAAAATGCTTTTGTCCTCAGAAAACTCCTTGATTACTTTCTCCCTCTGCTGAAGATTTAAGGTGCCATCCAGTCTAGCAAATGAGATGCCATGCCTGCCATGCAAAAGATCTAAGGACCAAATTCTACCCTCAATCGTGAATGAGGCAAAAATCTTCATCATGTTAACCAATAAGTTTCTCCAGAAATAATCTCCAACTTAAACTAAACACCACCTAACTTGGTCAATCTTGCCTTAAAAACATGCCATAGGACGGCTATGCTATCTATGACTGGTGAGTTCAGGCAAATCCCTGAACCTTTCCTGTACTTAATGAGACCACTCGCTGGACAGGTGATTTGCTGAAGGTAAGTGACGGCTGAGAGGGGTGGAACTCTCTCTCTATTAGTTAGGGTTACCAGAAAGGAGCCAACAGATATATACTAAGTTATATGGGCCTCTTGGGCCAAGGCAGCTACATGGGCCAGGAAAACAGACACTTTTTACACAGCCAACACACACACACACACACAGCAGGCTACAGCCAACACTCCCCCTCAAGAGGGATGATATATGTCTATCATACCCATCTTGTCACATGCCAGATTGCACTCTCTAGTTCCCAACCCTTTTGTTAGACAATCTGCAACTTGTTGTCCTGAGCTAACATGAGTAATCTTGATAATACCAGAATCCAACTTTTCCTTGATGAAGAATCTGTCTACCTCTACATGTTTGGTCCTATCATGCTGAACAGGATTATTTGCAATGCAAATGGCAGACTTGTTGTCGCACCACAAATTCAGAGGTCCTTGTCTCAGTATCTTTAACTCAAGTAGGAGGCCTCTTATCCACAATATCTCACTTAAACCTTGAGACATGGCCCTATATTCAGCCTCAGCTGTTGATTTAGACACCACAGGCTGCTTCTTGCTTCTCCAGGATACCAAATTTCCCCCTACAAACACACAAAAACCTGAGGTTGACCATCTATCATCCAAGCAGCTAGCCCAGTCTGCGTCACTGTAACCATCCACATTCAGGTGACCATTAGTCTTAAACCACAACCCCTTCCCTGGACTGCCCTTGAGGTATCTCAAGATTCGATAAACAGCATCAAGATGTCCACTCCTAGGATCATGCATATACCTGCTGACAACACTTACAGCATATGTAATGTCTGGCCTTGTATGGCACAGATATATTAGTCGACCAACCAGCTGTTGATATCTTTCTCGGTCAACAGGTTCACCTAGCTGAGCAGCCAATTTATGATTTTGCTCAACTGGAGTTGGAGCTGTCCGACATCCAAGCATTCCCATATCACTCAGAAGATCTAAAGTATACTTTCTCTGAGACAAAGCAATTCCCTTCTTTGACCTGGCAACTTCTATACCAAGAAAGTATTTTAGCTGACCAAGATCTTTAACTTCAAATGCCTCACCTAGACATTTCTAATCTTGCTATCTCCTGCTCATTATCTCCTGTAATTATGATATCATCAACATAGACAGCAAGGACAGTGATACATTGTTCAGAGTGCTTATAAAACCAGGTGGGATCTCCATGTACACCTCCTCTTGTAAGTCACCATGTAGGAAGGCATTCTTAACATCAAGTTGATGTAGTGGCCAACCAAAATTAGCAGCACAAGATATTAGATCCTAACAGTATTCATTTTTGCCACTGGTGCAAACGTCTCGTCATAATCAATGCCATAAGTTTGACTATACCCTCTGGCCACTAGTCTAGCCTTGTATCTTTCAATTTTCCCTTCAGGATTCTGCTTTACCGTATAGATCCACTTACAACTAACTGCCTTCTTTCCCTTTGGAAGATAAGCTAGCTCCTAGGTTTTATTCTTCCTTAGAGCCTCTAATTCCTCCATCATGGCTTCCCTCCATCTTGGGTCTTGTTTTGCTCCTTTCCAGTCTTTTGGTATTGCAGCAATTTGGAGTGACGCAACAAAAGCTTTATATGATGAAGACAACGTTTCATATGAAACATAGTAACTTATGTCATGCTTAAACCCGTACCTGTCTGGTGGTTCTCTTCCTGCTCCCCGTGTTTCTTTCCTCAGGGCAATCGGCAAGTCCATGCTGGTACTTGTGTCATCTGAATTTTGGCCTCCTCCAAATGAGATCTCAGGCTCTTGATTTTGTTCATGCTGCTCCCCCTGAAGCTGATTTCCTTCTCCTTGCTCCCCTTGCACCTGTTCTTCCATAGACCTTTTCCTTCTTGTGTACACTTGAAGGTTATTCTCTTGATTCGGTCTTGACCATCTCTGGGCATTTGGTAATTCAATTTCCTCAACACCAACCGGTATGGATCCCACTATTGGTGTTCTTTGTTGTTCTTCTTCCCTAGCATTGGATGTATTCTCCCCCTCTTGACAATCCTCTATGCACTTGGGAGGGTCAAGATCTTCAAATAATGCACTGAGATCTGTCTTCTCCCCATAAAAAGGCTCAGCCTCTCGGAAGGTAACATCCATGCTTACAAATGTTCGCCGTTCAGTGGGACTCCAACATTTGTAACCTCTTTGTCCTGCGGGGTAACCAATGAAGATACATTTAAGTGCTCTTGGATCCAGTTTTCCAATTGATGGTCTATGATCTCTAACAAAACAAGTGCATCCAAATAACTTTGGGGGAACCAGGAATTTGTTTTCCCCTAGTAGCATCTCACAAGGAGACTTCATGCCAATCACCTTTGAAGGCATACGGTTGATCAGGTATGTTGCAGTCATTACAGCTTCACTCCATAAAAACTTGGGAACATTCATGGTGTACATGAGTGACCGGGCCACTTCCAGAATGTGTCGATTCTTCCTTTCTGCAACTCTGTTCTGCGGGGGGGTATCAGGACAAGAGGTCTGATGTTGTATACCTTGAGATGACAAGAAGCCACTGAATTGTTGGTCCACATATTCAGTACCATTATCAGTCCTTATCATCTGTACCTGCACGCTAAATTGGTTTTTCACAGAGGCATAAAAATCCTGAAAACATTTAAACACCTCATCCTTATGTCGCAGGAGATATATCCACGTCATACGAGTGTGGCAGTCAATGAATGTCACAAAATATTTCATACCACTGACAGAGACAACAGGACATGTCCACACATCTGAATGAATCAACATAAACGGGGATATACTTCTAAGCCCCTTACTCACATAGAAAGTTCTCATGTGTTTTGCATACTCACATGCATCACACTTGAGTTTACTCTTGTCCACCCCACACATTACATCAGGAAACACCTTATACATCTTATCAAAAGCCATATGCCCCATCCGGCGGTGATGGATCATTGCCATTGTTTCCTTTTCACCTAGTATTGCAGCTAGTACTAAACTTGTGGTAGTGCTGGGCATCTCACGGTCCATATACCACAATCCTTTACACCTGGTTCCTGTCCCAAGCTTCCTTCCAGTCATCATCTCCCGAATCAAACACATCTTCTTATCAAGAATTATTCGACAATCTAGTTGATCAATCAAAGCACTCAGACACCAAATTTACAGGGAAGACTGGAACATGTAAAACCGATGATAACTTAATGACAGGAGTGCACTGAACATTTCCAAGTCCCTTTATAGGTTTGAGAGGTGCCATCCGCGGTTTGAATTGTTTCATTGTGTGTAGGTGGATGCTGAATGTATGATTCAAATTCCTTTGAGTTACCCGTGACATGTTTGGATGCTCCAGAATCAAGTATCGAATCTGGGCATGATTTGTGTGTGGATATGGATGCATTTGCAACATTACCTTCATCGGTGTAGGCAAAGTGAGCGAAGTTCCCAAAGCTGTTGTCCTCCTGGTTTTTCCTCTTTGACTCCCCTTGAGAATCACTTGATGTTCCTTCTTCTGGAGCTGCAAGATTTGCTTTAGAATCACCAACATGGACGGAGCCACCAGAATAGCCCCTGCCTCTGCCTCTATAGGATCCACCTCTGCTAGGGCCTCTCCCCCTTCCACGCATTTCTCTGCGTGTTATGGACAATAGTGACTTAGGTGGCCTATCTGTCCACAATTATAACACTCCCTCGTCTCCTTACGTTCTGCTGCAATGAAGGCTGAACGTGATGGAGTTGCTTCTCCATCCTTCTTTAACTTCAACCTTACCTCCTCCTGGGCCGTCGCTGCAACTGCCTCCTCCGAGGATGGGAGTGCTGGTTGGTGGAACAATCCAGCACGCCTTCCTTCAAACTCAGAATTGAGCCCCTTCAGAAACTTCATTACTCTCCTTCGCTCTATCCATTTCTTAGCAGCAGCAACACACTCTGAATGTGACAACTCTAGGGGATCATAGTGATCCAAATCAGCCCACAAGTGTTGTATTTTTGCCACATACTCCACCACTGACTTATCCCCCTGCTTCAACTCATTTATTCTATCTTCGATTTGTGCCATAAGCATCACATTTCCTTTCCCAGAATACATTGTTTCTAAGGTTTTCCATACCTCTGATGCACTTGACAAGGTCTCCACTGCTGCAGCAATTGATGGAGTCAATGAGTTCAGCAACCACGCCTCCACAGTGGAGTCAATGACGCTCCACTTCTTCCATTCTGAGCCTGTCGTGTCCTCTGGTTCACTGACTCCACCCTTGACATAGCCTTCCAGCCCCTTGGTCCTCAAGATCAGTAGAGCTCTTCTGGACCAACTCAAGTAGTTCTTGACCCCCTCTAGCTTGATGTCATTAGGCATCAGCTCTATCTTCTGGACCACTTCAGCCTGTGGCACGAGTGCACCTGCAGCCGATGTGCTCTCTCCTTGACAGAGAGAAGCTCTGCCAGCTTCTCCAACATCTTTAGTACTCCCTGATCTCCCATTCTTCCAGACCTCCTCCTGCACCCAGATCTACTTCTCCACCACCTCTACTTCCGCCCCGAGGGGTGAGCAAGCCTTCCCCTCCTCTCAGATATCCACCTCTTCCATTTCAACTAGCAGCAACCTATGCTCTGATACCATGAAGGTAAGTGACGGCTGAGAGGGGTGGAACTCTATCTCTATTAGTTAGGGTTCCCAGAAAGGAGCCAACAGATATATACTAAGTTACATGGGCCTCTTGGGCCAAGGCAGCTACATGGGCCAGGAAAACAGACACACACAACCAACACACACACACACACAGAGCAGGCTACAGCCAACATTTGCAAATCCATATAACAACATCTAAGGACCGAATTCCATAGCATTGTACAGTAAACTAACAGCACAGAAGCACAGTATATATAGAAAGAAAAAAAAGTAAGTTATGGTTGATAATCCAACAAGTCTTTTAAGCGGAAAGGCACAGGCACAGTATGCAAAACTACAGGGAAAGCAAGTCCTTGGAAAGCCAGAGTAGAAAATTTAGATAACATACAGAAGCAGAAGAACATCATACGCAAATGTTGGCCTGTGTACACTTCATGATCTTTGCAAGTCAATTCCTAATGACTAAATATTTCGTTTTCCTCAAAAACATGCAGAAGGTTGTGTATTTGCGTCAAGAATATTTAAAGCTAAGTACAACCATGCTCAAATCCGAGGAGCAATGGAAAAAATAATAACACTTACCTTTTTTTCTCGAACACGCCGAGCGGCATGTCTTTTTCATTAAGGGGCAAAAAGCACAAGTACAGGCAACAAAACAAAGGCAAAGGCCAAAAAAAACAAAAGAGAGAAAGGAAAAGGAAGAGAGAAAAAAAACACTAAACATTAAAAACTACTAACTACTAAAAACTACAAACTACAAACTCTTGGCACCTGAACTGGCTAAACACTTCTTACCTGGAAAGTGGAATTTGCAGGAGATCCAAAAATGCAGTCCACTGGCTAAACACGATACTCTTGGCACCTGAACTGCGGAGAGATTCTAATTCCTGTAGAAGAAAAGATATCTTGGAAGATTCAATCCAGTTCTTCTCGACATCAACTTGAAAGCGACTATCAGTTGGAGCAGTAATAAGATCTTGCTTGCTCATCGACTTTCTGTAACAGACAATCAAATTGATAGCAATGAAAATGGGAAGCATGCTCAGGAAAAAAAACATGTTGGAGAGAAAAAAGAAGAGTGACAATAGACTACCTACAGACAGGACAAAGACCAGCAGCTGTACTCTGCCAACTAGACAAAATACACTCTCGGCATAAACGGTGAGCACAGGGAGTTAACACGGCATCCTCGAAAGCTTCCAGGCAAATAGGGCATTCCCCCTCGCCTTTCTGTAATTCTTGGACAACCTCTTCAATGTAAGCCTTAGAGGGAAGGGAAGAAGAATTCCCATTAACAACACTATTGCCACCATGCAGGAAACGCTTCGCAAGCTTATTGAGGTCTGCATACTCCTGTGTATCTCCACGACTGGTAACAGCAAAGCTCCGTCATGAAAAAGCGACCGATGGTAAATAAGTAAATAAACTAAGAACGCAGATGCTGATTGTTAGATGAAACTATTGTTCTGCATGTGGGACCTAATGGGTCATAATTTGTCAGGACAAATAGCATTATGAAGAGTGAATAAGAGATGAGTGCATTAAGTTTTTGGCTCAAATATAGGTTAAACAGGACAAATATGATAATACTTTCAGAAACTGACCTCATAACAAGAAATGGATGGTCACAACACTGCCTAAGGCGCAAAAGCAACTCCAAAATGGAAGCATAATTATGCAGGACCTTTCCTTGCTCCACAAACTGATCAAATTTCACCTAGAAAAATAGCACAAGCTATCACTTTGTTTCTCCTGACATGTTCCTTGTTCAAATTTACCAGGATAAGCTGTCGATTTGCCATACTGCATGGACATGATCCTTCTTAAACTGAAAGCACACTACCTTAGACCGTCGAAACAAAGCTTCATAGAAGTCTTTCTCAGGCTCTGATAAATCACAATATTTCACTTCAATAGTCGCAGGTGGTAAAGTAAGGATTGGTCTGCAAGAAAACAAGGCGGTTTCGGTCAAAAAAGGAAACAAGGCTGTAAGTCAATGGACCTTAGAATGTTCGTTATCCAAAGTAGAGCATACCTGCCCTCCTTGTCTGTGCTATTTTTAGTTCTCCTCAACATTACTCGCTTTAAAATGGTCTGCACTAGCTTTAAGCCTCTTTCATCACCTTCTTCAAATGGTTTTTGTACAAGTTTATACCACCTAAATAACATATGGGCGGCAAAAGTTAATATAAAGGACAGTAGCAATCTTACAAATTTGTTGCACAGCAAGGAAATATAGTCAACTCTAGCAACATCATGGTTTCACATAGTTCTTAAAAAGAAAATAAAAAAACTGTAGGAGAGGCTCCGACAGTAATGGTTTCACATAGTTGATTTGCATTAAAAAAAAAGATCCAGAATCCAGATGAACGGAACAATAGTAAACTGCATAGCCCAGTTACTACCTCCAGTCCTAATTCCTAGATAGATGTCAATTTACAATGCCTGCACTAAAAGACACAAAAGTATTTTGGCTTGTCACAAGGAAATGATATTCATAGATTTTTCATCAGAAGTACTTCTGTAGCTTCTCTTAAAAAATATTTCCATAGATCCACGTGATTATATTTCAAATATTTTCACTAACATATGATTCAAAGAGCTTATGGATGAAGGCACATATTCAGGAGTAGTGTCGATGTTTTACTTTCTAGAGGAAAAGAGTGTCGATGATTGAAACAACTGAAAACAGGAATGTAGGTGGTAAGAAAAATACGCGCAGCAATGCATCTTGCAGGGATATCATCCTCACCACTAAACTTGGATAAAGACGTTGCAAAAAAAAAGAATCATGTAGACAGAATATAAGTCAATGTGATGTGATTTACAGGGAGTCTGAATGGTAATGCCAAAAGCTTTGATTTCCCATTCTGCAACAGCCCAATAAATATCTGATTAAATGGTTTTATTGTTCATGGTCTCTAAAACGATCTTAGTTCCACAATCAGCACAATATAGCAAATAGAACAAAACTGGCAGATCTCATCAAAGTAAACGGATGATAGAACTTACAGAGCCCAGTTCCTCCATGGTTCAACCCTCAGAAACCTAAAAAGGCTGTATATATCCTCCAAGTTGTTCTGCCATTGAAATAGAGCTCATAAGACTATACATAAACATAATTTCGTGCAGGAAAACTAGGAGTGCCCATTCTTGAAATCTGTCTGACCCAACATACTCTTTTAGCAGAGGTGATGTGTTCGGTTCAATGAGCTATATCAATTTACCATTAAATTGTCACTTAAACTCACCTGAATTGGTGTACCAGTAAGACACCAACGCCGATCAGCAGTAAGAGCAGCAGCAGCTTGGGATATTAAACTTTTAGAAGACTTTATCATGTGTGCCTCATCAAGCACAACTCTAAACCAATGAACAGAGTAGAGGCCACCGTTTTCTGTAGAACTCTAGAAGAAGGATCCAAAGTTCAGTCAAGAATCAGATTGCATAATCAGACAAAAGATTATATAGCATTAGTGATGGGCTAATGTCAGTAAATATCTCCGTCATTTGCATGCCAATTTGGTACATGTGGATTGCACGCCCTTATACTCATTCCTGGACTAAATTATTTACCTAGCCACGTTTTGCATCAAGACTGCACGGGCGTAACATCACCGAACAAATACGTACTCAGTCATGATGAGGTGAGCATGCAAGGAAGTGAATGAAAGACGATATTTATCTGTGTGCATGTACCATTTATAAAACAGGACACAAGTACTGAGTACTAAATAGCAACAGATGCAAAACTCCAACAAGGTCATGGGACAACTTTTCAAGTAAGCAGTCTACCACATAGATAGGTCCTATTTTACAAGTTACAACAGTAGAAGCAATAATGCGCTGCAAGACAGGTATAACTTTCAAGTTATCAGAGATCACCTCGGTTGAAAATTCTGATGCCACAACACCATAGGTGGTCAGCACAATATCATTCTGACCAATAAAGCTTGCTTCCTTTGGTCTGCTTTGGCCATAATGAACATATATGTTCATAGTATTCGGTTTAGTGTGAGCTTCAATCTCAGCCTGTTATTCAATATCAATTTGCAGTATTAAAAACATCAGTTCTAGCAATACATTTGGAAAAGGAAATTAATAGAACAAATATAAATATCTAACTTTACAAGGTTCCACAAGCACTAAATGTACATATTTCAAACAGATAGCACAACATAGGGGGAAAAAGGCATGTGGTACTACTGTTACAGCTATACCTTCCATTGACTAAGTAGTGTCATCGGGCAGATAATTAGATTGCCACCTCCAACCAGTGGGGTCTTAAGTTTCTTGAGCTTGCTAAAAGAGAAAGGGCTAGCAAGATTCTTCACAGGATTCTGAGACTTGATATGAATTTCACCCAACCCACTAGCTTCTCTAGAGATCTGAGTACTGTGATGAGTAGTGATTAATCCTTTGCTAGAATCAGAAAGAAGAAGAGATATCGTCATAATAGTCTTCCCTAGTCCCATTGCATCTGCCAGAATCTTGTAATTTACAGAATCCGTTAATAAAATGTATTACTAATTAAAGACACAAATTAGAATTGCCAACAGACGTGGCAAAGATACATTTGCGAAGCTTTTATATTATCCTTACCCCTCCTCTAGCAAGCTGTAATGTGCTAGGAAACTCAGTGGTGGCATCCCCTGAAAATACATTCACGTACAGAACAAGCTCCCTCCTGAAACAAGTGAATAGGTTTATAGATGTTAATTTAAATCTAGAACGACCATAATAACACGAAATAGTACATGCAATATAAGCCGGCTATACTTGTCCTCAAGTTTATATGCCTCCCAACAAGGGTGAAGGGTTGTAGCTGCATCCTGAGAGGAACTGCCTTTCTCAAGCTGCAGCATCCAATGTAGGGCCTGCTTCTGATAAGGGCGTAGATCACACTGCAGTGCGTCAGGGGGAGCCGTCTCCTTCATGCATAAATGGAGCATTACTGCGTCAAGACAGATCAACTTATCTCTGAAACTGACAAAACATAAGGATGTTGAATTACCTCCAGTGCAGAACTGTCTGAGATTCCAATTATATCATCCAAATCTGAATCTGAAACAGCTCCTTCACCAGGATCATCTTCATTTCCACCACAAGATAATCTCAATTTCTCAGATGTCAACTTTGTGGCTGGCAATCCGGTACTGCTCTGTTTAGGCAGATGTGAGGCCAATACTCATTATGATAATAGCAGCATAAAGTATGAGCAAACAATAGTTTACCTTTCTTTCAATTGGTCGCTTCCTGGAATAAAGATCTTCAGGAGTAAATGCTGCCTGTTTGATTTGTGTGGAATCAAATAAAAACAGAATGAGCACATGTTTTTCGGGCAAATTTAAACATGGGACAGTCGCCAAATTTACGATGGAGATCCTTTTGCTTTGAATATTTATGCCTTCCATTCGCATTTTCTATCTGTGCAATTTTATGATGATATACGGTTCTGAGGTAATATACTTCTAGGTTCTACTTTGTTGTTATTTACTCGAGACCATGCCAAGGAGCTAAATGTATATATATTTTTCAAACGCTCATGTATATACATATATTGAGGTAGAGAAGAACTTTAGAGCGCCTTATAGAAGGCACAGCCCAGGATTCCAGTGCACATGACCAACAAAACACACACCAAATCTAGCAAAGTGACCCAAGACAACCTAAAATTATATATCTCCAAAGCTCTTAGCACCGGAGAAAACCACGACACCAGCTGGAATTAAATATCCCAAGACAACCTAGAATGAACAAGAGATACAACAAAATGAAGACCACCCACCTTCTTAAAAGGGGCAAGCCCAATGACCTTGAAAAGTGCAGGCAGCGGATGGAATGTGGAATCGTCAGTAGCGACACGCGCTGCCTTGGGCAATGATTGTTTTTGGTCACGGAACATTGAGCTGTTTATATAAACACTGCAGAGTACAGAATCAAATAAACGTAAGTCAATCAAACAAAAGAAATGGGTATGAAAGAGAGTTCCTTATTGATGAAAATTCAAATACCTTGCACACAAAAGGACAGTGTCCATGATGCTAAGAACCTCTGGAGCGGATTTGCACTGGCCTTCAACTTTAATCTTGCCCTCCTTGAGAAGGGGTAGCAAACACCGCGCCCACTCATTGGGGATCCGACCCACCTAAAACAAATTGTTACACCGGTGATGCAGCACCACAGAATCAAGGGAAGCAGTATTGATGAAGTAATGTACCTCCCCATTGTGCGGGGTTGAGAAGCGCATAATCTCTGAGGTGCAGGAAGCGAGGGCTAAGCGGCCAGGACGGCCCTTGCCCGGGGCGGCTGCGGCTGCAGAGTTGGGGAACGAGAAGGTGACGGGGTCCCCGGCGGCGATGCGCCTGCCCTTGCAGGTGGATAACCCCGCCATCTCGGCGCTCCCCACGAGCCACCAGTGCTCGCCGCCGCCGGTGGGCGCGGGATTGGGCCTAGGTTTATCTGCCGCCGGCTTGGACTGTGAAGGGGTTTTGGGTGGCGGGATCGATTCTACGGGGGGGTTGGTGGGTTTGACCGGCGGGGGCGATTGCGACGGCGACGGCGAGGGCAAGGGCGGCGCAGGCAGCTTGTGGTGGAAGTCGAGGAGGATGTTGATGGCCTTGGTGGGGTCGTCGCCGGCCATGTGGAGCGCGCGGATGATGTCCATCTCCGGCGTACCCTCGCCGAGCACCGCGCGCACCGTGGCCACCTGATCCTCCTTCCCCATCTCCCGGCGGCCCTGCTTGCTCGCGAAATTTCCCCGCAAAAGAATCCCGCTTCCCGCCGCCTGTACAGCTTCCGCGGGAAACCCTTTCTTTACCCTTTTGCATTTGCGGCACCGAACGCGGCTCTGCACTTCACTTCTCTGTTTTTTTCTTTTCTATCAAATGGATCGGGATTACAGGTTTTCAGAGTTCGCAGCATTTACAGCTTCTGTTCAGTTTTTCTGGTGTCATTTGAAAAAAAAAACTGAACAGATGCTCTAAATACTCCGAACTAACTTTAAAAAAAGAGTTTGGAGTATTTGTCTACCTAGTTAAATTGATCATCTTCCTTCTCCTTCCTTTTCGCTACGACCAGAGCATATGTTCAGTTTTTCTGGTCATTTAGTGGCGTTGGATTGCGAGTGTTTCCATTTTTAACATCTACTGCTGAAGTATTTAACGACATGTAAAAATTGAAGGCCTGAATTAATTGCATTTTTTATATAAAACCTAAATTGACTAGCTATATACTCCATACTTACTTAACTAGGGCAAATGAAGGCCAGCAAATCAAGATGGCAATGGATATTAAAAAAACGGATATCCATTCATGGATCGCGGATATGGAACGCGATCTTGCTCCATGGACATACACGAATGGATACCCGTCAGCTCGTGGAGCGGACATGGATAACACATTTGATACATGAATACCCGGTATTTAATAAAATAAATAAATTATTGACATTTGAATCCATTATTTAGCTATATGATTCATATAAACAGTCAATGAGAGTGACATTTGAGAGAAGTATTGAACAGATGTTCATGATCTTATAGCTATTGCGACCGTTCTAGATCCATGATATAAACTTCATATTTGGAGGCTTTATATTGGCGTCTATATGGATATGGTCATATGGAAAAAGTCTGTTTTCAACACACTCACTTCGTAGACACCTCGTCGCCGCCGAGGTCGGCGATGGGGGAGTGTGCCCAGTCCGCGCGCCTATGCCTCCGCCCCATATGTTCAACCTCAAGACCTACCCGCCGCCACTAACCTTCATTGCCGCCGCGGGTGTTGGTTCTGTTGTCGCACCCTCTCAGATCCATGGGGCTGCGGACGGCGAGCTGTCGTGCGCCGTGCGCGACAGGAGCAGAGGAGTTGAGATCGTATGAGGCAGCGCGCCGCCACAACCAGAAGGTGCGCACGTTCTGCTCGACGCTGCAAGACACAAGCTACGCCACCCCGACGATGGCAGTGGGCATGGATTAGGACCGACGCTGCAAGACGCACAACCTCATCAAGGATTAGGACCGACAAGCGCCCTTCTGCCGCCGGCAGCCTCCAATCCTCCGATCAAAGAATTACAGTAGAGATAAAGATAGGAAATTCCATCATTGGTGCTCAGCGGGCAATCCTGGACATGTCAAGCAAACCTGGGCATCCAAACACGGTTTCAAGGACTGAGGGTTCAAATTAATCAGGATTACTACAATCAAGGGTCGAATTTCTGGGATTAGAAGGTCGAGTTCTAGTTCAGACTTTGACTATGAGATCAGGGTTGAAAACAGACTTTTCTCTTGTTTTTAAGTCATTTTATATGTTGATCCATGGATATGCATGGATACCCGGTGGACATGGATATTGTTTTAATTCACTGATACTTTCGTGGATGGACAATAAATTTAGAGATGGACGTGGATATGGATATGGATTTGGTCCGTTCTTCCAGACCCGCCTCGTTGCCATCCTGATCAGCAGAACGTGCGTGAGAAAAAACTAAAAAGCCCAGCCCACTGGCTCAGGCAAATTACCGTGTGATTCATCGGTCCGGCGTGGATTCTATTGTTCCGTCTTTCACCGATCGAAATACAACTAAATGAAAATCAGACATGCGCGCGATCGATCACTTCATCACGATCGATCATGTTTTGTTGGACTAATCTGTTTTGATGGATCGAGCGCGCGTGAAACTTTCCATGAACCTGTTCGTCTTCAATATGGTCCATGGCGCAACACTACAGCTCTGTGCCGCCGCACGCCGCACATCGACGCCTCCATGCCACGGTCCTCACCTGCTCAGCCGTGGCACGCCATTCACAACCCTGTTGTCATCTGTCGTTGTGGCGCCGACTTGCCATCAAGAGTCTGAGACGATCTTGGTTCCCAAATCTATATAACCTATAAAGTTGATCCCCACTAAGTGTAACTAATATTACATAACCTATAAAGTTGTTCTCCACTAAATGTAACTAATATCTGCAAACTGGACATGCAAGGCGTCCGCATCATCATCCACATTAATGCACATCATGGACATTTGAAGGCTCCACATCACCATCCATATCATGTGTTGCTGTACACTGGGAATCCATTTTGGTGATCCATTTGAATTTAATATTTTGATACCTAAGATTTTTCATTTTCACGTTGCATATAAATAATTCACCAAACACACATATTTTCGCGATATGTATGTCAATTTTTCTAAAATCTGCAAATATTCAGGTTTACAAGACTTCACTTTCCAAAAATTGTTAATGTTCACGCACATCAAAATTACACCTATTGTTTTGTTGCATAGGTGTTATGAATGATAAATTGTTTTGTACTACAATATTCATATTTATTTTACATTAAATCATATTGTTATCATTTGTTTCTAAAATCATATTCAGACGTGCATATAGAATTTTACACGGCCTACTGCACACTTACGCCCGACAGCCCGAGTTACCTAACTTGGTCCTATTTTTTTTATTTGTTCCAAGTCTAAAGTTCCAAGTACCAAAGTTGCATGTCTATTCCTTTTCTTAAGAATGTCTATTAATTAGAATCTCAGCTCTGTTCGCGCTTGGCTACTCGAGGAAAAGAGCAACAACTGCATGTCTTCGTCTATGCAGAGCACGAACAAGTACTCGTGTTGATCGACTAATCTTCAGAGCTCATTGCAGCTCCTAAAAACTCCGTAGTGTCTCCGTGACATGATTTCATTACCATTTCTATAATAACCAAACACGTCCGTACCTTAAGCGCAGAACGAACCAGGTTACCTTATCGTGTCTCAGTACTAGGACAAATATTCTTCTAGCGCCACCCCCAGCAAACAACAACATCGCCATGCAAATGCTTGGAAGCTACCGGCTCCGTAGCTCAGATAGGTGGATCATGCGTTGCCGTGGCCGGCATATATTTAGAATTAACAAGCTCGCGGCTGCAGTGCCAGAGTGGTCATTGAGCGGAAAAACAAAGTTGGATTAACTGGCCAGCCGGCCTAACAACGCATCGTCGTAATTTAACAACAGAGGTCAGAGGTAGCACATGCATGCAGCTGGTGTGCCTCTATCAAAACAAACACACACGATATAACATGATTTTTCCGGGTTTAGGGCTAGTAGAGTCTGCAAACGGCCACAAGCCACAACGATACTGAGCGGAAAGAAACAAAAATGAACTGCATCTGATTTTCCTTTTTTAAGTTAGCCTCGCATCACACACTGCCTCAATCTGAGACGAAGTTTCCCTTAAAAAAAAAATCCGAGACGAAGGGAACAGAAGAAGCGGTGACACAGGCTGCCCGTTACTGCCGGCCTTTCTTGTGACGCTCTCTTCCTAACCGCTAACAGAAATTCCGCATCTCCTAAAAAAAACAGAAATTCCGCAGTGAAAATAAAGTGTATTTCATCAGATTAAAAATCACAGATTCAAAACAGATCGAAATTCTCAAACGAGCCGTCAATTGGTGGTCCAAATTGGAACTACTCCCTCGAGTCATAAATTGTTGTCATAATATTACATGTATCTAGATTTTTTTTTAAAAGATGCATTCATTCATATTTGGACAGATTCCCGTCAACAATTTAGTATCAGAAAGTATCTCTTTCCAAGAAAAATCTACTAGTACTAACTTATTAATTCCATGGCCAATACGTACAGTACTAGCGCGTGTACATACGCACAGGTACAAACTGCAAACAACAACAGAATCCAGTGCTCTGCTGATGAGCAGCCGTAGGATGCGGTGCATGAAAAGAAGTCGGCTCTCCCACGTGGGCCCTTGCTCTGCTCGGGGATTGCACTGCCACCCCCGTGCCTCGTATTCCAGGCCGCACAGCCCAGCACGAACTAAAACAAACCAAAGATATTGGTAATCGAAGAAAAGTTGCAGAAATGGCGCTAAAATAATAAGGGCACGGACACAGACAAACACAAGCCACAACCCCTCCCCATCCTCTGTCCTGCAGTCCCCAGTGCGCTCGTACCGTCTCTCTCCCTCCTCGCTCGTCTCAGGTCTCAACTCACTGGGGCTCTGGGCTGGATCAAAGGCACTGGATTAGGAGGGGGGACGGTCCAGCAGTGGGGGCAAATCAATCACATCCAGCAACAGAGAGCAAAGCCAAATCAATCCGCCGGTTAGCCGCGGTCTAACACCCAAGGCTAGATCCTGAGGTGCGCCAACGAACGTGCGTGCGCGACCAGCTGCCAGAAAACAGAAGAGGGAGAGGGTGGTGGTGGAAGAAGAGCATGGGGGAGAAGGCGTCTGATGCGGCGGCGGCGGCGGTGGGGGATCAGGACGACGGCCAGGCGGCGGCGGGGGTGCTGGCGCTGGACGGCATCCAGTACTGCAGCGAGCACCCGTACCGGCCAGGGGCCGCGGCGGCGGCCGTCGCCGGCGGCGGGATATGCGCCTTCTGCCTGCAGGAGAAGCTGGGGAGGCTCGTGTCCTCCTCCAAGTCCAGCCCTTTCTTCCCGCCCGGCGGTCACCCGCCGCCTTCCGCTTCGCCCTCGTCGCCGCCGTCCTTCCGCCGCGCCGCGGCGGAGCCCCCGCTGCCGCCCCACCACTCCTCCGCCGGCTCGCGCAAGTTCATCCCTTTCCAGAGGAAGAAGAACTCGTCCTCTGCCTCGGCTTCGACTCTGTCCGCTTCCATGGCCGGAGGTGGGCTGAAGCGGAGCAAGTCGGTGGCGCCGAGGCCCGAGGAGCAGCACTACTCGTCGTTCTCGACGGCCGAGAGCCCCCGCAAGAAGAGCTTCTGGTCCTTCCTCTACCTCTCCTCCTCTTCGTCCGCGTACGCGCACCAGCAGACAGCCTCGTCTTCCTCCTCCTCGGTGTCGTCGTACACCACCACCAACGGTGCCGGCGCCAGGAGGAAGTCGGTGTCGGTGGCCTCGGCGGCGTGGGCGTCCAGAGCCGGCGCCGGCGCGCAGCAGGACCAGCAGCTGCGCTCCTCGGCGGCGCGCAGGATGGAGGCCATCGGCGAGCCGGAGAGCCTGAGCCAGGTGTCCTCGTCGTCGTCGTCCTTCGGGCGGAAGGTCGCGCGGTCACGTTCCGTGGGCTGCGGCAGCCGCAGCTTCTCCGGGGACTTCCTCGACCGCATCTCCTTCGGCGACTGCACGCTCCGCCGCGTCGAGTCGCAGCGCGAGCGCGAGCCCAAGGCCAGCAAGATGCGCGCTGCGCTAGGCCGCCACCTCGGCGCTGACGAGGAAGACGATGACGACGACGTGTACGAGCACCGGGACCGGATCAAGTGCGCCGGGTTCTTCGGCGGCATGGGCCCAACGTCGTCCTCCTACTGGCTCTCCGCCGCCGAGGGCACGAGAAAGCGGGGTGGCTCTCGGAGCCACCGGAGCTGGGCGTGGGCGTTGGCCAGCCCCATGAGAGCGCTGAGGCCGACGAGCTCCACCTCGACCAAGATCATCACGGCCGAGCCTTCCGGTCACGTGGTGGTCAGCAGCAGCGGCGACACGCCGGCGGCTGCATTGTCCATATCTTCCCCGATGCCATCCTCGTCAGATGTAGCAGCGGCGACGGCGATGGATTAAAGCTGCACGGCCGTCCGGTCAATTACGTCCTCTCTGTTGTTGAATCGTACGTATACAATTTTTACTGCCTTCTTTTCCCCCCTCCCTCTTGCGTTCTCGTGTCTGTAATTTCACCATCAAACTGCTGATAAAGTTGAAACGTGATGTGGATTCGCTACTCGTGTCGGCTTTTCATGTGGGACTGATCCGCTCCGGGTAACAACAGAAGCGCCTGAATTCGTCGTTCTGCTCAGATGCAATGTCAAATCAACATCATTTCATCGCTTTCTTTCTTTCTTGAATCTTGATTGTATCAATTTTCCGTTTGCCGAAATAAACCCCTCCAGAAAAACCTCTTGTCAAACATTGTTCAACCTTTTCTTTTTGGTCTTGTGAAACTGAAAGCCCCGCAAACATTGTTCAAGTCTTTTCACCTCATTGAATCATCCAACCTTCCATGCATTGGCGAGATTAAATTCACCATAATTGCGATGCTTCCAAGGGCGGGTAGTTGGGGCAATGGCAGCCGTAGTAGGAGTACTCCAGAATCGAGCAATAGAGAATGGCAGCAAGAGAGAGGAGCACAGGCCATAAGTGACGGTGTGACCATTTTGTCAGCCGAGTAGCAGTAGTTAAGGCGCCACCCTACCTGCAAGTACAAGCACAGTTTGACCACCCGCGCTTAACATGGCTAGCTTTGGCTCGCGACGGACCACACCAGGCCTATATGCAGTATGCCGCTGATCCGGCCGCGCGCTGCCATGGCAACACCTCTCTCCCGCCCAGAATTATGGGTGAAAGCTAGCGGTCGGGTCGGGTGGTAAAAAAAAGGGCAATCAGGGAAGCGAACCACAGCAATGCACAAACCCAGCTGTCACCTGCGGGCTGATGGCACTGTGCTGCCGCGTGGTGCTCCTCTGCCGCAACGAGACAGGCGGAGAGTGGGAGAGGCCAGCAGCTAGCAGGGGAGAAAGCGACCTTTCTTCCGAGTCTTTGGCTCCCTCCCTCCCTGCGCATAGTTAGCCCCATGCGGCCATGCATGTGTGTGTGATATACTGTGAAGCACCCGATGGTCGTGGGGTCGTGCCCGCCCTCTACTCTTCTGGCCTATCATTTCTGGGAAAGGCGACGGCCCCCGGCCGGTCCTGGCGTCCTCTACTCGCTTCTTCTCCATAATGCACGCTCCTTCCACGGATCTTGTCTTTGCCTAACTAACGCTATTAATTCCAAGCCGTCTTGCATTTGCACCACGTAGGAGAACTGGAGCAGGAGAGCAAGGCAATGATGGGTTTATTTAATCGAATGATAATCTGTCCCTCGATCAGTCATTAGGTGTCATGATGGCGGAAATTGAGGATCGTATTAGCTAGGCCAGCTCGCTCTCTCCGTTTCGCTACTGTTCACTAGTCCAATGGCAGCCTCGGATATATGTCATCTCCTTTGTCTCATTCCCTTCTTCCTTCACCGGTCGGTCGCCGTCACTGTGCGGCCTGGCCGACCCCGGCCATGTGTTCCAGGCTCCTTGCGGGGGGCGGCCCACTCGCCGGTGACCGTCACATCCCATGCGATGGACGCTGCGTGATCATGCATGCCCGTAGCCCCGTATATGTGGCAGAAACAGAGGATTTATTTAGTGGTGCTAGCAGCCTTCTTCGCTAGATCACTTTCAGACGCTGAAGCAAATGCGGCGCGGCGGCGGCGGCGGCGTACTACTACAAGCTAGGCTAGTACTCGGACAACAAGGCAGTCGTGGTTACTCCTTACGTTCGAAAATAAGTGACTCAAATTTTTTTAGATTACATGACAACTCGAATCACTTATTTCCGGATCGAGGTAATGTAAACATGAGTAGGGCTCTCGCTGGGTGCGTGAACAATTTGAAGCTACCGCTCATCGAGCAAAGGCAGGTCGGGATAAGCATGATTTGGTCCCGGGTGGAAACAACGACCGGGTCATGCACGGCACGCCCACACACAGCAGCGGACACAGATGAATCAGATGATGATAAGCCCTGACATTAGAGCACGACAGTGAGCCCAAACGCTGATTAATCAGGGTCTCGCGCGCGCGTGTGCGGACAAAGTCGACAGCAGCAGGACAAGCTGGTGCTGTTTCTGAAGCCATTGTTTTTTAGACTCTCCATACATATCATGGGGAAAGCCATCTCACCAATCGGCGGCAGAGAGCTATACGGCGGGCGGGCTCCAAAACTTTCCAGGCATGTATAGTTGTCCCTAGTGCTGGCTGGCTACAAACCACCAGCTTTGACCAGCCAAACCGCACGATCAACCCCTCTCTCCGTCACTGCAAACACACAGGAAACACGATCAGATCCGGCCACCAGGCTTAGCTAGTTTTGCCACACGGGCGCAAAATCATTCGATGATTCCACCTTTCGCTCTCAGTACACCGCGTAGAGCCGGCCGGCCAGCAGGCTTAGCCAGTTTTGCCACACGGGCGCACGCATTCTTGCAGGTCGCTGGGGCGGCAATCGGTCGCCCGTCAAATTGACACGCCACTTGCCTGCGTCCATGTCCTGGCTGTAGTACTACCTGCACGGTAGGTACTCCATATATTCCATACATACCAGGTGCGCCCGTGCGTTTTGGCGATTTTCTGTGTAATTACAAAAGGAGATGCTTGTTTCTATCCTGGGTAGATCAAAACAGGGATGGGTACGGTGTATATGCGTGGACCCGACGATCCGTTTGTCACATATGAAGGCATCTATCGACGTAATTCAACCAACGACATGTACTACACTACTACATGCTAGTAGGGCATGAGTGCTTTAGTCCAGAGAGAGACCAAGACCAGATCAAGCTAACCTGCGATGGTCAATTCAATAGCGAGAGAAAGACAGATCAGTGAACCCGAACCCAGCAAAAGTTATTAAGGAGAACATGCATGGTAGGAGTGCCATCTTTTTTACCTTCATCTTCACCATGGTCTGGCCTAGCAATTGTGATTGAATACTACTCCGGGATTCCCCGGCCAGTGAGCTCTGATGCAGTCTCACATGCAGCGACCGTATTTATTTAGTGTGCATTGACTAAACGGAATGGTCCCCCCTCCTTACACACTACCTGTACTGTTTCATTACAACGTAGGAGTGGTAGACTACTACTAGTAGATCAAAATGATGCAGCTATAGCTGTGCTTCTAGCCTTGTACAGTACATTTTACAAGTTTACGTGATGGAGCATCGATGTGTTGCTGTAGGTTATAGCAACGCCGCAGCACTCAGCAGCAATGGAAGCGATTTAGCGATAGACCCATCATCACCCATGTGCCCTACTTGCCCAAATGTATGAAGGGAAAGCAACATCCCACGGAGCAAACATAATTATCTTACCATCTGCGGCTTGCGAGGAAGAAGTCAATCCCATTGCATCAACCTTGCCCAAATGTATGAAGGGAAAGCAACGGCTAGAGAGTTCATGTATTGATGCGGCTTACAGCCTAATAAGATTATGTTAAAAAGAATGCTTAGAACATGATCCTATAAGATACCTAATTCACTTAACTGCTACAATCAACAAATATTGCTTAGAACACTATCTCCCAGTACACCATATCAGAAATAGAAGATTTTTTTAGATCAATAGGCTTTTAGCCCGGTTCCATTATAAAATGAAACCATGTTCACAGGAGTAGAGCATAACTGAATCCTAAATGGTCTGTCAACCTGTAGGAAGAAGAACAACATCACAGCTTAGCCACAGCAAACAAGTCCAAGCGACTCCTAAGCTGAAAACGCAATAGCGCGCTGTGGTGTCTTCATGTCCATCGCCTGTGGTGTCCCCAGGCCTGATAGAGAGGTTCTAATTTTCTTCAGGGACATAGCCTGGGGACATCTCTCACCTCGGCGTCCATCAGCAGAATGCAGCGATCTAGAATCCGAATGTTCTTCTTGGGAGTTCGGACACAACGGTTGTCAACGCTTTAATGAAGCTTAGCAGCCTGCACCAGATCACCTGCATGGCATGTTCATCCATAAATGTCTCGAAAATAAGATATAATTCCTAAATTTCCTGGTAGTCCACAATCCACAGCATAGCTGAAGTGACCATATTCATGACAGAGCGTTTTTTTATTACTCAGCCAATAAGTGGCTACAGATTCAAAAGATGGTAATAAAGAAGGTTTTTGTACGATAGCGGCAATATCATTCCACATGATCTCTATGATGTCACGATCAAAGAACAAGCGGTGTACTGTTTCAAGGTCAGTACAGAACAAAGGAAGAAAACATTTCCTTTGGTCTAAACATGTCTTTTGGTCTAATAGGGTCTATATGTTCTTCCACACTACTGAGTTTTTGTCATATTGCCGAGATCGCCTAGTCAATCCCATGCTTGACATTTATCTCCTTCAACTACGAGCAAACAACGGGTGCACAGATGTATGGTAATTTTTTTCCCATACGACATACGGGCCAGCCGCCAGGTTCCACTATCCATAAGATATCGGAACTAGTTCACCCACAACAAACCCACAAAATTCTTAAACATGCCTGCCACTCACTGCTAGCAGGAACTCGCACTAGGTTCTAAGATACTCCTAGTTCGGAACGAATCTAAACTATCTTATTACAAACGGTATGGCGGTACCAGGGCTGCCGGAATGCATTTCAAAGCTTCCGGGTTTTTTTTTAAACACAGTACAAACGCAAATGCTCACAAGTACGCATGCACACTCATCCATATAAACACACGCACGCACACCCTATCCTTATGAGCACATCTAAGAAACTGGTCCGGCACATGTAGTTGACGGGTACGCCACTCCTACTGAAAACACAACGCCGGTTAGGTCCTGAAATAAATCCAGAAAAATGCAAACACCCACGTCAATCAATCGGAGACTTGAACCTGGGTGGGCCGGTTCCACCACAAGGAACCAACCAAAAGCTTCCGGTTTCATGCAGTCACAAGTCAGAAGTCAGCAGAGCCCCCGCCCAAATGGTCCCCTGTATCATCATTCTTCATTCGTCCCATGCTCCTTCACAGCCTCAGTTGTCATTCTGTCCACCATGGACTAACACATGATATCCTAGCACCTCTTGTTGGATCGTCTCCGCGTCTGCCCCTAGTATATCATCATCTCCACCAGCTTGAAGCCCTGCAAATAAGCACACATAGCAAATAATCTCAGCTGGTGATCTTATCAGCTCCTATCAAAACAAGCTCGATTTCTGAGCTTCCCATATAGCCTACCATATGGACAACATGAAGTGCATGCCTTCTCATTCAGTAAGATACTTAGCGTAGATATGTGTAATCCTATATTGAACCGTAGTAATTCTCAGTTGCTCGAAATTAACCCATACTCTCTAAGTCGAGTCAAAAAATTAATAACAAGTAGCAACTGACAACTCCCTGGTGCAAATGCTCCCCTAAAATTTTAAAACTAAGTCAAGCTCATATGATCAATTCGAAATGCAGAAAAGAAAATTCAATTCCACGTAATTTGGCTCAAAAATATTTATTTTGAAGCTAAAAAACCTTTGGGGTGGTGTTAAAACAAAAAACACCAACGTTAGGGTGGCATCCAAATAAATTTCTCTTTGATGAAGCCACTAAGGTATATTGAGACTGTTATAACAAGAAGAAGCAAGAAACATCATGATGCAGAGGCAAAGTAGAGAGTGAAAAACATGAGATGACTTGATGAACTTTCCAAGAAAACAAAACGCACACAATAGAAAACCACATACTCCTAATTGCATGCTCAATTTGACTGAAGATTATCAAAGTTATTAAACTCCCAAAAACTTAGCTGTTGACAATTTCCCTGGATTGTAAAACACGGTAAGTCATAAATTGTGAACCTTAAAGAATTTGTAAAATATTGATACCATATTATACACTTTACCGACAGCCCGCATATCAAAGTCGATTCAGACAAACAATAGGTTCCAAATGACACTGTAACACGCCATCTATCATATTAGGAACTACGTGCAATTAAGTTTCCCAATGATGCATAGCATGGGTGTGGAGAATACAGAAATGTGCATATTATCTCTAAGTAGACATACAGAGACAAAATGTAAAGGATAGAGAGTCAAGTTTACGGAAAGTGCTAGTTATTTAATAGATTAATTGTATGCACATGCTACTGTAAACAAGAAAAACATACAATAGACAAGTAGAAAGATTATATATGCATGCAACCGAGTTAGTTGGGGGTGCGAGTTTCCAACAAACGTGAAGGAGGTTAGTTGTAGTTGGTATCAATAAGAAGTACATGGATGTTTGCTCACTATCATAGTGTACTAGATGGGATAGCGCGCTTTGCTGCGCCGTAGAGTTTTACCAACAATTTTTGTGGAATATAACTTACTATGATGGTTTTTATAAAAAACAAGTTTAATAAGATGAATTCTGACTTTCCAGGACCCAAAGACGAAGATAGCTTAAACAGAACTAAAACCATTAGCAAGCGAATAACCTGGTTTGTACATGACTTAATTCTTGTATACAAACTGCACATCATTGGCTCAAAATATCTTAGGAAATAAGAAAAACATAAGTCTGTTCTTCAAATCGGTTACATTCTTGTTGCCTACTGAGTATTGAGTGCTAGCATGCCACGGCTGACTATATTTCTCTCAACTCTTGCTACATTAAGTGCAAAGTCCTATGACAACAACAATGAGTCAGAATTAAGCCGAATGAAAAGATCTGAAAGGAGAAAATCACAAACATCACCTATGAGTTGTTCTGGACATTTGCATTGCCTGTAGCCCACACAAAGGACTTTGTTCTGCAACCGAATAAAAGAAATGAGTAGCCGTTGCCATTTTTGAACAATAGTTTATTGATACAGACAGCCCATGCAATTCCGCTTGAGATTCTATATAAACAATCATAATTAGAGAACCATTCAAGCAGTAGATTGTGCACCCATTCGCAAAAAAGAGAGTAGATTGTGCACCCGATAAATATAAATAGCTAATTAGCGGTTGGGTAGTGCTAAGTACCTTTTTGAAAGATGCAAAAATGTGAGTCAAGTACCACAAAATTTGATCAAAAGCATATGAAAGAAATACGTAACCCTGCTTTCCCAAGCTCATATATCATAGACAAAGGAAAACCACTCTACGGTTAGCACAATTTGTGTTCACGTGGACATACTTGCCTGAGAAAGGTTGTCCATCCCTGACTGAAAAACTCCAAAAAGAAAATACATGTAGCATAAACCAACACTGAAAACTGATTAGAAAGAGATAACTATCATTGATAATGAACCAAATAAAGGATCACTGCAACAGAGAGGTCAACCATGGACAATATTCCAATGATCAGCATTATTCAGAAAGGAACAAACAATGTCATCACACAAATCAGTCAGGGAAATAAGACATACAAAAGCATAAATAAAATTATATAATATATGGAAACATCTAAGAGTGATACTATACAGCGAAGATGATGGTGAAAAATATACCTTCAATGAATTAATGATTGACCTGACACCATGTTGTATAAATTAGAGATACAAGGAAGAATGAAGCAACCTATAAATCAATTGCTATGAAGACCACGGTGAAAACATAACAAGCATGATTTTAGAAGAAAGGTGCCTGAATTGTCTTTGCACCAACTAATGGCCAAATCCACAACAAACTCTGCAGGAGTAATACTATTTGGAGCCACCAATGGCAAGTTGCCCAGATGGACATGTAAAAACAGAATAGAATCATCATAATATTAGAGACATTTATCAGCAAAGACACATAAAAACCGCAGTGAAGGAAATACAAAGGGAAAAGAAGAAACGGGAATAATATCACCAACTCAACACGGTGGAGGGGAAAGGGAGTAGCCACCATTACCTAAAATTTCCTCTTGATTTTCCATTACTGAGAACAACATTGAAGATTTAGCTGAAGAAACATCAAGCACCTAGGACCAAGGTATGGTATCACTATGAGAAAAGATCCATGCTTCACAAAACATATACACGTCAGCAATGGAAGCCTACTGTACATGGTTGCATACAGGCACCCTTCAGTTGGCAGCTAGCTACAGATACAAAGGTGTGCAAGTGCCTTAATAGGAGGTCCAGAAAACCCCATATTCACATATGAAGCTGAAAATATGAGCATCTTCATTCGCCTTTAGTTAGTCCTTGAAAAGAGAAATATTTTTCCGTGATTTGGGCAAGGGAAATTAAGCTTAGAAAAATATATTAGATGTTTACAATAACTATAGAAACATCAATGCACTGTTAAATAAAAGTGAGCTTTTGCAGCTCATACCTCAAGTCCATCAGAGGTGGATTATAGGAAAACTACTTCCACTGTATTAACATCCTCAAAAGATAACTTTTCCCCTGAAGGCTAGCAACTTGTACGCTAAAATAATTTTGGGATTCACAGTTTCTTTATACTGCATAAGAAGTGGGTATCAATACAAACCAAACTTCAGATAATTATGGAAGTTTGCAATAATATGATTAGTTCACACACACAATAGCCAACCCAATAATCTAGTTACTGTGCACAGAGGCAGAAAGTTGTACTAAAAAACTAAGGGAAATTGGGCAAACCGCTTGATCATAATGATTTCTGCAATTAATAATAGTTCAACGCCTCCTTCCTCCTTGATCTGCAGCTCACACAAAATGGTTCGGTAGAGAAAGAAGAGATGTGTCTCAATTACTCATCCTATGGGGATGATTCTGAGTGGAGGTCAGATTATTGCTCAATTAGGCATTAATTGATCGAATTGGTCACTCAATTTAGGTTACTGCACTAAGCAATGAAAACATCTTTATTCCCAACTGGATCCAGTGAAAAGAAATAAAATTGAAAAACCTCAAAATATGTCGGAAGAAACATATACATGTAAATAAAACACATCGGTCTCAGCAAGCAAAAAAGAATCGAGATCTCAACGAACCTGGACAAGTGAACAAACCCCCAGCACGCAGACTGGAAGAACCACCGCCAACCCACGAGAAACCCAGCAGCACGGATCAAACGGCCAGCAAACGTCGACGAACCCCGTGCGCCTCCACCTCCACTGACCCCTACCACCGCCGAGAGCAAACAACCGGGGGCGGCACAAGAATGAACCAGTGCCCAGCCTCCATCCATTAGATCCACCCGAAAGGAGGAGAGATCGGAGAAATCCGCGATCCATGGGCTGGACGCGGGGCCTTGGCAATAGCCGCAGTAGCTCCTCCTTCCTTGTTGTCCTCCTCGTCGTCGCTCTCGTCTCTCAGGCCGCCGGCATCGCGTCCGCGCAGCGGGACTCGCCAAGCCGTGGGCCGAGCTACTTCAACCCACAAAACTTCAACCCATCGATGGTGGTCATAATCGTGGTGCTCGTGACCGCCTTCTTCTTCCTCGGATTCTTCTCCTTCTACCTCCGCTGCTCGGCACGGGACCTGCGAGCGACCTCCTCGCCATCGGCGCCGGCAGCGGGAGGTGAGAAGGACGCGCTGTTTCGACAAGGCCGTGCTCCGGGCGCTCCCGACCATGGCGTACGCCGACGTGAGGGCGCACAGGGCCGGCCTGAAGGGCGAGCTCGAGTGTGCCGTGTGCCTCGGCGAGTTCGACGACTGCGACACGCTCTGCCTCTTGCCACACAAGAGAACCATTGACCTCCACCCAGGGATTCAACTCGATTCGATCCACATGAGCATAGATCCGAAGAGGATGAACGGGGGAGAGGGGGAGGCAGGCATACCGGCGCGGAGGACGAAATGCTTGAGGCCACGGATGGTTGGTGTTCCATCCGCCAGATGCCCAGCCCCATGGCTGTCATCTGGTGCCTGCTGCTCAGAGCTTGCGCTGTCGCCGCTGCCATCTCTCACTCGCCCTCGCAGAGGTCTGCTGTCTCCCGTCCAATGAGTCAAACCGACGGGATTTTGGGAGCGGCGGCCGGCAGGGAAAGCTCAACGGAACCCCTCAAAACTGAGGCCGCACACACTCGAGAAAACTCCATGGGACAGCTCAAGGGACAGGTGCCAACGCGCATGAGCCCCCTCCGCGCAGCGCACACCGACAGTGGGCCAAATCAAATCGGGCGACAGCGGCCGGGCTGAAAAAAAAGGCATCGAGGGAGATTTGCGTCGATGTGGCCGATCGATCCTATGGGTGGTTTCTTCACCCTTTCATAGGGGTAAAGATGTCAAACCCACGCTTTTTCTGTAAATGTGCTTAATAACAATATAACATACACATGTGAAATATGAGTGCTCTAAAAGCAATACCGCAATAGGCTTACGAAGGATTAGAGACAAACCTACCACTGGAGCCGCAGGCACTGTTGCCCCAGCTTGCGGCGGATGAGGAAGGGAACCTATCAAGACCATGTTTTCCCAGTGTCTTGCATACCCCAGCATCCCCTCTGGGAGAGTAACCTGTGCAGCTGTGCTAGATAAGGAGCACAAGGGTACCATATTCTTGCTCACATGGCCCATGTAGCAAGTGCACGTGCTTTAAAATGTTGCATGTTAATGCACTATTCCTCACAAATCCAATGTCCACCAAACTGCTTTATTCCGGTAACAAATATCAACAAGTGTTTCAGACTGTTTTCTATCAATGTCCTGAATGGTATGCATACATTTCATGTTTATGATTTGGTAAAAACAAGGCCCTTTGAGGCTTTGAGTGGCAACAAAGAGAACATAGAAAGGAAATAGTGTATTTGGTCAATTGAGATGTGGCTCCAATTTAGGGTACTCCCTCCGTCCACAAATAAGTGTAATCCTAGGTTTTGTCCTAAGTGGAAAATATTAAAGTTTGACCGATTTTATTGGAAAAGATAGCAACATTTATGACACCAAATTAGTATCATTAGATCCATTTTGAAATGTAGTTTCATAATGTACCGATTTGATGTCATATGTGTTGCTACTCTTTTCAACAAAGTTGGTCAACTTTGGAAAAGTTTGACTTAGGACAAAACCTAGAAGTACACTTATTTGTGGACGGAGGGAGTACATAACATAAATGGCTATGCATAGATAACATACTGGTAACAAGAAGCAAATGCGGATATTAGCATGTAAAACAGATGTTCTCAATTGAACTATTTATGTTGACTCAAGTCATATTCATATCTATTTTCCTTGGTCTATCTACAATGGAGTACAACAGCTAAAGCTGAATCAGAGACTGCAAAACCCATAAATGATAAGCGGATTTAGCATCTTGAGCTCATTTAGTTTATGGGTTTTCCGGTAATGGGAGGTGGGAATGCTAAATGATCGGTAGCTTTAGCCTTATCCATTGTTTGGATTGGGCTGGGGGTAAGGGAAAAATGGACAGGGGTTGAGACATTTGGGACTCGAATCCACTATTTCTGTCTGAATGGAGAGCTTGGGTTATGGAGAATCAAATTACATGTTTTTCATTCATGTGTAAGCCCAAAACAAAGTACCACAAAAGGCATTTAGTAACTAAAGTTGCATTCCTAAACCATATTCCCATCACATTCCAAAAAAGGAATGTGTTTAAAATCTCATATCCCACTTAACACACAATCTTATATCCCATCTCAAAAGTCAAAACCCAATCTTTTTCCAACCTTCCCTAACCACGATCCAAATGGTCAAAGTATTAAACACTTGCCAGTTTGTTTTATGGTGATTGCATGATTGTGGACAAAGTTTTGCTAACAGTATAAGAATGTAAGACCAAAAGATGCATCAGTCTGCACATACCTGATGAACAATTGCAATTGCAGAGCCTCCACTGCCTGAACTCACTAAGTTTGCTTCATTTTAGTGCACTATTAATCATGAGCCTACAATGCACTCATTCAGATAGTTCAACTTCTTCTTCAACCCCACTTTCCTCATCCAGCTCGCTGCAAGAACTACGGCTTTCTCTACTCCTCCTTGGTGGCAATGCAGCTCTCATCATGGTTGCATACTCTTCCCTGATAGCAACAAGTGGATGTGCATGCTTTTCAAGGAGCTGGCTTCCGCCACCGTAAGCTTCCCTGAGCACAACAGTATGTGTACCGCCTACCCTGGAGAGGTAAAAAATGCCTGGGTGACGCTCAAATACCTTGGTAAACTTCTGTGGCATGCCAAGCAACTTCCTCATGTTGCTGACGTTGTGACGCTCCGTCCTCTTTGCCACAGTGAGGTGCAGCAGCTCATGGAACACCGCCACATTCCGTTTCTCAGACACATCTGTGCGACGGTCAAGACCCGAGGCGTCGGCGTACGGATTGGTGTACGGCAGCCCCTGCCACTCCCTCAGCCAGGCCATGCACTTGCTCCTGAGGCCAAACCCCCTCGTGAAGCTCACCGGAAAGGAGAGGCAGGTGGTGTCGCCGCCGACCGCATCCTTCTCGAGTTCGGAGACAGCCAGACGGTCGTCCCAGGAGAGGAGGCGGAGCCAGACGCGCTCGTCACCCTCGGGCTGCGCGAGGGCGAAGTGGTCGGGATGGCGGCGGAGGATGGAGGCGCGGTAGTCGCGGGGCAGGCCGAGGTCCCAGCGGAGAAGGTCGACGGTGTGGAGAGGGAGCGAGCGCGGGAGGGTGAGCATGAGGAGACGGCGCAGGCGGGCCAGCAGGTCGGCCTCCGAGGCGCCCAGGCACTCCACTTCCCGGCGTCGGAGATCGAGCGCCGCGTCCGTGAGGGACACGCCGCCTCCACCGCGGCGAGAAAGCACGAACAGGGTGCGATACCTGCGGAGGAACGCGAGCGCGGCGGCGTTTGAACCGAAAAGCTTGTGGACGGACTTGTCGGCGAGGAGCTCGGGGCACGAGATGCGGTGGCCGGGCCTCGAGGACACAAGGTCGAGCACGTGGTGGGCGGCGCGGAGGTGGCGCTCGCGGGACACCGCCCCGTCGAGCGCCCGATCCTTCACCAACTTAAGCTTCACGTTCACCAGCGTCGCGCGCTGCTCCGCCGCGTACAACGGCGCTTCCCACCATCCCCTCCTCCCCGCCGTCGCCGCGCGCCGCAAGCCCCACGCCATGGAATCATCAACCGTGCCGCGCAGGTGCTCGTTTTGGCGATTTGGCGTCCAGCCTTTTAAGTGAACAAGCCCAGTAGTAGCCCTAATGAATGGAGAAAGTGGGCCGGAGCCTACAAACGAGCCCGGCCCGAGGCCAGTCTGCGCAAAGACCAAAGAGTACCGTGGGGATAAAGGGGCCGTTTCCCGAGACGCCGAGACGCGAGGAGAGAGGCGAGGCGAGTGAAGCAGAGGGATTCCAGTTGTGAATTGTATTGTGATGGCCTCCTCGTCGTCGCCAGCGATGCAGGCGCGCGGCGGCAACCCCCTGGAGGAGTGGAGCGGACGCGTTAAGGCACTGGAGGCGGGGTTCCGGGCGTGGATGGCAAAGCAGCCCATCTACATCGAGGCGGCGGTGACCACGGCGGTGGGGGCGGTGCAGGGCGGGGCGCTCGGAGGACTCATGGGCTCGCTTACAGCCGATGCGGGATCGCCGTTTCCCGTCCCGCCGCCGCCGGCCAACGCCAACCCGCAGGCCATGGCATCTTTCAAGCAGGCGCAGGTTGCCAACCCTATCGCATCGTCTGCTCAATTTATTTGTTCCTCTTGATGAATTGTTTCCTCATAACTGGTTATGTGTGAATAAAGATTGGAACATGTGTCATCTCAAAACTATAATACTTGACATGTTAATCTAACTGGTTGAATGCCCGCTCTTCGCTACGAATGATAAAAAAAATGCCGCCCAGCATATTGTTTTGAGAGCATGCTACCCCGGAGTATTGATTCATCTCGTTGGGCTCGGCCTACTCCATATCCTTGCCTCCACTGCTGTGCTTGGCCAAGATCCACCCAGGCTGATGTCATGACGCCTTGGTGCTCTGAGCACACCACCACGCCTTTGGTTCTGCGCCCATATCTGGTTGAGTTTGTTAGTTTGTTGGCAGTTGGGTTTCTCAGATTTTTGCTAGACGTCTTTTGGGGAGTTGGATATTGGAAGGGAGAGGAAAGATTTAGAACACATACTAGTCCTACCACTTACCAAAAGTTTACTCCCTCCATTGTAGGAGCTCTTGTTCACAATATAGGGCATATTTCCAATGCAAAGCATGTGTGTGTTTCCCAAATAAATATCTAGCTTTATGTTTTTCACTTCCTACTTGCATGCATTGAATTACATTATATTATATATTGTAGTTACGGTGTAGTCGCTAATTCCTCAGTAGTCTACAAGAAAAAATACACCCCATATTTTGAAACATAGTTAGTAGTATAAAAATCTATATAGTATATGTTCGTAAATTAAGCAATCTCCCCTAGTTTCATGATTCGTCTACTTGTTTAACTCAACTGTAATGCCGTCATTGTCCAATGCAATGAATTTGTATGGATCATCTGAGTCTCTTACTAACTAGCGACATTTTGGGTCAAGAGTGCATTTTTGCAGTTCTGCTAGATGCAAATTGTTGTAAACACAAATACACAATGTTTGTTCTGGTATAGAATAATATATAGGTGAGAGAACCAACAAAGTCATGTGATGAGGAAAGATGGACATAACTAAAATATGAAAAATAATTTGATAAATACTTATGTTGCAGGAACATCTACGGCATGTGTTCGGTCACTAGCCCCAAGTTAGAACAGAGGAAACTCATTTATCTGCACTGTTTATTACTTCACTTGCAATCTAGCACTTGTGACTTGTGAGCAATACTATATGATGGTCAACTTGGTTTTAGGCTGCCATTTTCAAGTTCGTGGCATGGCAATGTTGACAATTGACAGTAGAGATATCTCCAGTATCTTAAGTTATAACTTCTTACACATCATGGTAATCAATCTGACTGACTTACAGGCTTTAGCTGGTGGACCATTAGTGCAAGCCCGGAATTTTGCAGTTATGACTGGTGCAAACGCAGGCATATCATGTGTTATGAGAAGGATTCGTGGAGCAGAAGACATCCAGGGCAGGTGAGGCTTTGAAATTTGTTTTGTTTGGCAACTACATTTCAAGGAGTAAGAACTTGTATCATCAATTTAGCGTGTGATATATGCATCTTAATCTAGCAATGCTAAGATGCAAAAATGTTCCTTTTGGCAATGTGCCACTAAAAGTGGTCCTTATTGTGTGTCATCATATTTCTGGGCATGCGGTCATTAGTTCTAAGTAATAAATAAATACTCCCTCCGATCCATATTAGTTGTCAAAATATTACATGTATCTAGACGTTTTTTAGGCATAGATACATCCATATTTGGACAAATTTGAGACAATTAATATGGATCGGAGGGAGTACATGCTTCCTACTTTATGCATGACAATTGTCCTGTTTGTATTTGTGTAGCATGGCCGCTGCTTTTGGTTCTGGCGCGCTGTTCTCCCTAGTGAGCGGAATGGGAACTCCTAATCCAGTTGCAAGTGCCATTACATCTGGTGTTGCTTTTGCTATATTTCAAGGTGGCTTTTTCATGGTAACGACCTAGATATGTTTGTTGATTATTACAATTTTGAGTCATTTTTCTGTTCATTCCATCTTATCACAAAATTCCATAGTTGAGCTTTTACCTTTTATAATGTATAATGAATCTTGTTTCATTGGTTAAATTATATGGCCTTATTAAGATGTTTGACATATCCAAAATCTTCCAGTGAGAAGGTTGCTTCGGCATTTCCATTTACAAACTTCATTGTGAAATAAATATGGAACACGGCTGCATGTGGGATCCACCTGGAGCCTTACAGGGCTTGGGTCTCCAGAAAAAAGAAGGGAAGAAATCTTGGGCACGAATAACAACTAATTCTTGAGAACAATTTGATGTAAAAAAAATCTTGAGAACAATTTGTTAGCGAGTTTCTTGATTATGCTTAAACTAGCATGATCATGTCAAAAGAAGTACTTTGTACTGAATCTTCCTTGCCTTTGCAAAATTACTATCTTGTTAGCTTGTCATCAAGGTGCAACTAGCTGATATGATTGTCGACCTGGTATTATTGTTGTGTAATAATTTTCTTTACCGGTCTATACATGTAGATTGGGCAGAAGTTCACAAAGTCGCAGAGTGTCAGTGAAGATACTTATTATTCCAGTACAAGGAGCATGTTGCAAAAACTAGGCCTCCAGAAATATGAGAAGAATTTCAAGAAAGGTCTCCTTACTGATCATACCTTGCCCCTCCTTACTGACAGGTACCGTGTCTAGGTTCAGCTATGTTCTACACGCTTTTAGTTATGCATGTATAATGCACTGACACTATACTTGATGTTGCTTCAGTGCTCTGAGAGATGTGAAGATCCCCCCTGGCCCCAGACTTCTCATACTTGATCAAATAAAAAGGTTTGCAATCACCACGCAATAACTTTCTGGTTCTATTTTTTTTCCTTTACTTGAATGTGATCCTTTTTCTACATATTCCTAGGGATCCTGGGCTGGCAAAAGCACGGTGAACAATTGGCGCTATCTGCTAGTGGTTATTGTTGTAGTTGGATAGACTGTATTATCCGAATCTTTGCTCTTCTCTGTGTTGATGATAAGCTTTCTAGTCATGGCTACTTAAGAAAAAAAAAGGTATGTTTGTAGTTATTATTGGACAGCAATCAGTTTGCATTTCCTTGAAATTTTCAATGATAATTAGTTGCAGGCTTGTGATGAGGTTCTTTGAATCATTCTGATCTATGTTTTGAAGAGCAATAAGTTTATTTTGTTGGATTGTTTCACAGTGAAGTATAGTTTTTCCTCTGTTTGGTATTAACTAATAAGTGTCGTAACTTTGTCTAGATACGCATGTACGTATAACTGGTTATAACTGGTTACATGCGTGTTTTGCAATTTTAGATACGCATGTACGTATAACTGGTTACATGCGTGTTTTGCTAAATACAAAATTGCGATACTTGATACCGGACGAAGGGAGTACTAAGTTACCATGGAGGTGACAATATTCTTTCTCGTCAATACCTACCACTTGTACCAGTCTGGTCTGGCCTTATTTTTTTTTGTAGTGTTGCGGAGGGCATGGCTGCAAAATGAAGTTAAGAACTCCCGTGCAAAAATAGGGCTCGCAAGGTGTGTCACGAATAACCAAAATAAGTTTATCCCGATAAAGAAAGAACCTAATAAGTAAGTTTTTCACTTTTCCAATGTACTGTACTTTGCTATACCTGGAGTAAACTGTAGAGGAACGAAACGAAATTCACTGCCAGTAACATCCGGCAGATGGTAGTTTCAAAATACTCCAATATATTTGCTGATGTGAAGGACAATATACAGTTGGATAATTTAGGACAAGACTATGTCGACATGTCGTGACAAATTTACTGAATGTTATGTACATAATGAAATACTCCGAGTCTACCTATCAAAGAATTACTAATCTCGTTGCCTGAAAGAATGAAAAATTAGACAACTACTCTACGGCATCAGAGCTTCAGAATGTCCGTGTTGGGTCAGACAATTGAACGATCTGCTTGTTCAGATGGCTCAAGCAAGGCTTTCCTTCATCGTCAGTATCCACCAATATCGTGTCGCCAGGCTTGTACTCACCGAACAGAATTGCTTCACTGATGACATCCTCCATCAGGTGGGTGACTGCTCTCCTCAGTGGTCGTGCACCGTAGCTCTTGTCATAGCCTTCTTGGCAAATCAAGCCTTTCATTGCGTCGGACACCTCTAGCCCTATCCCAAGGGCTAACAGCCTACCCTTCAGTTCTTGTAGGATGATATCAAGAATTGCTAGCATCTGCACGTGTGTCAAGGAAGGCATTAGCGTCTCAGGATACAAGGAATCTCACATGTGTCATTATGTCAGCAATTATTTCCGTTTACTTATATCCTTGAGAGCCTGGCTAATGACAGCTGTAGTAAACTGACATTCGGTATATATGTTCATAAGTTTACTGAATATCAGTAGAAACCAATTCAGAGGACAGTATAAGTGAGAAAACAAACCTGAGTCTTCTCCAGAGGACGGAACACAACCATCTCATCAATTCTATTGAGCAATTCTGGGCGGAAAAATCCCTTGAGCTCTTCCATTACGAGGGATTTCATTGCAATATACGTGCTTGATTCAGTATCATCTGTTGAGAAGCCTATGCTCCGCCGTCCACTCGAAATTGACGTAGAACCAACATTTGATGTCATGACAATCAATGTATTCTTGAATGAAACTCTGCGACCCTGTAGTCCACAGAAAACGCTAATTGTCAATAAAAAATATTCAGCATATAGGGAACTACCTGAGCTAATTCTATGGGAGAAATAAGCCTTATTGTATCTGGAACTGTATGCTACCGACATCTAATTTCTTGGGAGGTTTAGGAATATTTAAGCAAGTTCCATCCTAGAGGTGTACAAGAACAAGTCTGTCTTAGCATCTTGATCTGCATGTTCTCATGATAGCTAATCTCGAGAATATATCTCCAGTAAGAGTTTGGCTAGTAAAGGAATACTAGACAAGTACTAAGGACTCCAGGTTAAGACTCGATCAAACTTGCCTGACAATTATACTGTTCAACGTCTAAAAAGACCAGTTTGTACTTTATCTATGGACATGTAACAAAAGAGGTTGCATATATAATTATCATATCTAACGATTCAGCACCTGTGAGTCTGCCAGATGTCCATCTTCGAAGATTTGGAGAAGAATGTTGAAAATATCAGGGTGAGCTTTCTCTATCTCATCAAGTAGTACCACGGTGAATGGTTTTCTCCTGACTGCTTCTGTCAAAGTACCAGTTTCACCATATCCAATGTACCCTGGAGGGGAGCCTATCAGCTTGCTCACGGTGTGCCTCTCCATATATTCGCTCATGTCTAATCTAAGCATAGCAGATTCCTATTCAGAAAAAGGAGGACATCTTGTCAAGCCACATTCTATAAAAGCATATCGAATGTTAGTGAAATAGCAACAATATGATGATCAGAACATGATCGTGTGACTTACCGATCCAAAGTAACTTGCTGCTAGAGCTTTGGTAAGCTCGGTTTTACCAACTCCTGTTGGACCACAGAAAAGGAGTGTAGCAATAGGTCTGTCAGGGTCACTGAGGCCAACACGTGATCTCTTCACCGCTCGTGATATTGCAACAACAGCATCATCTTGACCAATGACACGCTTTCTGAGCTCATCATCTAGTCCTACTAAAATCTTTTTATCATCAGCAGTCAGCTGCTGGACTGGTATACCTGACCATAGCGAGGCCACCCTTGCAATTTCCTCTGTTCCCACTACAACTGGCCTGCATTTTAACAAGTTCCATGGTGAGAAGATATGTAGGGAACAGAGTTTACCCCTGTGAAATGTTAAGATGAGAAAACTTACTCCTCAACTGAGGGTGATGAGGTAGATGTTGACCCAGCCTTCTCTTGACATTGTTTTTCGGTGTTACTACTATCATTCTCTTGAGCGTTCTCATTTGGAGAATATTTTGTCTTGTTAGATAACACCTGAGTAATGAAGGACACTAAAATTTTAAATATTATCAAATGAATGATATTTTTTCCCAACATATCCAGTACAAGATATTTACCACTTCATGCATGGCCTTAACAGCTTTTATCTCTTGCCAGTATTCATCTGGTGCCTTTAAAAGAACAGAAGACTGCCCTTCTTTCTTCCTTTGAAATGATTCAATACGAGCTCTACTGCCAGCTTCATCAAGAAGATCAATAGCCTTATCGGGAAGCTGTCTGTCAGGGATATATCTTGCTGACAAATAAACTGCTGCATTGATGGCCTCTAAAGTGAACTTGCATTTATGATAAGTTTCATAGTTCTCACGAAGACCAAGCAAAATTTTCACCGCATCTTCCTGCATTAATTTTAAGCATGGTTAGGAAAGAAACATACCCATGCTAAACTTTCGTATGAAAATATCTTCATACCTGGCTAGGCTCCTCTACTAAAACTGGCTGGAACCTGCGTGCCAAAGCCTTATCCTTCTCAAAATGCATTCTATGTTCATCTAAAGTTGTAGCTGCAATGCACTACAAAAAAATATTTCCAGTAAGATATGATACATGATAAAAATAGATATGTTTTCTACAAGACACCGCTAAGTAAGAAGCAGGATGAATCAAATACCTGCAATTCACCTCTAGCAAGTGGGGGCTTGAGCAAATTGCTAATGTCAAGGCCAGCACCCTTACTCTTTCCAACAGTTCCGGATCCAATAAGATTGTGAACCTCGTCAATGAAAAGAATAACATCACCTGCACCAAAATTAAGCATTCGTGACTTTTTATGATCATGTACAGGATCTTTATATATCTGATAACACTTCAGATTGCATTATGAACTCACCTGCTTCACGGACTTCACGAATTAAATTAGTGACCCTGGACTCCAATTCGCCCCTTTCTTTGGCACCAGCAATGAGTAGACCGACGTCCAGTGACATTATACGCTTTGCCTGCATATATAAGTTTAAATTAGGAATACTACTAATGTGCGAGCTGAATTTTACAATGTATGACTCTATCCATCACTCCCAGTTTAAGCTTACCACGAGGTAAATGGGGACATCTCCATTTGCAATTCGAAGAGCCAGCCCTTCAGCAATTGCAGTTTTACCAACACCCGCCTCACCCAGAAGAATAGGATTGTTCTTTGTCCGTCGGCATATTATCTGAACTACTCGTTCAATCTCCTCCTCACGGCCAATAATAGGGTCAATGAAACCTCCACTAGCTTGTGTGGTCAAATCTAAACAAAATTGATCTAGTGCACCCTTCTCTGAAATGGAGAACACAACAAGTTCCCATTGAAGTTCCATGACCTAAAAAAATGATCATAAGCTTACATAAAACAGATGACTCCTGACCTTTCTTTTTACTCAAGGATTTGGTGAAGGCGGATCTTCCGGCTCCAGCAGGAGATTTCTCAGGTACTTTGAAAGAAGAGGCTCCTGCGGGATCTCTGCCATCTTTTGCAAGCTCCCCTTGAAGTCGGGCAAGTGCAACTGATGCTAGCTGACTCGGATCGGCTCCCAGGCTACAACAAATAAGTTATGATTGGTGATGGCACTATGACAGGAATGGTGAAAAGGACAAGACTTCTTTCCAACATCTCAACATGATATACCAATCAGTAAAATCGGTTAGTTCTGACGGACCTTGTTTCTGGATAAGTTAACATCCGAGGGTAGTATTACAGTTAAGAGTATTAGCACACTTTGGATGATAAATTTGAGTAACTGTCTCGTGCTTACAAGGGAAGAGGCATTAACGATGATCTCAGTACTCTATGACAAAAGATTGGCGACATACGTGATTATTTGATCAATAGAGACGGAATGAGCAATTGGTTTGAAATATGATTGACGAATTAGAGTAGTGATAGGTACCTTCTGAGTAGAGTGTTGGTGGTGGGATCGTCGAGAGTGAAGAGCGCGAGGGCGAGGTGCTCCGGGGAGATGAAGCTGCAGCCCATGTTCTTGGAGAACTCCACGGCCACCTCGAACACACGCTTGCAGGTTCCGGAGAAGGGCACGTCCGTCTCCAGCCCCGAGCCCGCCGGCGGCGGCGGAGGCGCTCCCGCGTCCTGGGCGCCGATGCTGCGGCACTCCTCGCGCGCGCGCTCGATGCTGATCCCGGAGGAGAGGAACCCCCCAGCGGAGCGGTCCTCCGCGACGAGGCCCAGCAGCATGTGGCGCGGCGCCACGGCGCCCGCGCCGAGCCCCTTGGCCTCCCTCTGCGACAGCACCACCGCCTTGACGGCCCGCTCCGTGAACCGCTCGAACACGGACCTGATCACCGCGCCCCCGCGCCGCACCCGACGCGCGTGGGGCTGAGCCTGCGCCGGCCTGGCGGCGGCCGGGCGCAGCGGGTGCGCCAGCACCACCGCCCTCCCGCCGCCGCCGCCCACCGCGCCCCAGTACCGCGCCGCCGGCGGGGCGAACCTCCTGCCGACGCGATCCCCGGCGAGGACGGAAGACGAGGTGGAGCAGCAGCACACCTCCATCGATCGTCGGCACTTACCGATCTGTACCCCCGCTTCTATTTGGTGCGTGGTGTAGTCCTCTACTGGTATAGAAACGGGCTCCCTCCAAATCTTCCAACGAAATGAACAACACCCTCTGCTTTAATTTGGTGCGTGGAGTATAGTGAAGAAAAAGTGGGCGTTAATCGAGCCACTACGTATCGTGCCGCGTGTACTACTACCGTCTACTACGCGTGGTGTATCGTATCTACTTGGAGTGTTGGCGAGCGAAGCGAATGGATGAATACTGCAGCGAGGGAGGAGGTGGAAGACGGAGTATAAAAACATCGGGACGGAAGGGGGAGGAAGCACGCAAGGAAAGAGGCTCCCGATCGATGGCATCGAGTCGGGAAGAAGGACCAACTGGGACTGTGCCTGCGTACGGGACAGGAGGAAAGGGATGGGTGGTTTTGGTTTCACCCGCGTCGGGGGCCTCGCAATTCTACCGCACGCCACTGCGATGCCCACCTCGGCGGCCGGTCAGGAAGGCGTGGCGGTACGTCCGACTGCGATCGAGGGCCGTCGGGTGGACCGGCGTGCGCCGCGCGGTTGGTTCCGGTTTGGCCGCTGTTTCGGCCGTTTCCGAGCTGCCGTGCCGTGCCGCGCCGCGCGAGGTCACAGCTCACGTGGACGGGTGGGAAATGTCTCGTTTTACATACAGTTTGCTGGCTGGAGTACGTACGATGCGACCGGTCGGTGGGCCGCGAAACGTGGTTAACCGTCACGCTCTTGCCCAGCGGGGAGCCAGAGGAAGAGGATCCAAATTCCCGGGCTTTGATCTTTCACACCGCCACATCCCACATGCGTCGTGCCCCTCTCCGTCGGCGACGTGGCCGACGGGTCTTCCAGCTCGCGTCCGTGTGTATGCACACCGGAAGCTTCTGCTACGATCCGCTTCCGACTAACTCTCTCGTGTAGTCGTGTCAAACATCCACGTTTCTGTTGCGTGTGGCCAACTGGCCGGGGCTCTGAATTAGTAGGGGGGAAAAAACAAATATCTGAACAAAGCACGTAAGTACCTACGTACTGTACGTCGCAACGGCATGGGGGGTCAGCAACATAAAACACACTGTCTGTGACTTATCAACGCCGACGGCGTTCTCAATGGGCTTGTTAATCATGCTTCCTGCGTGGTGCACCATACGAGCTGTAACAGGTAATCTTGCGGTATCTCATCCGTAGAGAACAGAACTAACTGAGGCTAGTCACTAGGGTGCGTGCTGGCCTCTTGCTCGCCACTTCTAAGCCAAAGGCGCGCCGTGCGCCAAATATGCACCCCAACTGAATTACTGAAGCTAGCGCCACTTTTGGACCGCCGGTGGTACCTAGTCCATGCCTACCATGGGGACTTTTCCCATCCCCTTTCGTGGCATCCATTTCTACTTACACGTACGTACGTGGAGTATATGGCTGGATTAGATCCCCTCCGCGCGAAGAGGGGCGGAACTAGGAAAAAAATAGCCTGTTGCACAACTTTGACAAAAACACAAATAAATTTATATGCAATTTCGACCAAAAATTCTTTAGCCTGGTGTCCTGATGCTGCTAATTCACGGTGCACCATCAAAAATTAGGTGTAATTATCACTAATTTTCCTTTTGGACCATGCTGTCTGTGCGCTAGGCAGCCTCCACCTAGCTACGCCCCTCGCGCGAAGCACACCTGCGCACCCCGTTTCATTTCAGCGTTTCAGGGCTGAGGGAAATTAACGAATTTGGACCGAAGCGCCAAATATGCACCGAACTGAATTACAGTACTGGTAAAAATTCGTTAATTTCCAAACACTCTGCCACTTTGGACCGAAGCGTTTTGTTCCTAAATAAATCAAAGCCCAACTGTTTAACATTGATGAGAGTAGTTCCGCCTGATTGATAGCAGTTCAGTGCATGCATGCAGTGCAGAACTTAATGCACTATGATATGTTTTCGACGAGCTCATTGTCAACCAACGACCAGATCGCGACGGGAAGTGGAGCTGCGCACGAAACGCAAGGAAGGTGTAGGACGATGCAATGCTAGCACATGTTGACGCAGTAACGTGCCGGGGAAGGTGAAAGACGGAAGGCAGGTTTCCCCTACACGGCTGGTTGCCTGGTTGTCACTTGTCACTTTCCAGTCTCTCCACTTCGATGGCAAACGGTATTTTTTTTCCTTCACTTATTTCCTTTTTGTTTCTTTGAGGCTCAGATGAGTTCTATTTCATTGCTTCTCACTTGCGCTAGTTGACTATACGTTTTCAAACATGTTTTGCGGAGCAAAGCTTGGTTTTCCCCGGGTGGTGTGGTGTGATGGTTGACTCGCTACGGCGTCTCAGTCGTGACAGCTACATCAGGATTCATTGTATTGGGGGGAGGGGGGAGGGGTGCAGCGTGGCGGCATGTCCGACGGCGGTGGTAGAGATCAAGAACTGGGCTGTGGGCTGTGGCCCTGGTTCACCGACGGCAGCGGCTGTCCGTGGTCATGTGGACGACACAATGTCGGATCTTGAAATGCTGATGCAATGATGCCTTTCGCCTCTATGTTGCTTCCAAGATGGAGAAGCCACCTCCTTGGGCCGCACAGCTTCCGAGGATGGCGGGGGTATGGGATGCCTCCTCCACCCTCACCCTTGCCGTGTAGGACATGCGGATCTCTTGCGGGCAGTGCACGGAAGAAACCAGCGTCTCGGCCGGGCGGTTCTGTTTGGGGAAGAAACGATCAGCCTGGAGAAGGAGATGGTGGAGATATACTGCAGGGTGGTTTTCACAAAAGGGAAGCCTTAATGGGAGGGGCTTTTCGCACAGAGCAAATTAACTGGAGGTGGGATCTCCACGTGAGAATCGTAGCCGCAGGCAGCAGATCGGATGGTTAACGCTAATTTGATTGCACGATTGCATTAATGAGGTGTGATGCGAACGCAGTTATGGCGATCTTTCACGATACCAAAGAAACAACAAGAACAACTCAAGAACAGTAGAAACAACACTCAATATTCGATTGTCGATAACTAGTTCGGTTTACAAAAGACGCAACCCAAACTATAGTATTTGTGAACCTATGAAGAATCACAAGGGAGAATCACCAAGATCCTATCTAGATCAAAGGACATACCTTTCAATACACACACGAAAACTAACGCTCGACGAACACGAGTGCTCTCAGCACATACACAACCACACATGGGTGTCTACAACTCTGAAATCTGAACCCATGTCAAAGAGAAGGGTGGTGAATACTTATACTAGGAACATCCCTTCTAGTCAGGTGAAAGAAACCCAAAATGAGTTTTAAAAACGTGTGGCTCTACCTTGGAAAGGAGAAAACTTGTGGAGACTCGCGCAGCAGTCAGTTCCTGAACACTTTGCATTGGAACTCTCATATCTTTTGATTTGCGCCTTCAAATCATGCTCCGTTTGTTGTGCCTGCAAACTGACTTCAAGTACTAGTTATTATTGCTCTCTACACATGCTGGACCATTTCAGAATGGTGTAAAAAGAGGTGGAAACTTGGAGCACGAAATCTGAAGTGGTATCTCTCCAATGTACACAATTGTTGTATCCTTTTTTGACTTTTCCGGCAATGTGACATTGGTAAGAACATGGTTTGCGACATTATTTTTCTTGATCATTTCTTGGGCTGTATCAAGGTGGCTGCACAGCAAATGGCCCCTTAATTTAGAGGCTATTGCTGCAGATGTTTTTAGGAACAAGACCAGATATGAACCCGTCAAATACAGAGGGATTCATCTCCGGTATGAATAAATAACAAAGACCTCAAGCATCGAAAAAGAAAAAAAAGAACTTAGGCCTCATATGTAAAGTACGTTAACCACAACACCACTAGCTTCGCCGCAAAAAACACTACTTCCTTCATTACATAATTCTTGTCGAAATATTACATATATTTAGACGATTTTTAATAACAGATATATCCATTTTTAAACAAATTGAGACAAGAATTATGGAACGGACCGCACAACTTTCGTTTCTCGTATCGCAGCCTCCAGCAATTCAGCGCCATAGCGACACTGGGTGAAACAACCTAAAGAAAAAGAAACCGATGATCTATGGCCCCGTTCTTCCGGGGCCGAAAGAACAGGACTCGGCCCATAAATCCAAATGCACCCTGCCCGTATCCTAACATAATCGAGTCAGGCCCAGAGGAGTAGTTACATGGGCTTTTTCCTCGAAAGAAACGTTTCTTGGGTTCAGGCATGAGTGCATGACTGCCTGTTGAACAGAAAGCCGTACATCCGATCGCGGGCTGGCGGGCCATATATACGAGACGTTTCACAGCCCAGATAATCGATCATTCGAGCGTGCCTTGCTGACGATGGGTGCCAACTGCCAAGTGCGATGGTGGTGGAAGATGATTAGAGATCACGAGGTGTTTAACTTCGTGTTGGCTGTATCTCGTCCAAACCAAACGCGTGTTTCGTGATCGGATGCAGAAGAAGAAAATATGAATCTACCTTTCAGTACCAAAGTGTGGTGGTGGTGCACATGAGCCACACGCTTGTACGCGGGCGCGTTAATGTCGATGGCAATTGGCAAGCACCGGATTCATGATCTAGTAGGCTCGCAGCATGTTTCTTTTCCTTTCTGTGCGGGAGCCCGAGCTCCCAAGTGTCCGACTCCAAACAACACTACCGCCGCTGGCCGCTTGTGTTAGCTCCACGAATTCCACTTCACATAAAAGGCCAACCTAGACGAGCCAACGTAGAACTCCCAAGGAAATTTGTTTCAGAGAAAAGGCCGAATCGCAGCTTTTATATACACCTATGTTAAAAAGGAAAGTAGTACTAGTAGTTTGCAGGGGTAACAAGACCAAATGAATGCAGCTGAAGACCAAAAACAAAAGAGTGGATACTGCCAAACCCGATGACTGAACACCCGAGGCGAGGCATTACAAAGGCATGACGAAACCACGGAAATGCTGAGGTTCATACGCAACTTGGCAACCATTGGCAGTCGATATCAAACGACGACAGAGCAAGGACTAGCTGCCTCACGCCCTCACCCGTCTACCACTAATAACCGAATAAATAATAAGCAGGATAAAAGGAAAACGAAGGGGTCAGGAGAGCCGCGAGCAGGCCAGCAGTATATAATCATCAGCTCCGCGGACTGGCAAGTTAAAGGGAGGAGGAGAAAGGAAGGCGTTAGCAACGGCAGCAGATCCGTCTAACCGAAATCCCAATTAATCCCATCCCACAACAAACTTAGGTGTTCTACAAGCAGAGAAAACTGGAAAGATAAGATCACAAGTTTTATTTACAGACGGAGGCCGGAGGAGGAGACCAGGACAGAGAAGGGAGGAAGAAAGATCGGAAGTTTGTTAACCGAATCAGGGGTCCGAAACAAGAAAGACAAGGGAATCAAGGAAGGAAGGCCGGTGCCCAACTAGTGCCAAGGTAAGGGAAGCCAACGCTCTCTAGCCGAGCAAGGAAGAGTGTCTCTCCTCTCCTTCTTTCTCGCCACGCGCGCCTCTTGTCTGTTGCATCTCGTTAGCTGTTTGTTCGTTTTAACATACGCGATCGATGGTGGCGGATGGGAATAATAATGCAGGGGCATTGCCCGCCGGCGGCGCGTGGTCCTGCCGGCAGAGGAGGACGGCAGCGGCGGCGGCCATGGCCGGCTACGAGCTCGTCAGGAGCGACGACGGCGCAGCCGCCGCCACCACGCCCGATCTCGAGTCCGGCGCCTCCAAGGCCTCCCCCCTGCCGACGCCGGTGTCGCCCGCCGCCCGGCAGCGGCTGGTCTCCCTCGACGTCTTCCGCGGGATCACCGTGCTGGTACGTACTCCAATGAACTGCGCTGTCAATTTCCCCTGACGATTTTGCTTGATTTAATCTCCGTTGATTTTGTTCTGCTGCGATGCTACCCTTTGGTGTGTTTGCTTTGTGCTTTCCCTGTCCATTCATTCATCTCAATGATCCATCCAAACCAATTTATGGTTCCGCTGAAGTCTGTCCACTGTCGTTTTGCCCCCTGTGGTTGTACTGCACTGGCTGGCCAGGCCTGTTCTTGATTATCTTCCCTAAACTTGTTTGCTTCTGTCTTCCTGGTGGCTACGCTAGCACGTTCTTAGTGTTTGTGTGTGTCACCTTTAGTCCTTTACTCCAGAGTTAGTTCCACTTACCCATGATAACTTTGGCTCATCTCAAAAGAAAAAAGAAAGATAACTTTGGCTTGAAAAGAAGAGCAAGTCGTGGGTACTTTGATCGATCTAGCTAGTCATGTAGCTAGAGACGAGACGCCATAAAGAAAGAAACAGAGGGATCCGAGTCATGGCCAATTTGACCAAAGAGAGAAAACACAAGAGTTGCTTATACTAGTAAACTAATCAAACTATGTCACTTGCAAGTTTAGGGAAGTACGGACGGCTGTTTCTGGCTGACTGGCTGTCTTGGCCCAATGTCAAATACTGAAAAGTGCCCTGCGTCACCATTCAGGGTTTGGCTGTCTGAAGAACAAAAAACGGAGGGAGAAACACAGAAATCGCGAAAGGAATACGTCGGAATGCAATTGCATAACTCGGAAATACAGAACTTGGAGAAAAATGTATGAATGTTCTATTGTGAGTACTAATGGGAGCAATTGTAGGTAACGCAATGAACTCTGAAAGCTGCACATTTGTGTAAGAACCAGAAGAGAGAGGAATGGAAATTACAGAGGATTTTTCGAAGGAGAATTTATCAACGAGGTGTCCCTCATCCTTCCAAAGGCATAGGAATTTAGGGAGATGTTCCAAAAGTAATGAAACTGAAAAATCCTCCATAATCATTCGTTTGATTCATATATAGGCCCCTTGGAAGTTACAAGAGCTCACTGAAGTTGGAACGCCAATAGTTACGTAATTAGGATCTTGTTTCTCAATGTGTAACTTCAAATTTTTTAAAAATGTATGGGTACAAGTTCCAATGGTAAAAAAGATTAAGTAGCACATACTTAGAGAGTCCTTTTGTTTAGGAGGTTGTGCTTATTTAGTTTCTAGGCTTATAAGCCAACAAACTAAGACAAGCATCACATTTATAGCTAGCTGGAGAGAAGAACCTGTAGCCAAATTTGTACCAGAGAACAAAAGCATCAATTGGAGTGCTTCTCCTTCTGTCTAGAGATTGTACAAATTCTCACGCCCTTTACCCTTGCCAATTATTCAGTATTTACGTTGTGAGATTGAGATAGGCAATCAGAGGGGGATGAATTATTGCGCGGAAGCAAATTAAAACTTTTCCCGAAAGTTCAAACCCTAAATCACCTTTCTGTCCATGATAGTAAAATAACCGTAACTTTTGATTGGATGAACCAAAAAATACGTATGAGTATGCAAAAGAAAGGTATTGAAATTATCTAACCAACGCAACAAGAATCAGCTCAATAGGACATAGCAATCAAAAGATATGATCAAAACAATAACAGCTGATAGAAAGTTACGATAATTAATCTATAATCGATTTCGAAGAAACAAGAAAGATGATAAACCTGCAGCAAAATATTATGAACTCGTGATAAATCTGCAGCAAAGTGTTAGAAAGATCCAGCACGAATAATCCACGAAGATTCAAGAAGAACAGAGATGACACCGCCAACGAATCCCTTTATTGCAACGATGTCGATCGATTACAAAAGATGCAACCATGCATCCAAGAACTCTCCAAGAATTGATCTAAATCTAAAACTCAGAGTTCCCTCACGTCCTTGCTGAAACCCTAGCTAGGACGCCCTCTATTTATAAGGGAAAATTCGCGACCCTAAACCGAGTCCGAATCCAATACCAACTCCTCTGTCCCGGTCGGTATTCTGCCCGTGGGGCCTGCATACGACCTCGGATTGAGATGAGTCCAAAAGCAAAGTTGTTCGTCTCGACGACGCGCACAACTTTCATCTGGACCACTTTTCCATCGGATACCATCTTGATGCCACGGTTGGACTTACATGTCTTCACGTCGATGCCACTCCATGTCATCAACTCTTCTTGTGATGTCTTCAAAACTCGACCATCACGTGTCGAATATCTCCAATACAACAAATCGGTGCAGTCCCAGATCATCGTAGTCTTCACTTTCATTGTTACTTCGCACGAACGTCCCGCATGACATTGATACCTCGACCTCAGCTTCTCCCAAGCTTCGTCCCTCGATCTCGTCATCGACCACGTTCCTCTAGCTCCTGCAACACCTGAAAGCGAACACACAAATAACCAGTACGAGCACAAATCCACGACTTGACTCAGGGTAAGTTCCACACAATTCACCCCATGTTTTCACATAAGAAACTAATGGATCAACACACCACTAGCAAAGCACTAAGTCCAAACAAGATACAAGTCATCATATAAGTATCCATATTATCCAAAGTATCCACATCAATGTTTCACCTAAAACACTTGCCAATGTTACACATCACCAATGATTTCACTTACGTAAAACATGCCATTAGACAAAGCCGAACCGTTTTCTTCCACTCGTTCGTTCCCCCTTGGCAGAAGAGCTATGACCAGTCCCACCAGGCCCTCCCATCCTCTGCCTGGTCCGGACCCCACGCCGCTTGGGCGTGCCGCCTGACCTTCTCCGCTGATCTACTGGTTCCCGAAGAGATGAGGTGGCACAACCTTGACCGCGACGCTCCTCCTCTTCTCCATCACCATCCCCAGCCGCGACACCCCTCCTCTTCCCCAACAGCGGTCCATCCCTTCCAGTGCTCCCCTTTCTCCTCTCCATGGACGATGACTGCTTAATTGGATCATGGATAAATTTGTTTGATTTGAGAGCGGTTTTATTTATAAAAGGATGAACGGAAATTTGTTTGTTTGTGAGTTATTTTATTTCTGAAATGAGGAATGAATGTGTGATGGAATGAGGAATTAGTTTGTGCGTGAAATGAGAAATGAGGAAGTTACAGCATTGTATAGTTAACATTCCGAGTTCGGTTATTCTCTATTGTTGAAAGCTAAATGATATATGAAATGAAGCAATTCATGCAAATCTAGCGAAAATACATAAATTCAGTTAAGTCTTGTCAAAATTGGATATTTTACACTTAAAACAACTTTTAAACTTGTCATTTGTGCACTTACAGCAACAAACTTGTCACTTGATCAAAATTTGCAGCAAACATGGATATTTCAGACATTCCATCACATCCAGCTCTAGTTCCATCACATCCAGCTCTAGCCAGTAGCCACAGTACGTTTCATTGTTGCACTAAACGAACAGCAAGTCAGTCTCATCTCGAGCAAAAAATTAGTTTTTTTCAGCTCCAGCCTAAACAAAAGCAACCTTAATATATGAGTACTTTGCAACAAATAGATATTTTATCTGAGCTTGTATCAGGTGAAAACTTTGGTCCAGTAAAAAATTGAAACTCTCAAATCCTTACCATTAAATCTCAAATGAACGAGCCAGATGAAAGTAGAACATCTAATTTACTTAGATGTATTTTATGAAGACTCTCCTTGAACCACTAATCATGAGGGGGTTTGATAAAATGTGTTAGGTGACTAGAGGTTTCACTTTTAGTCTAATAATCCGTTTATTTAAGATTCAATGGTTAGGACCGAAACTTTTCACATTTTCACCGGCGGAGGTTTCATAAAATGCGTTAGGAGTATTTCTTTGTACAAGAGGTTTTTTTTATCGGATTGTACAAGAAGCTTGGTAAGTTTGACTTGTCAAAACGTTTTATAGAGAAAAAAAACCGTAGAGAATAGGTAAGAAAGAAAAAAAGTCTTGCTCCAGACAACTAGCACGTGGTCATGAGCAATACGGCACCGTACGAGTACGTGTTTGTCCATCAACGTTGATGCTTAAGGGAAAAATCAAACCCCAGAAGGCCAGCTTGCAAAACGTCGTTCGAAAAGTTTGGAATCTTAAATGAGGAGATAAAATCCTAGCCAGTACTGGGCAGGCCGGGGCACAAATTCCATTTCCATCCGCCCGGGCCAGGGCGACGCGTCTTCTTCTTCATCCAAGACCTGCAGCTGCAGGTGGGCCACTCTCCCGTCTCGACGCGACGACAAATCCACGCGACGACCCGGCCCTTTCTCCGCCGGTGCTTTCAATCTGTGTCCTTGTCGGTCGCCGGTGCACGCGCACGTAGTAGTAGCGGCTAGCGAATAGCCCAGTCCGCACTTCCGCAGGCAGGCAAGGGCCCCGGGGATACCGAATTGTTGCAGCACGGCTAGCTTAGCCAACCTGCATCAGTTTACCACCAGTTCAGTTGGGGATGAGAAGTTGCCGATTTCGCTTCTTAAAAGTATGGGGAAAGGGAATTTCGCAAGAAAAGGAAAGACGATCTCCTTCTATTCTATCCCCTAACTTGTGCTGTGCTGTGTGTGTAACTGGAGGTAGCATGTACGTACTTCGCCCCACGTGTGGCAGCGCCCTGCACTGTCCCGTGTGGTTGCTGCATCGTCACCGCATCAGCTAGCTCTCGTTGCTTTGTTTGCCCATCGTTTTCGCTGCTTTTGTTTGCTTTGCTTAGCCTGCAAGAGCGGCAAGCCGACGCGGCCTCCACCGGCCAAAAGCTAGCAGCCAAGCCTCTGGCACAGTTGCGCTGGTTTGATTGTGTATATATAGGCCATATGTCTTTCTTAAACATGGCATCTTGTTTAGCAGATTCCCGTATCACCTACAAATGTGGCAATTAATCTTGTCACGCCTTTTTTGACAAGATAGACTTGAAGATTGACTAATGGGGAAGCATACATATAGAGTATTGCTTGTCTGAATTTTCAGGGCCACTTTAGTTATCCAAAGTAACATGTGCATGCATAAGTTCAGAACAAAAGAAACCCGATTCAAAGGGGTTAGCCGCTCATGGTTAAGAATATTATTGTTGGCGGATCTACTTTTCTTGGTTCGGTATTACGTATCGATCGAGTATATACCATCCTTGCTGATATATATGCCGCTAGGTATGTGACGACGACCGTACCCCACCCAGAATCCAACGCTGGCCGTGACATTTTGACGTGTACGTCCGTATCCGTAGTTAAACACGGCTTTATTCCTGCGAGAAAAGGTCTTGCTTAATTATTTCAGACATGACCACTGCCGGGAGGCCAATGCGACGTACAGTACGTACACAACCTTTCACCTTTGCCTGTGCTAGCTGTATTGATTTGGCTCTTTATTTCTTTTAAGATTACTGCCGTGTCAAGCACCCAGGCACAAAACATGAGGGCCACGTCCGTTACTGTCTGATCTTTTCAGCGAAGGATGACATTGGCATTTGAGCGCATGGCTAGCTAAACTGACCAATCGGCAATCGCACAGTCAAGACCAATCAACCTCCGCAATTTTAGTTTACTGTAGGGGCACAACGCAATTGATAACCTTATCTCGTTACATCTATCTGGAATAATCACACTCTTATCAAGATCCAAGGATCAAAAGAAAAAAATAGGATCAAAAGAAAGAACCGCACCTCTCTCAAAAAAAAGAAAAAAGAAAAAAAGAACCGCGTTTCAAAAAAGAAACATCAAAGGAAGTGGAATAGTAGATCGTACAAGAGAGGAATTTTTGTATTGGATGAAGTATGTCCTTTTATTAGGGTGGATGATTCATAGTATGACTGAATCCTATGCATTTTAGAGGAAACGTCCTGTCCAGTTCAACCTTTTGGAAAATATATATTTTCGTGCAGATAAACTCTCGTATATAAATCAACTAGACATAATATTAAATCATGGGTTTTTTCAATCCATACGGATCAAAGAAGCCCTGTATCGTCCACCCGAATGCATCTTGAGATGCTCTTGATGGCTGTTTTGGCGACCAATTCTAAGTTAACCATGTTCACACGTCCATGCATGTACGTGGCCGGAGTTATACCAGTTCTAGCTTGCTCGTGTCGATAAGTACATGAGCCTGTTTTTGCGTCGAGGTCAAACGCACGCGCTAACTTAACTGGCAAGTAGTGATGTTTCAAAACAGGGGTGGAATAAAAAAAGCGATATTACTACTATCAGTAGAACTAGTCAAGAAAGATGGTACTTCCTCCGTTCAATAGTTCTTGTCTCAAATTTGTCAAAAAATAAATTTATCTATTTTTAAAAAGCAAAAAATGAATGCATCTATTTCTAAAAAGCGTCTAGATACATATAATATTTTGACAAGAATTATGGAACGGAGGGAGTATTGGGTATTGTGAATTTGTTGGCGGCTTAGTCTTGGCGCGAATGGTTCCTGAAAATAACGGGCCGTGCAGGCTCCCCCGTCCCGTCCCGGTTCTTTTCACCGGCCGACGCGTACTTCAGCTCTGGCATCACTTTCCATGGCTGTTATCTCTTGCTTTCTTTGAAGGAGTCAGTGACAGCTAGACAGTTGGTCAGAGATTACTTGAAAGAAATGTCACCGAAACAGGAATTGCATCCCCGTTTGCTAAAACTACACGTACTCCATAAAACGAAAATGTTTTTATATTTACACTTCTAGAGATTCGAGTTGGTGGTCATTCGTTCACTCTATGCAAACTTGTTAGACTATCACTTGATTGCCACTCATCCAATATGGTATTCTGATTACAGTTGATTGGTTTGAATATACTTTAGAGATAATTGTTTCTCTGTAGCAAAACACGTGTATTTAGCTGTTATATATAAATATAAAGACTCAGCTGTACTAGTACACCTGCAACTATTCTGGTTCTGACCATTCCCTATGCCTGTGTTTAGATTTGATTTGTAAGCTATAAAATAACACAGATCATTAAAATCATACATATTTCATCCTTTACAAACACGATTACAAAACAATAATGGCTGATGGCGGCGGATGTTTGCCCACGTACGGTGCAACACAAAAACGAGAAAAGAAAACACATATTTAGAGAACCCACAAAAAATATAGGGAAAAATGCCAAAGGGTTAAGGAAATCATAATTATTGTTTTCAGCCAAAAAAGATAACTTTTCTAAATTAAATATTCCATAAAGAATGAGTTTTAAAGAATCAATTCAAAACTCTGCTATTTATTCATTTTACTTTTGGTTTTTCCTATTTTCGTCACATGTTTAGAGAATTATGTCAATTTGGGAACAATCTTGACGAATTTAGCATCTCAATTCCTATGAAACAAAAGCTACATATGAAAAAAAAATCATAAGGTTTGAAATCCTATAAAATCCTCAAGAATTCCTGCAAACCAAAAGAGTCCTAGATATTTTGTTTAATTCTTGCTAACTGGATAATCATGCATATGAAAGTACCATGTCATGTCATCTAAAACTGCCTTGCATTGGTCGAAGGAACTAAATCTATATAATTTGAACAGTCAGATGTAGATTCAGCGTTGTTTCGCTTTGAAGTTTAGGGCCAATATATTATACAATATTTAAGGTGCAAAAAAGTGGAGTACATCTTTTCCGCTCATTCCTAAGCATAAATTAGCCACACTCTGTTTTGTGTAATTTTAATGGTTGATTATGGAGTATGTAATGATTGAGTGAACGAGGTTTGTAGAAAGAACGGAGAAAGGAGGCAAGTGTACGATGTACTTTTGAGTTTTCACAGAATCTCAGAAACATTATATCCATGTTTTTTTTACATCGAACATTGTATCCATGTTTGTAGCAAACGGCGATATATGCTTTGCTAGCTGGCTCCCTAGCCACCAAAACCCCTCGTCCTCCACCGCGTGAAAAGGTTTCTGGTGTTACAATCTTGATCGCGCGAATTGTCTCGCGCACAGGGGAGAATCGGGTGCTGCTGGTCTATCCCTTGCCGCAAGATTTGGTTCGAATTTTAATGGTGTACTATGGTGCTCATGCGTCCTTCTCGCTTAGTCCATGCTGGCTAGGAGGGGAAAAAAGAAGCCAAAAACCCGTCTCCAAGCCAGGACCAGGGAATCCAACAGCATCTCTGCTATGTGCCGCTTGTGGAGGTAAGACCATAAGAGCAGCAGCAAAACCGGGGCCTACCGTTTATCGAATCCGATGCCTCCTTAATCCTTAACAACGTGACAACTGTGGCATGCATGTTATGATGCATGCTCAGTACGTTGTATATACATTTGCCACAAGTTACAGGAAAACTAGAATAGTGTAACCGTAGGCCAAATTAAAGCATGTGGCATATGCTCACATAGATTTGCAGCTTAGCCTTGGCTAGGGACAGAAGTTGGGAATTGTGCCTTCTCAAAATGCTTCATTTCTATTTAGGGAGTCTTTTGAGCACCGGGAGTCATTACCATTTAGAGTATTGGTTGTTATTGTAGGATATGATTTGTTAGGATTTACTATTATCTCTCTAATATGATTCGGTCTTTTTTTCTAGTATATGATATGATTTTGTATTTTGAACCATGTACTTTATATAAATCGCCCGAACACACGCCATGTTATGCGCCCTTGAGTCTCAATACAATGGCATTACACAAATTCTCATCCTTTGACTTATCGGTCGCAAGATCCTAGACCTATCTCCACCAAGCTTCCGCACCACGCCAGCCCGAGGGATATATTTGATCCGCTATCCTCAAGAGTCCTTTTTTTTTTCAATCTCTTGATCGGGATTTTGCTTGACCAGCGATCTATTTTTTGGTTCCCGATCATTAATAGATTTTCATCACCTACTCCTATCATCCTCATGCGTCTTTACTCCCACATCGGCATCGAGTCTAAACTGGCTGGCTCCTTTTCACGACCATGGGTACACGACATACATGTCGCCCAAGAGACATCTTCACATGTCGCCGCCATCTCGGCAGCACATTGCCCCCACCGGTGTGTCTATGCCATCACTTTGAGTATATGAGATCTCTACTTTTTTTTCTTTCGAAAAGTAGAGAATCTCCGGCCCCTGCATCAATCGATATATGAGATCTCTACTGATCGAGCAATGGACTGCCATCCCGCCCATTGTCTACATACATTGCACTACCGTGCACCGCCATTCTGCCGTTGCGCCACTGCTCTTGGTGCAGAGTCACAACCTATCGTCTTGTGCTTGTCTTCGTCACATCATTGGGTTCTTCTTTGCCTCCCACCGAGTACTGCCCACGTTTCTACAGGCCGCCGGTAGTTCCATCGGCCACACCTTAGTCGTTGCTACAATTTCGTTGCTAGCAATATCATCGCGCAGTCCCTGACTACATCTCCTCTTCCCTGGCAATTGTGGCCTGCACTACACTACACCACCGGCCACTCCCCTTTGCCGCTCTGTGCACCGCAACTCTCTTGGAGACTACTTTGCTAATCCGTATCACACGGTTCATGATGTTCCATGACTATGCATACTTGGCAAACCTGATGCAACACCTCAGCTAGACTGCTTCGACAACATCGTCTTCGGCACCGGCACTCTCCTCGACAACTGCCCCGTACGTTTCGGCTACCTAGAACTGGCATAAAGGAATATCACCCACTTGAGCAACTCGTTGGTTTCCACTCCAGTCACAATTAATGCCTAAAGTACAACACCGTCCACAACACTCCTGTTATGACCGGCGGGGATGTTAGACTGTCGGCTTCCTCTCCAGTATGACAATCTAGGACTCTCCCGCTATGAGCGTGGGGGGTACGTGTTAGAGGATTGGTTGTTATGGTATGACAAGATTTGTTAAGATTGATTGCTATCTCTCTGATAAAACGCTTTGGTCTTACCTAAGAGACCATCTTGTATTCCAAGAATGCATTCTATATAAATCATTTTGAAGGCTCAATACAACACGTACCGCGTTACGCAAATCCTCGTCCTCTATCAATCTACACACTAAACACTCTTTAAAATAAATAACCAAAATTTCTTTTGCAGGCAAAGAACAATAATTAACTTGTGTGCTTTGCTGAAGCGAACTATGAATTTCTTGTGCAAGAAAAGGAACACAAGCATCCATGGAATTCCTTTTTATAGCTGGCTAACTGAAACATGCCATGGCTATTTTCCTTGTTGCAGCTTATGATCATTGTTGATGATGCTGGAGGATTTCTCCCAGCGCTGAATCACTCTCCTTGGGATGGTGTTACTATTGGCGATTTCGTCATGCCATTCTTCCTTTTCATAGTCGGAGTCTCTCTAACATTAGCATACAAGGTATATTGGTATAATACACTACCTGATCATGGTGTTTATCTTCTTTTGAATAAAACTAGAAACTCGTAGAACATACTGGATGTTAACTCTACATATGCAACTTTGTGTCTGCAGAGGGTGCCAGAGAGATTAGAAGCGACTAAGAAGGCTGTTCTCCGTGCGCTCAAATTGTTCTGCCTTGGTCTTGTACTCCAAGGTATTTAAACTAAGATGGTGCTTGTTTTTCTTAAAGTTCTCTCTGAGAAATCAACCATACTACATTGCCAATTTGCCATGAGGGGTCCAATTTCAGCTTATGTGCTTCTTCTTTATGCAGGTGGGTTTTTTCATGGTGTCCGCAGTCTCACTTTTGGTGTCGACATAACCGAAATAAGGTTGATGGGTATACTGCAGGTATGTACCATTCAAATATATGTTGTTATGAAAAAGTTTCTCGTACCATTTAGGATTTGTTTAATGTCTTTTGGTCATTAGTAAGTCATTTTTATTATCATGTGATGTTCTCTTTATTTGCAGAGAATTGCGATAGCTTATCTTATAGCAGCTATCTGTGAAATTTGGCTCAAGGGAAATGATGAGGTTGATCGTGGGCTCGATTTGCTACGGAGATACCGCTACCAGTTGTGAGTTCATATCAAAGTTATCCCCATTCCTCATGGTCACTAGTTAGACTGAGTTCTGAGTACTCACCTCATCATTCCTGACAATGTTATTCGTTCTCTTCTAGATTTGTAGGATTGCTCCTCTCAGTCATGTATACCGTTCTCTTATACGGTATCTACGTTCCAGACTGGGAGTACCAGATAACAGGTCCTGGTTCTACAGAGAAATCACTTTTGGTAAGTGTGACTTCAATCTCTTCCTTCTGCTAAAAGTTTTCAGTGCACAGCATAAAACTCATTGTTTTGCTGAATTTGTTAGGTGAAATGTGGAGTAAGAGGAGATACCGGACCAGGTTGCAATGCAGTTGGCATGGTTGACCGCACAATGTTGGGGATCGATCATCTCTATAGACGACCGGTTTATGCAAGGACCAAGGCATGATCTCTCACAAGCATTTCTTGCTCTCCTCTAAGTTTTCAATCATTATTTTGCTTTATTGCTGCAGGAATGCAGTATAGATTATCCGGAAAATGGACCGCTTCCACCTGATGCTCCATCGTGGTGCCAGGCTCCATTTGATCCTGAAGGCCTCCTCAGGTCAGCAACTCCCTACCACTTCATCATTGCTTCTAAGTTTGTCTTACAATGCATGTTTTCCCTATTGGCTGTCATCTTCCACAACCTTACGTTCTTTGGCTTGTCAGCTCCGTTATGGCCATTGTCACGTGCTTGATGGGGCTGCAATTTGGACATGTCATTATACATTTTGAGGTATAACACTGTTATCTGTTTCTACACCCGAACATTTCTTTTGCTAAAAAGCCCAAACGTATTTGTTTTTTTTACCTTTCTTGTTCCTGCAGAAACACAAGGAAAGGATTATCAATTGGCTAATCCCTTCCTTCAGCATGTTAGCACTGGCCTTCTTAATGGACTTCATTGGTAAGATTCCACTAGTCACTGGCCTGAATCATGTCATCTTTCTCACCAATCCAAATGCGCATGGGATATAGATCAAAACATGTCCCCGGTTCTTTTGCAGGAATGCGCATGAACAAGCCGCTATACACAATAAGCTACACCTTTGCTACTGCCGGTGCTGCCGGGTTCTTTTTCGCTGGAATTTACACTCTGGTTAGTTCCTCTGAATTACTCTGTCTGTCACCTTCTCTGAACTTAGGGAGCAAGTGAATAACTCGTAAGGATACGCTTCAGGTAGACATGTATGGGTTCAGGAAACCAACCATCCCCATGGAGTGGCTGGGAAAGCACGCCCTGATGATATATGTGCTGGTGGCGTGCAACATCCTTCCCATGTTCATCCATGGCTTCTACTGGAAAGAGCCCAAGAACAACCTTGTAAGTTGGAGACCATGCCATATGCTTCTCTTGGCTGCTGATTTCAGTGGGCACTACTGCAAGTAGATTCGTTCAAATTCACATAATGATGCACCTTTGCCTCCATCTTCTTATAAACAGCTTAAGTTCATCGGAATCAGAGCATGAAACAACGCAGCTCATCGGCGGCTAGGGATGGATACGTCGGTGTATATAATTTTAGGCCGATTTTTTTTTCTCTGTTCGGTCAGAGCATGACGATGTTCAGCGAATGGGCTGCCTATTCTATCAGCAGAGCTGAACAATAGAGGCTGTTGCGACTTGCCAGAGGAATGCAATCTCTTAGCTCCTGTACATGTTAAAGATGCTTTATGTAGATGATAACACTGGTTCAGACAAAATGCATACAGGTACTCGAGGAAGGCTCACACATAATGTGTATATATAGTTCCCATTTTTTATATGGTTTTGTTCAGCTGAGAAGCATGTGTTTACTCTTGCTCAAGCAAATTCGTGCAAGAGTATCTGCTCTTTCAATAAGCTTGTAACTTGTAAGGAATACTAAGAAAGCTTGTATCAGGAATCAAGATATATAACATGAACCACATAAAATGTAAGATCCCACAACAAATTCAACTGAATTGTTTTGGTTAAATGGCGTAAGGCCCACCGCATACCAAAACAATGCCAAGAAGTCAGGTCTTGAGTGTTTACTCCTCTTTGACCAGTCTTGAGAAAGAATATCTGTTCTATGACAAAATAAAGGTAAAATAATTGACATTTTCTTTATTTGCATATTGTTATGTAGTAATCAATACATTCATGGAGCTCTGTCGATATGTGATATAGAAGTTTGCAAATGTGGAGCACCAAACTACAGATCATTACACCTCACTTCAGTTCACTAGCCTCAGGAGAATTTGCACTGAATTAAAGGAGACTAATGGACACTATGATCAACATTCTACCCATCATATACCACGTACGAGAAAAACTGGAACATGCAAGCAACCACGAAAGTGCATCCGCCATCTAGCTTCTTTACAGCCTAGCAATCTTTGAGCGCAATTAACTGGTCAACGACGCTAGGATCAGCAAGAGTGCTGATGTCACCGAGTTCATCCAGCTGCTTTGAGGCAATTTTGCGCAAGATTCTGCGCATGATCTTGCCACTACGGGTTTTAGGAAGTCCTGGCGCCCAGTGGATTCTGTCAGGAGCTGCAAATGCCCCAATCTAACACACAGGAAACGATAAATCATGTCAACACGAAAGCTTTCTGGTTATTTTTGTTCACATTAAAGAAAAGACATATGGATACCAGGCAACAGTTGGCAGTGAAAGAGCTCAGTCGGGAAGGATATTTTTTACTCTACTTTTGCCTACATGTTTTGGAGGCACATCTTCTATTTGCTATGTCCTTCTAGCCACCATTAGATTAATACTAGCCTGAAGCGTGTTCATCTAACTAATTAAGAGTGTGAACTACTTTGCATGAACTACAGGCCACGTGATAATAACTGGTGAAGTGTCAGAATTTCTGTTAGGATTGGACAAAACTCACCTTTTTCTAACAATGTTAGCGCTGAATAGATAAACTTTAAGCATCAATTCAATGTAAAGGAAATCTTGATAGTGTAACTAGCTTTAAAATGGAAGGTAGTAATGTAAAATCCAATAGCATTATCACATCTGAAACATCCAAAAGGAAATACCTGATTGCGGACTTTTGCTATGAGGCTTTTTCGTAGTTCTTCACTATAAGGAACACCATCCACCAAAGTTACAAAAGCATATATACCCTGACCTTTGACCTGAAGCATTTTATTATGTTAAATTTGAAGCAGAAAATATATCACTCAAAAGTCAATAATTGTTATGACGAGATATAGAAGACAATGAAGGACAGGGAAAAATAGAAAAATATCAGTGGACCATACCTCATGCTCAACACCAACAACAGCAGCCTCTGCACACTGTGGATGTGAAACCAAAGCAGACTCAACCTCTGCTGTGCCAATTCTATGCCCACTACACATTCAAATTGGCAGGATAATTCAGTTGTAGCTTGAAATTTGCAACTGCCACATACTGGACTAAAACTCTAGCAAATGGACCAAATAAGCAGCTTACCTAACGTTGATAACATCATCTACTCTTCCAGTAAGCCAGTGGTAACCATCTTTGTCCCTAACATAAAAGAATAATTTGCTAAACTGTTTAGAAAAACAAACCGCAGGTGGCAAACTGAAAATACACCTGGATCCCATATCATGTTGTTGGAAATACTTCAATATAAGTTACCTGCTGCAACCATCACCAGTAAAATAGTAGCCAGCAAATGGCTTAAAGTACGTGGTCTCATATCTGTCATGATCTCCATAGAGGGTCCGGAAAGCCCCAGGCCATGATTTCTTAATGCAAAGATATCCGCTGCATTCCCCTTCAATCTCCTGTCCTTTCTCATCAACAATGACTGGCTGTAAACCATACAAATATCAACAACTATTAGAGAAATGTGAGGTCAAAAATCTTTAATTCACAGATAAATTGTGTATACCTGAACACCAAAGAAAGGAAAGGTTGCAGAACCCGGTTTCTGAGGCCAGGCACCAGGTAAAGGAGTCATCTGCAGCAAACATCACAGCAGTTTAAAAATTAGGTATCGAGATCAGTCACTATATCGTCTCGTGAAAAAGAAATTTAACAAGAAGCGGCAACTACAAAGAGGCACTTACCATGAAGCCACCAGTTTCAGTCTGCCACCAAGTGTCTGATATGGGGCATTTTGAATCCCCAACAACATTGTAGAACCATCTAAAATGAAGTAAAGCATGCATGAGAACAACCTCTTATTACACGTACATGTATAGTACTGTTTAACACTCGCTAAATTGTGCGTGTACCTCCATGCACTAGGATTAATTGGCTCACCAACGCTTCCCAGGACTCGGAGAGATTTTCGAGAGTAGCGTGTAACATACTGCAAAAGCATATCAGAAAATAAGTGACAAATGCAATATCCACAAATATACATATATAAAATGTTAGGTAGTACAATTTTTTAAGTTATCCAAGGAAAAAGAAGAAGAAGAGAATTCAATAGTTAAGAGCTCAATCCTGGAGAAAGAAGTGTTTATCGATTGTCACTTAATCTAATAGTTTTCCTTTTTAGCAACAGCTCGAGAATCTTCTGGTTGACAAGTCATAAAGCTTCTTAGATGTCAAGTAATTACATACTCCCTCTGATCCTAAATTCTTGACTCAAATTTTCCCAAATATGGATGTATCTATTCTTAAAAAGCGTCTAGATACATGTAATATTTCGACAACAATTTAGGATCGGAGGGAGTATTCAATAAGCAGTGCAAGAATTGTTTGTGAGTTATATTACATCGACTGGGTTCTCAAATGCATTATATCAAGATGCATACAAGCTACAAAGCACACTTCTAAAAGCCAGCAAGCAGTTTAATACATGTTCAGTAGAACTAGCTGTTTGGCAAAGACAGCAAATATCGAGAGAATAGCCTTCTATGGTTGATTAACAGTCCATTAAGATCTCAGCTAGATGAGTCAGAATAGTGAAGAGTTCTTCTCTCGTCTAAACACAACCAGATTGATACAGAACTGAGCATAGCAGAGGGGTTAAAATAATACCACCCAGCATCACCTAATGGCTCGTTCACATTATGGGGTAACATCGTAAAACTACAATCTTGCATGGGAAAAGGAAGTACGAGTGGCATAAAGAACCATCATGCATACCTCAGTACCATCACGCATGAGTGATCGGACGAGTGTTGGTGCTGTATAAAATATCGTCACATTGTACTTGTCCACAATGTCCCAGCACCGGCCAGAATCAGGGTAATTCGGAGTCTACATACATATTCAAACGCATATTTAGGCATAGTGCAATCGGGAACAATCCAACAGACAAATATCGAAGCAAGCAAATGGTGTTTAAAAAAAATACATACAACAACTTCAAGCTGTCAGTAAAGCATTTTTAAACATAAGAGTAGACAGAGTCTAGTGAACTGCTATGAGTTGTCAGAAAGAATGACAGAGTCAAACATAATGAAAAACCCAAAACTATAAAACCACCAAATTTTCTTTTGTTCATCAAAATCAGATTGACATGTCATAATTTCCCTGCATACCCCTTCAAAAACGAGAACTGCAGCTCCATTCAAGAGTGGGCCATATGTCACATAGCTATGCCCCGTAATCCAGCCACAGTCTGCAGTGCACCTAATGTCAACAAACAATGGAGTGAAAACATCAGCTTCTATGACTTTATACTTTTCAGAAATAAAAAACAATAAAATCTTGTTTTTACCAGTATATATCCGTTGGCTTGTAATCAAATGCATACTTAAATGTTGTTGCAGTATACACCATATAGCCCCCAGAGGTATGCATCACACCCTAAACATATATTACGAGGGGTTAATATTCGGGTAATGTGACAAAGGGATAACCCAGTGTAACTAAAAGTACCTTTGGCTTCCCAGTGCTGCCACTTGTGTACAAAAGAAACAATGGATCCTCCGCATCCATCCATTCCACATCACACTTGGTAGGAAAATCAGTCACAACATCCTGAAAGATATGTCTGCTGTTATCTGAGGATACATGCCTGTCCTAAAAATACAGGATGCATATTGGAAATGTTGACAAGTTGCTATTAAAGGGGGAAAGACGCACCTGCCACCAAACATCCCTTCCCGCTTGCCATTTTGTGTCTTCTCTCTTCATTGCTGACTGGTTCTCATATGTCAGGCATAGACCTACTCAGCACAACAGTAGTCAGCCTCAGCAAACTAGATACCAATGATCTAACAAGTCATAACCATTGATCCTGTTGGCCACCATTGACCACGTATGGATCTGACCCTAATTTTCACAACTAAACAAAATTAAGCCCCTTGACAGCAATTGCAAGAGAGTTGTCAACGAAGACCCGACAACAGCCCACAATTGTGTATGCTGTACAGAACATGGATTCTAGAACATACCTACAGAGAATCCATTCTTCTCGCTTTCCACCAGAGCAGCATCCACTATATCTTTAAGAAGAATGGGCTTGGCCCCCCTTTTCACTGAATTGCAAGTGAGCACAACCTTAGGCTTGCAATCAACGATCCTTTGGGCTAGTGAATCCGCAGAGAAGCCAGCAAACACGACCTGAAGGAATTTTGGGATGCATCACATCATAAAACACAAGCATGGCATACGAGGATCAGAAACAGAAGTTGCAATTGTAGTCATTACCGAATGGACAGCACCAATACGGGCACAAGCAAGCATAGCAATGGGAAGCTCCAGCAACATTGGTAAGTAGATCACCACAGCATCCCCCTTGCCGACACCAACACTTTTCAAGTAATTGGCAAGCTACCAGAAAGCATAAACAACACATCAGATTCAGCAACTTCACCAAACCTCTAAGAGCATCCACATCCCTTAGCACATTTATTATGCACAAAGCTATGAGACATGAGCATGCATTTACCTGGCAAACCTTGTCCAGGAGCTCAGAATAGGTGAGCTTCCCATCCTGACCGGGCTCATTGCCCTCCCAGTACATTGCAATCTTGTCTCCATTCCCAGCCTCAATGTTGCGGTCAACAGCATTGTAGCATATGTTGGTTTTGCCTCCTTTGAACCACTGCCCAACACCAAGAACCACCAGATGATTGACTATCGCTAGAAATGCTAAATTCAATCAACAACCATCAGAGAAGACTTACGGTGATCTGGACGGGACCCTTAGTGACATCGAGGTTCTCAGAGCAGACCTCACTGGGGTTCCACTTCTCCTTCCAGTAGAAGCTCTCGGCGATCTCAGACCAAAACCCAGAGGGGTCCTTGATTGACCTCTCGTACATCTCCCGGTACTAAGACAAATTATGAAAACACAAAGCAAGATCACAACTTTGTCACATCACAATCATCAAACGCAGCAAGAAAGGAAACTAAGATGGGGGTGCATCTGAGCTCCCAATACCCCCACCATGTTGCTATCTCTGTCTATGTCTGTCAGTAGAACACAAATCAGCAATGTCCCTGTCTGACTTTTACCCACAAGTCATGATCAGGACGAGAACATTTTTGTGCACGGCTGCATGGCCTCCAAAATGCAAAGCTCTCAAGCAAAGCCGTTCAGTTCACAGCAAGCCATATGCCCATATCAACCTGTTCAAGTAGTCGAAGTGGCTTAAATGATCAAGCACCCCCAACAGCTCCATACCTGTTTCGGGGAGGAGACGAGCGCGTTGGCCGAGAACTCGGGGCTGGGGAAGACGAGGTCGTGCTCCTCGTCGGCGAGCGACTCGCCGAGGACGACGCCGTTGATCCCGGAGATCTTGCCGGCGCCGGAGGGAAGCTCGGACATGGACTCCACGTGCCGGAGCTTGTCAGGGGAGGCGCCCGCCGGCTGGTCGGCGCTGGCGGTGCCCATGACTGGCCCGCGCGAGGGGTTGGCGACGGCGGCGGAGGAGATGGGAGGCGAGGCGTGGGAGATGCAGTGAGATCCAACTCCAGGCGGGGGCAGCAGAGGCAGCGGCGATGGCTACCGGTAGCGCTATAAATAAATGGCGAGCAAGAGCGATCGATCGATGCAAGGATCTCCGAGCGACTACCCGCCCACCACCCTCTTCGCCTCCGCCTCTGCTAGACTGCTACCGGCCAAGTCCTATGCTCTGTTTGACTTCCTCCTCTTTCCTTTTACTTGCTGATTTTTCCACTGTGGGACAAGGGGAAGAAGGGAAGGGACGAAATCAAAACGAGCAATGCAACTCCATTTGGCTGGAAATAAAATGGTCAGAGCAAATTTCTTTCTTGCGAAGGGTATTGAGGGAGGAGAACCTGCAAAACTCATCTGACTTTCGATGTACGATTCATATCAACCCCTGTGACATATTTTTATCTTTTTTTTATGGTATATTTTACATCTTGGTATGGTGCGTTGGTTCTTTCTTCCCACCTTCCGTTGGAAAAGGATGGCAATACCTGGTTGGATCCAACCATAAAATTTCACTACTTCCTCCCGTCGGAATTACTTGTCGAAATATTACATGTATGTAAACGATTTTTACACATAGATAAATCCGTATTTGGACAAATTTGAGACAAGTAATACCGGTCGGAGGGAGTAGTAGTTCAGAATTCGCTCCATTTGGATATACAGTACCAATATAAATTTTTGTGTATGTTTTGTCCAACTATTAGAGTAGTAGTTTATTGTGGCACAAAAATAACATAACTGAATCTGTATTGAAAAGTATTTTCTAATGACAATAACTTTTACACATATACACCAAATATTATTTGTCTAGTAGTAGTTACTCAAAGTTTATGTATTGGTCAGGTATATCCGGATGGAGAAAGTCACATAGAAGATCTTCGGTATTTATTCCATATTGCCTTTGCAATGTTGTTTCTTATGTAGTGCAAGGTTATAAATCACAATTCGGCGGCCTCATAGGCTAGGTCCTAGCTAAGCTACCACGAATGCTATTGCTTACTTATTGTAACTAAAATAGAGAATAATAATTGATATAAATAAGTCAGGTAAGGCAAGTGTTGATAAACATTGCGCATCATAGCAAGTTCTTAATCGCTAAGATTTGATATATTTAGCCATTTAAATAAAGTTAAATTTAAATTAGTTATTTTTTTTGGCAAAAGCTATCTCTAGCTATAAGTTAAGACAAATATCAACGGTATCTGAATCTCTATATAGCGGTCGGTCACTAGTACAATGTAAAGAGTGCCCGGTTCAAAAAACTATAACGCAACTATCCTTAGCTATTTATAATCTTCATCAAACTTCGCTTTTTCTATGGCTCATTTCCCCAAAATTTTAGAAATTCTTGATAACCTAAGATTGTGCATTACTAAACATAAAACCGCATTGTCTATAATTGTGCAAACTAATAAATGCCATATTAGCATGATTTTTTGTGTGTATATAGTTTCTATATATAGTCAGTTGGGTGATGGTTGGTTGGATATTGCTATAAAAACTTATAATTTTGTTTTAAGTAAATTTTAAAAAATTATTCAAAATTATAAAAAATGTATTAATATATGTAATATCAAATAAGTGTACTATGAAGATACATATCGTGGCAGGTATGATAAAACTAATTCAGAGTTGTAGACATTGGCATATTTTTTATAAACTTGATCAAATTTTAGCAAGGTCGACTTAATATAAAGTACAACATCTTATATTTAGAAACGGAGAGATGTTAAAACTAGGAAGGAGGCTTAAATTCGATCATATACATTCGTTATTTTTTTGACATGTTAGTTATATTTCTGTTCATCGCATCTTTTAAAATCAAATTGTTATTCATGGCGAGAGAAAATGAAGCCACATGTAAGGCTACTCAAGCCAACAATACTGGTGCTTAGTTGTCCAAGGAGCCGTTGACTCCACACAAGTGGAGAACACAGCTAGGCTAGATGCCATCACTAAGTGCGTGCATCTCACGTAGCAACGAGCATCTGCTTTGTTGGTTTCTCCCTGATTAGTGATTAGTCGAATTTCCCGAGGATTATATCATGGTATCAACCCCCAACTCGTGGCGCACGAGCGGCGCCGGGTGCCAGCCAGAGCAGAGCAGTAGATCACTAGGGCAGGGATAGCGATTTGGATCAACCGCCGGCAAGTACAATATTGGCAGATTCACATGACAAGTAAGCAGCGGTGTGGCGTCGCACTCGCACAGCTGTGCCCGGCGGCTAGGCTTAGCGCAATCAGCAACAGCACCGAACGCACCGACGACACCAACGGCGGGCAACGAGGAGCACGCACACGGGGCCAGGCGAGTCGTTCCATCGTTGTTAGGTTCTGCTTGCGATCCGGGCGGTTCGTTGCAGCTACATCTACTGCGTGCGACCACGACAGGGAGACGTTTCGGAATCCAGCTTTGCAGTAAACGACCGGATTTTATTCTCTTTTGACGGAAACCGGATTTTATTCTCGACAGTATAAAATTCAATCTCTCCGGTTCGTGACTTGCCAACGAATGATTCACCGTTTCCTTTGTTCGTCAGGTGTATTTCCTCCAAGCTGTCACCGTCAGGCCTCAGCCTCAGTCGTTGTCGGATCCTAGCTAGGTATGTATAGTTGTTGGGTAACTTAATTGTTGCCCCACAATCATGCAATTGGGAAAAAATAACATGACATGCAAAAATGCACCCATTAGAGTACGGTTTAGCTGGTACAAGCAGTACTCCAAAAAGGAGAGTGGCATTAATTAAGTGGAAGTATTAGTGCCTGTTTCTTTTCAAATGGATTGCGACGTTTAGCGTGATGATCTCTGCCCTGGACAAATCTTATAAATCAAGCAAAGGAAATCATATGAATTTTTTTAATACATGTCTGTTCCATGTGATGGCAACATGGCATGCAACAGCAATCAGGTAGTAGTACCAACTTTGTCAAGGCAATGAGCCTATGACCCTCAGTTTCCTATCCTCGTAAATTGGACTGTGGACATGAAGTTTGGTGAGAGATGCGAGCTTGATTGCCCAATGCACCTGACAAATTAAGGACCCATATGCAATCTGTCTATGCGATCGGTCTTGAGGTCTTCGTGTGAGTGTGTGACTGCACCGGAAACAGCTTGTATATGGGCCTCTCTCCCCACGCAGCAATATACTTGCATACATATATAGCCCAATAGTTGGATAAATGGTCATGTCAGACCATTCGCGGATAGAAAAGGTCCCGGGTGTAATTTAAGCATCGGTCGGATCCACCTGCCAGTCCCACATTTCTGAAGGTTTATGAAAGTAATTTTCTTAAACCACTAGTGCTCTTCTAAAACTGTAACAAAAGCGAGCTACTAAAAATCACCACCAACGAGTAGTCACTATGTGTAATCGTAATGTACATTGCCTAATCATAATGTACTAGCTTGCCCCGCGCGAGCAAATGGAAAGGAGCTAGACCCTTTCTGTATTTGTCCGTTCTATTATCCGCATATTTTGATGTGTTTGTTTTTCTTTACACACAACCATGAAACTTTTCCCATTATTACTCATTTTTGAAAACCTCTTATTGTTTCAGTTTTTTTCATATAATCAGGACAACGGGAAATATGTACATTTTCGGAAGAACACATGGCCTTTTATGATGCATCAACTAAATCACATTACCCCTATGTCTTGGCTCCAGGCACAGCAAAAAGTCAATGCAATAAAGTTGTATTCAGCCTAGTTAATGTACCATTTGCATCAGTATATACAGTACTCCAGTGAGCAAAAATATCTAGCACGGAAAATTGCGTTGAGATCTTAGGATTGGAATCATGAGACTTGAATATTTTTACCACTATTAAATACAATGCTAGTACATATCAAATACATCAAGGTAGTTATCAGCATTTGCAGAAACAGGCTCTCTCCCTGCCTTGACCCCCAATCCCTGTGTGGCCTGCTCTTTACCCTGCCAATTCAAACCATTCTCTTCTCGTCGTTGATGATATCTTCTAGCACACTCTCAGAACAGAGATTAATGAAATAATCTCAAACATAAACAGAGTCGTCATCAGAAAATACCTCCTTTCTAGGGTTTCCTTAAGTCGATGAACCACTTGTTTATGTGTACTATTGACGTCTAGCAGTAAATCTTGGATGTTGAGAAATTACCTCCATTTTTTTCAATGTTTGTCAAACAGAAGCATAAAATTGAGCAAAATCACATATCAGAATACAAGACTGGACCACTCGAGCGATGTAGTATCTGATCATGAACTTGCATTGGATGCCTTTTCTCCTGGGTTTTTTTCCTCGGATAACCACAGGTCTTATCAGAGAATAATTGTTTATCATTGCAAAATCACTACCAAACTGTTGAAGACCTGGACCATAATAAATAGATAAAAGCCAAAAAAACATTGAAACGAAAATGGTTGCCAGAGTGATTGATTTCTTGAATGCTTGGTAAAATAAGTCCTTGTCATATTTTGACCATTAAGCTCGTGTTTGTTTGCTCATGTAGGAATGATAATTAAGTTGAGTTGCAGTTTCAAACGTGTGATTCTCTGTTCCCCATTATCATAGTTCTTTCCAAAAGGATCAAAATTGTAAGAAAAAGACACAAACCAAGAAGACATGGGAGAAATCAGTACCACGTGATTGGAGTTGTATATGTATAGAATGGCAACCAATCAAACTGAAGACTGCAAATTTAGATACTGCAACCAACAATTGCATCAACAATGTTACGTTCACGTAATCTATCTGAAAAGGTATAGGTACATAGCAAAACAGCCCATCAAACTGAAGACTAGAAATGTAGATACTGGAACCAAAAACTGCAGCAGCAATGCTATGTTCAAATAATCTATCTGAAAACGTGAAGTAATGGAACTAACAACTGCAGCAAGAATGCTATAGCAAAACTGCCCATCAAACTTAAACAAAATAATGTGTCTCGAACCATGATGGAACCAGGAGCAGCTGAATGAGGAAACAGAAAGGTGTGGGGCGAGCAGAGCGCAGCAGCGCGGAGATTAGAATCGGCGGAGCGACGATGGCGGTCATGGATACGTGACCAGAAGGAGGGGAACTGGGCGAGACGCCTTCGGCGTAGCTGAGGGGCCGTGGTGATGAGCAAATCCTATCGAGGAATCGGGAGAGGGAAAAACAATAGGGATAAGGAGGCTGTCATCCACGGACCTCGCCGAAGGAAGTGACTCCAAGCAGACCTGCGCCCGTATTCAGACGGAAATAATTGCCCCCGAGAAGACAACTGGAAGGCATCTGGCACCTTCCCATTGCCTGAGTAACGCACGACGGGGCGAAAATTTTCACAGGCACTGCTCCAAGCGGTCACTGCGGCTTGCAAACAGGCCAAGCATGAGGAGAAAACACAGCGGCGGCACCCGCCTCGGTGCCGTGGCGGCCGGAGGGACCTGCATAAACGGCAATCACACAACCAGCAAGGAAAATCAAACCATCCCTCGCGCCCCCAAAGCCTAGGCATACCTGATGTGAAACACCGCCTTCAGAGAGCACAGAACACAAAGATGGCCCGCCGGCGTCACCCACTGCCAACTCCAATGAACACTTCCACGGAATCCCTATAAATAGGAGGCAGAAGAAGCCACCAGAACGAAGTCACCGATTCTAAACTGCCACTGCACGCGCTCTAGAAGAGTCCCAAAGCCAGCGCATGGAGCACTCGTCGGCATGCATGCGGGCTAGCCGCCCAACCAACCAACATACGCCAGCGCACTAGCGTGCCCTCCGCTCCACGAGTGACCCCCGTGCGCCAATCAAAATCACGCCCTTCTCGCTGACAGCAACGACCAACCTACCTACGACGTCCACAACGGGCCACAGCCAGACACTGACACCTCGGTGCACACGAGCGACCGACAAACCGGAAGCGCAGGAAAACCACACTTACCGGTGGTGGCATCTCGAGTGTAATTCTAATATATGCTACAGGAACGATGAAAGCGACTTGTGGAGCGAGGAGAGGGCAAAGAAACCTTCGGCTTTAGGATATGGATGTTATATTACATAACTGACATACGCACTATATATGAATTTTAAAATAGATGTATCATTATTATTTTTCTAAGAAACAGCTTTATTTATGAAAAAAGAACAGTTAAGTCCACGTATTCCCTAAGGTTTCACTCAACTCGACTGCTTAACCCCCCATTGATGTTTAATAATCTTTATTTAGTCTCCTCATGTTTGCAAAACCAATTAAATCACCCTTGGCCCACTCTAGACTCGTCATGGGCGATTGTGTGGTCTCATATGCTCACCTGCTTGGTTTTCGCAGAGCAGTTGCACCTCGCCATGAAATCCTAACACTCGGCAACCCACTAAGGCGTTATAGGAGCCGTCCACATAGACATAGTGGAGTGGCGCAGAATGGTTAGCTAGAGCCTGTCAACCCATCATAAACATACACAGAGCTGAAGGTGGCTACCAAAACGAAGCACACACGTAGAAGCACGGGAACCAGAAGAGCTCCCCCTCACGGCCCTCTCCCCCTCGAAACCCTAGTGCCGCCACCCAGACCCTCGCCGCCGCCGGAGCGTGCCGCGGGTTAAAGCCCGTGCGGCGTCGGTGGCGGCGGGGCCCTGGTTCTAGGCTGCACATGGAGGGGATTGGATGCTGGCGGCCCGCCCTAGCAGCGGGATCTGCACTGGCCGAGGCACGTGACAGCTGCGGCCGGCGCTGCGTCCCGGCGGTACATTCTGGCGGTAGCGTCTGGCCCGGGCACATTTCGGTGGCGGAGGCCTTCCCTGGCTGCTGCTGTTTGCGGTGGCGGCGGCCTGCTGTTTGGGTCAGATCTTCGGCATGGAGGCGGCTCCCTCTCCCGAGTGAGGCAAGAGAGGCGACGACATGTTGCTCTCCGGTCCTCATGGCGAATCTGGCAGGCGTGGCTTCAATTCGTTCAGGGCTAACGATGGCAGCACTCACGGGAGTCGTTACCTCGTTGAAGGCGGCGTCACTGTGCTTTTCCCACCTTCCGCCTAGTTGTTCCAGGGGAAACCCTAGATCCGGGTCTCCCGGATCAAACGACGGCGACACTTTAGGTGCCGTTTTTCCTCTTGGGGCATCGTTTTGGAACATGTGCTGCCTTAAGGGGTTTGGTCCTGGTCATCGATGTCAGGTCTGGCATGATGCAATGCTTCGATCCATGTCCTGAAGATGGGTTGGTGGAAGAAGGTGGCGGTTGTTTCTAGAGCGTGAGCAGATGGCACACGTTGTGGATTCGCCTATCCGGTTCTGTCCAGTGCGGCCTTCGGATTTCGATGTTGGCGGTGGTATGCTGTCAGGGCAGTCGGCCCCGATAATGGCCACACCTTCATCGATCTTGTAGGTATAGCTTGGTGGCTTTGGGGTGTTTTGATCGATGTATTCACTTTGTCAGGTTTGTTAATAAATCAATAAAATGTGGCTATGTGCATCTTTTTTATGCAGAGGCCGGGGGTTTCAACCTCCTTTTTTAAAAAAAAAAAAACTGAATGCGGTGGAGGGCGGCTCGTATAGAACGACGAGGGCGCGCTGGCGAGCCTATGAGATGGGAAAGTGCAAGTGCCATAAGATCTCCAACTATAACCATAATGGGAAAAGATAAAAAGATTTTGGATTCGGTTCAATTATGCACACCTGACTTGCAATCAAAGATTTTATATTAGTCTTGTATTAACTAAAAATGCGGGTGCAACCAACGATTGCACCGGTACAATTTAGGACAACAAGATTATTTTAGTTTCTTTCTTCATCATATTTCTTGACATGGAGAGGAAGAAAGAGTCCAAGACTTCACTAGGGTTAGATATAAACTTGATCACTCGAGGAAAAACTCTCGCTTGCAACGAAACTCCATGCTTAGAGGCCCAACAATCTGACAATTAAGAGTGAGCAACAACAAAGATAATTTGCATCATCTACCATCACCATATGTTTTCTAGAGCCGTTGTCGGGTAGGTCTTTGTGGTGTTGTTCCGGATCCTACTTCCCCGTCAACTTGCTGATTTCTAGCACCGTTGTCGGGAAAGTCTTTGTTATAAATATTATTCCTTTCTCTTTAGGTTTCTTATAATATTCTTGTTTTTGCTTTCTTTTAAATAGAAAATTCAAAAAAAAAATTGCACTTTGGATTTGTCAAGATGGATGCTACAACTAAGCCGCAGGATTTCACTAAGACTCCTAATTCTCGGTTTATTAACAATCTTATTGTTCCTCCTTATTTGTTCATAAAAGATACTATCTCTTTGGGTTTATAAGTCTTGCACGTGTTTCTAGGTCATCAATTTGTTCAACTAAATATGTATTATATTATACTAGTACAATGTCCGTGCGTTGCCACGGTCTCTTAAACACATGCACGTAAAAATTCATATTTATGGAAATGACAACAACATAACTTTTCGAAATGAACAGAATAAATGAGTGATAATCAAAGCGTCATTTACTTCCTAATTCAAGTCAAGTGTGGCATGTGCGATGTCTGCACGGACGGTGTCATGACCCCCATTTGTATTTAATTAAAGGTTCTTACTGTATTTACTTAAAGGCTCTTACAGACCTAGCATTGGAACACATGAACAACAAATGACACAATTGAAAGAAACCATTCTAGGTTCTAGCCCAAAACAAATAATTTGTTCGTCCATGATACTGATACTGGTTTCAAAATCCTTTCTATTAATTGTGTAGCAACGTATGAACCTGAAATAGGTTGAAAAAAAATAAAGACATCGTCTCATTGTTAATGTGCTGTCTTGAGCTGTGTTTTGTAATCTTCTATTGTTTGGACCCGTGAAACAACTAAAGCTACTTACTCTTCTATTGTTTGGACATGTGAAATAACTGAAACTATTATTTGTTAACTCAAGCGAAGACATTGCAATCTGCACTATCCTCTGAACAAAAAAAATTCTCAATCCGCGACGGCCATGTTGCATTCGTAGCTCACAGAAAACATAGATTGGAGTAGAAAAGGTCAGAAGTGAAGTTCTTGAATTGCTTGATTGTCATTTCCTTATCTGGTTGAACATAAATCTGAACCAAACCACACATGAAATTTTTTGAGTTCAATCAACACAACGGATATCTTACACCATCTTCGCTGTGCTTAATCAACTGAGCTCAACAGGGAAGCCAATAAATACCCAAATCTAGTACAACACCTGAATCTTGCAATACCTGTGTGTATGTATGTATATGATATATGCATCAAAAATTCTAGTAAAATTTTGCAATTTTTTCCCAGCTAATCCCCTCGTGGAGGAAGATGAGGGACATCATGGTGGCCACATTGATCATCCTCTTCACCATGATAAACAGGGCGGATTCCATGCAAGCCTTTCACGCGTTCCCACAAACACCTTCTGCCCACAGCTGCAGGACTGGGGATGGTGGTAGGACGAAGCATAGGTAGAGAGTAGGGAGACCTGAGGAGGAAGAGATGAAAAATCTGCAATAAGATGATGCATATGCCTAGTAGTCGAAGCTGGAAAACAACACCAGAGGCTCATCCCCAATCCGTTTCCCTGCTTCGGCTGCAACTTCGCGGCCACCACAGTATTGGCCTTGTCCACCCTCCTTCACCAGCCAAGGTCCTACAGGATCCACCAATGGCGGACAGGGGCAGAACTCGACGACAACCCTCCAACCTCCAAGGAACCAACCCCTTTTCATCGCTCCACCGTTGGCCTCATCTTCCTCCGTGTGATCGCGTAAGCCGCCGGTCGCCGCCAGCCTCGTCTGCTCCATGTCGCCCTCTGCACGACCCTGCCGCCATCCTCATCTCCTCCGTGAGGCCCGCCAAACCACCCCGCCGCCGGCCTCGTCTCCTCCGCATGGCCCTCCGCCCTTCCTCTGCGCCAAGCTGGCGCCACCCGCTCTGGAAATCGAGGCCGCCACCCCTTTTTAGATAGATCGCGCTTTCCTTTTTTCCTAGCATGAGTACATGACTCAGGTGGATTTTCTTTCGACGCGGACAACGGACGAAGCGAAACAGACGACGACGAAGGAAGCTTTACTCTCTTTATTATTTGGGTAGATTGCTTAAAAAGTAGTATACCGCTAGACAAAATTTGTCATCGAATGAATATTTTAGTGATATAAATTTTGGACATATAACTTATATCTCGTTAGTTATGATGACTTAAGAACATGTGCATGCCATATAATGCCGAACGGATCGAGAGAGTATATAACAACTGGAATGAAGGAACATGTTAAGATTTTTAGGCTTTATCAGCATGTTGCTGTGTTGCAAATTGGAAGGAAGTGAGGGTAATATGATTGATATGTTTGGATGCCATCATGTAGTTGTCATAAGCATACGCATATTACTAGCATACAAATAATCTCGAGAAGGGTATAAATATGATCTGGAGCGAAGATAATAGGATTGCAGTAGCTGCCACATCCGGATTTTTGTTGCTTTCATGTGGCTTGTAGACCCCGGACTGCAGAAAATTTGTTCATAATCTTAGGAAGAAATGTTCAGGTATTATATCTCATATGTACCTTCTTTGACTATTGCATTGGCAAGCTAATGATGTGTTCATGTATTGCAATGAGAAGAACGATCCAGCTCTTGAAAGATAAAGACGTGTACCTTGTAGTAATAGCAAAATACATAGTATCCGAGTAAGTGAGCAGGGAAAGCTAGCTATAAAACTAACTTGTAGACAAAGTGGAGGGAGAACACAAGTTCCGGCTGGTAGTGGCAGCCAGATATCCTGAGCTGTGCTGCCTGTGCAGAGGAGGAGGACCTAGCGACCACGGAGGCAGGAATTGGAAATGGCCTGTGTGTTGGGTGGGGGCAAGAACCAAAGCATCAAAATTTCAACATTGGCTTGAAAAAGGTATAAATCGGAAGTCGGAACTAGTCGTTTCTCTTAGTGTCTACATAACGCAAGCATAATTAAGCTCTAACTAGTCATTTTCTCTTAGTGTCTACATAACGCAAGCATAATTAGGCCCTGTTGGTTAAGTTTTACTTGTGACTATTGCTTTTTTGCTTATAAATAAACCAAAAAGATTTTAGCTTTTTTTTTAGAACCTAGCAGGAGCTCTGCTTTTTCATTGAAATGGACAAGAAGAGTTACAATGAAGGCAAAAAGAAACCATGCCAATTACAAACAACTGGCCGGTTTTATAAACAAAAGAGACTACTCACTACACTCCTCCACGAGGAGGCCACATTCTGATCTAATGAAAGAACATACACTGCGTGGCAAGGATCTGCAATCCTTAAAAGTTCTCTGATTTCTTTCCTTCCACAAATGCCACACCACCATGCTAGCCCACACAATGTCATGATTTTTCTTCCTCGAATTAATCTTCAGTAATCGATTCCACCATCCACTTAGCGAAGTGCTTTGCTCAGCAGCTCTACACATCCTCGGCCTCTCAATCAAGAACGCCCAGATTTCTTTGGAAAAGGGGCATTCAAGAACAAGGTGTCTCGCCATCTCCATCTCCTGGTCACAAAGGCAACATTGGTCGTCATGAGGCCAACCCCTCGCAGCCAACCGATCTACAGTCCAAAGCCTGTTCTGAAGCAAAAGCCACAGGAAGAAGCGAATTTTGCCCTCACATCTGACGCTCCAAACTGAACCGAGGGCCGGTTTAGAAATTCTTCCCAAGAACTGCATCTCGTAAGCAGACTTGGCGGAGTATGAACCTGTGGCGTCAAACTTCCATTTAATTGAGTCCTCCTCCTCATGAAGTACAGTAGCTTGGGCCTTCTCCCAAATGAAAATGAAGTGCTGTAGCATATCAAGAGAATCAAGCCGGTGCAGCCCCCGAATCCATTTGCCCGTGCCCACAGCCTCGCATAGTGTAATTTTCTTTAATCTTGCCAGTTTATAAAGATCCGGGGCTAGGTCCGCGAAAGCTCCATCATGCGTCCAATTATCCAGCCAAAATCTGATCTTCTTCCCGTTGCCAACTGAGATGTCAGTGCAAGCCGCGAATAATGCCATGTCAGTATGCTCACAGGGCAGTTTCATCCATTTCCAAGGTCTGTCCACCGAATCCCAAGTATGCCATGCCCATCTCAACCTCAACGCTCTTCCAAACATCCTCAAATCCTTCACTCCAAGCCCACCAATTTTTTTTGGTGCACACACTGTCTTCCAGTTCACCGAACATTTACTTCCATGTGTCACCTCTTCTCCGCTCCAAAGAAAGGCCCTTCTCAAACGATCAATCCTTTTCACAATCCAAGCCGGAAAGCACCGATTAATCAATGTCAATCTCCCCTGCCTGGACAGCATCTTTCCCTTCCATGTCTTGAGCTTTCCAGCCATTTTATCAATCAAAGGTTGTATCTCAACTCTCCTTGGTTTGCGCAAGCTAAGGGGCAGCCCCAGGTTAGAACAAGGAAACTGCCCCCGATCACCTCCAAAACCCTGCAAGACGCTTTCTAAGTCCAAATTATGGTAGGCAATCGGGAAGACCGAGCACTTGGCAAAGTTAATCATCAATCCAGAGGCCCTTCCAAAACAGTGCAATATTTGTCTCATCCCCTCGATATCCTTCTCCACAGGATTCAAAAAAAGAGCAGCAGCATCTGCATACAAACTTAACCACAGCCTTGTCGCCTGGTCACCAAGGCGAGAAAGAATGCCGCAATCAGTCGCCTTTGCAAACATCGCCTGAAGTGGCTCCATCGCAAGAATAAACAGCATTGGCGACAAAGGATCGCCCTGCCTTAGTCCCCTCATATGTCTAAAAGGAGTACCAAGGATTCCATTCAGCAAAACCCGAGAGGAAGAGGAGCTCAGCATTAGAGCCACCATGTCCCGCCAACGAGGCCCAAACCCAAACTGCTCGAGAACTTCTAAGAGGTAGTCCAAATGCACTGAATCGAAGGCCTTCGCTATATCAAGCTTGAAAAATAACAATGGCTTCTTCTTGACATGAACCAAGAAAGGCATCACACGCCGAGACCACACCAAGGAACACTCGCTTAGCTTTGGCTTTTGGCATTTAGCTTGATATTGTTTATGATCACCTAATAAACAACCAAAGGCACATAAATACATGTTTTCTGGCTCATAAGTCCCAAGTCAAAAGTCACACTTCAAGCCTAACCAAAGCAGGTCTTAGTTAATTGGACACTCAAATATTTTCTAATTGATCTGTTAGCCTCTGCTTGTGCCATACTCCGTATCTATTTCTATAGTTTTTAGGACACTAATTTAAATCTATACCTATTTAAAAAATACGGACCGTTCCCTTCACCACGCAGTTTAGTCGTTCGTCAAGCTTTCCTTCCGTTCGTTCGTCGCCCCGTCCCGCACTCACGGTTTCATTGGGTCGGCCCAATATAGAAAGAAAAATAAATAAATCAGAAACCAATCAGCCTTCCGAACTCATCCACATACACAGCAGTCGGCGGGGAGGGCGGTGCGGGGATTGGCGGGGAAGAGGAAGGGCGACACGGGGGCCGACTGGATCTGGGGAAGACGACGCGGGGTTCGGCGGCCGCCGGTAGGGCTGGACAAATCGGGGAGCGGGGAGGGCAGCGAGGGGAGTCGCAGATCACTGACGTTGCACCGGCTAGAGGAGGGTAGTACGGGGGGAGAGAGGGCAGCGCGCCATGGCAGGGACGAGGTCTACTTGGAGATCGTCCCGTCGGGTCTCCGTGTCGTGCGTTGTGAGGGAGACGAGTAAGGGATACGAAAGTGGGTTAGATTAGTTGTGAAGTTGAGCTTGGTGGGCCAAAATTCTAAACCGGGCTGCCATGTACGTTTAACTAAATCAGGCTATTCGGGTACAGGAAACTGAAACCGGATTGTCCGAAGTAAATCGGGTTTTTAGAGTTGGCACCCGAAAATTCTCTTTGGGTTTAGGCCTTCCGATTTTTCGGGTTCAGGTTTTTTAGATTCGGGATAAAGGTATCGAGTATTGTGTCCGGTCTGAGTTGGCAAACACCAATTAGTTTGGACGCTGAATCATAAAGCCGTGAAATATATAGTCCTAGTTTTTCGTAGCAACAATACAAAAGTCTTGTAGCATCTGTAATTTGTTAGTAGTAACTTTTTGAACATGTGATGTGTTTTGTTGTCCGTATCAACGTACGGACATTTCTGCTAGTAAAATAAAAAGACAATAACCGTGTCGCCGTGTTCCCTGGGCGTGCGAAACAACTACACACAAAAATGCAAAATTTTAGGACAGTTGGAAGCCGCCGCGGCACTGCCTCCCAAAATGGTATTTTTTCTTTGCTGGGCTGTCCATTGCTGGCATGCTGTTGCTGGGCCTCCAGGAAATTAGGAGGCTAGGTGGGCGAAAATTAATGCTCTCTCGAAAAAAAGGTGACTCAAATCAGATTTAGGCCAAAAAAGTCTCAGCGCCAGGTAAACCGAAACAGATTTAAAAAGCTAAGATGACCTCTTTAGAGGAACGGAGGGAGCAGAAGACGAGGCCACCGCTCGATTTGCTCAGGAAGCGGCGGAGTAGCTCGTGCGAGAGAGGAGAAATCAGAGAGAGTCGCGGAGAGGTGACTAACGATTTCAGGACATGTACAATATGATGAACTCAGTCTTCTCTTAGCGATGACACATAGGATAAAATTTGATGTGAAAGAGAGAGAAACGAAGAAAAGTCACAAGCCTTTTCTTAATTAAGAGATAATTTCTTCACAAGAATGATAAGGCAAAGATAAGGCAAATTTATCATCGTACTAGATTTCACCTTTTCTTAGCATTTATTTAGTTAATTTTATTCATCTAAACATTAATTCTAAGATAGAACACTAAGACATAACTCATTGTACAACATATTTTGTTGTCTTTTCTAATTGACGTGAAATATCTGAAATAAGACAGTTTTATCGACCATTGGATTTAAAAAGCCATCCGATCTGCGCGTCCAGAAACTGGCGTGTCTTCTTGTCTTTCTTTGGTTTCTATTGGGCTGATTGATTGCAAAGACTACAAGTGGGCTTTCTGTAGGCTCTTTTTGGGACTTATATTACGTTGGGTGGGGGGCTGGTTTGGAGCTTTTTTCAGAAGGGAAGCAACTTTGCCTCTTGAAAAAAGCAGCTTTGTGAAAGCCAAGAGCCGTCAAAGCAGCGACTTTCTTTCGGTTCCCCTCGTCTTCGATCGTGGATTCGGCATCAAGTGACGAGGGGAACCATAGATCAACATTTTGCAGTCGTTTGTCTATCTTCTTTGTGAGGTTTTGTGTCCTCACGATGGCGTCCTGGCGGAGGAGGCGACGTCGTATGGAATAATGGTCTCCCGGCTCCATCCTCTTTCTGGCGTAGTCAACATGATCTACTCCATGGAGCTAGTGGATCTCGCGGTTTGTTTTTTTGTTATTTTGTTCTTTTTCCTCGTCAGTTCGGCGATGAATCAGCAGTTCGACAACCTGTCTTGCAAGGGGTGTGTTCCCGACCAAAGTCCATTCAACGATCTTAAGTTCTCATCGGTTGCGGTGAGCGACTAACGTGGCTATTTAAAACCTATGATGTTAGTCCAGTTTGTGCATGTTTGATCTTCTACAATTTCATCACCATCAACATGGAGAAATTTCAAGATACAGATGACGGCTCTAGAGATTGTTTCTTCAAAGAACCTTGATGTAACTTTTAGTTTCATTAGGGATCTTTGTTGTCGGTTTGTTCTGTCTGTTTTCGATCCGTTGTACTCGTTACTTTGTTTATTGATTCAATAAAGCAGCCAGATGCTTCTAAAAAAACAAAGAAAAAGGGTAAGCTAAAAATTGTTACATACTCTCTCCAATTCATAATAAGTGTCGCATTATGTGTCGGAAAGGAGTACCATTTTTTAGTTTTCTTTTTTTGTCTTCGCAATATTTATTGTTTCTTTTTCTAGATGGCCAAGGAACCCCTATATTTTTCTTATTAAAATTCATTGCAACACCTCTTAGATATATTTTTTCATTCATGAATTTTTCAACTAGTGAACATCCTTTTGTATTAGTTTTTGTTGAAGGTATTATGCTCGGTTTGTTAGGAAAAGATGGGGGGGTATTATTTTTTATTTGAGGGAAATGGGGGGTATTATTTACTTGATAAGCACATCCAAGAACGTTTTGGGCCATGAATTTGATTAGCTCAGGATCAAGCAAACCGTAATCTGTAGCAGATCTCCAAGAATGGCATCTGTACTGAATGAATGTGGATACCCTTGACCTTGAAGATCGAACTAGCTAATGGCAACGTGAATACCGCTCTTTCAGGCCATCCATCTAGCTACTCGATCTAATCGCCGCGTTCAGGCAGTGCTCTTATTAATTTATGGCTACTCTGCCTAAGCCAGCACTGCATGCGTTGATATAATCTTCTTTGCTGTCCAAATCCGGTTTACTAACGCCCACTTTCAGGTCGTGGATGCCTCGAACAGGAGGTAATCATGGAATTAATCCCTAACATTGTATTGCTTGCACAAAGAGCAACTTGCCAGTTTAGGCCCTGAAGATACGAGTCCCACTAGTAGCAAGGTCAATGCAGGCTCCAGCACGTTTTAACATAATTTACGAGTTTAAGACGGGTGTGCAGATCGTAGAGAATCAGTTCCAGCTCGTCTTAGTACTATCCTTAGACTTTCTTAATAACGGGGAATCATACACCGATCGGTGCAGCTAGCACATGGATAGAGTAGTACGCGTGCACTGCATGCATCAGGTGCTCAGGGAATCAAACGATTCTTATGATATACCACTAAATGAACTGCTCACTCCGCTACATCCATATTTGAGCAAATTTGAGACAATATGAATCGGAGGAAGTATCAAAGTTTTTTTGAGGGTACCGACTGATCTTTAGCAACACGATCCTCCCCCTTCAAACACTGCTTCATGTACTTCCTCCGTACCTAAATATAGCTGGCCAACGGGCCGGACTTTTTGAAAAAGCTCGCGAGCCCGCCATGCCAGGCCCATTACGGGCTCGGCCCGGCATGATTATAAACGGGCCGTGCCGGCCCGTGACCCGTCTTGGGCCGTGCCTGGGCCTCAGCCTCAAGCCCGCGGGCTGGCACGCACGGCCCGTTTAACATTTTTTTTATATTTTTTACAGCCCACGAGAGGGAAATCATGACACACAAAATATTTGCAGAGGGATAGACTCGAACATGGATCTCCACCTCACTAGAGCCACTTGACCACGTGATGTTTTGTGACTAATACTAGTGTGCGGCCTTCTTGTATGCTTATTTGGTCGGAAAAAATTAACTGTGCTGCAACTGGACCGCTGCCAACTGTGAGGCCCACCATGCTAAACGGGCCCGGCCTGGCCCGATCGGGCTCGTGTGCCGTGCCTGGGCTGGGGTTTTGCCGGAACGGGGCTGTGAGGCCCACCTATAAACGGGCCGTGCCGGGCCCGGGCCGGCCCGTTGGCCAGCTATATTCCTAAATACTTAAGTCAGACTTTTAGTACATCGTACCACATAATATAATCTCCCTTCCCGGCACGGCCCGTTGGCCAGCTATATTCCTAAATACTTAAGTCAGACTTTTAGTACATCGTACCACATAATATAATCTCCCTTCTCAAACAGTGCTTCGTATAGATCCTCTATGATAAGTCAGACTATAATTGAACGACTAAATATCTCGGGATGTTCTTGCCATCTGCAAGAGCATTAAGTGTACACAATCTCGAGATACATCATCACCTAAATTAATAATGTTTGTATTAGCATTTGGTAGTCCGTACACAACGTCGCAACCCATACTCTTCTTGCTTTCATCAAAGGTCACCGTAGATTCCTAAAAATAACTGACCGAGCCAGGAAACCACCCACATGCCAATATGCCATCCCTCGCTCCGCCGAGATATACATACATACATATGTGGGTTCTGCAGACAAAGTGACATACCTGCGTACCGTGCAGCTCCGCTCTGCAGGTTAGCTCGCTCGCCGACATGGCGATGGCGATGAGGCTTATCCTGCTGCTCCCCGTGATCGGCTGCGCCACCGCTGCTGGCGGTGGGCGCGTCGATCTGTGGCCAATGCCGGCGTCGGTCAGCAGTGGGGACAAGGCACTCTACGTCGCCAAGGACCTCAAGATGTCGGCGGTCGGGAGCAAGTACGCCGACGGGAAGACTATCCTGGTAGAAGCCTTCCAGAGGATAGTGTCAGTCATCCAGATGGACCATGCTATCGTTGGCAGTTACGACAGGCTTCCTGTGCTCACCGGTGTTAATGTAGTTGTCCATTCCCCGGATGACGAGGTATGCTTGATGAGCTGCAGGGTTGCTTCTGACGCTTCTTCTTTTTGGTGTGTTGTGTGTTTTCCTCATTGATCTTACTGCAGCTCAAATTCGGGGTGGATGAATCATACAACCTGTCAATTCCTGCAACTGGCAGCCCGATGTATGCCCAAATTGAGGTCGGTAAACTCTTGACTGCAGATGTTTTTGCTTGTGCTTGCACGAAACAGAATAAAATCCTATTTTACAGAAAACCAAAGAAAGAAACTGGATGTGCCACAAACAAATTTAGTTATACTATCCGGATGGTTGACATATAAATTGCCTTGCAAAATTTGACAATGTGCTAAACCCCATCTTGCAAAGCAGTCACTTGCTTTCCTTTCATTTTAATTAGAAGAATGTACCGTTATATTCAATACATAACAGAATATTAAGTGCTCTTATGTATGTCTTTTATGCTGTATTGGCAACACCTATGTTGGAATGATCTAGTAATTTTATTTTATTTTATTTTAGAATAAAGGAGCTCAGCACCCGATTTCATTAAAGAAATCAACCAGTTCAATGAAATAGTAAATCTGGCAGATGGCATGCCGTGGATGCTATTGTACTGTAGTGATACCTTCTTTTAGATGTTCTGCCCGCACAGTTACTCTGTATAGGCTGCACCAAGTCCTCTTGATGATCTATCCACAGAATGCTGGTTAACATAGTACTCCACCATCCCTGATATACAAACAAGGATTTAGGCATGGAATTTTTGAAGAATAACTACCGTGTCATGTCCATACAACAGCGTACTCACTTGGAAAATAACAATTAGCAGTGAAATTATTTTTGTACCACGTGTCTGAAGAACAAGGTTTGGCAACAATAAGTGTTCACCCTTGTCGCACGGTGTAGGCAACCTTATCCGTTGTACACATTGTGACACACAGTTGATTTCACTTCACTACATTTTGCAGGCACAAACAGTTTTTGGGGCGCTTCATGCTTTGGAGGTAACTTCACATGATTTATCCACTTCAAGTGATATTATGCAGGACCATAGATAAAGTTCAGCGACAATAATATTTCCAGACAACGTGACAGTAAGTTTGTATTGTTGCAGACAATTAGCCAATTGTGTTACTTTGATTTTGTTTTGAGCATAACTCGACTTGATTCGGCTCCTTGGACTATCATGGACATGCCAAGATTTCCTTATCGAGGGCTTCTTATTGGTAAGATACAGTCTGAATTTTCTCTTCATTTATAACCGTAATTGTCGTCACTATTCAGAGTAATAAAGCTCACGAATGGGTTCCTCGAAGTTCTTATACAAAGTACCTATATTGTCAATCTAGCTCCACTTCCATTAGTTCAAAATTGTTTCTCTGTTCTTATATAAATTACCCACATATTGTCCCTGAGAAATAAGTAAGGCTAAAACATGCATGGCATTATGACAGGTCACTTATATAGAATGGCCACCAAATTGCTACGGCATAAACAGTATAATAAGGCCAACTGTGAAAGATTAGTACATAGTAAAATTAGACAAACACCACACAATAATAACCAGCTATATCATAAGTCTTGATTTTCACCTCTTGATATTACACATAACTATGAATTACATATCATTTCTGCTCATCTATTTCCATTTCTGAACAATTGTCAGTCTATATTTCATTTTATTGACAACCATCGTTACAAGCAATACTGAGATTGGTTACACATGCTTTACAGTTTACACTTCCTATGTTTGAGTTTGATATGCTTCATAACCTTAAGTCTCATGTAAAGATTGGGAACGCATACAGGCACAGTTACTTATCATCTTTGCACTATTTGATGAAAGTTCTTGATATTAAATTGTGCACTGTATGCTGCAGATACTGCAAGGCATTATCTTCCTGTCCCAGTAATCAAAAGTGTAATTGATTCAATGACCTACAGTAAGTTGGTACGTTTGACCTTTCACCCTCAAACAAGTTCTGTTTTTCATTGGTCTCTTATATGTATGCTCCTTAAGTTCGCGATGTATCAGGTGAAAACCTTTATTCAATGAAAACTTGAAAACTTTCAGTTCAATCCATTAGATCTCAAATAAACGGATGAGATGAAAACTTTCAGATGTTTTTTTTATTACCTTTCATCTCATCCATTTATCTAAGATTTAGCGGTTAGGGTTGAAAGTTTTCAGGTTTTCACTGAATAGAGGTTTTCACCTGATACATTCCCCCTTAATTTAGTTTTATTTGCATCTTATGTTATGTTTACTCTTTCACCATGCAGAATGTGCTTCATTGGCATATCGTGGATGAGCAATCATTTCCTATTGAAATACATTCATACCCAGAACTATCAAATGGTGCATACTCCTATTCAGAGAAATATACAATCAGTGATGCACTTGACATTGTACAGTAAGTTTCTCTTATCGTCATATTGGATCTATTTCCCATCAGTTATTACCTAGACTTCCAAGAGCTAAGAGAAGGTTAGCAAAACTATGCAAAATGGCTTCCACTTAGGGCCTCGCAAATTAAGCAATAGTTTTCGAAGTTCCAACCATCTTCCCCTGACATTGATGTGCTCACGAGTAGATATAATTCATCTATGCTTGTAGACTTACCTCGTAAGATGGTTTATCAACAATTTACAGATATGCTGAAAAACGAGGTGTGAACGTCTTGGCTGAGATTGATATCCCTGGGCATGCTCGCTCATGGTAAGACATTTAGTTCTGTGCATTTGTCCAATCAGAATTGTCCGTCTCTAGATTATTCTCCATGGACTACAAGTTTTAATGATGCAAAAATGATCTCATTTGTTCTTGCTCTGCATATTCAGACTATATTATTTGAATCAAGATAGTAGAAATTAGCTCAGTAATGCAATATACAAAAGAACCAAACCTACAATGTGTAATATTTGGTGTATTTTTATTGCTTCAGGGGTGTTGGGTATCCGTCATTGTGGCCATCAGCTAGCTGCCAACAACCACTTGATGTTAGCAATGACTTTACTTTCAAAGTGATCGATGGAATTCTGTCAGGTAATGCAGTAACTATAAACAGAAATCATGGTAGACTCGCACCATACAATTCAGCATTCATCAGTTTAACAAAATCCAACTAGAATAAACCTTTGTCGCCAAAAAAAAATCGCAGTTTGTATTAAATATGGCAAGATCAACAAAAGATGGTTGAATTGCCTGAATAGAAAGTACAGACATTGGCAGAGAAGAAAGTAATAGGGTTTTTTTTTGCGACAGAGTAATAAGTGTTAATATAATCTTTTCTTGTATGTTTTTAAGTTCAAGTTTAAGTACAACCATTGGCAGAGAAGAAAAATAATATAATGTAGATGTTAATATTATTTTTCTTGTCCATGCAGATTTTAGCAAGGTTTTTAAGTTCAAGTTTGTCCATTTGGGAGGTGACGAAGTCGATACAAGTAAGTTTGCAGAAGTCTGTACACAGTACCCCTGCGAATCTATATGTGTTAATAGCTTATTCATTCTTTACAATGGATTTCAGGTTGCTGGGCTACAACACCACACATTAAATCATGGTAAGCACTAAAATGTGTTAATTCATTTGTGTTTTTGATAACCCTTGGTAATAGTTTCCATCAATACGTGTTGCCACTTTTTATCTGTCAGCTAATCCATTTGGAAGTCCTATTCCTGGTGTGCAGGTTGGTTCAACATGGTATGAACGAGTCTGATGCCTATAGATATTTTGTAGTAAGAGCTCAAAAGATAGCAATTTCGCATGGCTACGACATTATTAACTGGTAGGGTGACTGGTATAACTAGTTTGTGCAAATTCAGATCTGTTTACTAGCCGTTGACACACACTTTTATGCTTGTAGGGAAGAAACATTTAACAACTTTGGAGACAAGTTGGACCGCAAAACTGTGGTGCATAACTGGTATCTCCTAACTGCCTGGTGGCTTGCAATATTATTATTTTTTACCAGGATCCTTGTTAGAAAATAATATAAGTGATGCACACAAATTCTGTGGCCAAGTCTATCACAACAAACAGTTTAGACCTTGCCAGAAATACCTAATATAGTATTCACATACGAACTCACAACATGTATAGATTGCTAGATGCGTGAATGTACACCGTTCATAACAAAACAACTGACAGTAGTGTTTCTATTGATAACTGTCCATCATGTAATCAAATAGAGAAACATTTCATATTTTAAGCATAAAAGATTTTCAAAGTAATTGGACTGCAAATATTCAAATAAAATGTATCAGGGTTACATGAACAGATACAGCGTCAAGTAGTTTCTCCTCCCAATTAAGAATTACAACCATTGTTTGTGTATTGGAAATTAACAACTGGTATTTATGTTCTCATATATAAACAGGCTTGGACGTGGAGTTGCAGAGAAAGCGGTTTCTGCTGGTCTGAGATGCATTGTAAGCAACGCAGATAAGTGGTACCTAGATCACTTGGATGCTACATGGGAAGGATTTTACATGAATGAACCATTGGCGAATATTTACAACCCAGAACAACAGAAGTTGATTCTGGGTGGTGAGGTGTGCATGTGGGGAGAACGGATAGACGCATCTGACATTCAGCAAACCATTTGGCCACGTGCTGCGGCAGCTGCAGGTATAATCAGCAATCCCTTACATCTAAATATTATATATTTAGCAAAATATTTGTATGCCTGATATGCTTTATAGTATTGAGAGATTGGAGGCACAACTCACACTGTGTGCATATAAGTTTTGGAAAAGATTGATTTTCAATTTTGTAAGTCAATGACAATATAAAGTTTAATTACTAAATGGCTAGCATACATCAAGCATCTCACATAGGCATCATGAAATCCTATTGTTAATATGTTCTATTTTGAGTTCAATGCTTCGAAGATAGATGAAGAAGCATAGTTTCAGGCTTTCAGTTCTGTGTATCAGTATGAGAAATCTAAGGAACAGAAAACATGTGTGGTGTTACAACTGAAATTATATGTTAAGCATGCAACTTGATATTGTCAAAATATAGCACCAAATTGGTGAAAGCCACCTCTCCATCAAGGCTTTGACTCACCGATTTACTTGTTAATTTAATTTCAAGAGCGGCTGTGGACTCCCGTTGAGAAGCTTGCAAAGAATGTAACAACGGTGACTGCAAGATTGGCACGCTTCAGATGTTTACTGAATGAAAGAGGGGTCGCTGCTGCACCACTAGCTGGATATGGCCGCGCAGCGCCATTGGAACCAGGATCCTGCATGAGGCAATAGGATATTCATAACAGGTAACTATCATTCATACAGGAATGCGCACCAATTCAGGCTTCCTTTTCACCGTTTTGGGCAATTTAAAAGCTCATGTAAATGTAATCCGGAAAGTCCTGTACTTTAAGAGAACGTTTCAACAATATTGCATTCCCTTTTTCGTGGTAATTGTAACCAGTCTACGATATGTGCCCCTGTTTTACTTGCGGTCTAATATTTGAAGCACTTGATCGAGTGAGAAAATCCACAAATACCATTAACTACCGACATGGGGCATGGATCGCCTCCCTCGACCAGTTTCTACACTACCTGCTGAATCGTGTAGGACGAAGAGGCAATACCTTGGCAATCTCACAATGGGGCAAAACAAATCCCGGGATACTCGTTCCAGGCCAGGACGCACAGAGGCGATGCTCGGCGCCCACGAAAGGACCGACCCGAACCCTCGAGAGGAGAGCCTTTGGAAGCGCGAGCAGCCTGCGCGCGTGGCCGTCGAATAGGAGCCCCGCCCAGTCGGAGGGAGCGGAGGTGTCGGCACTTCTTCGGTCTCGTCGAGCTCCGACACGGGGTTGACCGGGAAGACGCTCCGGTGCGGGGCAGGAGCAAGTGGGGGCCGCGGAATCGTTGGCCGGCAGCAGGGGAGATGGCATCACGGGGGCGAAGAACGGCGCGCAGCGTGGAAGACGAAGATGCCATTGCAGATGGTGGGCGTGGCTGGCCAACGGCCGGCCCCGGCCCGCTCTGTTACTAACTGGGCTTAGCGCGGCCCAGGCCTCCCAGGCCCCAGCCCGCATATAAACGGATCGTGTCAATGGAAAAGAATGTCTGGTATGGTGACAGATTTTGCTTAACATGATTCAAAGCAGGCGTAAACAAAACAAAACAAACTAGGAGGAGTTCATCTGCCGTGCAATTTGTCCGGACAGTACTAGTCAATCAGCATCTACAGTCCTATACAAGTGTAAAGCCTCTGGAGAAGCAGCCACACTTCGGAAACTAGAACTTTTGCAACAACAGATCAAACCATGAAACCAGTAACCACCACCGCCATCGTCGTCGTCGTTATCGTGGAGGCACGTATTTTTATATCAGCAGCTTAGATCTCTCGGATAAGCACCGTCTCCACTTGATTAAAGAGTCAGCCCAGGATAAACAAAATAACTCTGCCCCCGGACAACGCGACACCCCCATGCACAGACAAGAGAAATGCAACTGCCTTTGGGACAGATTGTGATGCATATACGAGCATACGACTACCATTTCGATCTGTAGCAGACAAGAGAGAGAGGGCTTTTCTTTATCAACGCGATGGAATTTCCTGACACTTCCCACAGGGCCAGAGGCTATAGGCCTATAGGCCGGCAGGTGTGTCCGTGGGACAGAGGAAACGAGCACGTAATTATTGGTGCTAAAACAAATCCAAGTCCGCATCTGCAACCCCTTGTCGCCTGATGATGCCCCCGATTAGTTTAGGTGAGTCATGTATGGTGGCCTCGGTTGTTTGGGTCGGATCGCGATCTCAGATTCTCCTTGTTTGTTGTTGAAAACTAACTAAAGCACCCTTTCGCTGCCCCAAAGGGTCACGTACGAACAGGAACTGCTGCGTTTTGTTTGGTTCAACCACTCATCGAAATTCAGAATCGAGCTCGGTTTGTTGTGGGAGCACTGACGCTGATGCTGCATCCATCCAGGCATCCAGCCGGTGTCTGTGTCTGCAAGTGCCTTGGGATATTTATCCCACGTTGCGCTTGCTCGACAGTCTGAGCAATCACGGGCAGCTAGCTTAGATGCGTCCCGGCCGGCCCCTACCAAACGAGCGACTGGACACACGTATTTTTTGGTGCGTGCACCTGAGATGGAAGCTATTGTAATTTGTAATCTACTAACTCAACAAAGCTGGTTGATTAGATGCTGTCAAAAAAAAAGCTGGTTGATTAGATAAGATAATGACATCGAGATGTACTGTTCTATACTTGTACGGCCATTGTTTATTGCGCTCCACTCATGGGTCTCCTTGCACAAATAGTTCCTGCCTAGGTTGGTGACTCGACTCAGGTGTTGGTATGCTTTCCTTCTCCATTCAGTGATTGTTACACCTTCCCCATGCCCGCCTGGATAAGGTTTCAATTGTTGGATTAATCCAATCGATGTCCACATTTCCTTTTTATAACCACCACTAGCAAGAATGAAAGATAGTGGAGTAGCATACTTTTCAAGATAACCTGTCACTGATGAGTAATCCTTCCCTTTCTACTTATAAGATGTTTTAGTTTTGTTTTAAGTCATTTATACAAAAATATATTTATATCTACAATATATATTAAATAAGTACATATAAGAATATATATCACGAACGATTTAATAAAAGTAGTTTAGAGTTGTATGCTTGTAGATTTTTTTTTTAAGACGTTTGACAGGATAAACCTAAAATATTTTATGAATAGGGAATACAAAATTATAGAATACAGAGTGGTACGAAGGCTGAAAGACATGCATCCCTGCTTAGTTTCATGCCCAGGAGTGGGAACTGTATCATTGACAAACTTAGGAGTATCTAAGGGAGCCTTGGTTTAATTACTTCATCTAATTTGCCCACAAAAGGGGGAGTTCGATATAATAAGAGGAAAAAAGAGTGTCCAGACAACACGGGAAATAAATTTAACAAAGCTTCTGAGGACATGATTGGCCCCCAAATCGAAACCGATCGGCTTGCCTTCCCAATAATGGATTAAGTGCATGACCACCAGTGACATGTTAGCACATGTCGCGTCAATAATTTTTTGTGTGGAAGGGTAATACTCGTTCCATAATTCTTGTCTCAAATTTGTCTCAAAATGAATGTATCTATTTCTAAAAAATATCTACATACATGTAATATTTCGACAAGAATTATGAAACGGAGATAATAGTAATTAGGAAAAAGACGGTACATTGTTGGTTAAACTTTATCCGTGCATCACTGTTTGTTAGATGACGTGTTCAGGACTTCACACACCGGCTATGAAACTTGCTTCGGAGCAGATATCACGTCGTTGTGGCATATGTACATGTCGACATGTTTGGACTCGGGCACAAGTCGGTTCGCGACTGAAAAAAACAGCAGCGGTGCGCACCTGCTCTTACACCTGGCAATAGTTTCATTAATCCACACCTGCTCGAAAAGCGATGGGGTTAGGTCTTGGTTGGGGTATGACAAAGGCAGTCGTCCCTCTCAATTTTGAACAAAAGATAATAATTAAGGCACGTATACACCGTAGAAGAAGCAACACTTGCCGACTTGCCGTACGCGCTCCGCCTAATGAACATGTATATATATGTGCACGTCCACCCGCACTGTACGGTGTCGAAATATAGTAATGCATCCTAGTTAAGGGTTCAGGATTCAGAGGATGAGGTGACGAACTCGATGGCTACTGAACGCGAGCGACAGAAACGTCGGAATGGATGGCCGTTCCGCGTGTTAATTAGCTTACCTGCGCTAAGAAAAGGATAGCTAGGCACAGGGATAAGAAGACCAAGAAGCTCCCATCCTCGTCGCATGCTCGTGGCGGCCGCAACACATGGGGGCCGGCGTGGAGATGAAGGCTAAAACTAACTTAGATTGGCGTGGAGGCGGATGTGCAAAGTCATTTCCATTTCCAGTGTACATACATATACATGCAGTGGTTCAAAACATATTATATGCAGACATGCAGTCACGGGATGAGCCTGCGAGCGATATCATCTCATCTATCTGCACCTGACTCCCACACTGGTCGCTGCCATCTATCTCCACCAAATATCCAATCAAAACGGTAGAGGTCCCCTCACGCAAGCGGCGATATTTATCTTTAACTGCAGAAAAATCACTCCTTGACGAAGAAACAGTGGGCTGTAGTGCAGACGCAACGGCAACGATTGAAACGGAAGCCGGCGATTGAAAACCCAATCCCCGAATCGGACGAGTCAGCGCGCAGTTCACACTACCGCTTTACAGCGCAGCACGAAAACCTCCTTCCCTTGGAAAAAGTCGCGTCTTCCGGAACCTGTCTGTTTCCAAGGCCCCGAGGACGACGCGAAGCCAAGGCGGTATCTGGTCGGCGCAGCCATCACGGCCATGGCCCGCCGGTCGACTGACGCGTCCATTTCCGTGCCATGACACATAGGGCCAAAATCTGCAACCGTCGCCGTGGTTCTGACGTGCAAGGCTTGTGCAAGTTTGGCGCGGACCGTCCTGTGATGTCGCCCCGCCGATCCACTCGCCGTCTCATCCACACGGTCACCACCACGCGCGTCAAGCGTCAGCGGCTGCCGGACTGGGCCAAGGGTGGCAAGTTATCCAAAAGAGGTCAAAGTGAACCGTTCTGAGAATTTTTTCGAGGAAGAGCGGTCCGAGAGTTCAGAGATGTCCTTGACCCATTTACTCCCTTTGTTCTCTAAATCATGACTCCCTGCTACCGAATTAATTGACGCTAGGAGAAAAAAATTGAACTAACTACCATTTTACATTAACACCTTTTTACATTTCACACTCAACAATTCCAGGCCCCTCCTCCCTCACTATCTCCGCAGCCCCGCCTCCACAGCTCGCCGCCCCACTGCCACCCACGGCCAGCAGCTCCTCGACCTCCTCTGCCGTCGCTCGTGGCCTAATCCTTTGCTCCCTGCTCGCAGCTCCAAATCGTGTCTGCACCACCACCCGCCGCCGACGGGGAGCCGCGCGAGGAAGGCGTCGAGACGGGGACGTGCCGGATCCACCTTCATCGCCACCGGATCGAGCTTCCCCGCCACCGGATCTCACACTTCGGCCCTTTCTCGCCACCGGATGATCTGCAGCAGGCGACGTGAGGGCATGGATGGAGGCACAGCATCGGCGGGGGTTGGGACCGGGAGGAGGGAGCGGCGGCGAGCGGCACGGCGTCAGCGGGGGGTTGGGACCGGGAAGAGGGAGCCACGGCAAGCGGCGCGGGCGAGGGACGAGGGAGCAGAGACGAGTGGGGAATAGGGAAAGTGCGGGGGAGAACTAATTGATTCAATGGACAGCAGGTTGAGACCAAAATAGCTCGAGGTTCTTTTTGCAAAAATGCCTTCGCGTCGATTAATTCGGCACAGAAAGAGTATTGTATTTTGTTATTGCACATTTTGTTTCTTTTGACCAAGAATTACTCTATCAACATGTGACTTCAGTGATACAAATCGTGACCATAAACAAATACTTTCGAAAACGAATGCAATGATATCGATTTTGTTAAAATAAAATAAATAAATATTAATAGACTATTTTTTGTCAAAAGATCGGTCAAAAAATGCCCTAATTTTAAATATGGAGGTAGTATATCCAGTTCAAATTACGGAAGAAATAATCACAGCCAACGGTGTTTGATGATGTGCACAGTGCACTTGTTCGGGAAAAACTTACCACATAGACAACAAACATGGCTTAGAGTAGTACAAACCTGCTGAGCAAGTGAGCAGTGGCTGGTCAAAAAAAAACTACCGAGCAGTGAGTACTACTATACGTACGTGACCATGTGCCGGGAAGCACGTGTGTCCCCTTATAATTGACAAACTAGACTCGTACGTACCGCCGGTGCAGCATCAATCAGGACAGGCACGAATACCCTTTTTTTTTTCTCCTTGTATACGTGTCTAGTGTCCTGTATGCAAGAAGCAGCGGGGTTTGCTCGTGATTATGTTACGCACGATCCAGTGCATTGTACTGCATGCGCCTGTCAGTTGTAGTCCACCGGCACGGCACGGGATCCGTGGACGTTTTCGGATTTACTCTACATCGCACAGGTCGATGGATACAAAACGATTTATATTAGCCTATCATGACGTCTACTCGGCGTTGGGTAGCAGCGTACACAAGGCTCCAAATCTGCTCGGCGTTCCTTTCAAAAGAAAAAAAAAATCTGCTCGGCGACTCGGCGTTCCGCGCCCGCAGACTACGACGCGATCGGGGGCCCGGCCGTCGTCATTCTGTTCGATCTATCCTCCCACCGGAAATGACCTATTTGACCCAGCCCATCCGGGGCACCGTCGTCATTTCACCCACCGGTGTAATGAGGTCTGAGGATGTGGTGGGCCCGTGGCCCCCACGGCTCGAGGGGGAGAAGGGAATCCACCGGGCAGGAAAGTTTTCCCCGCGGGCACCTCCGCCTCCTCCGCGGCTGCTATAAAAAAGGGCGCCAAGTCGCTGGATAACGCAGTTTGCCGCTCTTCACCCCCTCCGTCTCTCTTCGTTTCCTTGCAAAGGTAGCCTTATTTTCTCAATCCTTATCTTAGTAGGCTGATATGCTATGAAGATAAGATGGTCCTTGCTCATCTTCTTTTCTTTCGTTTTTGCACAAGAACGCGATTAATTTCCTGTCAGTGATAGTACTGGAGTACTCTGGAATTGAAAACCATATTACTGCTTGGCAGAGTCATGACAAGCGAGTGGGATTTTAATTCACCTGCGTTAAGGAGACGCGTTAATCGCTGCAAACATTTACTGCTACAATTTCGTGTTCTATTTCTAGAGTATCAGCATAGTATCTTCCAGACCCTGTGAGTGGAGTTGTGACATCTCTCTGACTATTTCGGAATCCGCAGATCAGAGAGGGGGAAACAGGCGCAGAGATTCAAGCGCAGGAATGGCGTCCAACTACGTCGACACCACCGGCGAGGAGGGCACGTTCCGCAGCACGACCCCCACGGGGGCCGCGGCGTCGTCCCCACGCATGATGCGGCGGAGCTTCTCGTCCGCGTCCTCAGGCAGCCACGGCGGCGGCGGCGGCGCCTCCGCCAAGTGCGTCTGCGCGCCGGCGACCCACGCCGGGTCCTTCAAGTGCCGCCTCCACCGCACCAACTCCCAGGGCCACGGCCACCCCCACCCTTCCCCGCCGGCCTCCCCGGACGGGGCCGCCTCTGCTGCGCCCCCGCCGGCCGTCTCGTCCTCCTCCTCCACCCGCACCGTCGAGGCCCAGTGAGAAATCCCGGAATCGCCAGACTGAGAAATCAACAAAAGAGAGAGGATAGGGGGAAGCGAGAAGAGAACATCATCGTACTAGAAGGGAGTTTATTTGTATTTCCCTTATTGTGATCTCCATGTTATTGGGTTATTTTTCCTCTTTTTTTTGCTGTGCTGGATCTCTCTATGGAACTCCATCCCCATCCCCCCTATCTACTGGACCAATCTGGGAAATGGAAGAAAAGGGCCTCTAGTTCTATTGGAGTGTTGGCCCTTCTGCTGAATGTAATTACTAGTACCATTTGCCGTTCTATTGAAGCCCCCAGTTGTTGCAGATCCTGTGAATTATGATGTCCCTTACCTTTGGTTGGTTACTTGGTAGTGAAATACGGTGCTGGACGTTGGAACATGTTGATTGGTAAGCACCATCTGGAACCTTGCAATTTAGAAGATAATATCACACGAGTTTCTTTCGGTTCAAGAGAAGGTCCCCGTTCTAGAAAATCTTCAGCTGTGACGGCCGAAATATCGGGAGATAAGGAGTAGCAATTGGTGGTGGAGGTGACGATGTGACCGGCAGGGTTGGTGGTTTCTTAGTCAAGTCTGTCCCAAATTCTCTTGTTCCAGTTTTGCTTGAGCACGACGGGTTGGGGATTCCTTGCACCCCTTTGTTTGTTCCTGCTACATCTTGCATGTTTTCGACACATACCGGTATCATCCAGGTTCTCCTTCCTGGGGAAGGTAATCAGTTACTCACCCTGATGACAGCGCATGCAATCAGATCAGATATTCAGATCCGCTGTGCTGTAGAAGTGTAGAACTCCAGGTATGAGCAAACAGCAACCATTCCTGCGCTATATGATCAATGCTGACTTTTCGGTAATCCCGTGAATGATCTGCTGCTTTTGATCTAGAATTCATGATAACATAGTTATATATACTCCGTAGTACTATAACACTAAGTTGGAGGGCTCAGTCAGCAACCACAGGAAACATGAAAGAAACAAGCTGTGTATATAATTCTCTGTCCTTGTTTTTCTTCGGCCTCTGTAATGAATGATGATGTTTCGATCAACAGGCCAAGCCCATGTTCCATTTCCTTCAATGAAAATGCCCTCTGTAATGATCTGCCAACCACCCCATCTCCATCATCGTCATGTGGAGAGGTGGTTACGGGTGAGGTAGGTCCGCTCCTTCTATTGTCTGGACAAGCTGTTGATGAGTGCTCCGTCCTGTGCTCGTTCCGGGCCACGACGCGGTTCTAGCTAACCAGGTGTACACAATGATTTTAGTGGGAATAATGAGATATTTGCGCTTAAACTGACGTGGAGCAGATCGATTGTTGCAGAAGTTAGGACCGTTGTGTCAGTTGCGTTGGGACAGCCAAGGGCCAGGGTAACATGCGTAATGCTGGCTCTTCTGTTTTTGCTTCAGGTAAAGACTTGGAGATGAACATTTGTCGCAGAACAGTAGCAGCAGTGCTGTTTTTCATCGAGCGAACATTCATTTCATAACCTTACGGTGTGACGGATTAAAGTTGTCAACCGCATAAAACTAAAAGTTACCGTCGTCACGGACCAAAGATGCCACCCTCATAAATGCCACTTGCGCGGAGCAAGTTGCCCTCGCTCCACTAAAGTTTTCCGTGAAACATGGCATGATAGCAGTCACATCTTTCCGATCAGATGATCAGCAGGACGTTCACTATAGGAGGCTAGGGAGCAAACGCTGGCTCCTCAATTTTCCATCATTTTTTACCGTACAAGTTTTAGTATTTGATTATGTTTTTTTGGGAGAACCTTATTGGCACGTGCCGTGTAGCTCCTTCTCTATTTGAGTAGGTCCAAGAGGCTTCTTAGATTTTATTTTTTACATTTCGGGCTAGCCCAACAAGAATCAGAATCCTTCTCTTTTTTCGTTTTCTGTTTCTGTCTCTTTTCCTTTATCCTTTCTTTTTCTTCTTTTTTCCGTTTTTGTTTTCGAGGATGTATTACGTGGAAATTGTTCTGAAATTATCATTTATGTGGATGTCCATAACACCTATGTCGTGAAAGGTATAACTTTCGTGGCATTACTAGTGAAACTCCATTAGCATTTCTTCTTATAACTTTTGTATAAGAAACCTCTCATGGCTATATATATGAGAGGCAATGTACATATTGGGATGAGAATAAGAATTTCAGCTTCATCTCTCACTCTCTCCATTCTATGCATTCCTTTACATCTTTCCGTTAGTTCACAAGTAGTTATTTTATAACAGAAACCTTTATTCAGTCAAAACTTAATTTTTTTAATAGAAACTCAAACCATTAGATTTTAAATAAACGGATTACATAAAATGTAGAACTCTAATCATTAAAGCTTATTTTATGAAAACTACCTTAGAACTCTAACCTCGTGGGTTTTTTCCACCTGATGTGGGTTACATTTTTTCTCTGCATGTTAGCATTGCGTTTCATAAATCTAATGTAAGCAAGTTTGGATAAATATTTATGGCATTGAAATTATGAAGAGTTTTTTTCTTAGGAGTATGATTTTATCCGAAGATATATTTCTAGCTACGAACTCCTGCAGCAATGAGCAGGGTATTTATCTATGGAGTAGTTATCTATACCAATATATTAAATTGGAGTTGGTGGTGATGGTACGACCGCCGCCGTACGTCATGTCATCAAAATTATGACCAATATGCCACCGCTCGTTATTTCTCTCGACCCGGACGCCCCCAGCGCCCAACCTGCTCGATCCCCTCCCGACGCCCCACCCAACCTGCTCCATCGCCCCCGCCGCCGCAGCCCCCTTCCTCTCTGGCTACCCCCCCCCCCCCCCGCCCCACCCGCCTCCCTTCTCTCCCCCGACCTCCTGCTCCTTCCTTCGCCTGGACATCACTGCTTTTCTTGCTGTAGTTCGCGGCCTGGCCACTCCAAGCATACCGACCCCACGCGAGATCCACCCGACGACCGCTGTCTGCAGTCCCAACGCATGATCCAGAAAGTGGCTGTCGTCCGCCATCCACGCATGAGATTCAGTAGGTGCCGGCCATAGCTCAACCATCCGGCGAGTCCTTGTTGTTTTCGTTTGTTGTGGTGCTTTGCACTAACCGACGAATAATTCGATAGCTAATTGGGATGTACTTCCAACATGATTGATGGTAGCTGCTATGGTTAATATATAGATTATTGTTCTATCATGCACCGAATGATTACCATGTGCATGCTGTGATTGGAAATTAGCATCTGCTGATAGTTCGACTGCATGCTTGGAAATTAGCATCTTCTTTCTATGGGTTCCAGACTTTTGGATGTATACAAATTTGTTCTATGTTTTGAACTTTTGTATTGGATTTTTTTCTTGTAGAATGTGAATATTTGGTACAAAATTTGAATGATGATTTATTAGTACACGGGATCATCTTTTAAAGTGGTCGTGACGTGTGCGTTAGGCCGTGGCAGCGCACGGGCATTTCCACTGGTTTATGTTAACTTGACACATGCGTTGCCCATGGTAGCATCCGTAAGCATTACTTAAGGTCGTAATTCAGGTAAGAGATAGGGACCAGAGCAGCAAATCAACAGCATCGGATAAGATCGAGTTAGAGAGAGAGAGGGGAGCAGCAGCAGGAGGAAAGAAGGAGTAGTATCCGATTCCGGACAAACAACAAGTCCATGTTTACATCAGTAGTCAGTTTTATACTCCTAACTCTGCTCCCAGGCACTAGTGCGGCCTAATCCGGCATCGCTTGTACAAGTGTCAAAACACGGCAATAATTGACCAGTCGACCAGATCGCCTACAAAGACACAGGCATTCTGCTTCTCTTCACCAATCAGGCAATCACTTCATCTCCTCTCTTCTCCTCCTAGCTAGATCTTACTACATTCTTCCCGGGGATTTGCAGCGACCTCTAGTTGCAAGGGGATGGAAGCGTTCATCCACGAGGAGTACGTGAGCAAGCGGAGGGAGCAGCAGAGGCGGCGGCGGCCGCCGCAGACGACGGCGCTGCACATACAGACAGGGAAGGGAAATCTGCCGCCGCCAGCTGCAGGCACGTGCCAGGAGAGCCCGAGAGGCGGCGAACCAACGGCCTCGTCGTCGCCGTCTGCCGTCGGGTCGCTGGCGGCGAGCACGGAGACGGCTTCTTCCTTCCGTGACCATCTCTTTGACTACCTCAAGCCCTACTGATGATCCAATAGCATCAGCACTGTATCCATGGATCTCCTTCGTCTCCCAGTGACTTTTGCATCAAAGAAATGAGGTTCCCTGGTGCCATGCCCTTGTTAAATCCCTGGAATCCTGGATCCGTATCTACCTTGTACTAGCATTTGCGAATTTTGTACTTACTATTCGTAAACATCTAAACAGGGGAGCTACATAGTTTGTATTGGTCGAGGCAATGAAAATCATTCCCGCAAAAGAAAAAAATCATGTAGGGCTAGGATCAGCTTGGTGTGCGTGGCTTGTTGAGTTAGTAAACGAAGCGGATGCTGATCAGTGATTTCCAAGTGCCGATCTAGAATATATCATGGGAAATTTACGCAAATCTTCCCCAACCTTGACCCATGCAGTTACTCGAGTTGTATTGAAAGTTATGTTTACAACAATAAGCTGGATATGCAAAGCATGTAAGCAGTCCACATATCACAGGTTTGCAGATACTGAAATGCGGGTAACACAACAAGAATAGACTACCGGGAAATCGTACAACGTGGACTACATGTTTCACTGAGATTATCACAAGTTCAAACAATTACCTCTGGAGTTGGACCTGAAGACCTGAAATTATCAGAAATCCATTGTCTTCTCAAAACCTGAAGACAGCCTCACCAAGTGATGGCTTTCAGCATCCGAAGACCGTTCGCCCCAATATTTCAGAAGAGCTCGTCCCCCAGGATTGATGCACCTTGACCTTAGAGATAATTAACCATGCAAGGAGTTGCTATCTTTTACAATCTGATAAGTTTTTGTGAAAAATAAAATTAGTGCGAGCTGTAAAGATAGAGCAAATTTAGCAATATAAATATGAAATGTCTACTGTTGAGCTCCTTATTTTTTCCAAACCATTTGTACGATATCATATCATGTTTTGGAAAAAACTACCGCAAATATTTTCGAAGGTACTAACAATATCCAATTAGAAGACATGCCAGCTAATCTTTTTTGTTCTTTCGAAAAGGAAGTTAAAAACCCTGGACCATGCTTTGCGCATCGTCCGTCTGCCGCTCTAGCAGCTGCCTTGTTCGATCAAAACAATAGCAGGATTCAGATCGGCCCTCGGGGAATAGCCAATACTTCATGTCAGTTAGCAGGGAGCAGACTTCGTTGTTCACCAGAATCGCTAATTTTACAGTTCACATTGCAGGTTTTAGAGAAAAAGTAGGCCACGGCCTTGCAACATTTCCGTCAAGAATAATGCACAAATGCCATCCCGAGAACATCCCAAAAAACGTGGTAAAGGTAAACCACCACAACAGAAGGATCTAATATTCTTGGGCTGGCTTATAGAAAGGTTTTCTACAGGAATTGCTTCGCAGCTGCTCGCACACCGGTTGTGGCAAGAAGCCTTTAATCGTGCACAAGGGTGGGCGCCATTTACTCTCCGGCTGACTAGTTGTTTCAGGCTGTGCGGAGGGGCACTGTGTGAAAAACTTCTGATCGATCCTCGACGTTTGCTATCAAGATGTTGCTTGGTGTGAGTGCGTGTAGTAGAGAGGTGGTAGCTGTTAATGCCATCTTAGGTTTATAGAGTGCAAGAGGCTGGGAGTAGCTCGCTGCTTTTGTCTCTGATTTTTCATTTTGATGCCATCTATTTAAGTTGTATTAAGAGACACATGGTTGTTTTTTTTTAATGAAACCGGAAGGAAGGCGCTGTATCTTATGCATCCGGCGGCTGCCTTCGTGTATCCATGCATCCGCGGCCTCACCATCACTCGATACATCTCCAAACGGCACAGATCAGAAAAGTGGAAAATTTACAATTAGACGCCCGCCTGCCTTCAACTTGGTTATTTAGATTGCATGCTTTGCAATTACACCATATTTTCCTAACTCAATAGCCTAATAACCCCGACCCTGATGACCTCGTGTGATCGGCCGGCGATTCAGGGTGTGCCGGCCAGACGCATCAATCTGGGATGAGCTGATGTTTATTTTTCTTCAATCGCATCACGTTCAGGTCCAGGTTCTGCAGGCATCCCTGCTGTCCAACCTTCTTTTCAGATCTCCTAATCAATTTGAAGAGGTGTACATCCGCATCAGCTAGCAATTCATTTGCATCTGAACCAAATTCTATCATCACATTCGTCAATTTGTAGAGCAATTGAGTCAGTCGGCAGTTTGAAAATTCACAACGCGTAAATGTACTTGGGTTCAGTACACCCATCCGTCGGAACAGGGTCATCATCACCAGCATAACAGGGCGAGGGAGGTCGCCGGGATGGTCACAGGCCTTCGCCTGCACTCGTGCAGGACGTGGTCATCGCTGTGTTGGTAGCTAAGTCCTCGGGGTTCTTGCAGGTCTCCGCCAGATTATACACCAGATCTTTGCAGTGAAACAGAGATTTGCAAAAATCTCTGTTATGCACCAGATTATACACCAGGGCTGCGTCGTTGGCCGCCGTCTCGAGGATCGCCAAATCGCGGTGAGATTTGTAAAGATGATTGCAGAAAAGGGAAAACTGGATTTGGGGCGACTGCATTAGCTGAGTTTTGTTTAACAATTATATATAGGACAAAACTAAAACAGAGAGGCTGATGGTGCTTATTTGCAAAAATTTCACGTTTCCAATCTGTTACGTTGGATGTGGAACGGCCGGTGGACAGACCCTGGATGCACGGGACATCCGGATGCACAGGATACCGGCCCCCGGAGGGAATGCCCTCTATTTGTCAAAAAACAGAAGGATCTGGCAACATTGTTCCGTAATTGTGCTTACCATAAACAGGACTGGCAGGCACACTACTCCAATTTTCAGTGACTTGCCAACTTACTGTATCTTGATCATACAACTAAACATCAGAGCAAAATTCTGAACTTCTCTCCAGTTGTTGCAGCTTCTTATCAAGAAGCACTTTAATGAAATTCATGTGTAAGGTCGTCCGATGACAAACACCCTTAACCACATAAATGTGTTAGCAATCAGAAAAGGTAGAAACCTGAACAATATTGTTGCTCCCGCCAATCCATAATAAGTCTTTGCTGATTCAGTACAAATTTGTACTAAATCAGCCAGAATTGTTATGGATAGGAGGGAGTGCAAGCATTTAAAGCAACAGGAACAGCCAAAGATCATCCCAACTTCAAACACCTCAACTTCTAATGCAGTTTAAACAAACGAAAGTTCAACTGCGAATTCCAGTAAATTATCATGAAGATTAGAAATGAATGTTAAAAAGTTCTGTGATTGAATTAAGCATCATTATCACTGGACAAACTTCACCACAAAGGCTAACTCAAGATTTGGAAGTCATGAAGTGCAAGGTGTACAAGTCTGTGTAGTCCAACAGTAATGTGGAGACTTATTGCACTGCTCATAGCATCACAGCCAGCCAAAGAAATGCTCACAGCAAACAAAAAACATACAGAAAAAGAATTAAAAGGGGCGCTAGTGGTGAGCTGTAACGGCAGGGGTTCCCTCAGCTTCCTCCTTGGCTTTGCGAGCTGCAGCTCTTATCTGACGTTGCTCCTCCTTGTAAATCCGGTTCCTGCGCTGGAACTGCAGCAGAAGAAATCACAAAGGCTTTAGTATATTTTCCCCATCACCTCATCTCAGTTCTTAAAATCATGCAACATAATGAAAATGAAGTGCATATTAATATTCAGACCGGAGATTTGCGTCCAACTTCATTTTATCTCCCGAGTAGAATAATTTACTAGGTAAAGCTCAGAATTTCTTTGGGTTCTAAAAAACCGAGAGCTTATCCCTTTTAAACAAAACATCGTTCAGCACAATATTGCATCAGGCATGCCAGGAAAATATAGACGCAGATAATGTTTCTCCTTTTCGCAGCATTCCCTTTTTCTTCTAGTTCTAGTCATATATTCGCCGAATGAATTACTAGTTTGTTTCACAATATTTAGGGAGTAAGTTATAGACAAGAAGCCTAAGTAGTGGGTTATTTGGGTAACAACACAACACTTCAACATGCCATCTTTTCCAACTGCTACTATTAACCTTGTTGTGTACAAAAAAACAAGGAAATGAAACAGGTTAAAACTTGAAACCCCAATAGTACTTCCTGCAATCAAGCCTACAATGGATTTTGAACCAGATGATCACTACTCTAATGGATACCTACCTTAGTCTATCCATACATGCTGATACTAGATTTTTGAAGGAGTCCGCAATCCTCAACTGGATTTTTCATCTAGCTTGATAAAATCCAGGACGCAAAATACAGAAAAGAAACTTAAGTATCAGGTTATATGAGCCCGAGCGTAGCCATGTCGCTGACACCCTGTTTGGATGTAGAATTGGGCTTAGAATGAGGAATTGGAATTATGATTTCAATTCAAATGTCGTCTGGATGTTTCAGAATTCAATTTTAGAATTTGACCTCAGTTCAAAGTGTATTATCATGCCTACCCATAAAGCGTCCCCAATTCAGACCCTAGAAGCTCTGTATAGGCTGGAATCCATCGTATGAGCTGAAACGTTCTGACTCTATCACGAGCACAGCATTCCACTGCAAGTTACTGTCGACCACTGCCGGCGAGCTCTTTCCGGTAACCGCTGCCGACGAGCTTTGATGGGCAAACTCCTTCTGGCAACTGCTGCTATTGCGACCTCCTTCGGGCAACCATCGCCGACAAGCACCCACGGGCTGACTCCTATCAATGACCGCTGCTATCGTGAGCTCGGCCCGGAGAGCTCCCCACAACTCCTGATGCCTACAGCCTCTACTTCCTCAACTCCGGCTAGATCTGCCTTCGCTGAGTTGCCACGAGAGCCCTCAACCAACACACACTCTAGCTTATTCTCCCAATGCCTACGTCAAGCCATAGGAAGGGGAGTAGCTGTGGCTGACGAGCAGCACGTCTGAGAACCAGCGAGTGCTGGCCTGTGGCCTCCATGTTAGCACATTCTCTGTTGCGGCCTTGTTGGTTATAAGATCAAGTCTCGCTAGTTTGTAGATCGAGTCACATTAGTGTCTTGCAAAGACACATTCAGCTATCACATGCTGCGTGCATGCAAGTCACTACTTGATTGATAACTCGTACACTGTAAAGCAAGCAGTAGAAGCAGAGACAAAGGGAAGGGTCATGACACTGACACATTGGGCAGAAAAAGGTGTCAGAACATGGGATAGCGGAGGCTAACGGAAGGGACATTAACGTTAACTGCTGGGTCGAGTGGTGATTGTGTACCAGTGCTCAGGAGGAGATAGCGTCCAGTACTGGATCAATTCCTAAGGGTAACATCCAAACAATATTTGGAATAGAATTTGTTTGTGATTCCACAACACCAATTCACAAGCAATCCAAACGAAAGAAATATAATCATACACCAATTCCATTTCAACACAAAAATGAATTGGTGACCCAATTCATTTCTAAAGTCCAAACGAACCTAGGAGATTACACATAAGACTCCAATACGCGTTCCATTGCAGCACTCTAAGTTAACTTGTCTACACTACACGATGAAATGAAGCATATTATTGTCCCATGCTGCATTTCCAATATCACTATTCTAAGGAATCTCTACCCTCGTCTATCCAAACACGCCGATACTAGATTTTTGAGGAATTTCAACTCCCTAGTTGGCTACACTGATGCTGCCTATAATGAACATCAGATGAACCCTTAAAGCTCAATTCTATAGCGAAGAAAAATGAACTGCAAAGAAAATCAGGGGATGTCTGATGCCAATGTCAATATGCCATGAACAACCAGTTCCTCCATATCGATACTGGCAAAAAACATCACAAAGGCCCGTCTGAAATTCCAAGTGCAGATGCTACCACAATGAATCAATCAGCTCATCTTGGCTCTTGAAGTCAACCAACACAGTGAATGGAAGTGCAGAATAGTAGAGTTCAGACTAGAAGAAGCACGCATATTCAGGTTCGCTTCTGCCACAACCAGAAAATATCTCTACTACGAAGTTTGAATTTCTTTTGGTTCAAAGAAACCAGGGACAGCTCCATTGAAAAGAAACATGATTCAGCATTGGATCTTGTCAGCCATCCCAGAAGGAAATAAGTAGATCAACATGATACTAGATTTTTGAAGGAGCCCGTAATCCTCAACTGGATTTTCCATCTAGCTTGATAAAATCTACGGTGCAAAATACAGAAAAGAAACTTATGTATCAGGTTATATGAGCCCGAGCGTAACCATGTTGCTAACACCCTGTTTGGATGTAGAATTAGGCTTAGAATGAGGAATTGGAATTATGATTCCAATTCAAAGGTCGTCTGGATGTTTCAGAATTCAATTTTAGAATTTGACCTCAATTCAAAGGGTATTATCATGCCTACACATAAAAAAGCGTCCCCAATACAGACCCTAGAAGCCTGCATATTCAGGTTCACTTCTGCCACGACCAGAAAATATCTCTACTAGGAACTTTGAATTTCTATTGGTTCAAAGAAACCAGGGACAGTTCCATTTAAAGGAAACATGATTCAGCATTGGATCTCGTCAGCCATCCCAGAAGGAAATAGGTAGGTCAATATGATTTCTACACTTCCATCCCAGAAGCAATAATAATTATCTGAATCAATAAGCTTGTCTACGCGGAACAGGTTCTGAAGACTGATAATTACAACTAGGCTCTGCCTACGAATGAACACAGCACATGTCAGTAATAAGCCACCAGTGGCTCGATTTCACTAGAAACATTTTTCCCCTTCGCACCGATACTGACACCAAACACTGCACGGTTCTGAAATTCCAGGGTAACCTATGACCGCAGACGGATCTAGACCAGCGGCCAGTATTTCTTGCGGCGATAGATGACACAAGGAAGGATAGATCCCTACCTACCTATATCTATGTGGTAGTTGCGGGTGGTGAATGGAAGAGGTATGGATCTGTATGGATCCGTCTATGGTCAGGGTGGGAGAGGGGGGCGATGAGGATAAACACGCACCTCCTTGGAGTGGTGGAGGCACTCCATGTAGTCTTCGCGGAGGAGGACGCAGTCGCTGGGCTGGCGGCAGCGGCTCATGCACTCGCTGAAGTCCACCCAGAAGTCGTAGCACCGCCCCTTGTTCCCGTTGATTCCCCAGCCGGACGCCATCGCCGCGCGCTCTCTCTTTCTCTCTCTCCGGCGACCTCGCTATCGTCCTCTGTTCCCCAACGCCCCTCCTCTTCTTCCAATGGGAATTGTGGGCCGACCTGAGGGAAACCATTCCGGGTCATCAATCATGCTTCTCCGTCCTTATTGGGCCTTGCGTTCGGCCCGACTGACGCAGCCCTACTGCACTGCATTGTGAGTTGTGACCTTTTTCTCGGCTCTTCGTCGTGACCAAACCCAGAACCCGCACCTCCTCGCCGCACACCACTTTTCCCCTTTCCCTATCAAGACGAGATTCAGGAACCCCCAAATCCAAAAATTTCCCCTTCTCCCCTTAAGAGAGCGGCGGCAACATGGGTGGCGGCGGCGCAGTCGGGGACGGCGACGGCTGGGCGGATCAGGAGCAGGGCAACGGCGGAAGCCGCGGCGGCGCGGAGGCGAAGCGGTCGGAGATCTACACCTACGAGGCCCCGTGGCACATCTACGGCATGAACTGGAGCGTGCGGCGCGACAAGAAGTACCGCCTCGCCATCGCCAGCCTGCTGGAACAGGTCGTCAACCGCGTCGAGGTGGTCCAGCTCGACGAGTCCTCCGGCGACATCACCCCCGTGCTCTCCTTCGACCACCCTTTCCCGCCCACCAAGACCATGTTCGTCCCGGACCCCCAATCCGTCCGCCCCGATCTGCTCGCCACCTCCGCCGACCTCCTCCGCATCTGGCGTATCACGGACGACGACGACGCCGCTGCCGACGCTGCCGCCAACTCCAACTCTGGCTCCGTCCGCTGCAACGGCGTGGAAAGCGCCGGTCAGCAGCCGGGCGCTGTGCTGCGCTGCGAGCTCAACGGCAACCGCAACAGCGACTTCTGCGGCCCTCTCACCTCCTTCGACTGGAATGATGCCGACCCGCGTCGCATCGGAACATCGTCCATCGACACCACATGCACCATCTGGGATGTCGAGCGCGAGGCCGTAGATACTCAGCTCATCGCCCATGACAAAGAGGTCTACGACATAGCCTGGGGTGGCGCTGGTGTCTTTGCATCTGTCTCTGCGGATGGCTCTGTCCGTGTGTTTGATCTTCGCGATAAGGAGCATTCCACAATTATCTATGAGAGTAGTTCTGGCAGTGGCTCCAATTCTGCTGCTTCTGATGGTGGGGCTTTGTCACCGACGCCATTGGTTAGGCTGGGGTGGAACAAGCAGGACCCGAGGTACATGGCCACCATCATCATGGATAGCCCCAAGGTTGTTGTGCTTGATATACGCTACCCAACACTGCCTGTGGTCGAGCTCCACCGCCACCATGCCCCTGTCAATGCTATCGCATGGGCGCCTCACTCTTCATGCCACATTTGCACGGCTGGGGATGACTCACAGGCACTGATATGGGACCTCTCCTCCATGGGCACTGGGAACAATAGTAGTGGCAATGGAAATGGCAATGCTGCTGCGGCTGCAGCAGCAGAGGGCGGTCTTGACCCCATACTGGCTTACACGGCAGGAGCAGAGGTTGAGCAGCTGCAGTGGTCAGCAACCCAGCCTGACTGGGTTGCCATTGCATTCGCCAATAAACTGCAGATCCTCAGAGTCTAATTTCTTCATTCCAGCGTTGCCAGTGCTGGGATAGAAAGGTGCAAAGGATGAAAGGAGCCCAACATGGATGATGAGTTCAGGCAGTTGGAGGTTAATCATGCTATTCCTTCAGTGGTACGTATGCTGTACACAACTGATTGTGTGCTGAGTTGGATCAACCGATGGAAAATATGATTCACTAGCTAGAAGCTGGACTTGACAATGAACTGAGTTAGAGTAATTAGCCATCCTAGGATTGGTGTTGGTGATAATGAACTAAGTCACTGTTTGTTACACTGCTTGACTCCAGTAGCGTTGTTAACTTGCTTGATGTTACTTGCAATTGTCATATATGCACTTATAAACTGCAATCATGTCTGTATGTGTCGATGTTGTTTCAGTTCTGTGCCATTTTTCTGTTTTCTTTTGGTGTTTAGATCAAGCTATTTAGATTGTTCAGTTAGTATCATAACATTCCATCCTGTTCAATTTGCATCCTATCCCTCGTTGATTAGTCTGTTCGGTTTTTAGCCGTTTTCTGTTTTTTTGTCCTATTTGCTGATGCGGGTGATTGGGTCTTCTGTTATTCCTGTGAGCTGATAATCATTCTTAACTTTGTGCGGTTGAGAAGAAATGCCTTTTTCCTCTCAAAAAATAAGTAATGTTTTTTTGTGTGGATTTACTAGGTTGCAGCAGCAGCAGAGAAATGCAAAGCCTTTGTTTTCCAATGAAGACACCATATGAATGCAACTTTCCCTCTTTGGCTCTAGTGGGTTGAGTGTTGTTTAATCTTTTTCTTTGAATGACTGTGTATGTGTTACCACTGGGTTCTCACTAGAGTCTTGTATTTTGGTGGCGCTCTATCACTTTTCGTTCTTATACACTGGCACTCATTTAATGACATTTTGTTAGATACCCTGTTAATGACATATTCTTCTTCACGTTCTGAAGTATACCCTTCTGTCTAATTGGTATTCAGTATGGAGCATTTGAACAATTCTATGTTTAGCTGTTGCATAACCTTCCGGTGTATGTATTCCGTCCAATTGGATCGACAATTGTCTTTTCTGTTTTCGACGTGTATCAGCAATTACAGGCGAGATTGTTATGGCATCATTGTAAATGACGATGCTATTTGTCTGATTGTGTCCTTGAAAGGAGATTCTGGCAAGTATCCGTTGCAACCATTTTGTGCTCTTTACATTTCCCCTGTCCGATTTTAAAGAGTTTGAGCAAGAATAATCATTCTTTTTTGTGACAAAAGTTTTTACCTTTTGAATCAAAGTAGGTTGTGAGCACTGGTTTTGACATTCTGTAGATGCATTTTGCTTATTCATTGGATCATGCTGCATCCCAAGTGATTTGTTTGTGTGTGGGTCTACTATTCTCTTGAACTCTTAAGTATTGCATGACAAGGCGATGCACATCTTCCAGCCATCTTTTTCAATGGTCACGGTTTGTACGTGGCTTTTGCAAGGTTCGAACTTGTTGAGAATAACTTTATTTCTGGTGCCACTTTTTATGTTGTACTATACTTTGTACATATGCTTTTTTTTAAAGCTTAACTTTGTACATATGCTGGAGCACACATTTCCCTCCCTTTTTGAGGGCGTGTCAGTATGTCATGCTGGCGACAAGCCAAAGGTTCCTCGCAACTTGAAATCTTGATTTGAAGTTGCCGCACCGCACTAGGCTTCAACTGTCACGGATGTTCCGATTCCTTTTGATTGGGCTGTGACAAGTGACGAGGTCTCTCTGCCCTTGGATGGATTAGTCTCTAAAACTAATCTCAAAGCATCAAAAGTGAGAAAATAAAAATAATAATCATGATTGTGATGCATTGAATTTTTCACGTGTCACAAGATGTACTTGGTCTTTCAGCCTGGAGGAGTGGCCAGATCTTTTAAGATTATTTTCCGGAGTGGGTGATTTTGGCCGAAACATAGGTTCCGCAGTTGGAACGGGGCGACATGAGAGGCCTATTGATTATAAAAAAAAAACATTTCAACCAACTCACACAAATGTTCTTTGCTGTCAGGAATAAACTTAAACAAATATCAGCGACATGAGAGGCCTATTGATTATAAAAAAAAACATTTCAACCAATTCACACAAATGTTCTTTGCTGTCAGGAATAAACTTAAACAAACATCAGCAACAAAGATTTGGAGCTAAAATCTCTGAATCTATGCGTTAAATATCTTGACGGTCCTAAATATAATGGAACTTGAGTATACGAAGGCTGCATAAACTAGACCGTATAGCTTTTCAATAGACGCATGTGTCGTCCACAGAGTGGAAGTCTAAGATTTATGGACACACTATGAACAGAAACACAACCTTTGTAGGGCATAATTGATGATGAAAAAGATAAAAAAGAAACAAGAAACAAAAGTCATGTGAACCATTAACAAGTGATCAAAACGGGAAGGGGATATGGGCCGGGCTGCAATGTACGAATGGCTGCAGTAAATCCTGGGCCGTGGTGTCGACTGTCGAGAAACCAGTTTAGTCGGGCCAATATTCATTCTGGTCCTGGCGATACTCGTGTGAACATCGTGCCAACTACACGGGGATGTCTTTGGTCGCTGTGGAATAACGAAGCACGCCTGGCACGTCCTCTCTTCCAAAGGCACATCATTTTGGCCCGGCAATGCAATGCAATGCAGCTGATGTGGACAATTCTGTGTGGCAATATATGTGTGCATGTGCGGGCTTCAGCCATCTGAGTAATTATGCGTTGCACTTTCAGATATGATGGATTCCCCGGCCTGATATGATGAAGCCTGGTAGGCAGCGGTAGCAAGTTAATGCCTGTGGTCTGCGGATTAGTTCGATGTCGGCGTCACCTTGCTGTTCAGCTTCAGCTTCTGCGGATTCATGCCCCAATAACGACAATCGTCACAATCAAGAGCAACAACAAACATGGAAGCAGAAACTCTAGGAGTTGGCTAAAATTAAAGCCGGTCGATCTTTGCAGGAAAAACTAATAAGTTGTGCTCTACACTGTCTATGCATGGCTACCTCAGCCTTTCGATGTCCTCGTCTGGAAGGTATGGGCACCGGACAAATACCTCAACATATGAATCCACACTATTTACAAGGTTGAAGGATATTTTAATAGCACTAGGGACTTGGCCTTCGCTAATTTTTTTTAAATAATACAAATTATTTAATCATTTTTTAAAATAATACACGTTTTTTAAAAAAATAAAAAATAATACGCCCTCGGTCTGGGCCAGGCCGATTTACTCCAGTCGGCCTGGCCGAACCCGATTAGTTTCAGTTGGTCTAGGCAAAGCTGATTAGTTTCAGTTGGCCTGGACAAAGCTGATTAGTTCCAGTTGGTCTCGCCCAAACCGATTGGAACTAATTAACTTCCACAAGCTACTTAGTTGCATGATCCATGCATGTTTAAATGGATGTAACTTGTGTTTCGTCCACAAACTCAACAATTCGACTGAAATTAAGGCACGACTGAAATTAAGAGAGCAAATTAACAGAAGCTGATTACGGAATCGACGTCAATATTACTTTCAAAAATGATTATTTAGTTCGTATTATTTTAAAGGCTGTTCAATATTACTGCTGAACTAATCAGCCGAGCAAATAAAAATCATTGTGCAGTTGCACAAGCATGCACGCATGCATATGCCGCCATGGCAAACGAGACAACAGTACTCTAGCCAAGAGTAACAGTGACGTGGTAAGCAGAAGCCACCCGATCGATGATGACTTCAATGGCGCCAAAGGCGTTGGCACCACACCACCTTTACATAGGTGGCCAACACAATGGACGGCAATAATACTGTACTAGCTAGCAGCAGGCAGCAGGGCACCACTCCACCGGGAAGGAACAAGTTAGGCCAACCTGCCATAGTGGAATGTGATCGAGATGAGCCCCTCCCTAGGCGCATAGCATCCAATCCATTCCAAACCATGCATGCCTGCTTTTCATCCGACCTATTCGATCTATACTACATGCGTATGCACTTATTACTTTAATTTTTAGGGGAGCTTTAATCTGGGCAGTTGGACCTTGACACACCACCACAACAACATCACAACTTCCTATGACGGTGCATGCGGCAGCCCATGAGAAAGAAGCAAGGAATTCAATTCCAAATGGATCCAGAGACACCACCACCACCATGCCAAACAAAGGTGTGATCCATCATCATTAGATAGTTCCATGAATTTGGTAGATAGATATATAGATTCGCAAGCAGCTACTAGAAAGGTAAAGACGTTGGAGTATTTGAATAAAGCAAGTTATAGCTAAGGTGCAAAGATGAACTGAAGGTGCGTGTCCTTGTGTGGATGGGGATGCGGTGGAAGCAATGGCATGAGACACATCTTTCTCTCTCGTGATCAAAGTCCAAGACATGTTCAAGTGGGTCATGAACAACCTTGGAAAAGATGAGATCTCCTCGTCTCACTTTTACTCTACTATATTCTTTTCTTTTCCCCCCTTTTCCAGGGCACCATATCAGGATTTGTTTGTTTTAGTTAAGGCGACTGCTCACTCATGGGGGTACCACAAAAGTGTCCTTTTCCTTTTCCTCAATCAGGGGCTTGCATTGGTTACAGATCGTCACCAGGGCCTAAATAAAGATCACAAACACCCATGCTTTCAGAGGGGAACATGCCACCTCATGTGGGGGGTACAGGCATCGTTCACAACAATTAAACTTGCCTTTCTCTTGTTGCATCCAAAGAAGTTGCTTTGATGCAACTTCAGCCCCATCGGCACACATGTACATGCATGCATCATACATTTACATAACACACAACACATCTTGGCTTGCACGCCAATGGAGTGGATGAAGAAATCTACTCCCTCCGTTCCATAATTTTTGTCATCTTACATGTATCTGGACATTTTTTAGAAATAGACACATTCATTTTAAAGCAAATTTGAGACAAGAATTATGAAACGGAGAGAGTAGCTAGGTACGGAGTAGAAAACAAACGAGATAGCTAGGGAGAAGAGGCATGCAACAAATGGCATCCATCAGCTTGTCATGCTGGCCACCTGCGTTTCTCTCCTTTATTTCTCCCCTTTGCTACTGTCTCTAAACCACCCCTAAGATGTTATTCTTTTCCTTTTCTTTTGAAGCAATCATGGTGCAACAAGAATGACTTCCCACATCATTCTCCTCCCATTTTCATTCCATTCTGGTAATTATTCGGTCTATTTGAATTGATAGACGCGTGCGTCCAAGATCTAGATCGACCACACTTTTCACTTTTCTTGTTTCTTTCATCATTTTCCAAAGGTGAGAATAGGAAATGAGAATAAAGAACAAGTACTTAAGATGGCCAAAACAAATCAGCACGGGAGCGAGGATTGATTCTACCCTATTGTGGGCTTCAATTATAGGTAAATATTACTAGCGACAGTGTCGCGTCCCAAACCACAAAAACAGTATAACACAAATGCACAATTGAATGCATACTTATTTGTATCTCCTGTTGTTACGCTGTGGTTTGTTAATATAAGAAGCCGCGGGGCCCATATGCGGAGACAAGGCGGGCCGTGGCCTGGGTCTTGAGATTTTTTTGTTGATAAATTACACTGATTTTAAGCTTGGTCCGGAGCTTCTCTTTCTCAATTATACTTTCTCTTAACTCTCATACACTATGATGGCCTCATGCAAAGTAATTTTTTAGCTCCACCACTAGCGGGGCCTGCTGACTAAAAAAACAGTTGAATGAAATCTGAACAAACGAAGTGTAGATAGTACTCCCTGCAACTAAAACAGCAACTATTTAGAAACGAAGAGAGTACTATATTAATACGTGCGAAGTATATTATTAGATCTATCAAATACAGCTAGCAAGCCTCTCCATGCTATCAGGAGTTTATTAACTAATAATTCCCCGTTAAAATCGAATGGGTAAATAAGCCCACAATCCAATTCTGCATGCCAAAGGAAACCTCAAGAGCAAGACAGGGTCATAGCTTTCGTCTGCATGAAAAAAGTGCTTACAGCTTTGCTCGTTTTGTGAGATTCTGGGATTGCCTTTGCAGTTGTCGCACACGCTGTTACATGCATGTACTATATTTAATCTGCAACGCAAACTTGCTGGTCAGTGAGGAGTAATTTAAAATAGTAACGTGGTTATGTTATTAGTCTAAATTACTACCTTCATAGTGGATAATAACTTATGTGTAGTGTCATGAATTGTGTCATTTATTAAGTTGTAAAATCATTTTACATTGGTTTGTGTGATGTTATGATAACATATCTAGTTACTACTCTCTCCGTCCAACAAAAGATGTCTTAAGTTTGTCAAAATTTGGATGTATCTACACATGACTTAGTGTATAGATGCATTCAAATTTAGTCAAAGTTGAGACATCATTTGTTGGACGGAGGGAGTACAAACCTCTCTTTTCTCATTAATAGCATGTCACATCACCAAATTTGCTTAGTTGGTTCTTATGTTACCACCTATGTTACTCCCATTATGAGCAGCCTCAGCAAGCTCCCCTAATCTAGAGTGCAATATCTACGCAGGCACGTGTACCACTGCCGCATTTATTTGTTTCACGCACAACATCTAGTCATCTTAATTTGTCTACGACTCTACGTGTCAATAAAACACGTCGCACGTTAATAAGTTACGAAGGGCAACTCGAGCGGGATCCAAACGGACCGCTTTTTCTGTTCGGATCGGTCCATTTGGGTCGTGCGTCGGACGCAAACCGCTTTCGTGCCCGGCCTTGGTCCGTTTGGGTCGCCCCCCCTTCCCCAGCGCTGCGACCCATATTTGGCGCCCAAATTCAAATACCTCCCGTTTGCGTGGCCGATCCCGTGTTAATTGGCCACCTGCAACAATTGAGGGCAACCGATGGCCAAAATAGCAAGCAAATTAACAAGCAAATCAACATATCAATGTTTAGGCATCACCGGCAGACTAGCATAGTTCATTATGAGAAAAAAATCCCTGCGTTGGATCCAAATGAGGGCGATCAACTTGATGGCGAGGCTGCATCTCGGTCCTGCGAGGGCGCATCTCGATCTTGTATCATCTTCCTCCTGGCCTCGAACCAAGATCGCCTGTCTGGGTCTAGGAGCTCAAGTCGGCCGTCATGAGATCCTTATCTCCTGGGCGAGCATCGCGGCCTCGGCTTCTTGATCCTTGCCGCCGCATTGGCCTCCTCGATGCCTCCTTGATCCCGCGCTCGTTTTCGCCGTCCGCGCGCGATGCAAACTCGGACCAGATTTGGGTTGGCAATGCATCTCGACGGACCGAAACTGACCGACCGACCAAAATGCGCGGAAATGAGTCGCCCCATTGAGCCGAAGTTTGGGTCTCCGGACCGAAACGGACCGACCCGGCCGAAAATGGATCGTTCCGCTGGAGTTGCCCTAATATAACTCTTGTAACTAATGCTGAAACAAATATAAAATTAATTAAGAAAATATGTGATGTAAAGATGTAGTATAGTGTGATACTGTGATACAAAAATTGTAGAAATATCTTTATCTTGACTAAGAGCAGACAAATAACATTGACCACTGAAAATAAATGGATTGGGCATGCGAGAGTTATACCTTTAGCAAAATACTTTAATTCAAGGGAGTGAGCTAGGAAGTGGGTGTATAATCCCAACACCTGAGTTCAAATACTCACGGATGCGAATTTAGGTTCCTATTACTATTATACTGTATGGGTATCCCTTACAGTTCTCTATCAAAAAAGAAACTTGCATTCATATTATTTTTTACTAACTTGTATCTAACTTGTATATAAGTCAATATTTAAGTCAAATTTGTGAATCGGAGAACCTAAAAAGTCAATCTTGCATTATATTTTCGAATGAAAGAGTACTGCGAGTACTACACAACGTGCAATTAAGCCATGCATGGTCTTGAATCCAGCTCCAAAGCACGCTGATGATCGAAAGGGTTCTTCCACATATGTACGTACTACTGTTATGCTAGCACGGTTCATCCACTTTACAGTATTTTTAGACTTCTACAAAATTTCAATTCTTATAATTTTATTCCTATGGCTATGTGTAATACTTGTTTCGTAGGAATAGAAATCCTAGATTCGTAAGAGCCATGTTCAACTTGGCCTAAAGATTCTTAACATTAGGTTAGGTTTTTTTTTGCGAGAAGACCAACGTCATATTTCAAATCAACCAACCCTTACAGAAACATCTTTAAAGTCTTATAAAATTACCCTCAAGTTTTTGTAGGTAAACGTCGTTATCTTCTTTCTGCACTCGCTGGTGGCGCGCCAGGAGCGAAGGTCGATGCTGCCTCCGGGCCTTTGAACCACATCGGAGCTAGGAAACGTTGTTGATGTAGCAGTCAGGAAGTCACCGCGGGTCAGAGACAAAAGACGCCGGCGACGGTGATACATACCACCGTCGCGGATAAAAAGCATTGGCGGAGCTAGCTGATCCATGGAGCATGGGCAAGATATATGCCATTCTATCTAAACGAAAATTTTCCCATAGTATTTGCTAATTTAATCATCTCGCTTACTTTTGTTAAGGAAGGTTTAATTAGAGGAGCCTGGGTTATTGCTCGGGGTGGTTGGGCGCTGGCTCCACCAGGTGACAAAGAGGGTTGGATGACCATCTTAGATCCCGCCAGACGGATCCGAAAAGACCTAACCTCATTAATTCCACGATGAGGTCGAAACTGGCCGAGTCTTGCCGATTGGAAAAGGAACCAATAAACCAAGACACATAGATTGCCTGTAAAACAGAAACACAAAACTAGATCCACCACTTCAGAAGAACAACGACCAACTTTTCCGTACTCCTCAATGTCATCGGCGAGATCGCCATCGATGAGGAGTTGGAAAAACTTATTTTTGAACTGCATAGTGCTACCATCACCACCATAGCGCCACTGCCGGTTGATCAAACCCTCTCCTTTAAATACGTGCTATAACACCAAGCGCAGGAGATAGGGACCAGTAGAGGTGCAACATGGTGACCCTCAGGGTACCCTTTGACCATCCTTAGTTTAAACAAATGAACTAATTTTCTAAAAAATTATGTCATCTTAGAATTTTAGTTCATTTGGTTGAACTAAGGAGAATCAAAGGGTACCGTGAGTGTCACCAATTTGCAGCTCTAGGACTGGGCCGGCCAACCGGCGAGATGCAATCTAGACTGGGTGGCGGTTAGGGCAAGGGGATATTTTTCGGGAGACGAGCAGATAATAAAATCCTAACAATTGAAGCCTGTCGATCCGCTACTTTCCATATTGATGTGGTTTCAAAATCTTATGCATCGATGGTTTAATTAAGAATTTAATTAAGAGGTAATTAACCTAGCAACGACTGGGCGGGAAGCCGATATGAGGTCAACGGAGAAAGATCGCGCGTCCATTATCAAGTGTTCCCTCATTCTCCATATAGCTAGGTAACTTCAGATACATCAGATCCCTATGTCTACATAGCGTAGAGCGTACCCAGGATCGATGTGATCGAGCACGACGACGCAAGGATGTATCCGGCTGGATCGATGGACAGATATCCAGAGAGCGGAATTGAAAATAAGTCAGATTATCTAGCTAGCTAGTGTAGAAGGTAAAAGTTGAAAGCGCCGTGAAACGTATAAAAGTAGTAACAGTGAGGTGAGTTGACGCCGTACTTCGTCGTCATACATGGTTTTCTGCTCTTACAATTTCCCGTCGTCGTCGTCACATTGGCAAGGATGCAAAGCATGCTGCTAGCCGTGACTGGTCCGGTGGTGATGTGAACGAGCACCATTTGGGTTGAACACGATTCACGATTAGTGGAGCATAGTACTCCTGCTTACTGCCCATCGTGCGCAATACCGGACTGGTAAAATGATCAGAGCCAGCTGAAACCGTCGTATCACGACGAAGCTACTTAATTGAAATTTGGAAGGGGAACAGGCAGATCTCTGCTGCTGCAGGTCCGGGTCCCCCCAGATCGAGTGGGTCGATCGACCGACGACTCGATCTCAATATCTCATCTGCTGAGCAACGGGCTATTGATGTGCCGGCACCATTACGCATCTGCAGTGTACCGGCCGGCGGGTCGGTCAGAGTCTCGGCCCTCGGGGCGCCGTCGGTGGTGGTAATTCCCACCATTAAATCAAAACGAAGTCGCGTAGTACTGCGTGAGATCGACGTTTAATTGGGAGAGGCGCAACACAGCAGTACAGTACAGCACAGCGCGTCAGATTTGTGGAGACAGCGTCTGTGCGTACCGCCCGGAGACATTTAATTACGCGCGATCGAGAACAGTGGCAGAGATCAGCCCTCACGGGACGTACGCAGCTCATTTGATCCTTCCGCACTGTACGGACAACTTGCGCATGCTTTTCTAGCTAGAGCAAAGACGTTGTGAGTCAAGATTCTGACTCGGATTCCAAGCAGAACGTATGGAAAATTTCCATGGACTTCTACTGTTGAAAAGATATAATTTTCACTTTTGTTGGTTTTTCCTTCAAATAAAGAATTGGAAATGATATTTCAATTTATTAATTTGTTGATAACTCCAAACAAAATGTCTGTTCGGTAGAGCGAAGGCTCCCGTTGTCGTCAACTGGGAGGAGATGAGCAAATGACAGAAAGGAGCATATAAGATCTGGTGCGGAAGGGATTGATCTCTGACTTAACCCACCATGACTTTGGGTCATTGGCATTTCAGTGTGTTTAGTCAGAGAATCTGCGTCAGATCTTGTGTCGAAGGGATGGCTCTGATTTTGTGCTGAAGAGAGCATGGGATGGGTGGAGGCGGCGGCGAGAAAGAGAAAAAAAATGACACTACAAGGAGAGGATATGAACAAAGGGGCGGCGAGGGAGGAGGAAGATGGAGAGGAGACGTAGAGCTCCATCGACTGTTAAGTTCACACAGTAAGCTTAGGTAGAGAACAGTGCATAGTAGTCTAGTTGAACGTCACGAGGTTACATTTACATGTACTTTCTATGATGAAAACATGCACCGTCATATCCAACATCGATTGTTCACTCTACAACCATTGCAAAATTATGAACCAGAAACAGACACAATCCAATTTCCAAACAGGGTTCAAGAAGCACAAAGAGAGAAATTTTGTCTTGTTCGTAGTATTAGTTGGATCAAATTCGCAACCCAATTAGGCTACCTATAATTAACAAAAGGATATGTAATTTTGTTTCTCAACCTACGTGTTTCAAATTTAAATTTTAAAAATTTGGACCATATCACGTAAATGTTGTTTTTTGTCTTGTTTTCCTTATTTACAATATTATAAAAATATAATAAATCAATTCGAGTGCACTAGAAGTCCAATTCACAGTGCATCATATATGTTTCTCCAATTATGATCTGGATTCCTTCGAACTACGTCCTGATGATAGATGGGAGACTGATTTTTCCTCTAAAATCAGGTGATTCCATACCCAGTTGAAGTTCGAGATTTACAAAAAAAAAAAAATTCCAAAACTGGGGATCCCTTCGGCCCGAATCGATTGATGCACATAACAACCAGTAGTATATTATGGTAACGTTTTTTTTTTTAAAAGGTTATCCCCACTAAAATTGCAAACTATACATGAAAGTCTCCACATCATCGTCCACATCACCATCGACATCATGTGTCATAGGACTCTAGCCCACAAGCAATTCATTTCGGTGGTCCTACGACTAAACCTTTTATCTCCTATGATTTTTGATCTTCATGTTGCATGTAAATATTCATCAAGTATAATATCTATATAGTTGATACTCACTAAAATGCATTTTGTTTGCAAGTTCCACATGCAAAGTGTCTACATCACCATCCACGTCATGTGTTGTAGCCCACAAGCAATTCATTTCGGCTACCTATGATTCACTCTGACGAGAGTATTCAACATCTTTTTATTTCCTGTCCTTTTGCTCGTATTGTCTGGCGCATTATTTTTATTGCTTTTAATATTCCTCCACCGACATTGATTACTAATATGTTTGGGAATTGGCTTAATGGGGTTGAGAAAAAGATTAAAGCTCATATATATTTGGATGGGAGTTTCGGATTTCTATTGGGCTATTTGGAACTGCAGAAACGATGTGGTTTTTAATCGATCTAGAGTTGCTCATTTTTGCAGGTCATCTTCAAAGCCACTCATTAGATTCGACTATGGTCCTTCCTACCTCCTCGCATCGGCGGGAACCTTTGGCTATTGGATGCAACCGTCTGGAGATGGTATCTCGGGATATCTTCAGCCAGGCTGGTTGGCAGTGTATTAGTCGTCTTCTAGATGCATAGACTCACTATGTTGAACTTGTTTCATTAGCTCATTTTTGTTTCCACGATATCTAATCAGTGATTTGTAAGACTCTTATAACTTCGTAATAAAATATGACTGTGTGCATCGATTGATGCAAGAGGCCGGGGATTCTTCCCCTTTTCGAAAAAAAATCCTATGATTCAACCTTTTATCTCCTAAATTTTTTCATCTCCACATTGGATGTAAATATTTCACCGAGTATCCATATTTTCATGATATGCATGTCGTTCTTTCTAAAAACTGCGAATATTTAGGATCCTAAAGCTTCTGTTTCGATTTCCTTAAAGTTGTTAATGTTCATGTACATCAAAATTGCTTCTATCGTTTGGATGATGATGTCGTTTGGCCTTAGAGTATTCATATATCTTTGATATTTTGATCATATGATATTATCATTTGTTTCTAACATCATGTCTAGACGTGAAAACATAATTTTTCAGGATAACGTGCGGGGAGTACTTAGCATTTAGAATTATAGTTAAGCCTAAATTGATCGTCTCATATATCAGTAAGCCTGTAACTAGCTCGAGATTTACATGAACGCATGGCTTATTGTATCCTTTCTCTTCGATCGTCAATCTAACCAAAAATGTTTACTCTGACTCTTGGCTATAGCAAGTAGAGACAGGGCGAAAGCTTGCCAAGCAAGGTAGGATAAAGAAACAAGTACGGTGACTTCTGAACTTATCTGTCCATGCACGCACGACCTTCACAAAATTGTCTCTGACCGAAACAACGACGTGAACGTACCGAAAGAATAATCCATAGTAATTAGTAGTGCAGACTGCATTGCGTTACCAGCGGAATTATTGCTAGCAAGTATGCCGATACGACAAAAAGCCTGTTTAGATTGGGTATAATCTTGGTGTTAGCAAAACACCCCTAGCGAACTGAAGAAAACTGTATTTATGCTTGCTTGCAGCATCTTGTGGCAGACCAATTCACGGGGAGTGATGATTAAGCAAAATCCCACCTGCTGCGTATATAGAAAAACGCAAGCAAAGAGAAAACGACTCGAAGAACTAATTTAATTGCCTCAACGACAAAACTAAAATATATTCACCGTTTCAACAACACTGATCCAAATACCGTACCACGAAAATATGGCCGGATTGGGTATCGATCTTGGGAGACAATCCACAGAAAAAACCCAGACTGGAGACGAGAGAAAGAGAGAGGGAGGGAGGGCCGGAGAAAATAAACAACTTCCGTAATTTGGGCCGGTGACAAAGACCTTGGATATCACGAGCAGCTGAATTGACACGCTGGCCTGCCGCACCAGGTCAGGGGAGGAGAACGTGGAGCGAGGCGTTCTTGGTGGCCGCGCACACGGGGCACACCTCGGCCACCGCTTCGCACTCGCGGCACAGGCACAGGTGCCGGCACGGCAGCAGCAGCACGCACGCGTCCGCGCCGCCGCACGCCTTGCACGCTTTCCTCCCTCCTCCTCCTCGGTCACTCACGAAGCAGCACGACTGCGCGTCCTCGGCGTCGCCGCCCCCCTCGGCGCAGGGCGGCGACTGCAGGAGCTGGTCCAGCGTGGCGCGGAGGCCGGCGGCCACGGTCTCGTTGCTCTTGGCGATGCCGAGCCAGGCCTGCCCCTCGGCGCCCATCTGCCGGAGCTTCTCGTCCAGCTCGGCGTTGCGGCCCAGCGCCTGCTGCAGCTCGGCGTCCGCAGCACGCATCCGCCGCGCCGCGGCGCGCTCCACGGCAGACACGACCGCGCGGACGTGCCGATGCCGCGCCTCCTCCAGGCCCGCCCGCAGCCTCTCATTCTGCACGTACGTAGGATCCCCCAACACCGAATCAAACACCGTTGGGGAAGAAGACGGGGAACTTGATCAAATCAACAAAGTTGCCGGGAAATCAGCGCACCTCGAGGCGGACGAGCGCGTCGATCTCGACGCTCTGGCGATAGAGATGAGACACGAAGAGGCCCTGCGAGACGGCCGGCACGGAAGGGCGCCCGCTGGTGGAGGCCGCGCCGGAGCCCACGGCCCTGCTGCTGCTTCGCGCCTGCGGCACCGGCGGCAGCAGCGCGCGTTGCCCTTCCATGATCAAAGGCGGCGTCCCGTGGTCGCCGCCCACCCGCGCACGCTTCCTCGGCACGAAGAAACCGGTATCGCCGTTGTGTTGTTGGTTGCAGGTGAGCTCGCTGCGCGGGTCGCTAAACACCGTGTTGCCCGCCGCCGCCTGCTGCTGCACCGCGGCGGCGAGGCTGCGATCGTCCAGCTGAAACACCGAGGCGTTGTCGAGAGCAGGCTGCCTGTGAGACACACAGGAAACGTAGGAAGGGATGAATCAACAACCGTAATAAGGCGGGCATGGGGAAGTTCTTCTCGGAATGGATAAATAGACAGCGGGGGGAGGAAGGAAGGTGAGGAGCGCAAGGCGCATGAGTGCGAGAGAGAGAGAGAACGCATGCACGCGACACGGATGGAGGGAGGAGAGACGGACCTGACGATGGCGCGGGGGTCATGGGGGAAGGCGTGGGCGAGGTACTGCGCCTGCACGGCCATCTCACACTATGCACCGGCCGGCTTCACTAATAGGACCAGGAGCACCACCACCACCAACAACACCACCTCAGATCAAGAAATCAAGAAGGATGGCGTTTTGTTGCGGGGTGCAGTGATGGAACGGACGGGAGAGAGAGAGAGAGGTGGTTTCTTTTCCTTTTTCACGCCGCACTTTGTGGCGCACGTACTCTCGTGAGTTGGGAGAACGGCACGGGAGGAAGACGAGGTTATATATATGGCAGCAGCAGGGCAGGGCGTTCGGGTTAGCGGCCCCGGCGAGTGGGAGGAAAAGGCGCGTCGCGTCGGCGTGGGGTCCGTCCGGGCCGGGTGGCCATTAAAGGGGACAAAGGTTGTTCATCTTGACGATCTCTCTTGACGAGGTGGGGCTATGGCTGGCCTACGGGGAGAGTGGACAAACAGGCAAGCAAACAACCACGGATGCGTGGGTGGATAGATGCCCCCCCTTGACTTTTCCATCTTTTTTCTTTTTCTCTTCTCACCGCTTTAATAATTTGATCGCTTGCCATATTCGTCCGGGCTTTGCTCCTGCTTTCCGACGCAGGCACGCAGCGATGGGGGGAGACGAGACGAGACGAGACGTGGGATTCGGGAAGAGGACACTGGGACCACCCGCCTCTGGGGTGCTACTGCTCGATGCTTTATTTGCATTGTGGTTAGTATATCGATATTTCTTTACGGGAAGGAAAAGTGACTGGGTGTGGATCTCTACGAGTTTCCTATGGTGAAGACGACAGCTTAGCATTGACCGTAGGCTATCTGGGCGGGGAAGATATGGTAACCACACAAAGGTAACCTCACTTTCCTTCTCATGTGAATTTGCACCGGCCTCCGGGGAATGGTTGTGGTTGCACGTCAGTCTTTGGGTAGACCAAAGCGGCCAAAGCCATACCCTGCGCAACTCATTAGATTAGCCTAAACCACATCTCTGTTTTCGCGAGTAGCATCAGTTTGACGGCGTATTGAATTCACAAAGCAAAAAAGAAGAAAGGTCAAGCTACCATACCGGAGGATGTGCCGTGCCATCCACCATCTCACTGTCAATCGAGCCCACCACGCCGTACATTTCGTTTACCGTAGGATGATGACCATACGTCGACTTTAGGAGTCTTCCGTTGCATGCATTTCCGGCCGCAGCGCAAGAGCCAACTCCTCGTGAGGTCCGGTAATCGAGCCCGGCGGTTGAGGGGCGACGCCGTGGTAACCCTGACCCACCACCCAGTGCATACATATATTGGGCGCATTTAAGTGCCGGTGCGAATCCGATCCGAGCAACACCAAGTATAAATGACAGATTGGCAGCAGTAGTACCTGATCGAGGTGACACTAGTGCTGCTCCACCGTGCCCCGTATTAATTGGAGGATGATAGTACATCATGCGTGATGCGCTGCGCAGCTGGATAGTCTGGCCAGACGACTTGCCAAAACTGAATATTTAACGATAGTTTTCACCAGCTTCTACTGTCTCTCTGCATGTGCCGCTACTTACGCGTACGTATTCCTTCCCTGCCACCGGGTCGCGCCAGTACTACTATATACTACCAGCCGTCCGTTTCTCTTTCTATATAGAGGCGGTACATGCATGTACGTCCAGTATCGATCGGGGTAATTCAATTTCGCACATGGCTTCTGGAGGAAGAAAAAAAAAAAGAACAGTGCAGCCGGTTCCCTTTCCTGTGAAACGCTTCGAGTGGCATTTATGTGCTGGTGCATGTATGTACACATCAGCACAGTGTTGGTCACTGCTGTGGTGTCCGGTGTGGCGAGCAACTGCATGCACGGCTGGCATCGATGAGAGCCTGAGGGATCATCTTAGCAGTACGAGTGGTCGTGACTGCATGCTGCTCGTCCTTGCCACCTTGAATCGATCGGAGGTCACGTACCAGTAGTTGAGCACTGCTACGGCAGGTGTCGGTGGACCATAGATTGGCACGGATATCATCATATCGCCCGCGTCCATCACTCCATCTGCGCTCCTCGTGCCGTTTTTCAGCACTTCTTTTTTTCCTTTCAACTTTTACCTTGTTTTCCGGGTGCATTAAAATCCGCAACGGGAACAGCGTGATCACACCCTGCCACACGCACTGTGTATTGGCTCTGCCCTAATCCACAGTCGTGTCATGTCATCGGCGCCTCTGGACGGTGATGTCTACTTCAACAGCTCACGCACCAGGAGTGAGGTGATGATGCAGATGCCGGGGAGGCGGGGAGTTTCGCCTTTTCGAAAGAAAAAAACAGGAGCGAGGTGAACGGTGCCACATGAACCAGTACCAGCCAACAGCGTATGCATTCACCTCGTCATATCTGAGGTGCCTTTTTGTACGTAGAAGTGTTGAATAAACAATACGTAAACGAAAATCTACTCCAAGGGGATTTGTTTTTGTGTCTGACATGAAAAAACAATTAACAAATTAGAGTCGTGGATGCTCCAAAACTCAGAGTATATATAAATCTGCATCACATAACATCATGTTACACCGTACTACTAGTTGCGAGTTAACTAAAGTAGCTGGCGAGAGTGATCTCTTTTCTAGAACGCGCACAACTGGTAGCTAGTATCCTAATTCTAATGAATCTGCTCCTTGAATTTCGTTGTGGATCGTGACGCGCAGTACGAGCAGGCCACCTGCAGATCAATGTGCGCGCAAAGAGACAAGGCTTGCGATTAACGCGTATAGTACGCCTGATCCCCCATCTCGGATTTCCGTTTCCCTGGGCCAGAAATGGTGGAATTTGTATGACAGATCCATCCATCGCGCGCGCATGCAGTGACGTGGCTTTGAACGGCCTACAGTAGATTGATTTGTTAAGTGGCAATCATGTGTATGCCTAACATTATCCTATATACGTGCACTATCATCCGTAGGCGACTTGCTTTTTTTCCCCCTCCCTTGAATTGTCAGTTTCCGTTCTGCCCTCCTGGTCAAATGCGTCGTGCGCTGATAATCATATGCTTCGCATTCGCATGCATGCTACACGGTCTAGCTATAGCTAGAGAGCATATCTATCAAATTATGGTGAGGTAAAGTCGTATTCGCAGGATATAGCCACGGGGCATCGCTAAGCTAGGTCCGTCGAGTGCGGTCCGATCTCGCTCGGCCGTACGTTGCCAGGAAATATAAAGCGCGCTCGTACATGGCCCCCTGATCTGACTCTCTCTCCCCGGCGTGTCCGGCCGTCCACACCTAGGAAATCGCGTAGCCAGTACCTACGGACGTCTATGCCACGCACGTACAGCCCGTGTCCCGTGACTGCTGGCTTGTTAGTTTCCGGCGGCCTTCCATATATAGCGACGGATCGTTCCGTGTGCCGTGGAAGACGTGCACGCACAGAGCATGCATGGGGCCGATGCATCTACTGAAAATTTCCCGTCCCATCTAGTCTAGGCGACGGTGGCACGTCCGAACGAGTGGTTGCTATCGCCTTACGTGCTGCTTGCCTGTGCGACCGATCAACGCACGCGCCCGAGGGAGCCCGATCGACCGACGGAGACCGACCGATATGATCGGTCCGCGCTTGGAACGGGTCGGCTACGCTAGCTGCACGCACCGTCGGCCGGCCGGGGACCATTGCTATACCACGTTATGTGACATACGTGATGGCAGCTACTGTATACACCACGCATCAGCGCAGTGCCAGCTGTGCCCGTGCCGTGCCGGTCCGGCCGCGGCCTCGTGATCTCGAACGATCGATGAATTGCCTGGCCTCGCCTGCATTTGTCTGGTCCTGGGTTGGAGTAATTACTAACGTAGTGTACGTAAATCGTGCGCAGTAGTGCTGCTATGGCTAGGAGCCACAGTCCGCACCCGATGCGAATATGCGATCATTGCTACTAGCTACTAATGCACAGTGCATATATAGTGTGTACCGCGTGTCGCGGGACGGGTGTGAATGAATGATCGATCGATATTGCGTTTGCCCATGCATGCATGCATGCATATCGATCGATCGATCGATCACATAGCGCACAAAGACGACACATCTCTAAGATCTCTTCTCTCCGACCAATTTCATTTGTACCATGGCATGCACGAAGGAATTATAAGGGCGATTTGTAACTAATGGGAGGGTGAAACGTGTAAGTGATGAGTTTTTGTTTGGATGTGGATATATATCTCAGTTGGCTGGTTTGAAGCAAAAGTTTTAAATCTCATCAGAATCGCTGGATTGAGATCATAGAGTCATCTCTAATATCTCTTCTCCAATATGCTGCCGTTGGATTAAGATCTGATGCTGGCCAAGCACGTCGATTTGTTTCTAACTAAAAAACAGACAATTCATCAATAAAAAATCCGTTTTTCTTTTTTTACGGCTTTGCTACTTCTAGGGGACCGAGAAATAACTAAGTTCATGATACCAATTTTCTGATCAAATAACAGATATTAGTGCAAGATTTATATAAGTACTGATAAACAACTATTTGTGAGTGGACTATCCGATCAAATAACTGATATTGGTGCAAGATTTATACAAGTACAAGTAATTAAGAAATCATAATCGAATCGATATGATATACCGTCGACTGGTGAACAACTATTTCTAAGTCAGACCGAGAAAATTACAATCTCGGTGGGTAGATGCATATGCATGGCTAAGTACCTAGTAGCACTACTCGGTGCCTTAGCTAGCTAGTACTGGTTACAAGGCAATGAATTTTAGTTTCGGCGTGGTGGTGGCCCCCCCACGGCGTAGTGACAGTGCACCTTGATCGATCGATCATTTTACCTCATTGACGGTACTCTGTTAATTTGCTGGCACTCTAGCTGGCCGTACGTGGCAGGGACATGGTAGGACGCCCCGACGGGATGCAATGCATGGCGTATTCGCCACGACGGGATGCAATGCATGGCGTATTGGCATGCAGCTGCAAAGATGGGCCTCCTTGCGCGCGCGACACCACAGGCTGCCAGGGACCTGTGTCAATGATCCCCTCCTACCCCCCCCCCCCCCCCCCCTCTCTCTCTGCATGCAGAAGCTGCGTGTCAGGGTGTGTGCATGGATGGTGCATTGGTTTGATGTTTCGTTGCCAGCCAGCGACCGGCCGGCAGCCATGCATGCATAAAACTTTGCATAGTAGTGGCAGTAGTACTGTGCCTTCTCCTTTAGCTGAGCGATCGAGCTGTACATGCAGTGCAGGCCAGGATTGTGGAGGGGAACAGACCATGTCCGTACCATCCCCGGCTGCTGCCCAGGTCACTGGCACAACGGCAGCGAGTACTCCAGTAAATACTCCAGTATCTGGCGCGTACTCATGAGCCAAGTAAGAAAGAAAAGCTGCCTCTCTTCCCGGTGGATCCCAGCCGACGAGAACTAGAAAGTCGTGATGGCCCATTGGCTACCACGGTGGCGCTGTAGATTCGATTCACCGATCGGTCCGGGCCGGGTGAGCAGTGGGCACGCGTGCACGGGCAGTACTTTCGGCTTTTCGTGCCGTGTGGCCACCGTACGATGGTCGATCGTTTCCCAGCCGGTGTGCGTGCGTGGTTTCAGTCTTTTCGAACGTGGCCGGCCGGCGCGCGATTAACCCTGGGATATATATGGAGATCATCATGTTGTTAGGCACTCGGTTAATGACCGGCCGGCCGACGCTTGCTTGCCTGCTGCGTTCGTGCTTCAGAGAATGCACAGTACGTAGCCAGACGTACGGGGCGTGAGGAGATGTGATCGATGCGAGACATATATGGGGACATGCACGCATGGAATCTCGAATCTGCGCAGGGGGTGCATGCACGCCATGATGGGGTCAAAGAAGCGTTGGAGTGGGGGGACACAAATGCATGCGCGCTGGGTAAAACCCAAGTCTGGCCCGGCCGGATCGATGCTGTCTGCTGGAACCGGGCGAGTGAAATTAAACGTTGTGGCCATGCTCTGTGCAGCGTGAACAGGGAGTAAAAGCGCATATCTCAGTACGTGCACAGGCTTTTCTATCCTTTCACCAGTCCGGCTGGCCATTTGTTAGTACGTCCTTGCACGCATCAAAGTGATATATACTGTATAGCAGAAAATGGCGAAGTTGTTGGGTCTTGGCCCATGGGTAGCTAGCTAGCTGCCCGCGCCTGCCGTTGTCACGTGCCGTACGTCTCTCCTGGATGCAACCGCTGAGCCATGTACGGTTTAAACTAAGCTAATCTCATGAATTCGTCTCATCACCGAATCCCACGACCATGAAGTTCTGGCTGCCTCATGGCAGTGATAGCTACAGCTTGCTTGGGTACTTCGATCGGGTGCTCATTATGATATGATACTGAAATGTTGTCTATGTAAAATTTAATGCAAGTATCTAGCCACGACAGATAGAAACCATATCGATCATATCCGGCCGGGACGCAAGAGCGACGGCAGTGGTTGAGAAGCCAGTATACCTGAGGTCACCCGGCCCGATCCTTGCCTACCACCTACCGTACGTGGAGAGTTCGAGATCGATCGATATCTCTTTTGGCAGGTCGGCCGATGACGTTACGTACTTTTTTTTTAAAAAGAAACTTCATTAATCAGTTAAAACGATTACAGTCCGAGATCATGGCGTCTAAGATCTGGTCCGGCTCATGCCGGATCCAACTAGAGGTATAATTATTACTCCTAGCAAGGTTCGTCAGGATGTGGCTGACACAATTTTGGTTCCTATTAATCTTGCCCACACTGATTGGGTGCGCATCAAAAAGTCTTCGGATCTCCCGCACACACAGGACATACGGTGATCTATGTGGTAACTTGGCACTAATCAGAGAGAGGGCCTCGGCACAGTCAGACTCAAGGATGATGATCTTGTCAGACCACCCAATGGCCGCACGAAGGCCTTCCTCGCATGCCAGAAGCTCAGCCTCAAGGGCATCATTGCACCATTGGATACTTCAACATGTCGAGATAATGATTTCTCCTTGATGGTCCCGTAGCACCAGACCAACACCAGCAGAGCCATCATCCGGTGAAAAAGATCCATCAACGCTCAATTTGACAGAGTCCACGTCCGGTGGGATCCATATGTCATCCGTAGCAGCTTTCTGACCGGTTCGATTTTTATGTTTCATCGATCTGGCAGAATAAGAGGCCACCTGCTTGCCCTTGACCACCTCAACCTCAGGGTGTTGCTTGATAATCAACAGGGAATCCATGTAACTGCATTGGAAGCGCTTCGATGCCTCAACCGGGGCAGGGACCTTATCCTGCGTGATGTCATTATGTACGTGCCAAATGCGCCAAAGCAGCATGAATAACATTGCAGCCTTCACCTGATCCATGTCGGAGATAGCCTCCAGGAACCAGTCAGGGCCTGAATGCTGCCACTCCTTTACGTCCGGCAAATCCTAGCACTCCTTGATGGTCTGCCACAGACCACGGGCATTGGGGCAACGTACTAAGGCGTGAAAAGAATCCTCCTGATCTGCACCACAAATCCTACAAGTAGCAAACTTCCTCATTTTTCGCTTGCAAAAATTAACTTCAGTGTGGAGGGCGTCCCTTGCAAGCTTCCAAGCAAAGATATTAACCTTCCTCGGCACAATCTCATTCCAGATGGCTTCCCATTTTGTGTTGGATCCATCCGGCCTACTACTCGTAGCTCCGGAACTCTGTCCAGCAGTAGCCAGGGTGCGACCAAGATGGTAAGCAGACCGCACCGAGAAATGTCCTCTTTTGTTCGGATGCCAAGCTAAGAAGTCGCAATCGTTTCTTGGCGATGGTTTAATCCTGACAATATAATCAATATCCATCGGGAAAAAGAAAGTAGTCAAAATCTCCATGTTCCAGTTGCCGTCAGGAGTCATCAGTTCAGAAACCCATTTGAGTCGGCAATTTCTCTTTGGTGTTATTGGACGTCTGCCATAATCACGCGGGATCCATGGATCTCTCCAAATGCGCACACTCTGCTCGTTATCTATTCTCCAAATGACACCATTCTTAATCAGTTCGAGGCCATGCTCGATCGCTTGCCAAGAGAAAGAAGCATTCTCAGTGAAGACGGTATCCACCAGCGATCCATGGGCATAATACTTAGATTTCAGAACTCTAGCACAAAAGGACTCGGGCTTATCAATCAAACGCCACGCTTGCCTGGCCAGGAGGGCTTGGTTAAAAGTTTCCATGTCTCTAAAGCCCAGCCCTCCCATATTCTTTGGCCGGAGCAGGGCGTTCCAAGCCACCCAATGGGTTTTCCTTTTCCCATGCTCCGCTCCCCACCAAAAATCCCTGATAATCTTTGTTAGGTCTTCACATAAACCCGTAGGCAACTTGAACACCCCCATGACGTACGTAGGAATGGCTTGTGCTACCGCTTTGATCATCACCTCTTTCCCACCCTACGAGTCTATTGTCACCCCATTGCAGCACCTTTTTACTAAGCTTCTCTTGCAAAGTCTGGAACTTTCCCATATTCATTCTCCCTTCTGGAGTTGGCAACCCCAGATACTTGGCCTCAAATCCCTCTTGATCCACTTGGAGTATATTCTTAACCTCCTGAATTGTGCCCGCATCACACTCTTTCCCAAACAACAAGGAGCATTTAGAGAAATTAATCAGTTGTCTAGTGCCGCAAGCATAGCTGTTGAGAACTTGCTACACTGTCTTTGCTAGTTCGGCCTCCGCCTTAAAAAAGAGCAGAGTATCATCGGCGAAAAGAAGATGTGACACCGCAGGCGCACTTCTGCAAATCTTCAGCGGCGCAATATTATTCAGTCTAGCTTCCCTTTTCAGGATCGCCGAAAGGCCATCAGCCACAAACAGGAACAAGAAAGGAGAAAGTGGGTCCCCTTGTCTCAGTCCCCGGGTGGGCGTGAACGCCTCCAGGAGCACGCCGTTAAACTTGACAGAATAGTTAATTGTTGTGACGCAAGCCATAATCCAATCAATCCATTTCTTTGCAAAACCCACCTTGTCCAGTGTTAGACGGAGGAAATCCCAATCAACCCTGTCATAGGCCTTCGACAGGTCCAATTTGTACGCACAAAATTGGTTATTCTGGTTATTACTATGCTCGATAAAATGGAAGCACTCAAAGGCGATCAAAGCATTGTCTGTGATAAGGCGTCCCGGCACAAAGGCACTCTGATTCTCCGATATTATCTCATCCAGCAGCGGCCTCCATCTGTTGACCAAACATTTGGCCACAATTTTGTACAACACTGAGCAAAGTGAGATGGGCCGAAAATCCTTCAGGGTTTTGGGCTGGGCCACCTTTGGAGTTAACACAATAGAAGTGTTGTTTACTCCCTTCGCCATCTGGCCAGAACTAAAGAAGCCCAACACAGCCTGGACCACGTCCTCCTCAAGGACAGCCCAATTACGCTGATAGAACCTAGCTGGGAAACCGTCCGGCCCCGGCGCTTTAAGCGGCCCAATTTGAAACAAAGCATCCCCAATTTCCTTCCTTGTGAACTCCTTGCACAGCTGCTTGTTCATATCCTCTGAGATTTTATGCTCCAGGATTTCAACAATCGGTCTTGGGTCTAAACTCTGGTCCTTGTTTAAAATTCTTTCGAAAATAATCGGTGGTCATCTTCTCCAACGTAGGCGTGTCCTCAACCCAGTTATTGTTCTCATCGCATAATTTCCCAGTTTTATTCTGTTTAGCTCTCCAAACAGCTTTTTGGTGAAAGAATTTGGTATTTCGATCACCCGCTTTAATCCAGTCGATACGTGAGCTCTGCATCCACAGCGGTTCCTCTTGGTAGAGAAGCTCATTGATACGGTCATTGACCTTCCTGATCTCTCTAGCATCAGCATTGTTCAAATACAACCGTGACAATCTGTCCCTCTCGGTGTCCAGCTCCTTTGTAATGTTACCAAATTTGCCTTTACTCCACGACTGCAGTTTCCTCATAACCTCTTCAAGCCCGGAAAAAATCCTGCCCAAATCACCTGCCGCCTGCGTCTCCCTCCAGGCCTCAGAAATTAGTTCCGGCAGCTCAGCAGCTCTTTCCCAAAAAAGCTCGTACTGTCTGCTTAATTTCCTAGGCCCCATGGCTTTATCCTCTTCCACTCTGACAAGGATCGGGTTGTGATCCGAGCACGGGGAAATCAGATGTTCAATCCTGGCATGACCAAACATGTCCCTCCACTCATCATCCGCCACAGCTCGGTCAAGTCTCACCTTGACATTCCTGGTTCCAGATCTTCTATTGTCATATGTGAACGGTACACCGGAGTACCCCAGATCCATCAGACCACAATTATACAGTGTATCTCTGAAGGCCCTCATTTGCTATTCAGGGCGCGGACACGCTGACAGATGTTCACATTGCCAAAGAGACTCATTGAAATCCCCCATGACCAACCACGGCAGGGCAGATTTGCTTCGCATATTACACAGCTCAGCCCAGACCTGACCTCTATCCTCAGTCCGCGGCTCACCATATATACAAGACAGCCTCCACTGAGGAGCATCAGAGGAGACACGGATATAAACATCAATAAAGTTTTTATTCAGGGAAATTACATCGACATCGAACTGCTCATGCCAAAATAGTGCCAGACCCCCACTCGTACCCTCACTATCAACTCCAGCAAAATCCGACAAACCTAAACGATTACGGAGGCGGCGACTAACTTTATCTTTATTCTGCCTCGTCTCACACAAAAACACTAACTGTAGCTGCAATTTTTAGGAAAAACCTACCAGCTCACGAACTGTCGTGGTATTCCCCCGTCCACGACAGTTCTAGGCCAGAAAATTCATGGCTCCTGACGGAGCTCATCAGGCTCCGTCAGTTCGCCAGCGGCCCCAAGGCTGGTCGCACTCCCATCCTCCTTAACGCTCCTCTGTGTCCCATCTCTAGTGTGCTTTGTCTTCTTGGCAGTAGGTGCCTCCACCTCATCTGGGAGCACCTCATGGTTCTGCTGCTCTTCCGCTTCTTTCTCCTCTATCGGCAGCTGTATGTCCTCTTCCGCGTACTCCCTTTTCTTCCCCAGGATCAATTCCTTTGCCTCCAGAAAGCTTCCGGGCGCCCGTGAAGCCGCAGCCCATCTCTTCTTTTTCAGCAACTTCTTCCTCAGCATTTTTTCCTTCTGCATACCAGACTCGTGCGGCGCTTGATTTGGCAGTGGATTGTTGATGCCAACCTCAGTCTGGCCCAGTGTCAGTCGTGCAATATCTCCATCCCCGTCTCCTGCTTCTTGCTGACCCACATCCTCACGAACTGAGAGTTTGTCCACCGCCTTCGTCATCCCCTGCACCACAGCCACAATGTTCGCACTGGCATTACGTACTTGGAGAGTAGCAAACAATAAACCGAGATAATCAAAGATGCCCGTGTCCCTACCCCATAACCGACCGTGGAACAATTGACCAGACGACGCAACGCAACGCAATGCAAGGGGCGTGGCCCGGCCGGCCGAAGAAGCTAAGCTAGCGAGATGTCATCACTTTCGCGTTCGCACGTACACGCGCGCGCGCGTCCGGCTTTTCTTTACCCGGTCATACAAAGCTTGCGCGGCTCGTTGACCAGCTTAATTAGCTTTGCTAGCACCGTAAAAAAAAAGCTCGCTAGCTACCGCCGGCCGTTTCCGGCACGTCCTGATCGGTGTGGCGTGGTGCGTACGTACATGGGCATGCTTAGTTTCCAAGCTTCTTTCGTCAAACCAAGGCATGCGCACCCATCCATCAGCCGTATATATTGTCCGTTCCCCAGACGTCAATCCGGTAGTGAGTAGTGACATGTTTGGCGAGAGTGGATAGATGCGCGTGGCCGGCTTTGGTTGCATGCTTGCTGGCTCTCGCCATCCACCGCGAATTCTTTTTTCCTGCGGATATCGTTGCGGCGCCTGCCTAAATATGTGTCTAGTTGATTTCCAAGAAAATAAATACAAATGCGTCGACTACGTTCTCCTTTCGGTGCCAGCTGTAAATTAACTGGGCAAAACCGGGCTCATTTCTGTCGCGTCTTTTTCTCGTTTCGAACCACTTTGGATATATGACAAATTGACAGTTACCGGCGCTTATATCGCCATCGCAAGACCTCTTTGGCATATTCTAAAAAAAAATACCTCTTTGGCATAAACTGAAGGCACACGATTATTTTTTTGGATAACAAGCATTTCATTGATACATCAAGCTGATCCACGGTATTAAAGTACTCCCTTTGATCCGAATTCGTTGACGCAGGCACTTCACAAAAACTTCCTCCCTCCGGCCGGCCGTCGCGTCAAGCTTTTCGGATCGGTGGGAGTATTAAACTATACCGGCCCCGGTACTGTAGCTATATGATCGATGACAAAGCATGGAGAATGATGAGGACTTGGTCAACATGGATGCACCCGCTGCCCCTACACCTACTATCGCGCCTTTGGAAATTCAAGGGAGACTCACTAGAGCTCGTGCACGCCAACTTAAGTATCAGGTATTCACGTTTCTAGGTACTATGGGTAATCTAAATGAGATTATGATGATGCCTGAATCATATGCTCTTATGTTGGTTAGGAACGAAAGACCAAGCCAACATGAGGGATTGGAGCGAGTCCATGTAACAACCTAGCCCATCTTAGAATCAGGAACCTGGCCCTTCTTCCACCTCCCACTCCATATAAGACCAGTCACAACCTCTTTTTGATGGTTTGGTTTTGTTTAAAACAAGTTAGCCGTTGCTGCAACTTTCGAGATTCACTGTAGTGCTCAACGGCCTACTACAGAACCGCTATCGGAACCACGCCTTGTTACTCGTCTCCTTTGGACTATTGTATTTCATCTATATTCGCAATTTTAGATTGTCTCATCTTGATTCTTGAATGATTGATTGCTAGCAGGGATCGAACTTCGTGTGCAGGTTGACGGCGCCTTCGTTTTCGTCAATAACCACAGGGAGTTGGTTCCACCATTGCTATGCCACATCGTCTTGTATACAGTTAGTCGGGTCGTGACAGTTTACCACCGCCCAAATCAAAAGTTATCTATCTCACCGAAAGATCGGGCCTCCCAACGGACTCCATCAGAGAATGCACACAACCATTGATTACACTTGCTAGCACTAGCAGCTAAAGGATGAAGAGCAGGGAAACAAAAGCCATGGGCCCATGAGAAATAAGACAAATAACCATAGCCTTCGTCTTCGAGATCACAATCACCCCGCACATCCTAGCTTGCATGGTGAAACTACACGATAATCCTCTTCCATGGGGAATTAGCATGGCTATTTCCATGCCGTCGATGCACACTAAGCAAGCAGGACTTTGGCGGCTGCAATCTTTAGCAAAGCCCAAACAAACCAGCCCATTTTTTTTTTTTAAAAAGCAAATTGTCCCAGCCCAATGCAACGCAACATCGTCCATCTTAAAATTTTGAAAATTGTAAAAAACAAACCTTAAAGTCTGTCCTTGAAAATTTGGAAGTTAGAATAACGGAACCACATCTGAAAATATTTGAAAGTCCGCCCAAATAAGTGAAACTTCCATCCTAGAAAATTTGGCAGTTCGTCCAATATATTTGGAAGCCCATCCTAGAATTTTGAAAGTTTTTCAAAATAGAAAGAATGTTTGTCCAAAAAAATTCAGGTTAAACCTATTTTTCTGATTGCTTTGATCCTTTCATTATTGGAATTCTAGTAGGGAAACAGAAGTTCCAAAGCAATGGAATATAAGTCAAGTCGATCAATTTGGAAGATCCAACTTCCTTGAAAACAAAATACATAACTCCGAAGTGGGTCATGCCTTTTGGAGAGCCCTTCATTATGTGAGAGTTTGTCAACATTTTGTTGAATGCCCATCCATAATTTTGAAACTTCACGCTTCTTAAAAGAAATTGACTGTCCGCCTTAATTTTTTAAAGTTTGCAGAAAACTGAAAGGCCATCCCTAAAAATTTGTTTAGGGAATTTACGCTTTCTTATTTTAGAAGAATCAAAAATGGGAAAAGAGGAAAACCCGAGGAGGCTAAGGCTGGTCTCAAATCACGTTCACTCGCTGGGGAAAAACAAGAGAAACATGAAAAAAAAAGAATCGTACGGCTGGTCAGGATGTGCCGCCACGCTACTTTGCACGAGGAGCTCCTTAAAGTATATAGCCGCTTCCTAAACTACATATTCTACAACCAAAGAAGAAAGAACGAATGCCGATCACTGCACCTTGCAAATTGAGTCACTAGGTCTTATTGAACCAAATTCGACCGCAATCGTGGTGCGTCTTATGACGTTCACATTCCAAGCTGTTCAATTGAAGAGACGAGGGACACTAGATAACGGAGTGAACTTTGAACCGCGCCTCCAAACCCATCGCCTAAGCGGCAAAAAATACTCATAGGCTTATTTCTTTACACAAAAGGAACCTAGTGTGGAGGCAATGTCATAACATGACGACAACTCCAAAAACGTGATTGGAGCCAAATTCTCATATCAATGTTTTCACCCAATGTCGATGCTCGGAGATGAGCACTAGTCTTGTGTCAAATTGCAACCAACCACACTGGTAAGAACATCGACCGCCTAACAATATGTGGAATGTTTTTATCAACGAGCTTTTGTATGCGCTATGCAGTGCATTAAATTCAATATGGTATCGAAGCTAAGATAAGAGTTCTTGAGGTAATCTATGAATAACCGGTGCTTGAGGAAAATCTATGAATTTGAAAGCAAGTGCTCACTAACTTTCTACTATGGTGGGAGTACTAAAGTGTTACGGAACAGAGCCACGGAAGGAGTAGATAGTACGGCGGTTTAAAATCGAACATCAATATTGCGCGTTAATTAGGACCGCATGCATGCTGACCAAATAACACGTTCGAATAGGTTGTTGTACCAGACATACGATTCTCATTTAGCGCGGCAAAGATCTAAATCAGTAGGTATACCCTAGATCACCGTGTACGGACTCGCAGAGACGCAGAGTATACCCTAATAATTAATTCCAGAGTCCCTGATCAGACAAGAGCTGCTGCCGCTACAACGCACTGGACGACTGTTGGGATAGATCTGATGGGCCGGCCGGCAGCTATCGCGCGTACGAGATCTCAACTATTTATGACCGTGTCTCTCGCCGTCGACAGACGCCAGGGATCGACGGATGGTTTACGTACATGTACTATTAATTGTGCGTACAGTACGCGATCTTCTACTGCGAGGAGGAGCACCCAATCGATATGACGCGCACCGACTGTGGATCCAAGGATCATAATTCTCCACCGCTCTACGTACTCTAATTCCCTCCAGGCTCCAGTCGTCTGTAACCACCAGCAACTACTGCCGCAATGCATGTGCCATACGACAAGATCTGTATGTACCGAGTACTATTTCTGACCGGAGACTGCTCTGCTTGTATTTTAGTCGCTAACCGCGTCACATTGATACACTTTCAGTTACGATACATGTACATGTACATGTACATGTACAGCTTTGACACTGGTAGCATGCTTAGAAGTATCTATTGGTTTTCAGCAGTACCACATGGCATACGTGGATAGCAACACAGTAGAATGGATAGGAAAAAGAATGGAAATCTGCAATTAACCATAGGTCTCTTGAGAATAGGTCTCTTTCTCAAGAAAGATTGGTCAATGATTATTAATCACGCATAAGTCTCACTGGTACGTACTGGCCGGAGTACCATACAGAGAATGGAGAAAGAAAGAACTCTCGTTCAGTCGTCGTTCTTCACTCGATTTACTGCAGCTCCATGTTTGAGACCTGCTGAGCTATTTATAACGTCCTGCTGGCTGTTTTGCCGATGTGGTAATGTATCATCAATGAAAAAGTATGAAAGCATTCTCTTCTATTCGTGAGCAATCAGCATCGGCTTAGCTGATGGTGAGAGATATTGGCCCAAACGACATCACCCTCAAATCTCATCATCTCACAGTGTCGCAATGTCATAATAGCCAGGACGTACGTACAGCTAAATGAAGCAATGCATCAATTGGACAGAGAGCCATTTCGTGCATGTCTGTCTCCTTTTGCCAGATCTCAGATCTCCTTTATTTCGTGATCAATTCCTCATTCGATCACTTCAGTCCAATCTCACCAGTTCTCTCATCACTCGATAACTTCAGTCCAATCGATCTCCAATTCCCTCATCACTCGGTCACTTCAGTCCAATCGATCCACTCGAAAGAGGCTCCATCCCTTGTCCAGGTTAACTTGCTCTTATATTTCTAACTAACGTCTCATTTAACGCTTTAACTGTCCCAACCCAAAGCGTACGTTGCCCCCGACGGCTGCTGGTCAATCGATCGATGCAGATAATCAACAACCCTCGGTAGCCATGTGTGCTCGATAGACTGTCCCATTAATTAAGCCTTTGCATCGTTGCACTTCCTATGTCTTACAACGTGACGTATAGTTGAACCAACCAGTCTTTTCGATCAAATCCTGTCCCAGATCGACCTAGTTATTTAATTTACTTACATTTCCTGCGTGGCTTAATGTCCCGGATAATCTATTACAATATATTAAATTGTAATCGGTGGTGATGGGTGGGTGCCGTTGGTCGGTGTTGGTCGGTCAACTTCGTTAAAATTACAATCAATATGCTACTGCCCCTTATTTTCTTTCCCTCCAGCCTTATTCACGATTTCAGTAGCAGAAATTCTACGGTTTAGATTTAGCAAAAGTTATCGTACAGTCCAAATTTGTCACAACATAATACGAATAGTCCTAAAATAAATCAATTACTCCCTCCGTTTCTAATTAATTGGCGCCGGCTGTTTTGCAAAAAAAAATCCTGTAAATTTTCAAAATAAACCTGCAGTCCACGTTCTATCGGAACTTTTGCGAAAAAATTCCTGTTATTTTTCAAAATCAACGCGCAGTCCAAGTTTAATTGAAGACGTGGACTGCAGGTTTAATTCAGAAATTTACAGTTTTTTTTTCAAAACAGCCGGCGCCAATTAATTAGGACGACTAATTAATTGATTCTCAAAAAATTAGCGATGTTTATCTCCCTTTGTTTTAGCCACTCAATGGTGTTGTAACCGCGTGTAGTGTGGTTCCTTCTTCTTTGATCGATAACGCAACCACCAGGTTTGCTTTCTAGGGAACAAATAATAATAATCCCTTCGCCAATTCCCGTTTCTCGATGGTTGAAAATATGTACGCTTGATTTGTCATCTGTATGCACAAACAAAATCAATGACCGATTCCGTCACTATGGGCGTGTTTGGTTTCACTGCTGGGGCTTGGCCCGCACCCGAGCTGCAAAAAACGGACCGTTTGGTTTCCCTGCTTGCACCTGAGCCTTGCACCCGAGCTGAAAAAAAAGGGTCCTCAGCCCGTTTCTTAGCTGCAGCTTCGTCGTCCTCGCGTCTTCTCTCGCTCTCTCTCTCGCTCGCATCTTCCCGCGCGCCGCCCCTTCTGGCCACCTGCGCGCCGCCTCCTTCGCCACCCGTGCGCTGCCCGCGCCGCCGCCCCCTCCGCCGCCGCCGGCGCGCTGCTCTGGCCCCTCCTCTCCCGAATCCCGCCGCCGGCCTAGCTCCTCTTCCGAATCGCGTCGCCGACCAAGCTCCACTCTAGAATCGCGTCGCCGGCTGAGATCCACTTCGAATTCCGCCGCTGGCCGAGCTCCTCCTCAAAACCAGCCGCCGGCCAATTTCTCTACAAATCCCGCCGCCGGCAGCCATCTACTGCTCCTCCTCATCCCCCAAGCTCCGCCCCACCTCGCAGCAGCGTCGCCCTGGCAGAGGAGCCTCGGCACCGCTCGCTCGCCTTGCCTCTCCGATCCGCTCGCCGGCTGCCGCCGCCCGCATGCAGCAGATCCAAACAGGCCGATGCAGAGCAGACTCGCAGCCCCCGTGCATGCATCCAGCGTGCTGTATCCTGGCTGCGATGCAGTCGCTGGGTCTCAGGGAAACCAAACACGCCCTATATGTCCAGATCTAGCCGTTGGGAAATGAATCCATTGATGCCGGCCGCATTGATGCCTCTTGTCGAGTTTCACGGTCAGCTAGGTAGTACTCCACACACGAGAGCTACTATATGGTCACTAGCTAGCTAGTCTGTGGCCCATGCAGGCATGCATGCATAGTAGCTAGATAAACGAAATGATTTCACCTGCAAATTATCAGACCGGGGCTATCTAGCTAGTACTCCTATACTCGTGCGTATACGTCCAACGGCCGGCACTATGCAGGCGTACGTGCATATGCAATTGCATGAGTCCAAATTAAGCAAGTCGATCACGTACATATACTCGATCCTTCCACGTACGATGGCTCCAAATCAATTCGAAAAAGCCAAATAATGCACGTATGCACACGAGTCACCTTCATAATGCCCTAGTGGAAGGTGCACGGCGAAGGAGGAAGACAACTCGGCCCCGCCGGTCAATATATACACAGTTTCTGTCAATCATGTACGTCCGGACGACTTCTGTACGCGTCACAATTGTGTGCTAGCTCTAGCTCGGTTTATCCTCTAAATTTGGTGGGAAAATTCGGGCCACCCTGGGCGGTGATGCGTCAATTGCTGCAGAGGAGAATCAGATGCATCTACACTTACGCATGGGCGGGCGTACATGCACGGCGCCAAGCATCGATCCAAAAGCTAGTCTCCAACGAATCTTATCCATCTATGGGTTCTCATTTCTAACTTCCAAGGATATGTGGATAACGTACGTAACCGGCGTGTGCACGGGGTCTTTGGCTTGTTCGAACGCGCGACAAGTCGGCTAATTAAGATATGTGAGTGCATGATAGCTAGAGAGAGACGTGCTTCGTCGTTTACAAATAGCCAAACCGCCGGCCGATTCCCTCAATTTCCTGGTCACGTTTTTCTTTTTTTAGGGGATCCCAGTCACTTTGTGCGGTCGACGATAATGTGCAAGAGGAGAATGCCAACATCCTTTGGTTAGGAAATGATGACGAAGATGGCCAACGGAAATTGGGTCCCGCTATACCACGCTCCTCGACTTCAGATGGGCCGACCACAGGCGCAGCCTACTTGTAGATGGGCCTAAGTCCGTCTCTACATTCTACGAGTAAGAAGAGACTTCCCTAAAAAAAACTTGTTTAAAGAGACTTATTATTATCTGTTACTGCCATTGTTTGCCTGGTAAATTTCTTAATCATCATTGTTTTCTAGCTGACATAGACATGTACTACTCCCTCCGATTCATATTAAGTGTGTCTTGGATTTAATCAAAGTTGTGCTAACTTTGTACTAAATTCAAGTCACTTAACTTTATACTAAATTCAAGACATTTATTATGGATCAGAGGGAGCGTTAGTATATTACACTACTTACACATAGGTTGTTAGAAAGACATGATTAATCAACTCCTTACCCAGTATATCTAGAAAAGTAGAAGTAATCAATCGCACAACCCCTAGAAGTACAGATATTGAGCTAAATTTGTTTGTTTGTGTTGTTGTTGTTGTCGAACAACACTCAGAGTATGGGGTACCAATGCTCGATGGCAACGCGTAAAGTAAGTGGGCGTATACGACAGCCTTATGGCGAAGGTTGTCGTATACTTGGATAATATTGACACGACGATATTTTTGAATAGGTTCGGTTGACCCTGCAGGTGCGACTTAATCCTATTTAGGAAAACTTCGAGGGGGTTGATAGCACGGCGCTTGGGCCGAATGGGTCTTCCCAATTCATCTTTAGCGAGAGATTCTTCGGGACCGTCTCGTACTTAGACCGAACGGGTCATTCCAAGTATCGAGGTTAGGATACCCTCGGGATTCTAACCCAACCCTTTCTAGATCGAGCCCGTGCTAACCTTAATTAACACAGAGCCTCAAGACTAGAGAACCCAAGAGGGTTTCCTCGAGCCCGAGCCGACCTTAGTCGAGAACGGAGCCTCGAGAGCTAACGCTAAAGGGAGCACTCTAGCCCTATCTCCTTGAGTTTATTCAAGTTGGGGTGAATGTTTACATCCCACCCATGAGGGTGGTAGTTATAGGCTAGGGCTACACGATAAATGACCATGACCACCCATGAGTCAATTAATATGGGACGGAGGGAGTAGAAGATTATGACTAATCGAGCTTAGCTTAGCACTTTATACTTCCACGGCCCGTAAATAAAACAGCGAAAACTAAAGTTGAAAGGTCGTCACAGTATGTCACGTTTGGTACTATTGTTGCTCTCGACAACAGTTTGAGTAAGAGGTGCAAAAACTCGATGGCACAAGTGCGAGTATGAAAGTAGGGCGTGTACGCCGGCCTTATAGCGAAGGTCGTCATACACTAGGACAAGTTGACACGTCGATATTTTTTGAATAGGTTCGGTCGATCCTGCGGGTGTGACCTAGTCCTATGTTAGGAGAGCCTTCGAGGGGATCGTTAGCCAAAGCGTTTCGGGTCGATCGAGACTCCCCGAATCACTTAGCGAGAGGTCGAATGGGGCCGCCTCGTACTTGTGCCGAACGATACTTCCCAAATAGCGAGGTCGAGATACCCTTTGGACTCTAACCCGATTCCATCTCCTTCGGGCTCGGGCCGAACGAGGCTTCCCGAAATCCCGAAACTAGAGCTCCTCTCAAAGAGCCTCTCTAACCCTCTCCCCTTGAGTTTATTCAAGTGAGATTGAATGGTACATGCCCCCATGGGGGGTAGTTATAGCCTAGGAGTCCATGAAAAAATACCATGGTACCCTCGGGGGAGAGAGAAAAGTGGGAGCAAAATGGCAAAAGTAGCCTCTTGGTTCATAACTTTTGTGCACCAAGTGGGAAAAGTGGGGCTTGATCCATGGTCCACCATGGACTAAGGGCCCCCTCCTCACACCTTTCTTGTCCCCTACTCAAGCTCAATTTTCCCTTTGACCATGGCATGAGAGGCTTGACTTGTTCACTTGTCCTCCCTTGCATGTAGGATTGACCATGCCACGTTGGCGCCTTGACTTGTGTTGAGAAATGTTGACTCACTCGTCGCCACGTAGGATTTACGACCCGGCCCATATAAGGGTTTTATTTTACTACAATAGTAGCCCACTTGAGCGGGAGGCATTATGAATGCCTTCGGGTCAATCGTCGTGAGAGACTCCTGAGTTCTTCCCTTCATGAGAGGCCGAGGTACTTTGGTAGCTTTCCTGCAAAAAAGGAGCCTTGGAGGTGTTTCAGGGAAATTCCATGCCTTCGGCGATCTTCTTTGAGAGAGATCGAATTTCGGGGGGTATTTTAGCAAAAACCGAGACCCTAAGGGTCTCTCTGCGAGAAAACCGGTGTCCCGAAGGACCATTTTGCGAAAATCAGGGACCCCGAGGGTCTCCTCGAAATTCCTGAGGACTCATCCGTAATTTCCACGAATTTTTGTGCTTCTCCGCAACTCTTCCGAACTCAGTCGGCCGCGTCCGCCAGCTGGGCTAGCCACGCGCGCATGGGCGCGAACTGGGCCGTTTTCAGGTGAGCAGGCTTCCTTCCCTTTCTTCTTTCCTCTTTTTTTTTACCTGGGCTGATTTTGGGCCGCTTTCGGGCCGCGGCCCAGCCGGGCCCTGTACCGGTTCGCTGGGCGTTATGGAGATCGGACGGCTGGGAGGGATCCTCAGCCCTAGATCGGACGGCTGGGAGGTCTTCTTCCTCCTCGGTACGGGAGGGAGGGACCGTTGCCTCCTTTCGCCTTTAGCAGGCGCCCGATCGTCATTGGAGGTGACGCCGGCGAGGCTGGGACGCCGGGCCCACGGGGGAGGCGCCCTCCTTTGGCTAGGCCAGCCCCCTTTTGGGGAAAGGGGATGCTCCCCTTGCCCGTTCTTCCCCCTCTTTGTCTTGTTGCACTCTGACCAAGGACGGCGAGGTGTCGACCTCGGATTGGCCGGCGCGGATGCCAAGGACGCCCTTGGGGGCCTATAAAATGGAACCAGGGGTTCATGGGGGAGCTCCACACCGGCCTTGTCTGATTTCTCCGGCGCCGAAGCCTCGTTCGGCGGCGTCCGAGACTTCTGCGGGGCTTGGTGTTCTAGGGAGCTTCATAGGTGCTTAGCCACCTCTTTGTTGTCACGGCAATCGTCTTGGCCGCCGAAGAGCCACTGCGGAGGCTCGTCGTCGTTGAGGCTTCGTGGGGACGAGGTGTGCGTGCGAGGCCACTTGGAGCGAGGTGTAGGCGTTGCCTTCAAGTCTTCCCGGGAGACCGCCACTGCCGGCCAAGCCTTCCCTGCTCGTGTGAAGGTGAGAGAGGCGACGCCACGTCGGTCGTGGCGCGTTTGGGCTTCGGTAGGCCCTTCGGGCATTTCGTCGAGCGCCTTTGGTGCGAGTCATGGCGGTCTTCGAGTGACGGAGCGTCGGGGCGCTTGGCGCGGCGGGCATGGTCAGGACGTGGGCAGGGCGCGCCGGGGCTTCATCACGGGTCGAGCTTGCCTGTCGTTCGTGCTCCGGACATGGGCGGCACGCACGGGAGCGAGCTTGGAGTCGGCCGGCACGGTGCGGGCGCGCGGCCATGGTTGACGCGTTGCCAGGGCGTGCGCGCGGGGTGGCTGTACGCGCACTCGGAGCGGGTAGGCCCGACGCAGCACAGGCACGGTGCACGGGAGTGCGCGTTGAGCGGCACGGGTGCGCGGAGTGAGGCGCGTAGGCGCGGCCGTTGTGTCGCTAGGGCGCATGTGCATGGCGCTCAGGAGCACGCACGGGCGGGTGAGTGTCGCGCGGCAAGGTGTGGACGCGCACGGTGCGATGCGCGGGGGCGCGAGTGGCGTGTGGCATTACGCCGAACATCTGGAGGGCGTGGCGTTAGTCTGCCCACCCTGTGCCTTCCTTTTTTTTTGCAGTGGGCGGGCCGAGGCCTTTGGCCCGAGAGGCTTGGCCTGTCTTTTTTATCCCCACGGGCCGAGCGGCGCAGGAAGCTTGGCTTCCCCTTTTTTGCTAGTCTCTTTGAGACTCCCATATTCCCATAACCATTGTCGAATTTTTGTTCGTGTAGGCGAGATGGCGGGACCCGAAGCCGAGCTCACGACCGAGAGGGGGCCTTCCAAAGGGTGCGCGGCAGAGCGAGCGGCAAGCCAGCCGCCGAGGAAGAAGAAGGTCGCCTTTCGTCCGCGTGGGGATCCTCCGGTGGTCCCGACGGATCCGATGGAGGCCGGTTGGGCTCAGACTTCCTTCTCCCGTCTTCGGCGAGTCCCGAGGACCTTGTTCAGCTGGAGGAGGCGGGATACTTCCCCAAGGAGGATGGTATCTTGCCCGATGGGCAGGAGTTCAAGCTCGACCACAAGCGGCGTCTAGGGTGCATCGTGGTGTTTTCGGCTTGGTTCCATGCCGGCTTGTGTGTGCCCGTCCACCCCTTCCTGCTGGAGTTCTTGGAGACGTATGGCATCGAGTTGGCCCAGCTCCAACCTTCGGCGGTCGTGAAGTTGAACGTGTTCCGCTGGCTGTGCGAGACGGCGCTTCAATAGGAGCCTTCGATGAAGTTTCTGCTGTTCTACTTCACCGTGGAGGTGAGAGAGTCGCTCACTCCTGACGGCTTTACCCTAAGCGCCTTTGGTTCGGTGAACCTAAGGCTTCGTTCCGGCTTTGGAGACGACTTTCTTCTCATGCCGGGGAGGAGCACGATGAAGTTGTTTGACAAGTGGGAGTACCAGTGGTTTTTCCTTCGGGCTTCGAAGACGCGTCTTCGACACTCAGGTGATCTTCCTCGACACTCGGGGGCTGGAGGCCTCAAGGAGGTGCCTCACCCAGGCGAGCTTCGGTCGACCGACCTTTGTAAGGTGACCAAGATCAAGGAGGTGTCCGCTAAGAGGAGCTTTCACGACCTTATGGAGGAGATGGTGATGGGGGGCGCTTCATGATGAGGAGCCGCCCGAGGTCCGAGCTTGGGATTCCTCGGTCTTTTCGCCCTCCGCAGTCCGTCACCGCGCGTGACTGTCGCTCCCTTTTTCCTTTCGGGCCTTGGTTGTTTTTCCCTTGCGATGGTACTTAAAAACTTTGGCTTGTCTCTTTTCAGCGACGTTTTCCGAGGAGAGGGCGGCTCTGTGGGCCGCGTAGCTGATAGGCACGTATGGTAGGCCGGAGCACCGTGGCTACGAGACCAAGATCAGCGGCAGGGGATGTCACAATATCATCGCGAAGTGCTTCGGGAAGATAGTGCCAATGCGACAGGATCCGAAGTTCAGGCGCCTCCTTCGAGTGGGCGATCGCTATTCCCGCTTAGCGACACCGTCGATGCTGGCAGTCGGGTCCAAGTTGCGGGACACTTGCGGGAAGGTGAAGACGGGGACGGCGGTGTTGGGCTTGGCGATGTCTGTTTCATCGGTCCCCAAGATACCTCGTCCGTCGAGTGGATGCAAGAGGAAGGCTCCCCTGACTCCTTCCCCTTCTTACGACTACGCCCCAGCGGATTCGGCGGATCCCGTCATGGGTGAGTCGAGGTCTACTTTGAGGGTGTCCTTGGACCTACACATGAAGGGTAAGATTGGACTTGAGCACGTGCTTCCTCCTTTGAGCCACGAGGTTGAGGCTTTCACTCGCGAGACAGGGCTTCGGCTGCGGGAGCGACTCGGTGGTGGAGTTGTTGACCGGAGCCAGTGGTGCGGGTTTCCCGGTGTTCTCCATCGGTCGCGAGCGTCCCGAGGAGGAAGCTGTGCCTTTCTCTTTGGCTACGTCGCTCTTCTTTGAAGATTCTGACATGGTTTCCTTGGTTTGTTTTCTGGTGCGAGGGTCGCGGCTCCCGAGGTTCCCGAGGGCGAGCCCCCAACTCAGGGACGAAGAGCTTCCGACGACCGAGGATGGGGTGAGAGACCCTCTCGTGACACTAGAGCTGGTGAGCGTCCGTGACATGTCTCCCACGGTCCTTCGGTGTTGCTTTTGGTCTAACTCCGTCTTCATTGTAGGTGAGGGGTTTGGTCGAGGGCGTGGGCGCCCTTCCTGCCCTCAAGACTCAGGTGGGGGCGCTTTCTGCCGCTTTGGACGTGGAGATGTCCAAGTCTACCCTTGCTTTCAGCGAGTTGGCTTCGGAGAGGGTGCGGCGCGAGGCCGTGGAGGCCGAGCTTTCCCGCGTTTCCGCGGAGCTCGAGGCCATGGAGGCCAAGGCTCGGCTCGCTGAGGAGCGTCAAGCGGACAAGATTGCGAAGACTCGTCGAGTTGAGGAGGACTTGGTGGTGGCCAACCTTGATAGGGAGCACGCTCGAGCGGAGGCTGCTTCCTTCAAGGTGGAGTTGGCTGCAGCGAGTGACGGCTCGATGCTCGCTCCTCGTGCTCGCCCTCCTTCGGATCGTCGTCCCGAGGTGGTTTCGCTTTTACTTGCTCAGGACACTGAGATTCGGGAGGACACTGAGATTCGGGAGACGCTGACTTGCTTGAGGAGCGTTTCCCAGCCGGACCTTCCTCCATGTCACAAGGTGGATGAGGTGAGCAGGGTGCTTCCTTCTTGAAGAAGTGCCTCCTGAGTATGGGTGCTCGACTTGTTTCGTCGGCGGTTGCGGCAATCCTGGACGGCGGTGCCGGGATGAGCGGGCTTGAGGGTGAGATGTCTCACGGGGCAAAGAAGTTTCTGGCTGACCAGGGTGCTCCTCTTCGTGCTCGGGCTCGACGATTCGTGCGTTGCCTTGAGCCCGCTCTTCAGGAGGGTGATGGTGAGGCATGAGCCTCGTCGCCCTCAAAGGTGGTGATGTACCTCAGCTGCTTACTTATGCGATGTTGCATATCTCCACTTGACTTAGCCTCATGGTTAGCATGTTTAGGCTTTTGGTCGTAGAGGTTGTAAGGCGGCTTTTTTGTTGTGTTTCATGCTTTACTGTGTAGTCAACATTATCGGAAATGTTAACTTAGCTCAACATGTATTTCTCATGTTTCACCATGTAGTCGACATTATTGGAAATGTTAACTTAGCTCAGCATGTATTGCTCAACATGTGTTTCTCGGAGTACTATATTTCCTTCTTGTGAAGTACTATATTTCCTCAGTTTATACAGCTCGCGATCGTTCGCTATGATTACACTTTTGTGTCATCAATTGTTGTCGTCGTTGGGACACGAATTGGCTTCGGTGCTTTAGGCCATGGTTACGAGCCATGGGTCCTAGTACCCTTGTGAGGGTCGCTATCGATATGCCGGTAGTGATCCGGACATTTCGACCTGCCGTTCGGAAAATTTCATGCGGAATTTTCCCTCTTCGGACTTCAGGAAGCTATGCTTTCCCACGATTATTATGGAGTCTTAACCCGGTTACTATCATGCAGGCCCGAGGTAAGTAAGCTCATGCATAACTCGCTTATTTACGGTTCCCCTTAAATGCGTTTTAAGGAGCTTCCGGCCCTCGTGGGACTTGGTTCTACTTGGTGGATGGCCTCGAGGCACGCTAGGATCCACAAAGGAACAAGTTGCTAGTAGCGACCTATGTCCATGGACATTTTTAGAGGAAGCTCGGGCCAACGGAGGCCTTTCTGCGCTCCTTGATGAGCGGCACAGGGGCAGCGGCTCTTTTACGATGATGAGTCGTGTGACTATCTCGTGTCACTCTTAATTTTTCCTCAAGGACTTGCTTTATTGATCCTTACTTCCTTGTCTCAAGGTATGACCCGATGGGCACTTACAAGCCTTATGTAGACGCGGCCTCGTTGGTGCTTACGATCCCTCGAAGTTTCGTACGAAAAAGGCCGGTTGGGCGCTGATGATCTCCTTTTGGGAGCAGCAAGGATTGTCCTTGAAGGTCCTCCTTAGGCGTAGAAACGCCGGAGCTTGTTTCTTTTGCAGGCATGGACAAGGTTTTGCCCTTTCATATTCACGAGGTGGTATGCACCATTTTCCAATACTGCGGCGATGCGGTATGGTCCATCCCATTTAGGGTCGAGTTTGCGCTGGAGCTTTGGTCGACATTCTTTTTCAGCACGAGATGTCTTTCGAAGAAGGCTCGTTCCCGCACTCTTGTGTTGTAGAAGCGTATGGCGCTTTGCTCGTAGACGGCGTGCCTCATGAGGGCTTTGTCACGAGCTTGTTCCACAAGATCGACGGCCGTTTTGTGATGCTCTTATTTTCGATGAAGACAATTGGGGTGGATTCTTGGAGCCTTTTGACCCGAGGTGAGCGGAACTCGACCTCGGCGGGAAGAACTGTTTCGGCTCCACACACCAAAGAGAATGGTGTTCGGCCCGTGGAACGGCTTACGGAGGTGCGTATGCCCCAAACCACGCTAGCGAGTTCATCTCCCCATGCTCCCCTTGCTTTGCTAACCGTGTGCTCTATCCTTCGGCGGAGTCCTTGGAGAATTAGTCCATTTGCCCTTTCGCATGCGCCGTTGCTTTTGGGGTAAGCTACGGATGCGAAGTGCAGCTTGATCTCAAGGCATTCACAGAATTTGATGAATTCCGCATAGTCGAACTGTTTGCCGTTATTCACGGCTAGCTCTGGCAGGACGCCATATCGGCATATGAAGTTTTCCCAGAAATTTTTTTGGATGGCCTATGACGTGATCTTGCCAAGCGGCGTTGCTTCTATCCATTTGGAGACGTAATCAATCGTCACCACGAGGTACTTGCAGCCCCCGTTGCATGTGGGGAAAGGCCTGAGAAGGTTCATTCCCCAGCGTGCAAATGGCCATGTTATCGGGATGTTCTTCAGGAAAGTCACGGGCGCATGGATTGACTTAGTCATTTTCTGGCAAGCTTCGCATTTCCGCAATATGGTGATTGCGTCTTGCACCATGGTGGGCCAATAGAATCCCTGACGTAGGGCTTTTGCCGTGGTGGCTCTTGGCGCAAGATGGTGGCCGCATATTCCTGACTGGATTTCCATGAGGAGCTCGGCTCCTCGGTCAGGAGTTATGCATTTAAGCAATGCGGCCGCTCCTTTCTTGTATAGGATGCCGTCGAGGAGGACGCACATCTTGGCTTTTTCTAGTAGAGTTTTGGTGCTTGGGCCTTCCGTTTCTTCGTCCACCTCGCCTTTGAAGGCGCGGATAATCGGTGTCATCCAAGAGGGTGGAGTGTCGATGACCATGCTGGTCTTTGAAGCCTCGTCAAGGGCGTCGGCTTCTTCCTTTATGGATGGGGCGCGAATTACTTCGAAGAATGCACCGGGTGGCAGTGGTTCTTTAGAACCGGCCGTTCGGGCTAACCTGTCGGCCGGGTGATTTTCTCCTCGTGGAATGCGTCGCGCCTCCATGCCCAGGAAATACCGTTCCATCTTGCGAACTTCTTCGATGTATTTCTTCATCCTTTCATCAAGGCATTGATATGACTTGTCCATTTGGTTTATAACCGGTTGGGAGTCTCTTTGGATGAGAAGGCATCGAACTCCCATGGCCTTGGCCAATCGAAGTCCGAGAAGTAGCGCCTCATATTCTGCCATATTGTTGGTGGCATTGAAGTCAAGATGGGCGGCGTACTCCAAGATCTTGCCTTTGGGGCTGATGAGTATGACTCCAGTCCCCGCACCATCGAGGCGCTTAGAGCCATCGAACCTCATTATCCAATGTGGTTCAAGGGGTTCGGTCTTGGATGTGATTCTTCAGGCGCGACTAGTGGAGCGTGCCACTCGGCTACGAAGTCAGGCAGGACTTGGGATTTTTTGGCCATTCTCGCCGTGAGTTCCAACGAGAAAGGAGCCAATTTCGTTGCCCATTTGGCGATTCTTCCGGTGGCCTCCTTGTTGCCGAAGATTTCCTTGAGTGGGAAGGTAGTTGGCACCATGATGGTGTGGCCCATGAAGTAATGACGGAGCTTTCGAGAGGGCATGAGGAGGGCGTACGCGATCTTCTCGATCTGGATGTATTGACCCTTTGCTCCTCCTCCCAAAGCCTCGCTCACGTAGTATACCGGGTGTTGTGACCCATCTTCTTCCTTCACGAGTGCTCCACTTCGGCGACCGGGGTCGCGGCAAGGTACAGGAGCAAAGGCTCTCCCTGCTTTGGGCTCGTGAGAAGTGGAGGGGTCGACAAATAGGTCTTGAACTCTTCGAAGGCCACACTATAAAGAGTCGTAGGAAAATCCGTACTATAAAGAGGGAGTCCATTTGGGAACGCTTTGTGTGAATCAACTTCACGTACACAAATCTACTAAATTGCACCCACATAAAGCCTAAACCCAGTTTTGAGTTGAGAGTTGTCGTTATCCTGCTTTGCCTGTCAGACTTTTTTCAGAGATAGCTGGTATACCGCCTAATTAGCCGGAGGTTCTGGTGGGCGGAAGTTCTGCCCTGGTACCGGTCTGGTACTGAAACGCTACTGAAATCCTACTGCGTATAGCGGTAGGAGACCGGTAGCAGGGCGGAAGTTCTACCCCCTAGAACTTCCGGTCCACTACTAGCCTGGTACTGGTGTTACTGAAATGTGTCCTAACGGCTGGATTTTGATGGGGTATAAAAGGGGCTTCGTCCCCAACGGGTTTCCTTGACCGAGTACACCTAGTTCATCTTCATTCTCTCACTCAAGAACACCAAGAGCTTCAAATCTCGAGATCTCTCTCCCTACTGCATCCCCCAAGCCAACACTTTGAGGAAGGGTTGAGAAGAGCTCGATCTAGGGTTTCACCAAATCAAAAGTTGATTCCCCTCGTTTTCCTTGGTGGATTTTGTTACTTTTGGGATTTTGGGATCCCTACCCGAAAGGTGTCTCTTCAAGCACTCCAATCTTGTGAGGAGTTGTTTGAGGATTTGGGAAGGAGCCTTCAATTTAGTTATGGATTCGTGCCCTTCCCCTTGTTTGTAAAGGTTTGGCGTTCACCTTCAAGGAAGCCATTAGTGGAACTCACCTCTCCTTTGTGGTGTTGTGAGACCTCATCCCACCTTTGTGGTGTGGTGAGTTGGAGAATAGAGTGAGCCTTCGTGGCGTCTCTCCCTCTTTGGAAGAGCACTCCTCAAAACGGAGACGTGCACCGATCCCAATAGGTGGAACTCCGGTGAAATCTTCGTCTTCCCGTGTGGTATCATACTTGCCCCTTTACTTACTTGTTTTACTTCATTGCCTATACTTTGCTTTGGTTAGTGCTTCGGCTATTGCACTTCATACTAGGGTTGCATTCCTTTTAGAGAATTTAGTGAACCCTGGGATTAAGTGTTTGTATCTTTCAAGAAAAGAAAATTAAAAAGTAAAATTTGTTTGTCGCTTATTCACCCCCCCCTCTAGTCGACCATACCGATCTTTCAGCGAGGTCCTCCCTCGTCGCTTTCGTTGCTAGATGGGTCGCTTGGAGAATGATCTCGGCATTTTCTTGGAGGGTCGGAGCGTCGACGGGAATTCCTTTCGCCACCCGCACGGGCTCCGAATTCCGCCACTTGCTCGTTCCCATGCACGCTGGGGTCTCGTTCCCCGCGAGGCGTAGCTTGAGGTGGTACCTGGTTGCCACCTTGCTCGACCCCGACGGGGGAAGCAAGGGGCGCTTGCGGGGCACTCGCAAAGCGAGGTTGATGTTGAGCGTGTGCGACTTGGAGAGCGCCTTGCGGCGGAAGCCCCAATAAGGATGATACGAAGGAGCTCCATGTGCGATCGCGGCGAGCGCCAGTGGAGGTAATCCTGGGTTGGAGGGCTCGTAGGCTGGGATTCCTTGGTTTTCCGGCGTAGATCCTCCTGACGCCACATTGTTTCGTCTTGTAGGTTCCGAGGGAAGGGTCACTACCGGTTGTAGGGAAGGTGGCGCGAAGCCCATCGAGCGAGGCATGCCGAGTTCCGTGTCCCCTGCGGGGGTGGCAACCGTAGGCAGCTCGCCGATCCTTGCCACCACGTTGGTGAGTGTCGAGGGACTGCCTACGACGGTTTCGAGCACCTCGGTTCCTTCCGGGACGGCCAGTAGCAAAGGGGCGACCGCGACTTCCGTCGTAGCGACCATGCTGGCGGCGACGTCCGGGTTGGTGAGGACTCCTTTTTCCTCGGGAGCCTCGAGGCACTTGCTTTCTTCGTTTGCAACTGTATACACTTCACGGCAAGTTGGGGACCCGATGAAGTAGGCTTCGTCGGGGCCATTAAATCTTGAATTGCGGCGAGGGTTCCTCACGGTTGGCGCCACTGTTGTTGTTCTCGACAACAGTTAGAGTAAGGGGTGCCAAAGCTCGATGGCACAAGTGCGAGTATAAAAGTAGGGCATGTACGCCGGCCTTATAGCGAAGGTCGCCGTACACTTGGACAAGTTTACACGTCGATATTTTTTTAATAAGTTCGGTCGACCCTGCGGGTGTAACCTAGTCCTATGTTAGGAGAGGCTTTGAGAGGATCGTTAACCAAATCGTTTCGGGTCGATCGAGGCTCCCCGAATCACTTAGCGAGAGGTCGAAAGGGCCGCCTCGTACTTGGGCTGGACGAGGCTTCCCAAGTAGCGAGGTCGAGATACCATTAGGACTCTAACCCGATTCCCTCTCCTTCGGGCTCAGGCCGAACGAGGCTTCCCGAGATTCCGAAACTAGAGCTCCTCTCAAAGAGGCTCTCTAGCGCTCTCCCCTTGAGTTTATTCAAGTGAGAGTGAATGGTACATGCTCCCATGGAGGGTATTTTTAGCCTAGGGGTACATGACAAAAGACCATGTCTACATTTGGGGGAGAGAGAAAAGTGAGGGCAAAATGGTAAAAATAGTCTCTTGGTCCATAGCTTTTGTGTGCACCAAGTGGAAAAAGTGAGGCTTGATGCATGGTCCACCATGGACTAAGGGCCCCTTCCTCACACTTTTCTTGCCCCTATTCAAGCTCAATTTTTTTTTTGACCATGACATGAGAGGCTTGACTTGTTGACTTGTCTTCCCTTGCCATGTAGGATTGACCATACCATGTTGGCGCCTTAATTTGTGTTGAGAAATGTTGACTCAGTCGTCGCCACGTAGGATTTACGGTCCGGCCCATTAAAGGGTTTTATTTTGTTACAACAGGTACCATAAAAACAAGTTTTGACTTAACTACCACTAATCATAATATGTTTGACTTAACTACCACTAATCATAATATGTGGGGCCTATGCACGCTTTAAACCACTTTGATTATATATTATCATCCCATCACATATACCACAGTATATTCATGTATCTAGCAAAAAATGACCATATTGTTTGATTTTTTAATATATTCAAAACAATGCATGTATTTTAAAATAATGCTCATATATTTATTATAAAGATGTTCATCTTTCTCTTAAAACTGATCATCGGTACTAAAAAATGTTCACAAATTTTTAAACACATGTTCATTTGTCTCAGATTTGGTCCATCGAGTAAAGTTACACATGATGTCCCTGGAAAATTTCTGGCAGGGTCCGGGCACTCAATTTTGCCAGGTTTATGTCCTGGGTACCATCCAAACAAGCTCTATGATTTGCCTCTAGTGAGATTCCTCTGGCCACATTTCCAACAAGTTTTGAACCAGATGTAGAAAATTAACAATCGTAAACCGCCTCGTAAACCATTCTATCAAATAAAACCCTGCCTTATTTCATTTCGAAGTATGACAAGTTGACAACCTGTAAGATAAGTGAGAAGAAGTCCACATATCTCTTGTATTTTTGTACGGGCAAAACAATCATGTTTTGTGTGAAATTTTTCGGTGCTTGAAACAGTTTGGGAACTAAAAAACACCATCAAAACTGGGTTAAGGTTTTGGAGGTTGGTTTTGCTTCACGAAGTTCCAAGAAAAACGTGAAATCAATTCATAGGCGTAAGACATTCTACAATGGGAGCCAGGAAAACATACAATGTGATACTTTCGGAGTTTCCGACCTATAAGGCTAATAAAACAGGTTGGAGAGTTATAAGTTGTAAAACAACCCTGCAAACAAAGCTAGGGTTCAGGAGGAACAAATTTTAAGTTTAATGTGAGGAACAATCAGAAATAAATAGTTCGAATTCACTAATGTCTCCCAAAAGGCTAGGAGAAGAACTCAAGTTACCTTTATTATTTTAGTATGTGCTTGAGTTTCTAAGTTTAGTGTACAAGTGAACGTGGAAAAGCTAATGTGCTGGCAAACCATATTACTGTTACTCCCAGAACTCATCACAATAGAAGAACACGACACATATCTACCTTACCTTCAGCTGCAGATCCTATAGGAGGGGTACACAATGGTTTTTAGTTCCAAATTTTAACGCGCAGACCATGCAAATCGTAGTCAGGCAAGCTTGAAAGGGACGGGCTAAGGGCTTTCTCAAACATGGCCGTCAGTTGCTCAGGAGGCGGCGGGTCAGAGATTTCAGAAACACACGACGTAAAATCTACTCCAGTACTCCACCTAAAGTTGACACTACTTTCTCCTAGTCTATTCAACGCACTCGCAAGGTACACTCATCCTTCGAATGCCATTGCCCAGCAGAAACAGTATATGATATGCACCATTTCCAGTTAATGAATCAACACGCCAGCATGCACCATTACCAGGTTAGACTCAATGGCCACCTTTGTTTTTCATTTCTTATTTTCTATCCAGAACCAATGTGCTGGAATCCCAAAGTTTTCTGTTTTTTCTTTTATGAAGAGATTTGTATTGAAAAAAGGTACATGTTGCAGTATGGTTGCCGTCGAGGCAGCCGTGACTTGTCTCCGCTTTCATCACCACCAAGTTGCTTTCTCTGATCATGGGCAGTTGGTAGTAAGGACAAGTAGTTCATCTGCAAGAATTTACCAATACATATTTAGTGATAACCCCACTATGAATAAAAACAGATTGATGTGATACGAAACAGCACAATTCTGGTAGCAATTGGGAAAAACTCATGTTTTTCTCACTCCCAATTCCCTTATATGTTGGTCTTGCTTAAGATCTAATATTTGCAGCGTCCATATGTTTCTCACTCGTTGTGAACCAAAATTTCCGGCACCATAAGGTTGCAAAACTGTTTTATGTGGTTAATTCTAGCTTCAACCCATCGATCATTAGTTCCTTCATTCACATAAGGTTATCTTCAAAGAGTGTACCAATAGCATACATCCTAAAAACACCTTAATCCATCATTAGTTCCTTAATTCACATGCTCTTGTTCAGACTTGCTTCAGTCTTTCTTTTGTCTCAAGAGATATTAACCACTGGATGCAGAAAATTGTCATGCAACTTATGTATATGGGAGGCATATAGACTAATCCAGCTAGCTCTACTGTAACTGTTAACTCAAGAAAACAATCCAAGAATTACACACAGTACATTCCACCTAAGCTTACAGTTGGAAATACCGTATTTTCCATTCCACGTGGAGTAGTAATGTTAAAGTATCGTGCTGGTCACTATTATATTGTCAACTAAATGTAAGCAATAGTTCACCACATAAGATGTCGTGACACAATAAATTGTCTTAGTACTAGTAATTACTAGAAAGTTAAGTATGTAATAAGCCAGACTTATAACATTCTAGTAGAAGTGTTATTGTGATCCTCGTTTTCCTATTCATCTGTTACAAGAAAATTAGGATCTACAAAGTGACCAAATAAACAGTCAACGTTACAAGAATGATAAATTTATCAAAGAGCGATTCATGTGGAATCATGCCTCCAAAATACGAAGTGTATGAGTGGAACGTAAGTGGAAAACCTCTTCTACTGAATATCATAGGTAGTAGCAAAGATTGCCAGCATATTGCCACTAAAGACGGCTCTACTCAAACTATCGCAACATTACAGAAATCACTGTAGTTTTTCCCTTACTGGTCAAGCTCCATAGGGCTTCTATTCCAGGGTATTGGTTAAGGGAACCCCGCCTTTATTAATGAAACCTTTCACTAACAATGGCAGCAAAAATTCCAGACCAATGAACTCAGACGCTTCAAAGTTTGAAGATATGAATTAATTCACCATCCTGATAGCGTTTGATTTTCTTTTCAAGCTTAACAAAATACTCAATAGTCAAGTATATATTGTACTCAGAGGCTGACAGCAAATATTTTTATCACAGTGTAACTTTAATGCTTATAGAGATGCCTGAAGGCCGTGCAAAATACCTCTAGCTTCTCTAGACACAGAACAAATTCTTTATTTGCAGAGTATGCATGGAATCGAACCTTTGTTCAGGTGATAATATTCTATTCTATTCTTTTCATGCTCGTGCAATCCGACCAATTGGTGACCAGTGACACCAGAATCGTTTCCTTTTTCTTTTATATTCTCCTACCATCGGTAGAGAACAAAGTGTAAGCCATGGGAAATTTTTCCGCTTCTACTTTATATCCTCCTTTTGATTACCGACTGGATGTTTACTATTGTCATCCATACCAAGAACAGAAACAGATCTAACGAAATGAAAAGAACAATAAACAATAAGCTTAGCTTTACCTTTTGTATCACCTCCCAAAAGCCAAAATCTCCTTATGAATGACCTGCAGGCGCCGTCCGAGACACCTCAGCGACAATGTCATCTATGAACTTGATGAGCGAGCAGAGCCCGCCCAAGAAGTTGTGATCAATCACTCCCTCGCTCTCGACCACATGTGCGAAGTCCACCAGCTTTACCCTTACCGCGCGGCCGACGCTGCCACCGGCCAGGGACGCCGCATTGGCATCGTAGCTCAATAGAACGGATGCCGAGTAGAAGTGGAACAGCGTCTGCTCCTCGAACCACGCCTTCAGCTCGCGCAGCTGCGCTAACACTCCGCCTTCACCTCCATATACTGCCGCGGCGAGTGCGCAGTCCAGACCGTCGCCGCCAACAGAGGACACGAAGCGGCGGAGGAAGCGACGGACACCGGGTATGTCCGTCCCCTTCAGCTCCGACCTGTCCGGCCGCCAAACGGCGCCGCCGGCGTCGGCGACCCGGATGCCGGAGACGCGGAAACCGAGGAGGACGCTAGTGGTTGCGCGGTCCTTGGCAAGGCACTTGGCGACGTAAGGCTCCGGCGCGCGCGGGGGCCACGTGCACGCGCCGATCTTGATGTCGGTGACGGAGGGCGCGGCGAGGCCATCGAGGATATCATCGAGGACGAGGTGAGGATGGGACTCACCGGGGCTCGCCGCGGTGGGGAGGCGGCGGGTGCCGTGGAAGCGCGGGAAGAAGGTGTCCCGGATGCGGGGCGGGACAGCGGGGTGGGCGGAGAAGGCCGTGTAGAAGGCGAGCTCTTGCTCGCCGCGGTCGAGGGCCTGGAGCGGCTTGTAGAAGAGGCCGGCACCGTCGACGAGCGGGCCCAGCTTGTTGACGGCCGCGCGGTGGCCGGCTACTTGGTGCTCCGGCGGACGGAGATCGGACATCGGGAGCGGTGGGTGGGTGGGTCGGGGGAGGGGGAGCTCTCAGAGTTGGAAAGCCAGGACAGTTGGAAATCTCAAGATCGACTTCCCCCAGCTCCCTGGGTGGATTTGGACCTTTCTCTTTTCTCTTTCTACTTTGCGAATTGCGAATTGACTTTTGCTCACCAGGCCAGGTTTTTCTTTTTCCATTGAGGGCTCCGCCAGCTTAGGCCACTCGGGCCGTGCCAGGCCGGCACAGCAAAGGCCCGTTGGTTCACCGGCCGTCACGGGCCCGACGAACATCCTGTGCTGGCGCGAGTTAGGCCCTTCCGCACGGCGCCAGAGGAGAGGAAGCTGTGAGCCCGAGTGTCTCGGTCGTAAAGTGGAATATGCATGTTTTAAACATGACACTCAAATTTTGCATGAATATGTCACTATCATTAGTTGACCGTTAAGTAAGAAATAATAAGACAATTTTGCATCAATGTACCACTCCCTCCGTTCCAATTTAAATGTCATTTTAGGTTTTTAAACTTTTCCTAAATTAAGTGTCGCAGCAATCTACTCCATGACTGAGTATTTTTTTTTGGCATTAACAGCTTTTTCTCTCTCACAGCTGTTCAAGGTTTGCATGCAGCAATTTAAAGCAATGATTAGTGCTAACGCGTGCCGTAGTTAATGGCCAAGCAACATTAAAGAGTAAGCATGTCAAAAATCGCATGTGGCTGCATGCAACGATTAAGCCCGTAATTACGACCAATGCCAGCAACCTATTTTCTTTTTCCTTTTTGTTTTTTTTCCGACTAGTGGATCTTGGGGTATTTCGGTCAATATGAAATTGACTTAACGGTCAACTAGCGGTCAACTAACGGTAGTGGCATATTTATATCCCATGCAAAATTTGAGTGGTATATTTGGAACAGGCAAATTCTTAGTGGCATTTGAGCATACGGACAAATTCTCAGTGGCAACTATGAAATTCTCTCTAAAAGAAAGGAAAACGCTGTGAGGGCACGTCCCTTAAAAAAAACTGTGAGGGCGTGTTTTTATATAAGGTTTTTGTGAAATGAAGTGAGTATATACTACTAAACATAATCACATTGACGCGTGTTTGGGCTAAAGCTACTATTAAGTGACAAAAATTATCTTGACAAATTTGTAGTTAAACAATTCATCAATTAAGAATTTAAGACACAAATATTTTGTCTTCCAATTGTAGAAATTTAGAAACAAAATGTAGATTTGTGGCATAGTATTATTCTCCTTTGCATTCCTTTCTTTATGTCCACAACCGTAATCCAAAGAACATAACAGAAACAAAGAAAGTTTTAGTGTGGGCAGTGTGGCAGTGCCGCAGCCTGCATTCCTCTTCTTTCTGTCCACCACCGTAGTCTGAAAGAGCCAGTCAATCGATCTCACGAGCGGTCCACACGGCGACTCCCAGGCCCGAGAGGCACTCCAGACGGCCCAACTCTCCCAAATCAGGTTTTCCTACCTTGTTTTTCTTCGTCAATTCGCTTAATACATGGTTGACATCAAGATTTAATACGTTCCAAAAAAACATCAAGATTTAATACCTATACCGGATATTTTGCCCTGGATCAATGTAGCACGGGCGCTCTACTGAGAGCTCCGCACATGACTCCGAACTCATGAGAGGGTCCCGAAGGACTTCTTGTATCGTAGCTCTCGAAAAGACTCGTTCGGTCCAAGTTTAATGCTAACAATCCCATCGACACGAGGTGACCAAATTTATTAAAAAATATCGTTGGGTCCACCTTTTTGAGTGTACCACGACATTTGGCATAAAAACGTCGTATACGTACGCCTGCTTTATACATATATAGCGGACCAGTAGCATGAGAAATAGCAAATCCGTTTATTATTCTTTAACTTTAGCTGAATTGTAGGCACACATGTATGTATAAGCATAACACTCGCTTACATTAATAGCACTCCACGAAAAACTCAAAATAAACTTACACAAGCTGGCCCATCCTTCCACAAAAGCGAAGACTAGTCAAGAACTGGACTCTCATGTACTCTGTCACTCGTGCTCTGAACTCTAGCTCAAATCGCTAGCTCTGAACTCTCAGTCTCACAGTGTCTGAGTGTCATGCTCGCGAGTCATGGCAATTAAGTACAGATCACTGCAAAACGGCGGGAGAGCTAGTTCTGAGCCCTGAGCTGCGCATAAAACATATTGATGAACTCCTCCGCCCTGCAGTCCACGTCATGCTCAAGCTCACAGCACGCGCACCCGTCAGCCTCATATTCCTCCTCCTCTTCAATCATGTCATCCTTCCTCTCCTCCGTCGCTAGTGTCAGTGGCGGCGCCTCGTACGAGGCTCGACGGCCGCCACCAAAGCATGAAGAGATGGCGGCCCCAGCTGCCGCACCGCGTTTCTTCAGTCTTGACTGGAGCTTCTTGGCTGCGAGGAAGGCTGGGCAAGGGCTGTCGCTGCACGAGAACTCGTGCTCCATTGACAAGCGAGGAGTCCAGTATGGCGGCAGGTGTTTACTGCTCTTGCCGTGGTAGGAGAGCACGGCGAGGGTCCGGTTCGCCACCTTGCGCAGGAGCCGGCGACGGTTCATGAAGAGGTACTTGAGATAGTCTGAGGCGAGGGCGAGGAGGCTGCGCAGACGCCTCACAGCCTTGGATCTGGAGCACCGGCGCCGATTTTCCATGATCGATCGCACCAGGAATTGAAGTTGATGCTCTTGAATCTTGATAGGGTTTTTGTCAGCCTACATGCATGTGATGTATCAGTGTGCAAACTTGAGGAATGTATGTTCCTGGACTGGACTGTCCTTAATCAAAGTCGATATCCTTTTATAGCTAGCTGCATATAACAGGTTGGGAGTATCCAGATGAAAGTCACATTGGCACAGTGGAGGGCAGCACAATTTCAGGGCAAGAAAGGTTAATTTGGTGAGCCTGAGAAGCAATCTGCGCAAGCTGGCGCTGGCGCGCTGCCACAACGTATACCAGACTTGTAGTGGTGCAAACACGCTCATATTTAATTGCTTCCATGCATCCAGCAGTTCTCAGATTCTATAGAAATGAAACCTACTCTAAGTAAGACGACATCATGGCGTTTGCAAGAGGTGTAAGGAGCTGATCATATATCTACTGCACACCTAGTTTTCATTTTATCTTCTTATTTTGTGATAAACTTGTATAAGTGCGCAATGTCCGGTCATATGCAACAAGTAGTTGATTTTTATGATCGAAATGCATGCGTGGCATATGTTAACCGATCGAACATGGACTGTAACTGAAATTATGTTGTTTCTAGAAGGGAAAAAAAAGGATGGATTAGTCACAGTAAGCAGAGAAAGATCAGCACGCACACGCTTGGTTTTCTTTTACGACAGAGTCGAGAAAATGGCTTGGTCATCACGATTGCGAGTACGCGCAACTGCGTCGTTTTTTCATGCCCAAGCAATACACACTTGTCAGTACATGTCAAAACGCTCACACAACTGCATGCCGGAAATGTTAAAAATACTCCGTCTATATATCTCCATGGCCCACACGCATAAAACGCAGCTATAGCTAGCTAGCATGCAAGCCCAGTTGCATGAAGAGGAGTTTACTTGAGGAGAAGATGCTGGAGAACGGCCAGAAGACCAGGGCCGGGGCTATAGCATGCATGCAGCTGTGCAGCTTATCAACCACCCTATGCCTTTCCTTAGTGTCGCCGCAAACCGAAGCTAAATTACGCGCTGTATGCGTGCTTTTTCCCCATCGGTTTCCGTGTATCGATCGGCTCCTTCCCTGCCTTGATCCATGTAACTCTGGTGGAGTTTGTAACAGATGCACGTCCCCCGCAACGATATGATCATTAGCGTGTTTTGTAGCACACTGCAGGCTAGCTAGCCGTCTGACGGAATACCAGCCTGATCCGAAAAATAACTTTTCAGTTTCGGTTGAAAAAAAACCAAGAGACCCTAACCCGAAAAAAGTTTTCGGGGATCCGAACTGACGAGCGAAAAATCCCTAAACAATCGGGGCAGGAATCGGTTTTCATTTCCTCACCGATCTCGTAAAAAGCGTTTGGAGTTCACCCGCGCATTTTATTTCAAGCCTAACTCCGCTTCATCTTCCTCCTTTGGTCTCTGGACGAATTTGGTCTGTATGGGTACGAATTCTGGTCGAATTTGGTTTATGTGCGTGCGTATTTGGACGAACTGTCGTTTTTCATTTCGGTACCTTTTTACGGTTTTGCGCAGACTCGGGCAGAACAGATGCCGAATACCATGTTTTCAGGCCAGTTTTCGGATTCTATTCTGGCCGGGTAAAAATGGAACCCAAAAACACTGATTCGGTACACTGAATACCTATTTTTTCGGGTCAGCTTTTTCAATAAATGCTAAAGTTGCTCTAAAGCCGCCTGATTCTTTGGAGATAAACGTAAACCCGCTTGATTCGATGCAAAATGGATGCTATCTGTAGATGTGGTTTAAATATAGGGAGTGTCTATTTCTTAGTCGCCTAAGAAATAATTATTTCTCACTCAACAATCGTAGCCATCCAGCGAAGATTTCCATTGAACCTACAATTAATCTTACACGAATCTCAATGATTAGATCAAAAGGTTGTTATCATGGACCGTTGAAGTGTATAAGTGGATGCCTAGCTCTTTCCATCATATTGGTCTTTTGGTTGCGTTGGCTAGTGCATGAAGCTTGACATGGTTTCAGAGCCAAATGTCTCAAGTTCAACTCCTGGCTTTAACAATGTATCTTAAAAATTGTTGTTACCCCCTCCGTCCATGTATTGGCCTCTCGAGCCGTACCTTTGAGTTTACACGTATTGATTTGTCTTCGTCCTCACACGTGAGGAGGGTGGGGTGTTGAAGTGTATAAGTGGATGCCTAGTCTTTTTCATCAGATCAGTCTTTTGGTTGCATTGGCTAGCGCATCAACCTTGACATCGACTAAGAAATAGCAAAAGCGGTAACTATATTAGTTATTTGAAATGTGCTTTAACTATATTAGTCATTTGAAAATTTCAAATTATGTGTACCCATTTTGTATATAATATTTCGTTGCGGGTCCCAAACTGCTGGAGAGTGGAGACGGGCATCGTGTGCACTAGGGCAATTACAGAAACAATCGAACAGACCCTAGTTGCATGATTCATTGATTGATCGAGCGTCAAATCGCTTACTGACGTCACGCGGTTTAGGGCACAGGGCAGGCCGGCATGCTTGTTATTGGTGGGCACTAGCCACATATAGAAAGCATCACGATCGGCAGATGAACAGATGCAGCGCGGCAGCAGCTGTGTGACATGGTCCGTCCAATGATCGATGGATTGACACGGTCACACGGCGGCGGGCAACTAGCTCCGCGACTCCTAGTATCGCAGAATCGATGTGAGTGATGGATCGATCAGCATATGGTCCCTCTTCTTTCCGACTTTTGGAATGGGCTTCTTCGAGAAGAGCTTTGTGAAAATGCCGAGCGACTTCCGGCAGGGGGAGGGGGGGGGGGGGGGGGGCCTATGCGGCTTGCACAAATTTAGTATCAGAGGAAGTACATAAAAAGAGACTGAAGTCCACTACGATTGATCTTGTATCAGTCAGTCAGCCCCAACACATTCCACCACCTCTCGGTGATCCGAGAATGGCTCCCGGAGAAGCCATGATGATTGATTGAATAAATGCTGTTGTTTGGCGAGTGGTAGAAACGTAAAACGAACGATCCCACATGACTGGCATGAGAGCAAATTTCCATATATTTTGGAGTAATTTGTACCAGTATATACACAACAGTGATAGCACCATCTGAAGCTCACTTTTCCCTCAAAAAAACAATCTGAAGCTCACGGACAGTACAAGCCGCCGGCCTCTTCCTCCGCGTGCAGGCGGGCGGGACAACGAAACGCACGAATAACGCAAGATTCAACCGTACAAACACCGGCCATCCCATTCCGGCTCTGCAGGGTACCCGAACTCCCCACCGTAGCACGGCGCCGCATTCGTCGGCGGGTAACAGCTCAGCGGAGCAAGGTCCACGGCGGGGTACAAACCGCTGGCGGGCTCCTCCACCATCGACGGGTAAATGCCACGGGCCGACGCCTCTGGTAACAAGGGCGGGTAGACCGCAACCGGCTCTGCCCGAGAGTGATCCACCGGTGGAGGAGGAGGAGAGTAGTAAATCGACCTCGAGCACGCGACACTGACCGAGTGCGCCGTCACGGCCGGCGTCGGGCAAACAGCGAGCTGCTCCGTCAGTTGCCAGTCTATCACCGGGTACATCCCGGGCGAGGACGGTAGTATCGGGGTCGGGGAAGGGGGCGTGACGGGCTCGCCTTCGCAGCAGCAGCTGCTGCTGAAGCACTCCTCCTGGTCGACGCGGCTTGTACTAGTGTCGTGGAAGAAGGCGTAGGAGAAGGAGATGACGCCGTTGCGCTGCCTGCCGCCGTCGGCCGACGACAGCTGGTACGACACGCGGCGCGTCCTGCCGTCGGCCGCGAGGTCGGAGAGCGGCACCACGGCCGATGCCGCGAGCACGTCGCCCAGGACGGCCACCTCGGCCTTGAGCTCGAACCGAACCACAAGGCCGCCCACGCCTTGGTGATCATCAACGACCTTCTTGTGTTGTTGCTCCTGGGGCGATGCCGGCGAAGAGGAGACGTAGAGGCGCAGGCGCTCATCCCACTCGGGGTTCTCGCCGCCGGCGCGGTCCGTGGGGGTCTTGACGCGGTGCAGGCGCCGGCAGCTAGCGCTCTTGCCAGCGGGCGACGGCGTGAGGCAGACGGACGCGTAGAAGCACGGCCTGTGGAACGGGAGCGACGACCTGACGCCCCGGCACGACACCCACGTGATGTCGATGGCAGCCGGCTCCGGCCGCCGCCGACGACGATCCATCCGCAATAAACCCGCACCAAACAGGCGATCGATCGAGGACACAACCTGACAACCCTGCAGAAGGCGTTGCGCTAGCTAGTGACGTAACACGAGTGACAGAGGAGAGGAGGGAGTCGCCGTTGGGTTAATAAGAGGAGGGAGGTGGCTGGTCCTGGATGCAATGACGCGGTGGCCGGAGACGACTTGAGGGGCAAGTACTCAAAGTCTGGTTCATTTGATTTGAGTACGGAGGTGATGCTGGTAGGTTTGGAACAGGTCTCACTCCCACCACTGGCATTAAGAAGGAACTATTAACTTGGGTTCGCGTCACGTACTACTGGAGGAGGTTGCACGGCAACTTCTTCCCGGGCGGCCTGTGCTTGTCAGAAAGCTACGTCGTGCCTCTTTCCGCGCTTGAGGACCACCCAGTTAAACTCTGCTTCAGGAAAAAATCGCAGGGAGACTTTTCTGGTGTGTGTGTGGCTAGTAGAGTGAACACGCTAGAAAAACTGAAGTGAAAAACGTCCCTGGCCCTAGGGAAGTGGGGACGGACCTTGAAACGCGTCATCTGACGGTTCCGCCGGAGTCCCTGCCGCTTCAGGTCCGCCGCCGCCGCCGCCGCCACCGCCACCAAGTTATTGCCTCTTCTAGCAGTAGGCTGATGCTGTCATGACGATGTAACCAGGCAATGATTTGCAATCAGGGTTCACCAAAAAGACGTTCTTCTTGCCCCCGCAATTTCGTCTCAGAAAACATCGTCTCACATGAACATAAAGTACATAACCCGGCCTCATTATCGCTTGGTTCTATTATGCAGAAGCTGATTTATCACCACTGAAAATAGATGAACAAGTGGGGTGTGAGTTGAATCATGAGGTTTATTCTACCACTGCGTGTTTGTACATGTACAGGCAGCTGTTTCCAACAGTTACAACATGGGTATGGACAAAATGTTTCAAGGGGAAATGTTGGACTATACACTCATGTTACAGCTAACTAGTATAACGCACAACAAACAATTGCCTTCGGAAGCAACAAAAAATTACCAACATCCGCTTGGCAATATCAAAAGTAAATATCTGTGTAGCGTGTATCTATAGATCACCACCAGCTATAGATTATCCCATTCAGTGGACCGCAAGGGTATGTACTTCGATCGGTCAGTTCCAGTTCCTCTAAACCCTGTTGTTCTTGAGGAAACCATTGGCATTGCAAGCACCGAAGAAGCACTGATGGTCTCCTCCCCAAGGCCAAGCGACATGGAGCAAGCCGACTGACAGAAAGATCACATGAGGAACGCATATGCCTGCAATCAAGAAAACAAGAGAATCGGGTATAGGTGGAAAGAAAATCACTCACCTTTGCCCGGGACAGTATGCGTTTTGCTTTCACTTTTACTGAAGTCGAGAATGAGTCAGTATCATCTACTTCTGTCTCCTCCATCTGCAATTTTCTGGGTCTGCAATTCCCTGATACATGTGCTTCACTGGAAAGGCAAAGTAACACTCACTCAAGTTGAAATACAACGGATTAGAAGCAGAATCTTTTTTTTAAGCAAGCATAAGCCGAAACTTAATGCATGCAAGGGGAAATAATAATACATAATGACAAGAACCTGTTCATATCAATCATGGGCCCCCGCGTAACGCTAGATCCATCTTTGGTGTCAGCTGCTGAGAATTTTCTGAGTCAATACCAATTATGTTTATATAAAAGCAGCACAAGAAATCTACTCATTGCTAGGCACCAACCTTTATTGTCATCGGGTGCTAGCAAGGAGATGCCTATGAAGACAAATGTCATGCCCAATACGAACATCATTATCCTGAGTGTATCAAATACCTAAAGAAAGCAAAGCCAAAACCCTCAGTTTATGCATGAGCACACAATATCCACTTCCCATCACTAACATTCAAGAATAGGAACCCACTTGATATTCTTGAAAGTAAACAAATCCTGTGCAAATAGAGAAGAAGGTCCATGCAATCTGAAACATTGGGACAATCAGAATTGCATCATACAGAGACAGTCCTTCATTCAATCTTGCCATCTGTGCCACAGAAGAGTTGCATTAGACAACATTATAAATCACAGTGGAACGTGTGGTAGTCACAGAAATAATGCATCAGCTCAGTGCCTGCAGTTGGCTTCATTACCCAAAATCCAGCTGTACAGAGAAATAACAGAAGGATTGAGTATGTGAACCAACTATGGAATTGGTATCTGCTGCTCATAGTCAGCCTCAGCATGTTAGACCTACAAAGTAAACAAAAAAGGGAGGATGGTATTGCCGTAGTCAGAAACTCGGAATCAAATAAGCTGAAGAGAATCAGAGATGGCAGATGCATAGATCTCAATCAAACCTACAATGATTTTGCAAACAAGACAGAGCAAGACCCAACAGCGCCAGACACAATAGCATATGAAAAAGGTAGCAGAGTTCGCCAATATGTGCCGGTGTCTTTCGCATTATCTGAAAGAATTGTTTCCCCACTCCTGCAGCATAGCATTCTAACAGGTAAGACACTTACTCATCTAAAAAGACTAGGTTATATGAGGAAATCTCACCTATAGAGATATTGATTGAATGCAACGATGAAGACCAATGACATGCAATAGAGAACAAACACCAAATTGCTATATTTCGCAATCAGCTGCTCCGGAGTATAAACTGTCAACATGATTGTGTCATCAGGGAAATTAATTAGAAGTTAGAACTCAACTAAATATGAAGCTGCGAGCTTGCAGCTATACATTGTAATAAGATATGCTGCAGTAAAGGTTCTATGTTCCCCTGCAGTAATGATGTTACAGTTGGTATGTAAACCATGATAAAAGGATGCGGAAATAAAAAGGCAAAACTAAATTTTCTTACAAGATACTAGTCTATAGGGCGATCTACCACATAATAATGTATAAACAATTCATACCAGGAGATTGGTGATTGCCGAAGGAAACTAAGAAGACGTTGCCGAAGACAATAAATGCTGTGGCTACCATCACTCTGAAAAGTAGAGTAAAATCCTGATTAGTGTCCTGTCATGATTACATGTATCGTTCTATTATTCTTTCATGTGGTTCCAACAAGCAAAATGCACATACTTCACGGTGATGGTCTTGTTCAACACAACGTAGGCAAATGCAATATTGGACACAAACTGAATGGATCCAAGAGCTGCAAGAAGTGACTGCAGTAAAATTATACAAACAATCATTTTCTAAACTAACTGTATCACTGCACTGAAATTTAATTATGTCTACTGTATTAAAGCAAGAAAGCTAACATATGTGGGGAAGTCAAGGGAATATATTACACACATAAACCGGAAGAACCAGCAAGCATCAAGAAACCTAGGACTACAACTAAACTGACAAGAGCAACAGGGTTGGACCTACAATCCCTGCAGGACTTTATTGTTCAGTCGCCTATGCACTAGTGCACACAACAGCCTAATTCCCTCCATAACATTTGTTATTTTTCCATGTTAAATTAATTTACGTCAAAGAAGAGGTAGTAATCCAACCTGCGCGGCATATGCAAAGGACATGAAGTTTAGGCAGTTTCCCACAGCGAAAAAGAGTATACCTGGATGCAGTTTATAGTATTAAATGTGGCAGCTTCCAATTATTTTATGAAATACATAAGAGTGAGTAAATAAGACAGCATTACCTATTCTCCAAGTCTGGAAATACATAACAGATTTTGGGACGAATTTGCCATTGCCTTGATTGCTGTTACTTGCGGAGAGTTTTTCTCTCTGACAAATAAAACAAAAAGAATCTTCACATATAATCCTAGAAGCATGCTAATTTAAAATAATGAGCTGCAACATTATCAAATAGAAAAAAATTGGCTTGGAGTCATGATATATTTGCCATGTTGTCTGATTGTTTCATATAAAACAGAAGTTATTGATGACACTCAAGCAAACTTGACCTAGCAAATCTACATCCTAATTTATTAGTAGGAATCTCTTATGACAACCATAGATGAAAAGGCTGTGTGCAAGAGCTAAATCCCTGGAGTTAGTAGTTTGGAAAATTTAAAGCAGCAATGTAATATCCACCTGATCATGGCCCAATTTGAGAAGGTTGGTACCGAAGTTTATGGCAACACTGCCCACAATGTTGATCAACGCCCCTATAACCCAATCACCCATGACTGGAGAAGCTACAAATCCCTCCTACAAATATATGGTATACTCCTTCAACAAGCCACTCGTGCAATGGCTCATTGCATTTGTCTTGTTGGGAGTAACCAGTTGACAGGCTTAATTTGTTCACTCCTCTGCAGCAAATAGTCTGGAGATGAATCTGTGGAGGATGACACAGCAACCTGAAAAAAAAAGGCACAAATGACATATGAGCACGGGCGGAGTACCCAGTAGGGCAAGGTAGGGCGGCCGCCCTACCTTGATTTTTGCCTCAGTTACGGATTGGGGAAGATTATGAAACGGGGAGCTAAAGGGCGGAATCCGTTCGTGGGGTGATGGGAGGAATAAACGGTCGGGAGCGAGAGAATCGAAGGGGAGATCAACCTGCGGTGGAGGCGCTCGAGCGAGGAGGAAGACGATGGGCGCTCGGCAGCGGGACGGGTGGCGGCGCTCGGCCGAGGAGGAAGAAGATCCAGGGAGCGACGGGGCTGGGTCGCTCGGAGGGGTGGGGGGTGGTGGTGGTTAGCCAACCGCCGAGGCAGAGGGGTGCACAGCACTAATACAGCTCCTGATACCAATAAAATATTCCTAAAATATTTACTCCGTTTCATAATTCTTAATCTAAATGTAATGATAAATTTATTTTCGGACAAATTTAAGACAAGAATTATGAAACGGAAATGTGGAGTAAGCATCTGCACTCCCAAATTGCATCCGGCGCTAGGCCACATGGAGGAGCCGGCGTACCCTTTTCGTTTGCGGCCTAGCCGCACCCCCCAAATGGCAGCCCCCAAAAAATACAATTCAAAAAAACTTTTGCCGCCACTTCAGAGGCCGGCCTAAATCACCAAATCGTCCAAATTCATTAGAAGTCTCGGCGATCAAAATTACATTAAACTTAAATAAAGTAAAATCACTCGGCCCCTTCGTCATCCGCCGGTGTTGATGCCGCTTCCGAGCTCGCCGGTGGTGTAGAATTGGCCGGAGTTTCTCTTTCGGGCGTTTGATGGCGCCGATGGAGTAGAGGTGGCCGGTGGCAGAGTCGATGAGGCCGGTGCTCTCGCTTCGGCCAAAATCAGACTATGTTGGCCGTCGTACCACTCGATGTCCATGCCAGTGGTGTCGCAAGTCAAGATCAACAAGTCCTCTCGTCTTTTCTTCGGCGCGACGTTCCCCTTGAGGATCTCGAGCTTGTCATCTTGCTTCTTGATTACCGTCGCCCACCGTGACGCTGCATCCTCTTCCCTCTTGGCGGCGAGCTCCTCCCTCTTCGCGGCTTGTGCGGCGGCGGCGGTCATGCACTTCTCGATGCATGTGTAAAGACGCTCCGTGGCCGGCACGGTATCTCTCGCCGCCTTTGCCTTCTTGTGCCCGATGGGCCGGCCTTTTGATGCCGCCGAAGAAGCGGCTTTCGGGTCGTAGGGGCCGGACTTGGAGAGAGCATTCCGCGTCTCCATCCACTTCTCGCACGTCTCAATTCTTGCGAAGACGTGGATGAATTTGAACTCGACGTCGTCGTTGTCCTCTCGGTAGGCGATGAACATGGCGACCATCTACAAGACCCTGTGCGGCAAATGTAAAATCGGCAACATAAAAGTTGAAAAAGATGGCGGCTTTACCTGATCGTGGGCGTTGTTGCCGCTTTGGGGTCGCCAGCGCACCTCTTCTTGAATGCCATAGCATTTGTTGCACGCTAGTTGGATCAAGCCCAACGGTGCGACATGCCGGACTCGTTGTGATCGTGGGTCAACATCGCGAACTCCCGATCGACGACCCGGCGCTCATCATACGCCGCCTTCACCCGCCTCCAATACGTGACAGTATTTTGATTCGCGCCGGTGAAGGGATCCATGCTCACGACCTTCCAAGCCTCGGCAAGGCACCCGTTCTCCTTGGAGGTCCATTTGGGGCATCGGTCTCCGCCGCCGACCTTCTTCTTCTTAGCGGCCGCCTTCTTCTTCCCCCTCGGCTCGGCGACGGCTGGTTCCTCTGTCCGGTCGGCCCATCCCTCTCTGGCTCCCTCTTCGGCCTCCTCGCCGGCGAATGCCTCTTATTCTTGGGATTAGGTGTAGTTGGCGTACTGGGAGCCGTCGTTGATCATGTCGGCCATAATTGACTCGTCTTGGGACATTCCGCCGAACGGATTCTTCTCTCGCTCCTGACCGTTTCTCCTCCCATCACCCTACGAACAGATTCTGCCCTTTAGCTCCCCATTTCATAATATTCCCCAATCCGTAGCTGAGGCAAAAATCAAGGTAGGGCGGTTGCCATACCTTGCCCTACTGGGTCCTCCGACCGTGAGTACTGGCTACCAACCTTGATGAACGGAGGTTCAACTTTCCATGTAAGTCACCAACCTGTTTGGTACCATTTGCTAGTTTTTTTTTCAGAAACAATACTAGCGGTTTCTTGTTAATTGTCAGCTGCTACACACTGTTATTCTTTTTATTTTCCGTTGGCTATAAACGGATCCCCAAAAGTACGTGCCATTGTCAACTTAGGCTCGTCATGGGCGTGCCATTGTATATGATACTAATATATGTTACTACCTTCATAATGCATAATATCATAGACATGATATCATATGATCTTCATTTACTGACTCATAAGAGACATCATGTCTGATAAAAAGTTATGTTACGGTATCATATTGTGATATTAGTATTATGTCTTTTTTCATTCAATAATATGTCACATCATCTCAATGGTTAGGTGGCAATGCATGATACCACCTATGTTACTCCCACTATGACTATGACTATGGTGTGAACGATAATTGAGCAAATAAAATACAACAACAATGGATCATGCACCCATTTGTTGCGAAAGTAGGCATAATTTTGAGTTTTCTCACAAAGTGGATGACTGTTGATATTTCCATTCACATTTATACACATGCGTGTGGTAGAAAATCTGTAGAAATTGCAGATTTACTCTTGCCCTTTATCGGTCGTAACCATGTGTATGGTGAGTACATTTGATTTCTGCGAAAAAGATTGACATTTCGTACCACATTATTAAGTTCTTGGGCAATTGAACTTTAGCGATTTGAAGAACCACATACGCACCCACACATTGCTTATACTCACTCACACATTACGCGTACTAAAGATTGGAATCGCAGAGTTTAAAGATTGATAAAAATGTTGTTGTCAACGGATATGTTACGTATCACCGAGGGAATAATCAACTTTAACAAGACACATGGGCATCAAACATGGGGTTTGATCCTGATGAACTGGTCGTACAACCACCCAACTGCCCTTTATTTCTTGGGCAATTGAACTTTAGCTATGCTTGATTTTTAAGAAAACAAAGAGTATATTTTCCTCTCCTATATTATTGTCCGGACTCACTTTGTCCTTACTTTGTTTCTCCTCACTTATCTGGCGCTCTACATATATCACAACACCTTAACCCATGCATCAGAGTTAAAATTTCTTACGTGTTCACATATATTTTTTAATTAAAAATTACAGGAAATTGGCATCTGTGCAAATAATAAAGTATGACTTATATACTTTTCTGCACAGGAACGTAAAAATACGAATGATTTTCCATCCAGAAACCAGTTGGGTGATGTGATAGTTAGGAGGTAAAGTAAGCTTAGCAAATTAGAAGGAAAAGAACTAATTGACCCTAGTTTGCCAGAGTAAGTGCGGCTTTACCTACCACAAAAATTATTCGTAGTTATATTTGATTAAGTGATAGCAAGTTTATAAAAATGTCTCTGCACATGGTTGTTGGCCTATATATGAATGAAGTTTTTTAAGCCACGTGCTAATTTGATGATCATTAGTTGTGCACAATTTTGACTACTTACAGGAATACCACTGACCACACCTACTTTTTCACTAACTGTATTGCTTGATTAAACGATCAATCGACCTATGTATATCGCGTCTAAACCATGCTAACTAAGATTTTTTTTATGCGACATTTTATTAGTTAAATTATTAATCGATCTAGACTTGTCTCTTAGCTTGAACAGAAAACAACTCCTTTATACACTTCAAATGTTTTTCTAGAATACACGGAACACATCAAATGTGAGTTTATTAGATACAACTCTAATATACAAACCATTTGTGGAGTTATATCTAAATACCTCATTTTTTCAAAGGTTGGCATATTTTTTCTGCTAAAACAAGGTTTTGACCAAGAATTACATATTAATATATAACCTATATGATACAAAATCATGATTATTAGAAAGAACTTTTAAAGACGAATTTATTGATATAAATTTCATGTATGTAAACACACATATTAATAGAGTTATAATTGGTCAAAACCTTTTGTCTTAACGAAACAAAATACGCCAATCTTTATGAAATGGAGGAAGTATATATCAAATATATATGATATGATTTAAGATGAGGTTGCCCTAATGTTACTCCAATTGGATTGGAAGGCCTTAATTTTGAATAATACATACTCCCTCCATTCCTAATTAATTGGTGCCGGATGTTTTGCAAATAAAAACCTGTAAATTTCCGAAATAAACCTGCAGTCCATGTTCTATCGGAATTTTTGCGAAAAACCACCTATTGTTTTTCGAAATCAATGCGCAGTCCACGTTTATTTGAAGATGTGGACTGCAGGTTTATTTTGGAAATTTAGAAGAGTTACTTTGCAATACAGCTAGCCGGCACCAATTAATTAGGAACGGAGAGAGTAGAATAGTTCGGCCGCTACGAGCAAGTCGAGAACCCCTACTCGACCCCTATCCTGAAATTTAGGTGTTTTGGACAAAAAACACCATCCAGCAGACCCCCTTTCTCCCTCCCTAAACTGAGAAGCTTCCCATGCAGTTCGAAAATTTATAGAGTTTTTTTTGCGGCGCCAATTACTCAGGAACGAAGGGAGCAGAATGGTTCGGCCGCCGTCGTGGAGTGGATCCGGCCGATTTCGTTGTTTGGTGGCGGCGGCCGACGGAGGCGGAGACCGCGGCATGGAGGCTGGTGTGGCGGCGAGCGTGGAGTTGGGGACGGATGGGGAGGCCGGTTCAGCGGCGAGCGGGGATGGTCGACGGGGCCGGCTGGGGGCATGGATGGTCAGCCGCGGGGCTTGGTGGCGGCGATGGCGAGGCAGGAGGCGACGGGGGATGCGGGCGGCCACAGCAAGGCAGGTGCCGGCGGCGGGTGCGGCCGGCCACGATGAGACAGGTGGCACCGGCGGCAGCAGTCGACGCAAGTGGATGCGAGATGATTGGTTGGGCCAGTTCGGGAGAAGATAGAGTGGAGAGAGAAGGAAAACAGTTGAAATATATGATTAAAATATTTGTGAGTGAATTTAGGGATTTGAGAGGAATATGCTGGAGAAGGGAGGAATTTGAGGAGCGTATCTTGTGACGCTCGTATAGCAGCTGGATAGTCAAAAATTGATACTTCCTTCCTTCGTTTGGGTTTATAAGGCATATGCGGAATTTTATGTCAAATTTTGAACAAGAGTTTCATTGCTAATATGAGATTATTTCGGCAAAAGCAAAATATTGTTGGATTCGTATTAAAAAACTCTTTCTAATGTATAATTTTTATATACATATACTAAATAAACTTTGGATAATTTTGGCCAAAGTATGACACAAATTCAATAAAAGCCTTATAAACCAAACGGAGATAATAATCTTCTGGACTTGTTCTAAGCACCAACTTGTGTGCCGTTGGTGGCCATCCATGCATGGGTGCGATGTGTCGGGCATCTTTCAACTTTGATTTAGCAACTTTTCTTGAAAAAAAACTTTGATTTACCAGCTGCTGGTGGGACCCAAATATATTTTTTGAAAAATATATACTCCGGCATCCAAGCAGCTGTATGGTAGCTACTGGAGTATATTTGTTTAGTTTTGTCATCAGGTGTTAGGAAGCTTCAAATTTCGGCATCCAAGAACTATCGCTGCATGGTAGCTACTGGAGTGACGCCACAACGATGTCGGTGACGACACAACGATGCGATTGACCAGCGCAGGTACACCCATGAGGATTCTTCAACATATATTCTGGTTTTACCACTTCTAAGGTTTGCAACTCTCCAAGTCAACAAGTGCTGATACAAACGCTATATTTGTCTAGAACAGTAAACAGATCCACTTGTCACGTCTGTTTTGAGTCGCAGGCGTAGCAGTCGCAACGTCGGTTCAATTTTAAACGTATACACACTTGATGTTTAACCGTATTATTTTTCCCCAATACCCAAATATTGGCGTTCCAAGTTATGTACCCATAATCCTCTAAGAGCATCTCCAGCCGCCCCCCTAAAAGCCCCCAAACGCAAAATGGTGGCACTGGCTCTGAAAAACCCATCCAGCCCACTTCCCTAAATCCAAAAAATAGCTGGTGTGGTCCAAAAATTTAGCCGGCGTCCCCCAACCCGCTCCCTACTCACAGGGAGGCTAGCGTGGGCGCCGACTGAAACTGAAAAGCAGCACTGACCACCACTGTCGTTGAGACAAACCAAATTTGGGGGTCAACGTTTGGGGGTGGGTGGAGGGTGCGGCTGGTTGTCGGCTTCACCCCAAACGAATTGCTTGCACCGGAGCCCCCATATGGCCATGCGCCGGACGATTTATGAAGGAGACGAGTGGAGATGTTCTAAAGAATGGAGGGAAAGCCCAGCCGCCCCAATTTTGAAATTTCACCTTCCCCACTAGCTGAGGCCACTACCCCAACTCGCCGTTGATGCCGATTTCGGTGGCCGGCATGCACCGTTGCCGTCCCCCGTACCTCTCGGGCTCTCCCTGCGCCTCTGCCTCCAGCCTTCCGGAGCGATCGCTGCAGCAACCCATGAGTCTCCACCGCCGCCTCCTTTTTCCCAAGTGCCATCCCTTATCCCGCAGCGCTGCCGCCCAACCCTACTGCCCCGAGCATCACCGCCGCCATAGATGAGGAGGAGCTCCTCCACGGTGAGCGCCACGCCTCGTGCCCTTCCTCTATGTCACCGTCTCGTGTTCTCCCTTCACGCGCCGCCGCCTCATGCACGTCGCTGCTGTCCCGCTCCACTGGTTTCTTGCCCCACACATGTCGCAGCTGTCCGGTCCCGCGGTCCCGCCATAGGCACCGCCGCCGTCCCGCCCCTCCATACGAAAGCCAAGCTTCGTTTTCATTTTTGAGTTTGAGAAGAAGAGATAATCAAATCAGAATATTCTATTTTGGGTATGCTACAAAAGTTGCACCACCAGTAATCAGTACAAATTCGAACATAGTACTATCTCCGATCCATAATAAGTGTCACTGATTTAGTACAACAGTAGCACTTATTATGGATCGAAGGAAGTAGTAAGTTTCCCTTAAAACAAAATAGGAGTACGTGTGGGTCACGATATATGATCTGATGGCTGGTAGGCATGGAACCTTTGCACCAGGGTTCATCCAACAATTCTCATTTCTCATGATGTCATATGAATTTTAAAAATTCATGAGCTAGATCAAAAGAAAAAAAACTGAAAACCGAAAATAACAATTGAAACTCAATGCTGGGCCAAAAAGATGTGCCAATATGACCTTCAGAGTAACGATAATAAGAAAAATGTAGGAGCAAGGAAAACTGAGCACATTGATACACCTAAGCCTCTAGATAAGGAATGCTCAGTTGTTTACTTGAAGAAAGAGAGGAGGAAAACTATTGTTTCTGGTTCTTATTTCCTTCCATTGGAATTACATTTTCGCTAATACTGTAGATCGGTCTACAATCCACAACCACCGGTCTTCCTTTGCTAGCCAACAATTGCCCAAATATTTATTAATACTTCTCCTGAGTGAAAATACAGTAGTGCCTTGAATCCGTCCTGGATGGCTTGGTTATGCAGATAAGACTGCTCAGCTACTTTCTGAGCTTTTCTATCGAAATGGAATCTTAACCAGATTGCAGTTAACATAACCCGGCTTGTACTGTCTGATACATACTACACCTTCATAATGACTAATTCTACTCCTGGGCAGATTAGCTGTAGCTGAACTACCAGAGTAAGTAAACTGTTTGTTGCATCACAGCATCAGGCGTCCCAAAGGGGTTTCTCCAGTGCATTGGAGTCAAGAGATGACTGATGGTAAGAATAGATATGTTCCTGAGTTTTCTGCTGCTCGTCAGAATAGCTTAATGCTGTCACATCCGTATTGTACGTCTCAGAACTCATATCCAAATTCCCGCTGCCTCCTAAACCGAGAAAGTCTTGTGTTAGGCCCGCATCTCCTACCGCTGAAATATTTTCTTGTCTGTCGTGCTGCGTCTGAATTTCAGGAAATATGTGGGGGCTCTCCTTTTCTTGTCTCATGGAAAATGGCTGGTTCATTAGTCCAATTAAAGGCACAGTAGTAGGTGTCATCATACCAGTGGTCCATGCTGAGTTGATCAGAATATTGCTGCGACCATTCATGTAAGAGCTGTCATCTTCAGCAGTCTTCATGCAAACACTATTAGCTGCTGAATTCCCTAGGGAATCTCCTTGGCTTCCAGAAGATATGTCCATATGATCTCTAGCACTAGAAAAATTATTTGGGAAACCTTTCAGAAGTAACGGTGAAATAGGATCCTGGCTGGTCTTTGCACCCATCTCTGCAGCTTTTTGTAGCAGGGCCGTTGCAGACATGTATGGAGAGTTCATGGACATGTAAGAATAGCTTGATGCACTTCCATCAAGAGGAAAGCCTGTGTCCTTCGATGACATCTGGTTGGAGAACAAGGCAGTGTTCCTTGTAATGAGGGCATAAGGGGATAAAGACCTCAGATGCATGTCTGAGTTATGGTCGTTGCTAGACATGTTTGCAACCATATCAGTCGGTGACGAGCTTAGGTTAGGCACTCCATGTGAAAACATATCCTGCTGACCATGGAGACTTCCCACCATTGTAGCAAGGCTGTGGTTAACCCTTGAGTTGTCTTCAGCCAGTGCATCGCAGAAGGCTCGATGTGTGATGAAGCTATCCTTTCTGCATTTACAAATAAAAGAGAGTTAAATGCCAATTTCGGAACAATGTTACATTTAGATGGCTACAGACAAATATGTTATTTCCATCAGGGCCGACACAATTTTTTTTTCGAGGAAGACGGGGGTAGATGGCCCACCGGTGCCGACACAAATTTTATATATTGAAATTCATTGTTTTAAATATTGTTGAGTTAACTGCCCTTTTCCAGAAACATAATGTTACATTTTGGATGGCTACAGTGAGCTTTATAGTTACCCTAATATGATATTTCCTTCAGGGACAGACAGTAATGTTAATCGACTTAATTAATTGGATTCGCAATTCATTGCTTCAAATGCTGGAATAGCATGATGACTATGTGAGAATGTAGAAACCTAATTTATTTGTAACACATCGAATTTGCTTTCTAAGCAACACAGATATTAGCTACAAAACAGGATGGTACCAACGGAATGCATGTGATTTCCATTTACAGTTGACAGCATAGACTAGGGCTGTGCATTCGGGGCTGTGCATTTGGTCTGTTCGTAAGCATTTTTTCAAAAAATGTGGTCTAATTAGTTCCATATATAAGGTTTTGATGTTGTGATAATTAAATTATCTTGCAGTTTTTTACAGCAGTTCTTGTATCGACATAATTTTTCTGCTTACTGGGAATCTTGTGGTATCTTATTCTCATTGAGCGCACATGAGCCAGGTACAATATAAACACTTCCCCGCAAAAAAATAAATCATTTGACAAGTATTTTTGTATGAAAAAACATTTTTTTGATATCCTGAGTAATTGAATAATGTATAAACAACCATAACAACATGTATGTATTTTATGAAGAAATCTATAGATTTAAATGTACAACTTCAGAGTAGTAGAAAAAAAGAAAGAATGTTGTACCTAACTGGAGTACTACCTTAGATTGAAAACATGTTTAGGCTATGAAATATGTTTTAGATCATAACCATGAGATTTGTTTTCTTGAAGGAGAATTACGCATTTCGAAAGTTTGATAAAAACAATGTCTACTGAATTCTCAGCATATCAGCCTTAAATAAGCATAGGGGATTTAAATACCCTATGAAAGTGCCTAGTCAGTTAGTCAGTGAGAAGCATACCTTGAGAAGATAGTTCCACAGTCACACCGGTACTCCTTGGTGCCACATATCTTTGTGTGTGCTTTCCAATCTGATTGGACAGCATACTTCTTAGAACATCTGTCACACTTCCACTTCTTCTCCCCATGCTTCCTGGAGAAGTGCTTTTTTATGCCTGTGAGATCGCCCAAAGCTCGGCTTGCATCATGGTGCGGGCAGGTGACTTCAGGGCAGACGTACACCTTCTTCTTAGCATCAGTGCTGCTCCTCTGCTTGAGCTTCCATGGTAGGTTATGGCCCCTCCTGTGGAGTTGGAGGTTCTGGTCTCTCTGGAATCCCTTATGGCAGACTTCGCATATGTATCTGTTTGTCGCCACGAGTGTTTTTGGCGATAAAGCTACTACTTCCACATCTGGATCTGTAAGATGAACACCATGAACAAATATTAGCTTTCTACACTTTGAAGTGCATGGTGCAGTTACCACTTTTCATCATTCTGATTTCTGGTCAAGATGTTATGTTGAATGAGAGTATTAATTCGTATTCCTCTGTACCAGATCCTTAGTGTACAGTTTGCTTAAATGCTATGTTATAAGATGACCTATTGAACATGCACATTTATTTGCTACCTATTCCTATGTACCATTTATACATTTCAAATCCTTTTTGTGATTGACTGAAATCTGAACTTGACACTAACATTTGGTTCGTTCACTTAGGTTCGATCAAGTGTGGTGGTTTCTTTAAACTACAGAGATATATGTTTACTAAAACCATAGAGATGTGTAGCTGAGCAACTAATGGAAATCTCTTTCAAAACATAGATAAAACAGAAAACATAAGTTTCTTAACCAAAAGCTAAGCAACGCTACACAAGAACACTATCATCTTCCATACCGAAATTACTAGCTATGTAAGAAAGCTGATGTACGATAAACTTGACACCTTCTAAGAAGCATTTAAGCAATTCTCTGATGCATTTTTGTTATCATATTGCAGTTGCACGTGTGTTGGTGAAAGCAGATAACCATGATTGGAACATCACACCCAACATTAATTAGTTGAAAAGTGATATAAATACTACTAAAACCAAATTGTTAGTTGAAAAGTTGTGGAAGCATACCAGGATTTCCTGGATGTCCTCGTCTCTTTTTCACTGCAGGCATGGCCACGCCCACGTCTCCTCTACTCGGTCCGGCAGCGCCGGCTTCCAGCTTGGGTTGCTGCTGGAAGTTGTTTAGAGACTCTTCCTCTGATGTGTGGGACGACATGACCTGATCAGTTCTGGGTTCCAGCAGGGGAGGGTGCCAGCGTACTGATCCAAGGGGCCAGGGGACGCTGGATTTATGCACAACGGAGCGAAGGGAGTGCAAGCGGACACTAGGAAAATGGTGAAACTCCCTTTCAGTCAGCATCAAGGACTGCAATGCTCGCGCTAATATATTGGAAATGAGAATCTGGTTTCCTCGTCGGCACGGAATGTTCCTTTTATTGTTTCGGATGGAATTTGACAAGATCGCTAGAGGTTAGTTTATTAGTTTAACCAGGCAAGTTAATTCCACACAAGAATGAGAAAACTGAAGTAGTCTTTGAGCTCCATGCATGCTAATTCGTGACTGTACATGCCCGCTTAATTTGTCGCACTTCGTTACGGTTATGTTTGGTGCACACCCTGCTGCGGATTAATTATAATACTGATATCTCTTCTTCTTATTTCCCTACTGAGATTAGATACCTGCGCACGCACCTTGTAGTTATCGACAGGCGACGGCCAAATGCATGTCATCTTTCACCCTGGGTGAGTAAATTAGCCTGTCGACGTCAAGGACGATCTCCTGGATGAATGGTTAACTGGTAATGTAGTTTCCTTGGGGACAATGTCGCAATCAGATTGATTTGATAAATAGAATGGAGAGAGTTTGATGAAGATCAGCGGGCAGGAGACGGTACAAATAACAAGGGGAGTCATCCGGGAGAAGAGACAAACGTTGGTGGCCGCGTTCTTTAATTCCCTACTGACGCGTATATATGCTGCCGCGTACGTACGATCGATACGTGGCATTAACCCTAGCGAGGCAGCGCGAGCTTCTTCGTTGGTGCAGCCGTTAGATTTTTGCTCCTTTTGCTCTAGCATTTGGAGGTTCCTGCCTTGTACGTAACCGGGTGGTTAATTTGAAGGGTTCCACGCGCGCAAGGCATGCATGTCCTCCAAAACAGACGCTCTGGGGCCAGAAAATGCTGGAGCGTATGTCAAATGGGCCGCTCGCCGATTTGGCGCCTACCTATGACAGTAAATTTTCCCTAAAAAAACCATGTTCAAGTCTCGTCCCTATGTTACCGACTTACTTTGGTTTTTCTTTTCATCCAAAACGGCATTTTTTAGGTAAAACGGTAGTAGGTTACAAATCTACTGCAAAAGTTTTATTAAAAGAAAGTTATAGTAGTTGTAAAAAAAAGTTACTAGTACAATGAGAAGATGTACATAAGGAAAAAAAGAAAGGAAAAGCATAACTAAAGTTGTCGATCCAGCTCTTGAAACTCGAGTAGCTCGTTTTTTCGCTCTTTGTAAAACTAGGTTGAGCTCTTTCTGGAACTTTTTCTTCACTTATAGAGATTTGGCTTGGAATTATTGAAAATAGAGTCATTTATGGTCTTCCGGATGCTCAAAGTAGCAAAGCTAAACAATTTCTATGTGGAAAGGAACTTGATGGCTTTGAGATTGTCATGCACTTAAGCTCGTTGCACAGTAATGTCCGGGCTCAATATGACCAGCACATTTCGGAAATGGGCAACCAAAGAAAACCAAAGAAGAGATGGACCCTTTTTCCAGCATCAAGGAGTCAAAAATTAAACACCTCCATATAAGCCTGAAGGTGAATTTTTTCCTCGGAAGCATGTATCTTGTATTAAATACTCCTTTCATTTCACAAATGTTGGCGTATTTTGTTTCGTTAAGACAATGATTTGATCAAGAATTACTCTATTAATATGTAACTTATATGATACGAAATCATGATTATTAGCAAGAACTTTTAAAACAAATCTATTGATATAAATTTCATGTATGAAAAAACACATATTAATTGAGTTATCATTGGTCAAAGCCTTGTCTTAACGAAACAAATACGCCAACCTTTGTGAAGAGTATCTTGTAAGAACAATTTCTCACTCCTTCTTAATGCAATAGCAGAGCACCTGCTTTTTTCCCTGAAAAAAAAAAGAATCTCAAGATTATCCAAAATATCCCCATAGGCAAATGATCACGAGGCCAGTACAAAAACCTGGTTAAGTTCAAGTGTAAGACCAAAGGCCAATGGACTAGTCTTCTGTTAATTATCTGGATGAGCTCCTGAAATTGCTCAATTGCTTGAGTTGAAAGAGGAAGGTGAAAAAGTGAGCGGTGGCATCCTCCAAATTGCACACCTCCTGGACAGAGGTGTCTTGATCGAATGCAAAGGAGAAAAAAATGCGAGGCCATAGCTTTCAGAGAGAATAGGGGGCTGTCATGACTCATGAGTCTTTCCCAAAAACATGCGAATTGTCTTTCACTGCTCGTATCTGGCAACGACAATGCATATTCACATTAGTCCATAGGGATTGTCATTAATTACATTTGAGATATATTTGAACGAATGTTTCATAGGCAATACATGAAGACCACTTGGTTAATTCAATGAGAAATTTCATGAACATAACGATATACATCGAGATTTGACAACTGGATTTGTGGTTTTGGTAACCGATGAAAATTCCTATGGACGAGCGTCTGAATTGAGGTACTTATTGAAGGGTTGTCCCAAAGGAGATGTACGAAGACCATTGGATTTGAAGGCACAAAGATGGAGTTAAATGGTGAATCAAATATGATCAAGAAGATGAAGAGAAATTGAAGGCATGATGATGATCATGTTGGGCTCATAAGTTGAGCCATTAAGGATTAAGATCTTGAGAGAATGATTACAAGATAAGGATTCAAGTATGGTTTCATGACAAGGTTATGGTGTGCTCATGAGTTGAGTCATGGTTAACCAAGTCATGGAGCAAGAAATCAAGTCAAGAATCCATTATTGTGTCTCAAGATATTGTGATAGAAAATTAAAAAGTCCAAAGTGTTATTCATGGTGAATCATGAGAGAGCATATGGTAATCAAGTCTTGAAGCAATGAAGACTAAGTGAAGATTTCATTATTGGCTTCAAGATATATCAAGATGGAGAATAAAGCAAAGGTTCTACTCATGGGTTGGCATCAAAAGGAAGATTTCATATAAGCCATGAGTGGATAACATCAAGTGGTGATATTCATCAAAGTTGACACGAGCAAGTTCAAGAAAAGCACCCCAAAGATTCTATGCTTGAAGAATATGGTAAGCAATTGTATATTGTACTTGGTTAACTAATCCATGCTATGTATATGGTATTTGTTTGAGGGTTAGGTGCTACATATGGGCAAACTTTGAAGAAACAATCTTATATAGCCCATATGGAGACGGTCATCAAGGTTGTGAAGGGCAAGCTCAAAATAAGCATCCCGAGAAGATACATGCTTGAAGCTTGCCATCCATTTGGAGATAATGGACACATGAATATGTGCTTAAAGTGAAGGGCTCCCACATTGGAGTATGGGGGAGCAAATTGAGAATCTTCACCAAGTGGGCGTGATGAAGCGAAGGATTCTAACTTGAGACAAGCGTGAACGCCTACATCAACCTCAAGTGGATTGCACAAGGCAAAGGTATATTCTAGCTAGGTTTTCCTAGTTTTACCGGTCTCAAGGGGTTTGGTGGGAGACCGGATTATAGATTCAATAGCCATTCTATCAAGAGGGGCTTTCGGGCATGCTCCTTAAACTCGTCATGCGTAAAGTGCTCAAAACTTTGCATATTTTGCATCATCTCGTTTGGTTGATATTTGCTGGTTTTCTATGTGAGTTCGTAGAGCTCGTTGTTACTTTGAAATAAGACCAAGTTCATCGAAAACAGAGTTCATATGCAAAAGTTATTGGCGTTTTCGTGTGAGTGGTTTCTGTTGTTTTTGCTGCTTTTGTGCATCCGGATTCTCCTCCGGATTTGCAGGACGAGATTCCAGATGCCCCGATTGGTTCCGAAAATTGGTTTTTGAGTCCAGTAGCCTCCAGTTGCTACAGTGCCAGAATCCGAATTCTCATCAGAAATTCCAGACGAGATTCTAGATTCACCCAGACTGGCTCCAACGGTTATATTTTTGGGGGCCCTATATAAAGGGCTCCTCTTCCCCAACGGAATCAAAGGTTCTTGAGCCGAAATTTCCCCAACTTGTTGAGCTTTCTCCACCTCCCCCAAGACCCAAATCTCCCATCTAATTGAAGGGATTTTGTGGATCTAGTTGGAGGAATCATTTGTTGACTTCCTCCTCTTGTCCGTCCTCTCCAATTCTCCCTAGCATTTGTGGCTTTGGGTGGGATTTGAGCATTTTTGTGTTCTTGCTCTGCATTTGGTGCATTAGTTTGAGCTCTCCACCTTGATTTGTTCAAGTAAGAGCCCGTGAGCTTGTTTCTCTTGGAGGTTCACCTCCTAGACGGCTTAGAGATTGTTGCTCCGGTGTCCTTTTCGTGGAGATTGTGAAGAGGCCCGAGGTTCCCCTTTGTGGGATTTGTGAATTGGCATTGGAGCTTGCCATCTCCGGAGTGGAGGAAGAAGCTAACCGAAGTAAATGGGCCCCAACTTTGTGGAAGAGGCTCAAGGAGAATAAGGTGAGCGTTCTGGTGGCTTTTCAGGGATTCGGTGTATACCCCGTACCTCTCCAACGGTGATTAGCTTAGTAGAAAGTGAACATTTGGATATATAAATGTCTCCGTGTGCCTCGCGTATTCCTAAGCCGAGTTCATTCACTTGCGCTTTAATTTGTGATAGCGATCCTGTTTGAAGTTCTATATCTTATATACATGTGCTTTGTGCTGTCTTATATCTTGTGCTAGTTTGTTGTTTATTAAGTGATCATCTTGTTATAGCTTAACTTGTTGGTGCACAGTATAGTTGAGCCTAGCATATTTAGGTTTTGTGCTTAAAAATATCCGCCAATTTAATCCCGCATTTAGAATGTATAGAGCCAAATCCGTGGAAGTTTTTAAAACGCCTATTCACCCCTCTAGTCTACATCTAGATCTTTTCACCTTCAACAGGTATTGTCTTTTGGACCAATGGTCTGAGCTTCGATCGTTAAACATCTTTAAGTTGAAAATCCATGATTTGATCTAGTCAGTGGCGGACGCAGCGGTACGGCATGGTCCGGCGGCCGCCACACCTAAAATTTGTCCACAAACCTAATACCTAGTGGAGCTTGGTCGCCGAGGTCATGCCGAGTTCGCCGCCATCTGCGACCACATGCTCGTCCTGCGCCCTTCCTCCTCGAATGCTCGTGCTCGCCCCTAGTGGAGGCGAGGGGATAAGGCTTGTGGCCCGACGGTGGAGAAGAGGGTTTGGCTTTGGACGCCGGCGGTGGAGGCTACTGGGTAGGCTTGGTCGTCATGGGGGGAGATGAGGGAGAAGTTTAGGCGGTGGCCAAGGGCAGCAGTTCGTTGGAGAAGAAGGTGGAGATTTTTTTGGTGGGCAATTTCGGTATGTCACAGACAAATAGGCCAGTGCGCCCTATATTTCGGGATCTCACGAGGAAAGTTATGCGCCTTAACAGAATGTCACAGACAAATGGTCCATAAATTATGTCAATATTTAAATTTTTGATATATTGTTGAGTACAAAAGCATATACTTTGGGACGGATGGAGTATAATGTTCTACTGAGTTTGCATTGTACATGTTTTTCTCTTTGTTTAAATTCTGCCAGACCTACATTTTTTTCCTGGGTCCGCTGGATCTAGTTGGGCCTAACAACCTCGATGTGCGCGCATCACTTTTTGGTGGTGTTGCTTTCAAAGAAGATGGTTTTCCGCAGGATTTAGGTCTTGCCGCAAAGGGACAATCAGCCATCGCTTTTGGATAGTTTTATAGGTGTGTTGGGTGACATTTTTTTTTCTTGGGGTGATTTTTCAGTCATTTTCTTGTACCTTGATGGTAATAATTTTGGTTATGTGCACACTCTCGATGCTACAAAATTCTAATTCTTTTTTCGGATTTGCTATTGCTCAGTCGCCTGAGAAATACTTATTTCTCAGTCGATGTTGTGAACCATCCAATCATGCACCGAGATTCGTGCAAGTGTTTTGGCAGAGACAAGGAGCTTCTAACTGTATGAGGTAACAACTGTAAATACACGTAAAATGCCGGTTGGTGCAGTGGTGCTTGCTTGCCTCCTAGTTGCGAGCTAGAGGTAGTGAGTTCGAACCCACGTCTGTCTTTTTTTGTTCTTTTTTCTTATTTATACCTTGCTTCTTCTTTGGCTTTATTTATGTTTACAATCAAGCCTTCAACTGTTTTTTTTTCTGTTTTCTTAATTATACTTTGCTTCTTCTTTGGCTTTATTTATTTTTATGATCAAGCCTTCAGCTGCACTTTTTTTCTTCTTATTTATTCTTTGCTTCTTCTTTGGCTTTATTTATTTTTATGATCAAGGCTTCAGCTGTGCTGGCCTCATATGTTCGTTGTTCCCTTGTTTTTCTATTATTCGTTTGTTTCACGGGATTTTTTTTTACATGCTATGCATTAGTGTCAGTTGTACATGTATTTGTTGATGATAATCTTTAGATTGTGCCCATAATTTTTGTAACTTATTCATTGAATAATTTTCTAGTAATTGATTATTCTTAATTTTAATATTATACCATATCTCATATTGATGTGCAGTAGAGATTTTGTGGAGGATGGGTTGCGGATTAATATCTTTGACGCACAATTGGGTTTGTCGGGCGAGTTTCACATCAACTCTCTTGCTATGAATTTGACTTTTTAGGGTGAGTTGCACATTTAGACCTTTGATGTGCAATTGAGTTTCTTCGTTGAGTTTCACGTCATATTCGTTGATGTGCATTTGAGTTTATTTAAGTGTGAGTTGCACATTAAGACCTTTGATGTACAATTGAGTTTTTTTTCGAGTGAATCACACATCATCTCTTTGAATGTGCAATTTAGTTTTTTATGCGGAGTTGCACATTAAGTCTTTGATGTGCAATTGAGTTCTTTAGGCGAGTCGCACATCATCTCTCTTGATGAGCGATTTTAGTTTTTTTAGGGTGATTTGCACGTTAAGATCTGTGATGTGCAAGTGAGTTTTTTAGGGTGAGTTGCAAATTAAGACTCTTAATGTGCAATTTTAGTTATTTTTAGGATGAGTTGCACATTAAAATTCTTGATGTGCAATTGATTTTTTTAGGATGAGTTACACATCAAGACTCTTAATGTGCAACTTAATTATTTTTAGGATGAGTTGCATGTTAAGACTCTTAGTGTGCAATTGAATTTTTGTGTGGGTTTGAGATTTAAGAGATTTTTTATTTCTCCGACACCTACCCTAGCCTAGACACTAATTTCAGTAATCAAGACCCAATAACCACAACGACGAATACGTACCAGCTAAATGTGATATTGCGGGATCCAGGCTTTGAACTGGATGGTACACTCAATGGACATCTTATCATTTTCATGCTGGCCTATTTGTTCAATAGACCCAAAAAACAAAGCGCACCTCAGCTAAAAGAAAAGCCCAGTTAGGATCAGACCACATGCTGTGAGAATAAAGAAACGGGATTGGTTAAGAATGAATCGACTGAGAAATAAGAGCTTTCCGTTTTCCTATTTTATCAGTTGATTGATCCCTAAACACTCCCATAAAAATAACATGCTTCTATTTTTCTCTAGTAGTAGTATTATGGTGTTGGGACTAATCTTTTTCTATTTTTAATCCGAATTTAAAGGTATTCCGGTTGAGTTGACTTGTGCAAGTGCTACAAAATATATATTTTTAGGTCACAATTTTCCAGTTAGTTCGGAGTAAGACACTATGACACGGATACGTGTTTTTCAAGCATATAATCTGACGGGCCAATGCAGGTGAGACATTAGACCTTGACTAGCAGGTCCGACGGGGACTAAATTGAGACTACTAAGCAGAAGCTGGGAACATTCAATGTCACGTAATCAAAACCCAAACAAATAACTACCAACGAAGGAAAGACAAAACTCCGCGTACTGGTACTCGTCGAGTGAGAAACAAGTTTTTCTCAGTCGACTGAGCCATAGGTGCTCCCTTCTTTTCTGTTGTCGATTTTGTTTTGAAAAAAAAAACACTGAGTAAATACTACAACGAGGGAGAAACGAAGAACTCTATATCTCATATGTGATCCCGATCTTGAGCAGCTGGTCCTTGGGGATGGAGAGCGCCTTGTGGCTCTCCCTGAGGTTCTTGCTCAGGAAGGTGTAAACGTAGTTGACCACGATCTTCTTCATCAACGATGACCCTGGTGCCGCGGCCACGTTGGCCTCGCCCATCAGGTACACCACCCCGCGCTCCGCCTCCGCGTCGATGAACCGCTTCTCCTCCTCCGCCGCCGCCTGCGCTTCCCAGCGCCGCGCGTTGTCATCGTCGTCTCCGTCGCCGTGGCAGGAGAAAGCGGCCTCCTCCTGGACGAACATCTTGAGTCGTTCGAGTAGAAAGGCGGAGAACTCCTTGGTGCCCTCGATCTGGTCCGTGTATCCGTACCGTGCCACGCAGCGGAACATGCGGTGCTCGGCGGGGCCGACGCGTCGGAAGATGAAGCGCTCCGGCGGCGGCACCCGCGGGATGGGGAGGTTCTTCACGGACATGAAGACGAAGACCGCGTGCACGGAGGGGATCTTGTCGACGAGGCGCGGGAACACGGGCGGGATGCCCTGGACGAGGTCCGAGTAGAGCAGGCCCACGCCGGGCACCCTCCCGACGTCGCGGCGGCCCAGGAGCTCCGTGAGCTGGGTCGCCGGGACGACCCGGTCCAGCTCGTACCAGTAGTGCTTGACCCTGACGTAGTGCCAGGTGGCCATGAGCGCCATGAGCACGAGCGAGAAGCAGAAGGGCAGGTACCCGCCCTCCACGAACTTGGCGAGGATGGAGGACAGGTAGAGGAACTCGGCGAGGCCGAAGACCACGTAGAAGGCCGCGATGAAGGCCATGTGCTTCTTCCAGATGAGCAGCATGACGACGGTCATGAGGTGCGTGGTGATGGAGAAGACGGTGACCACGCAGATCCCGTAGGCGTTGCCGATGTTTGTGGTGGTCTGGAAGGCGATGGTGACCACGATGCTGGCGGCGCCGATCAGGAAGTTGATCTCCGGGATGTACACCTGCCCCGCGTACTTGTTGGACGTGTGCACCACCTCCACCCTCGGGAAGCAACCCAGGGACAGCGCCTTGGACAGGATGGCGAACGCGCCCGACAGCATGGCCTGGCTCGCGATGATGGCCGCCAAGATGGCCACGATGAACGTCGGCCAGAACATCGCCGCTGAAACGCAATTTTGTCTTTTTCAGTCAGTCCCACACCGCATCCAGTCCAGATTGTATGTCAGTTTGATCTTGTTGTACTACCTGGGATGGATTTGTAGAAGGTGTCGCCGACGTTGTCCGGGAATTTGCGGAGGTAGGATGCCTGACCCATGTAGCAGAGCGCGACGGAGGGGAACAGGATGCAGGTGAAGCTCAGCTGCAACACACGAACAATTCAGTCGCAGTCCATGCAAGCAGCTGGGCATTGGACTAGTAGATGTTGAAATGGCCACGCAAATTAAACCTGAATGGCCCTGATGTTGAAATGGCCAAGGTCGGCAAACATGGCCTCCGTGCCGGTGATGCAGAGGACGACTCCCCCCAGCGAGACCCAGGCCTCCTTGCCGTTCCTTTCGAAGTAGTCGACGATGTACTTGGGGTTCAAGGCCCTGAGGACTGTGTAGTCGTGCGCGGCGAGGTTGTACACCCCGATGGCGGCGATGAGGACGAACCACACCGAGATGATGGGCGCGAAGGAGTAGCCGACCTTGTCCGTCCCGAAGCGCTGCACCGAGAAGAGCAGGAACAGGATGCCCACCGAGATCCACACCACTTGCGCTGCACACCACAGACCGCGCGCAACACCAACAAAACATTCAGATATGTGTTTCAATGGATGAACAGGCTGCGTGTCAACTCAAAATCTCTGCACATTTTTCTCAAGGCATACATTGCGTCAAGTGGGGCGCTTTCTCCCGGATCCCGCTCACCGCGGACAGCACTGCAAGCAAGGACATCAGGAATAATTCTCAAACTTAATGACAAACGTCCATATGGCTCAGGATAGGTGAATACCAGAGATTGCAGGCGTGAGGGTCCCGTCGCCCATGACCATGGCGGTGCCGAGGATGGTGACGGTGAAGAGCGCAATCTTGGCGGAGCTGCTGGACTCGAGCTTCTGCTTCACCCACTGCGCCCTCAGCATCTGCGAGTTGGGCTCCTCGATGCTGTAGTTGGACACCGCCGCGTCCTCCGCCTGCTGGTTCGGGATCATCCGTATCTTGGCGTACCGCGATATCAGCGAGTAGAGCGCGAACGTTCCTCCTGCACACCCAAATCACCAGATGTCAGTCTCACTCACACTCAAGAAACTGAACGGAGAGGCAGTCCGTCAGCGCTCACCGTCGCCGTTGTCGTTGGCGTAGAGGACGATGAAGACGTACTTGAGCATGGGCAGCAGGATGAGGGTGTAGAGGATGAGCGAGAGGACGCCGAGGAGGTCGTCCTGGTGCTTGATGCCGTCCGGGAACGTGCTCGAGTACACGTACAGCGGCGACGTCCCGACGTCGCCGTACACAACGCCGATGCTCTGGAACGCGAGGTGCAGCGTCTGGCTCCAGCTTGCCTGCGTAGTCGGACGATAGGAAAATTAAACCGGATGGATGGATGTCGTCACGTACGTACTCAAGAACCACCGGTTTTGAGTTATCCTTCTCACGGAGCACCGGTAGATGCTAATCTGTTCACGGAACCACAAATTTTGTGTCCAATTGTCTCAGTCCACCCAAAACACGGGTTTAACCTCGTTTGACACTATTTCTTACAGGTGGGGCCCGCACGTCAGGCGTCACATCTTTTTCATGAGACCCCTCGTCTTTTTCTTTTTCTTCCATCATTGCTCTTCTTCTTCTACGGTGGGAGTTTTCTTGAACTGGTCATGGATGTTGCCCACCGTGCCCTCCGCCGCGCCGCGCTGCTGCCTCGCCCGGCCGCCCGCCGTGACGGCCCGCCTCGCCGCCTTGCTGCCCGCCGAGCGCCCGCCCCCACCGCCGCCCGCCCCGCTGGCCTGCTGCCACGCACGGGGATGGTCCGCCTGCTGCCTCGCTGCTCGCGCCACCGCCTGGGTCAATTTCCATGGCCAGTTCAAGAAAATTCCCATCGTAGAAGAAGAAGAGCAATGAGGGAAAAAAAGAAAAAGACGAGGGGTCTCATGAAAAAGATGTGTCACCTGACGTGCGGGCCCCACCTGTAAGAAATAGTGTCAATCGAGGTTAAACCCGTGTTTTGGGTGGATTGAGACAATTGGACACAAAAGTTGTGGGTCTGTGGACAGATTAGCATCTACCAGTGCTCCGTGAGAAGGCTGCCTCAAAACCTGTGGTTCTGTGAAATTTATAAAAAAACAAACGACTACACGTGGAGATATGGTCATGTGCTGCTGACCCCGGAGCCGTGGTGCTTGTCCACGGAAACCTTCTCGGCTTCGCCGTAGAGCGAGTCCCGGCGCACCAGCCCATCCGGGGCCTCCATTTCGATTGACATCTCGCCGGCCTTCGTGTGCAACTGACTGCTGGTCGCCGCAAAGGGTTTATCTACAATGGTGGGTCTGTACCTCTGGGCCTCTCAGGAGTCACCACGCCCTGCCCTGCCCTGCACTGCATTTGGACGCAAAACACAAGAACAACACTGATAAGCGGATCCTGATCGAAGACGTATGTTGGACGCCCGTGACTAGTGACAGCATTTAAATAAGAGCAATTTGCGGAATCGATCCTGATTCAGCGCATATCTCTGAATCTAAATTCATCGACTATTTGTTGTCAACAAATTTGTTATGTCCTGTAACTGGCATAAGTGTTCTTTCAGAAAGAGAGAAAAAAAACTTAGAACCACATACATTTGGAACGTCAAAATATGTAGTAATACAATTTGAACGGTGCTGCAGAGAAATAAATAGGTAATAACATTCTGACTAACACGGTACAACCGAAATGGTGACTTCAGGTAAAACTACGTGAATCAAGAAGCTTCCGGGGAACAGAAACTAGAGGAAAAGATGAACAGTGATAGTTCGGAGGAATACCTGGGATCCGAAGGATTATCTGCAGAGTGCAGACAGACGCAGTACGACACGGCTAGATCTTCCTGACGCCCGAGAGCAGCGAGTAATTCCTCTGCCTACACTTTCGCCGGCTTATATACGCGCAGCAGGGGAAAGCAAACGCCATGGCCACCACCCTGACAAAGGCGCCCTATAAACTCAATCACCTTGCCAGAGAGAAGATGAAGAAACAGAACCGTATATTCTCAGCCTTGCACAGCCCTGGTACAGCTCCCCCCGGCGCTGATACTCGTCGTTACTGCAGTCTGGAGAGATATTTTTTTTTCCTCCGTTTGGCCTCTGTGGGTTCGGGTTGTTGGTTTGTTGCGTGCGTTTCTTTCTGTTTTGGACGCGGTGGACCTGATCTCATCTCCCCGCGGGATCGGAAGAAAGATATGGTGTGACTTTTTCTTACGTACGTGTTGCCCGTTTCGTATGATCTCATCGCCGCCTTGGAACACGGCGATCTTGCCAAAAAAAAGGTTTCCAGGAACAAGATCGAAAGGGCGAGCCCGCACGTACGATACCACCAATTCCAATATTACCGGCCGCCATCAGACTTTGTTTTTTTGCCTCTACGGGAAAATCTCAGGCATATCCGCATAGAGATGTTCAGTATCGGTTTGATTTGCTTGGAACACCCTAAAAGCTAAGTTTGGAACAAGGGGCCATCCAAGACTTGACCGTGCCACAAAGGCATCACGCTTGATCTGCCAATAAGAGGCTGCCTAAGGAAAAGGTTAGTCGAGTCAGAGAAGCGCATGCATGTGCAAAGATCGATCGTGCTACAAAGTACCACCTGCTAATATATGAAAAGCCAGCCTTGCAGGATCTTTCAGAAAGAAAGAAAAAAACCCCAACACAGCTGCTGCCGAGAGGCAAAGACAATGAACAGCGATTAAACACCTGTATCAAAATGAACGGTAGACGCCGGCCACCGGCATCTCGACGGTCCGGCCTCCAGCCTACGCCGGTCGTACAGGAGAGAGGGACTGGATCAGGTAACAGCAGACGCTAACACACGACGATCCTAGAGTGTGCCCTGCGTCCTGCAGCAGGGGGGTAGCAGACGGCCTTTAAACAGACTATCTAAGTGCCTGTGCGTTGCAACAGCAAGATGAACATTTTATAGCTCAACAAGAATGGAAAACATAAAAAATCGACGGTCATGGTCATCGGATAACAAGGCACCGCTGCTTATGTACATGTACATGATCCAAGTCATATAATCACTAACTTTGACAATATGAGAGGAAACCAAATACTATAATGGACCAATAATACAATGCACATCAAGATTAACGAAGAACTTGGCCATGGACCCTCTTCTTACAATTGTAAATATCACTAAGTATCCGAGAAAAAGAGTAAATATCACTAAGTATGCATGCTCAAGTACCGAAACAAGTACTAAATGCACAAGGAAATTATGTAAATTAAACACGTCAGATCAAGACAGCCGCCCATGGCTTACAAATATCCATTTCATAATTTGCAACATGAGAAATTCCTTTTGGGAAATGAATGTGGTTACATGCAGAGCGCTTCCTATTTGTATTAAAGAAATTGAGAAACCATGTTGTGTATATGAGTACAAACTAAAAAAGAAAAGAGTAATCTAAAACAACAAAAGATCCCCTACACCATACAAGGCAATGCAAACCGGGCTGAAAAAAAGCTCTGAGTTGAACCAGTAATGCCGAGGATCATCCAGCTATAGCTTTGATGGTAGCAGGGAAATACTTCACTTGCCATGTGCGTCAACAAGCATTCGCCTGAGAATTCCTTGTTTTCCAGTTTTGGCTGCAAGAATGCATTCAATGACGAATGTGATTTATGAAAGCAATTGGATCAATGAGCATATTATGTTTAAAGCATGCTTTACACCTGTGTTCTGCATAGACAACACTATTGCTGCAATCTCAAAAAAGCAAGCTTCCGATCCTTCGGAGGATAGAAGCATATGATCCAACAACATCGAAGAGATGGATACTATCCTGGTTGATTTGCAAGTAAGCATTAGCGTCTCTGCGTTTAAGTTGCTCTCACCTACGTGTACCCACAGGAGACGATGATGTCGATGATCTTGCTGAGATCGAAGCCACCCTGCGCCGTCTTGAGCGCGTTGCCACTTGCCACCCTTCTTGAAGGATGTGTAAAGCTTCATGGTACCAATTAGTGGCCGTAACAGAGATATCAACCGTCTTGTTCTGCCTACAGAAAATGTTTGCAGTTCAAATGTCTCCAGAAGTGGAGAACTTCACACCCTCCTTGGTGACCGAGATGCTAACTGCAATGCAAGATGTGAGAACAGAACCATCTCAGGCAACAATAATATTAAACATCAAGGTTGGGGATTGATCGACATTTCTGAGCTACTATACTCTGACAGTTCAACAGCAGTACTAATTACTTAATGAACTTCAAATTGGCCAAGTTGATAATTGGCTTTAGTTTGTATTGACAACTACTCTAGCACCTATGACAAGTTTGGCATATATAATGTTGCTTTTTATTGTGTGCGTGTGCATCAGTACATCAAGACAGAATCCTTTAATTGATTGAGTAAAATAAGCAGATTAATTTGCATACATTGAGGTTGAGCCAGCCATCGGGGGAGCAGCAGAGAGTACATTCATCCATATACTATACCTATGTACTATGTATGCAGACATGTAGTATGACAATAGTATCTTCGCTTGCACATTCAACAAATTGGTGTGCTGTGTGAGCAGCGGCAGCTTTATTCCCTCCCCTATTACCTGAGAACAAAGTTGGCACATGGTTTCATGCATCCCCATAACACTGAAAATTTCATTTACCTGCTTCATGCAAAACTATATATGCAATAAAAAGTACAATATCAAGCAAATGAACAAACTTTTCTGTCCCTGGTACAGTCGCAAGTATACAGAAATTATTTGTTCATTTCCACTTTTTGTTAATTGAGGATCGCAATAAGCATACAATTTTACCGGCAGTGTAGATAAAGACAACCATGCTGCTGCTAACAGGTAGCAAAGTTATTTATAGCTTCAATTCAGGTAGTAGATAGGATGTAATAGTCTACCAAAAGGATTTATAGCTTGCCCTATTTGCTCCAAGTATGAAAATGCAGAGCAAACCCACACTGGATATGAACACAACTGAGAGAATAACTGTGACTTGTTTTCTTCCTTTCTGCAGTAGTAGATAATTTTGATTCATAAACTTAATCACCAAGATGGATTTAATTGACTTGTCTATTCATGATTAGACTCATTCTAGATAATGCATCCTTGCCACTTCACATCTGGATTAAAATTCTGAAGAAACAATTTATGAATGCATAAATATCAACCCAATAAAAAGAAAGGCTTATTCCCTTGCATTAATTGTATCATAGACGCTGACCGGCTGATTCCATATCCAGCTAGCCAATGATTGATTAGTGCAAGGGAATAAGCCTTCACCTTACTACTCTTGCCCTGCTGCTCCTGTAATGCATTATAACCTTTTATTTTCTTTACCTATATAACTGAATCAGCCCCAGTGCTATCTAGAGAAGCTTCTATGTGCTAGCACTATGAAATTACTTGGTGTAGCACAAAAGCGGCTGCTGTATAGGATCTACTGCATGAATCAATTTTACTGCCAGCGACATGATTGAGTGAAGTACACATTCAGATCAGTAATTTTGGCTGCTCATAGTAGATATCAAGGACTCAAGGAGTACCTGTTCTGCCACCATTGTATTTTGAGTTGAGTACCATTTGTCTGAAGAATTAATTTGTAAAGATAGTCAGACAAGCAAGAGGCATATCAAGTGCCCCAAATAGCAAACACAATAAAAGATATCTCAATTATATAAAGTTTGTATGTCCAGATCCTTTCGATGCACATACACGTTTTTGGCATATTACTTTTTTTTACTTTCATGTAAAAGTTACTAGCCTTATTTTATCACGAAAAATTAAGAGATGTCTTTGAAAGAGACAAATTCGTTTTCTGTACCGAATGGAACTACATGAAAAAAAATAGTTTTCTTTCAGGCATTAACACAAGCAGATATTGAGCATAAAATTCACTCTTGTTCCATACCTCAAAGAAACCGAGTGGCGTGCAGGGGTTCTATCGAGCGTTCGTCGTGCCGGTTGGCATCCAGGTGGGCCGCATCTACATCAGGTTCGAGGAGCTCGTCATCATCTTTCCCTAGCTGTTGCCATGGGCAGATCTTTAATCGGTGCGTTGTTACGGAAAAACGGTATTTGAATAGAGAAAACAAGAAAGAAATTATTATACTTGCAACGAATTCTGTTCTTCACCATCTTTTCGATAAGAACAATTCCTATATGGACACTATTTATGCACCTCTTTTGAACCTAAATTAAATTCTAGGAATAGCTGTACAAGTGGGAAGCAAATAAATGTCAGTTGGGATGATAATAATGTAACATTATTCAAATCTAGAATGCCAACCCCAGCTTGCTTGCCCAAGTTGATGAACCATTGAAAAGGTGAAACTTATGCTAAGTCGAAACTTCAACATAAAACTGATGGCATGGCAGTTATCAGAGCAATATGCATGTCTTGTACCGTTGCATTGGTCTAGCACAAGCATGCACACAATCAACTACAGGCTGAAGACAACTCTAGTGCTCTTCATTGTGCGGAACTGCTTCTGTTGATGGAATTATATCACTAAACTGTTCGAGATAAGAAAGATTGCCAGGGTTTCAGTAAATTTGTGCATAAATTTAGACAAGAGACCTTATGAAAACCTTTTTTGCAACATGACAATACTTACGGATAACTGCAAAGAAATATGAAGAGATAGGTGCACAATATATGTGACTCTTACCATATATGTGACCCTTCGTCATTGCCTGATACAAATTTGGGCAACTTTGCATTTGGCCAGTGGCAAGTACAAAAGAATTCTTTCCCGATTCGTTTAGCATCAAAATAGTTTGTACATCTAGCTGGTCTCACAAAAACCTCATTAATCAGCTAAATGTTCGAGTGTCCCTAAACAGAAAATTGTAAACATCTAGCTGGTATTGGTAAACAGAAAATTGTACAGTAGTAAACAACAGTTCTATTGACTATTGAGAATATAAAATTGATATGAAATTAGGAGTTTTAAGCACTCACCGGGATGTTTGACAATAACTCTTATAGCAATCCTCAGCTAATATGAACACATATTACAAAAACAATAATTCATATTTGACACCTGCTCCAACCTAGCGAAACACCTGGAAATAGGGGTTTTTGTTACAAACTGGAACCTTTGCAGTAAACTTGAGGAAGCACATCCCCTGAAACAACATCACACATCTGACATATGAGAACTAATAGCTGTAAGAAAATCTGAACAAAAACTTTACCAGATAGCATTAGATTAAGAAATCGACCATCGGGCATATCAATTTATTTCCTTCAAGCCCTTAAATCTCAAGGGGTTATGCAACATAAAGATGTATGCTGTAATTGTTCTCCATATATGCTCAGGCTTTGTCATCACATAAACAATATATTAGAATGTATTGATATCTCAGCAGGTCAGTTCGACTTAACCAATCATGGAGCTTTCTAACAGTAGTGTATTTGCTTTGCATATCAGAGAACACCAAACAGATCCCAATTTTTTAAGACAGGAAAATATAGAATCTCTTCTATGGTTCCTCTGCATTGGCTCAACTAACTTGTGCAAAACTATCTCAAGCCAACATATATATAATCAGAAAAACTTGAACGGGAAAGATATGCATATAGCTACTGAGCATATGCCTATTTTCTTTGCACAAATTAATAGGGGAATGCAAGGAATGTCATATATGTTCCAATTAGTTCCCTAGATCTAATGGTGATAAGACATTCAATTCTCAGTTTAGAGACCACTAATTCTTCATATCTCTCACAGATTAGTACACTGCATGAGTGAAGGACCAAGAATTTCAGAGGTTCAAAAAAACCAGAGCACATAAGAACACTTCGACTAAATGTACACACAAGATTCATCAATTCGCGTTACCTTTTCCAGCCTTGATTGCTGCAACGTGCTATTTTGAAATCCAATTAACCCGCAGGAGAGGAACGATTAGATTCGATACCATGTTGTTGTTCTAGGGTTCAAGAGCAAGGAGAGGAACCACATCAGAGAGAGGGATGAGAGCCATGGGAAGGGGATACGGAGCCATGGGAAGGGGATACGGAGAGGACGCCATGGGAGGGACGACGCCATGGGCAGCCACGCGAGGAGGAAGAAGGAGCCCCGTGACGGCACGCGGCAGCCGCCGTCAGTCCCCTAGGGCGGGCTGGCTGGCTGGGTGACGCGCGAGGGCAACGCAGGCCGGCGCATCAGCCTCGCAGGACGCGGCGGGGGGTGGGTCCGTCCATCCGTCGGTGGGGTGGGGTGGGGGGGGGGGGGGGCAACACCGAGGACGGCGTCGGGCTCTGCAGCACTGGAGTTTCAGCGCGGGGAGGCCTGGCGGTGTTGGGCTCGCAGGGCGGCGCGCTCGGGTAGCGGAGAGCGGCGAAGCACGGGAGGTGCTGGAGGTCAGCGGCTGCTGAGATGGGAAATGGCGGCGGCAGCGGCGGATGCGAGGAAAGGGCGGCGGCGGAGGCGGGGGATCCTATCGGGATCAGACTGGACGCGCATATCCTGGGTTTTCTTTTTGCTCGGTTTTCTCATCGCGGGGGCTCGTGAGACTGGTTTTTTTTACGTGGGTGGGGAGCGGAGGAGGACGTAGGCAGCACTGAAAATTAAACAATAATAAAGATATGCACACGTGAGGAAGGAGGATCGACGCGACTCGCGAGTAATAAATGGGCCTAGCCCGGGCCCGGCACCGTAAAGCCCGGTTATATAGGGCAGTGCCGACGCAGCACGAAGCCCAGTCAGGCTGACCTGGGCCGGTTAAGCCCACGGGCCTACCAAAGCCCACCTAGGCACATGGGCCAGATCAGTGAGAAAAGAAAAAAAAAAGTTGGACTGGGCTAAAATAGAAAAAAAAATGGTGGGTTGGCCAAGAACTGAGAAAGTTAATGTGTCAAATGTGTTAATCTTAAATAAAAAAACATAAACGGGCCGTGCTGGGCCAATCCGAGGGTCTGAGGTTGAAGTCTAGGTGCGGCATTGGTGGACGGCCCGATGATTTTTATCCAGGCTGGGCACACTCGGGCCAAGCCCGTCAGGCTTTCGGGCTTCGCCAAAAGGCCCAGCCCGTTGGCCATATATACTCGCGAGAGCTGAAAGGGGAAGCTTTGACTAGCTTTTCGGTTGCCAACCTCTTTAATGTCCACAACCTCACACTGATACTGTTTCCTTTTCACAAAGAATGACAAGCACACGTTTCAAGATTTTACTTTGATCTACAATTAGACTAATGATTTTAGGGTTGCAAGTTACAAAAATTATATCATTAGATTGGTATTTCAAACAAGTTTCTAACGTGTAAAACTTATAACATATAATCTACATATTATTGGGTCTGATCGTTGGTCAAAGTTCAACCTCAAAATGCGTGCGTGTTATTCTTGTGAAAATGAGAAGTATTGTACACTAGGAGATTAATGAACATCGCATTAGCAAAGCCAACTTGAATTTACTCAAGTCATATTTGTCTAAGTACACAAATCTATATTGCACACTTGGTTCAAACTTCAAGGTGTCTATTGTTGCACAACTTGCATGATGCTAGTGGAGAACTATGAAGCAATTTCGGTCAAGTTCAGTCAAGAGTCTTATGCAGGGGGCAAAGCAAGTAACCACCTACACTTGGGGTTAGATCTACTATACACTAAATTTTGCTGAATTTTGAATTTTCTTAAGAACAACTTTACATGAATTTTGCTGCAAACCTGAGCTATGCCTCAATCGCCCCATGCCTGTCTCCGCCACTGGTCTTACATAATTTATATTACACATAATATGCACACGTATCCAGAGAGGGATATACTCCTTCCAACTACGAAAGAGCGTATGTTTGGGGTTTTCTAAGAAAATTATGCATTGAGATAGAAAATGCATTGGAAACTCTCTCTCCTCTTTAATTCTTCCACCTCCAATGAGCTAAGTGCACGACGAAATGTTATTGGGTTTGATTTTCCTGTAATGAGAGAGAGAAAAAATCTTAGTCTAAAGTGCTTTGGAAATAGAGAAATACACTCTTCGGTGGACAAATTTTAAAGCTAAATGTACACTTATTTGTGGACGGTGGGAGTATATCGCATGAATATGATAAAACCGAAAATATCAAAAGAAGGTAAAATCAATTAGTACTTTGTTAAAATTAAGAGAGTAATTTTGGAACTAAGGGGTCATCAGTGTGGGAGTGATTTGGTCCAAGCTTCTGGTTTTTCTCCTCTATTGAGCAAAATACCTTTTTTTATGCAGAGACCGTAAGGGAAAGACATATAACATAACTGTGAGAAAATCGGGATTTGAACCTTGGTGGATGGAATAGTGCACTCACAACTTCACCACCACCTAAAGAGGTGCTTCTCCAAAATTCCTTTTTATAGCCAAAGTGTTCATGTATTTCTTTTTTTTAAGAACGAAATATTAAAAAAAATGGAGCGAAGATCTATTGTCATATATTAAAAGCCAAATGGACGACCACAAGAAGATATAGGAGACACTAACGCTAATCATATTAACAAGCATTTAGCAATGGATTTTGATATATAAAACTGAAATATGCATCGCTGACTTAAACAAAACGGTGCATGTAACCAACACCACAAGACGAGCATTTTAGCCAAAATAGGTCAAAACTCGTCGCTCAATAAAGGAAAAGTTTCTACCTGTCCTATTGTAGGCGCTCGGTGAGGGCTTCGCCGCTGCCATCGTATTGGGTGATGCAACGCTCTGATATAGTGTCCTTTCACTCTGAAGTAGATCCTGGATTTGGTCCAACCACACTGTGGTGGCAAGTTTTGGATCAGGCGGTCCGTCGGGCACGTGAATCCGTGTTTTGCTCGAGTTTTAATGGATGATGAATAGGGGCGGACCCAACCAGTTGACGGTCCAACCGAACAATTTCTTAAACTTCTTTCATTAATACTCCATCCAATCCATATTAATTGTCATTTTTTTTGCCCAAATATGGATGTATCTATGTCTAAAAAGCGTCTAGATACATGTAATATTTCGACAACTAATATGGATCGAAAGTGGTACAAATTATAATTTTTTTTGGTGTTTTTCCGTACACAATAATATTAAAAACCACTCCTCTGTTTTTTTAATGTGAGATGGGGAAAATGAAGGAAGGATGTGGGACACAGGCTATGTACTCCCTCCGTCTCATAATTCTTGTCTGAAACTGGCCTAAAAGTAGATGTATTATTCTTAGGGTCTGTCTATCCCCTAGGCACCTGTTTTGGAGGTAAAATCCAGGCGCCTGGTTTTTATTCTAAAAGCAGGCACCTTCTGTAAGCCATTGATCTATGTAATGGACTAAAACAAAATAAAGACTTCTTATGTATTTTCCTACAAAAAAACAAAGAACAACGCTTGTTTTGTGGGCAAAACCAGGCGCCTGGTTTTTGTTCTAAAAGCAGGCACTTTTTTGTTAGTTGACAAACAAAATTAAAACACTATGAGAAAGGAGCAGTCAACACAAAAATGCATTTGCAAAGCAGACAGAGGGCAGAACTTAGATGATCATAACTTAACAAAGTGCATTTACAGTGCTGCATGCAATAAAACCTAGAGCACTGACCATATACAGACATGATAAAATACATACCACTAGCATAAGCTAATATTCATGTCGTGCATCTACCATTAAGACAGAGGCAGATCTTATCTGATCATGCCTTAACAACACAAAAGTGGCTACTCAGAGTGCTAAGTTTTCGCTGGAACAGTGGCCATATATAACATCATAAAATGCCAAGCTAAAAGCTCATTTAAAGCTTCCCGACACAAACAAGCAAGCGTGAACTTTCCTTGAAGATGAGTGCAGAAATCATTGTGGTGCAATTTCAAAATAAATCCACCACAATTGCATAGCTACAGGTGCAAAAACAGATATAAGATTTATAGGAGAGAGGATGCTAGAGAGCATATGTTCTCAACATGATCAAGCATCTAGTACCATTCGACCACTGCAACCATAGCAGTGTAGAACAAAAGGACAAATTAGTAACCTAACAGTAGTAGGACAAGAAAATGATTGCAATTGCACACTGTCCATGCTGTGAGTGCACTATTAAGTAGAAACATGATTGCAATTCAAGTGAATATATATATAAGCTAACAATGTTAGATTTTAATTAAAACATAGATTCAATTGCGCATTGAGAATCTTGTTATTGCATGATACAGTTATGTGCGAATAATTAGAACAGTGAGCAATTTAAGATAACAACTAGCCGGTGCGTCTCATACTCCCATTCGCCGCAAACAAAAACAAAGGAACCACCAGACGGGGCTAGCAGATTGTGCCACCAATGAGAAGAGATGGGAAGCCTCGTCTGGACTTGCCTTCGCCTCGCCGCATCCGCCCGAAGCAGGCAGCATAATTAGTCAAGAAAAAGCTTGAGTAAGCGAACAGAGTAAATGAGCAACTCTCTAGACAACCAACTAGACCTCGCCGCCGACGAGCACAGACCGAAACCCTCCCGCATATGTTTTCTTTGCCTCTCCAAGTCGAGCCAAAGCTACAGAAATAACAGAAACAAAAAAAATGCATGTATAACAGCTACTTTATAATTTAATTATAAAACTAGAATATTATTTATTAAAAGTGCATCAGTTGCAAATGATACCTCGTAAAATTGCAACTAGTAACCAAAGGAAAAGCTAGTAAAAGAATTTAATTAGCAGTTGCAACTTGGTAAGCTTGGAATTGCAGAAGATAAGGTGCTGCAATTAAAGGCAAAAGACAGTGCAATGTCAAAATGAAACTTAGAAATCGATATTAAAGTGCAACAATTGCAAAAGATAGCTACATCGTTCAAATAAAGAAAATGTAGTCATAATATATATAGAGCGAGCAAGATGAAAAGGGGATGCAATTTGATTTAAAAGGCAGTGCAAATTCAGATAGATTGCAAAACAAAATATACAAGACCTAGTGCAATTGCAAATTCAAAATGCTGGAATTGTGATAGTAGAAAAAGGCGCAATTTGACTGAAAATGCACTGCAATTTACAAAACAAATAATACCTTATTTGAAATTAATCTCTGGTCTTGCTTCTGCATCGCTTATGCGGCACTGCTGCTACCACAAAAGAAAGACATGAAAAAAGTAAAAGGAGTTAATATACTCATGGAGTTAATTTGAACATAAAAGAAAGGGACATAAATGAAATTTGAAATGCAAGTTGGTTCTCTTGGAATTGCAAAAGTTAGTAGTGCAATTAAATTTAAAGGGCGCTGCAATTTGCCATGATAAGAAAAATATAACCGAACAATTTCAGTTTCGAATCATGACATCCAACAACCCTACGATTCGAATTATTACGGCGGCACGCTTCCAACTACAAAACAAACAAAAACACACAGTGCGAGAACTATGAAACCATAAATAAGTTAAAGTATGTTATCCAAAACACAGATAAGACATTCTTACAGATCGCAGAGACTACAAGATTGCACTAACTAGAAGCTAAAATTGCACCATCCCAAAACATGCAACTCTAGTTGCGGGGTAGTGCAAAAGCTGATTGCAATTACTCCCAAGAGTTCGACGGGGAAGATCGACCAAAACACGCATAAAGATCATGGGATTGCACTAGTTGGGAGCTAGAATTACACCATCCAAACCCATGCAATTGTAGTGGGGGGGGGGGGGGGGTGCTGATTGCAATAACTAGGAGTTGTAATTACACCCATTCAAAATCATGAAATTACAAAAGGTTGCCTTAAGAAATTAGGTACCCTTGGAATCAGTAAGACAAACTCAAGGTAAGACATTATAAGACTGACAACACGTCAATTTATTTAGTCTCGTCTATATCTACAGAAGAATAAAATGATTGATAAGCTATCTTAAAACAACTGACAATAACTATTTACGGCTCCATGAAGGCAAAGCCAAAAATACTTGAGACAAGAAAAAAGCTGTAGGTATGGAAAAGCTATAGCCTCATGATGCCAACAAAAATAAGTAGATCTTGTAAATTAATTAATATGAAAAGTTTTAGGAAGCAAAGAATGTGTGCAAGAGGCACAGGACACTGCGGCAAACAGAGCCCCCACGATGCTCCTCGCACGCAAAAATATTCAACACGCTGTAGATTTCATTAATTTGAGTGAGCGCCAACCCAAAAAATAGAAGTATGAATGTTTGAAACCAGAGGAAGAACAAGCTTCATTGATTTGATCTGAATAAACAGAAGCATCTCTGTTGCTTGTATATAACTGGTTGCCATAAGAAACACCCACGTAGTTACTTCCGGCAGCCTAAATAACTATAGCTAAGTTTAGCCTCAAAAGTCTGAATTTTAAATACCTCAATCCCGTGAGTAGTTCAACTTCAAATTGGTTTGGTGTAAGTATTGAAGCGACTGGCACAACCTGAATATTATTTGATGAGAAAATGAATTATCAGGACGGTAAACATGTGAGGTCTGTGCAAACCATTATGAGCATGAAACTCACGTGGTATAATTTTCACACCATAGATCAACTAAAAAAAAAGGAACATAGGCTAATGGAACTAAGCTGGGCTCTATTCTGTTCTAAAGGGGAGTAGGATTTGTAGTCTAAATGTACTATTCCACAATAAAAAAGCAACACTTAAAGTATAGGGAAGGAATTTGCTTAATACCCTGTAAAAATCTCACACACACACTGACACAACTTGCACTAAACACCTTGGAAACACTGAGAACTAATTAAACGACTTCAACAAATTGACAAAAGAAATACAACAGAGTAGACACTTTGTGCTAGCCCAAAAATGTGGACCCATAAGCCACATAAAATAAAACCAGATTTACACAGTAATATAAAAATGATTAAGGGGATTAACCCCTACCACAACAATAACAAAGACAAACAGTGAAAAGCTGAAAACACGGGTATTGAATAGCAATTGCAGTTTTAGAACCCTGTAATTGCACTAGTAGTATGTATGTTCGGACAAAATTAACACTAAGTAGTAAGTTGTCCAATCCAATTGGAAAGATGAGCATCAGTAACCAGAGCGCAAAATGCTACGCAACAAGGAGGAGAAGGTAATGGGTTCAGCTAGTTACTCTAGCTCTGCAGAGCGGCTCGACGTCCCGGGAAGAATACACCCCATCTTATCCGGCCCTTCCAGGAACTCGATCCTGTAGGCACGCATCATCTGCACGTACCCAATCCGGTAGAAATTGAGGTCGTCCGCCTCCATCCCAGCACCACATTTCGCGTCCATGAACCAAAGCGTCAGCGTTCAGGAGATAAACAAAGAGCGACGCGATGCCAACCGGACGAGGGAAGGAACAGGAAATTACCTCGTCAGGATACGGGTCTTCCTCTTGCGACGGGTCGAGGGGCCTGAGCGACGGGTACTCGTGTGCTTCGTCGGCGGCTTTCTCCAGAGAAGCGGGCGGTCGGCGCGGGGAGGCCGCGCGAGAACGCGGGGGACGACGGCGGCAGCGCGGTGCCGGGGCGGGAAACTAGGGCGGCAGCGGGGCGGCTGGCCGGCACGGGGAGTCGCCATTGAAGCGGGCGGAAGTGGGGAGAAAGGGGAGAACGGAAGAGTGGAACTCACTGGACGACAACGACAGAAGGAAGAAGCGATAAGACGCAAAGCAAAAAGGAAGAAGGCACGAATCTTTAAGATGGATCGGACGGCCAGGACGTCGCCTGTTTTTTAACGAAAAAGCAGGCGCCTGTGCTACAGTAAAACTGTTATTCCCGAAAGCACGTACATACACGTAATATTTCGAAAAAAATATGAAAAGCAGGAGTACTGCTTTCTTTCGTATGGGCACAGCGGAGATGGGCATCCAACCCATCACCACCGGCTGAAATTAAAAGTTCGAGTAGATTCCGAAATTCTGAAGGAGCGTGAGTGAACACGGGTGGCGGAGGAACAAAATGCGAGCAGAAGCGATAAACGTACGACAACCGGAATGATATAATCAAGCGACATCGTAGGCATGATTGGCTTTATTATTGTTTCAGGAGTACCAGTACATGCCTCGGCTTTTTATTGACAACACAGCTCATACATGCCTCGGCCTGAGCGCCACAGTGAAACACGATGCAGCAGTCACTAGTACTAGTGCTAGCTAGTGGTCGTCGTAGTAGGCGTCGTCGCTGCAAACGAGGTCGAGGAGTTGGTCCACGCCACCGAAGAGCTCCGCGAGGTCGCGGAACTGCTCCTGCTGCACGAACTCCCTGATCACCGCCTCGTGCCGCGTCTTCTTCGTCCTCGTCTCCCCACGGATTAGCGGCCCCCGCTCCTTCTTCTCCGTGGGGAGCCGGGCCGCCGCGCCGCCGACGACGACGCGCGCCTTCTCCTTATCCTTATCGTTGCCCGCGGCGCGGCCCATCATATGCGAAAGCGGCTGCGCGATGGATGATGGATCGTTGATCGCGGGATCTGCGGCTGCTGCTGCTTGTGGCCTCCTGCATACGGGCTGATGCGCTGAGAGAGGCCGCCGGGGGGCGTGTATGTATATGTAAGCGGCCGGGTCCGGGTTGGGGTCGAATTGAGGTCCGTGCGTTTCCCCACACGGCCGAGTCGTGTCCGATTGCGTTGCCGTTACTCCATCCCCAGCCCACGGAATTGCGGCCCATACTCGTTCGGGCTCGTTTCCTATTCCGTATAGCGTGGGCCAATCAAACTACTCGAGCTAAGGCCAATCGAACTACATTGCCTTTTTCTCCCGTACTTTTTTTTATACAGCTTTTTCCTCCGGTAATGCTCCAGAGAAACCAACAGCGTAGCAGATAGTTTAGGTAAGGATGCTTCTTCCCCAGAGAAGATTTGGTTAGATGATCCACCTGGAATCATTATTCCTATGTTACTCAACGGTGCAACTATAATCTGATGAAAGTCTTTCCCGATCAAAATAAACTAAAATAATGGTGACGTACCACGTGAAACGTTATCCTGATCATTAGATCTCAAATAGATGGATTAGATGAAAAATGGAGCCCCTAAACATTTAAACACGTTCTATGAAAACCACCCCATGTGATTAAAGGTTAGGGATATTCCACCTTTCGTCCAATCCATTTAGGATATAATATAGGATTAAACAAAATAAGTTTTCATTGAATAAAGGTTTTCATCTGGTATGTTCCTGTACTTAATTGTGTTGTTTGTACGCTCGCAAAATTTTAGAAAGGACTGCACTATTACGCAAGGCCACACATTAGGGCATCTTGAACAAGGTGTTACATAGGCCATTGCTAACAAGTGTTTTGTTCTTACTTATGTTTTGGTACAAGAACCAAAATAGTTTCTTATACAAGTAACCCCTATTTCACTTTTCATAAAAAAAAAGTTTATTATACAAGAACCAAAACAGCGAGGGTAGGGTAGACATGACATGGGTGTTCACAGTTACCTGAATTTATTTCAGGGTTTAACCGGCGCTATTCTTTCAGTGGTAGGTGACGTACTCGTCAACAGCGAGACGCCTGCGGTGACTTCGTCAATCTCTCAAAAACTGCCAGCTCAGTTTCTCGGAGGTGCTCATAGGGGTATGGTGCGTGTGTGTGCGTTCATAGGGGTGAGTGTATGCGCGTGTGTGAGTGTCTGCGTTTGTACTCTGTTTCTTAAAAAAAAATCTCACATGACACACTCTTGATACCTACTTACATCGCTGACATGTTCTATTGGAGATGCTCTTAGCATGGTTGCGACGGCCAGCACCCATTCGAAGTTGCTGCATGCACCCATGACCGTCTCACAAAATCTGGAAAACAATCCTAACTCCCATCTCAATAGCACATATTTTCTGTTTTATAAATGCACACACTTGAAGAAAGTGCTCTAAAATAATTATTGTTGCGATCATCGTGTTTTTAAAGATGATTTCTATAAAGTTAAAATCTGTGTTATCTTAAAAAATATCTCACAATTCACGAAAGTTGTTACCGTCGTTGAAAAAAACTTCAACTTTACTAAAAATAGGGTTTTCAGCATTGTCAAAAAGTTGTCTGCGTTTCCAAAAATGTTTACCCTTGTCAAAAAAATTGTTCACCTCCATAAAAAAAAGATGTTCACCTTTATTTAAGAAAATGTCCACCCTTATCAGATACTAACATTTATCTGTAAAATCGCTAACCTTGTAATTGAAAGGTGGACAATATTGTAAACCAAGGACGAATATTTATTTTGGTCTATGAATACATTTCTTTTGAAGTAGTTGAACATTATGAGCCTTTTTTATGGTGAATTAAAAAAATTATAACCAATGATGAGATTTTTTGGAGTGTCTTTACTCTTTAAACAAATAGAAATAATAATAATAATAATAATAATAATAATAATTGATTGATTGGTTGATTGATTGATATGAAGAATTGTTTTACTAATAGAACATTTTTTATAAGAATAAGGAACAAAATATTTTCATGGTTTTATAATTAATAAACTAGATTTCTAATTAAAACTTCAAACTAAATTAAACAAGGTCTGACCACTTTACATTGATTTTTGTTAGAAAGAACTGACGAAAGGAATCTGTACTTATTATAAGATATCATTTGAAGTAACTGGACTAAAATTCTCTTGCTGATTGTTTGACCGAATCCTCATGCTGATTTACACCAGATAAAGTAAGATGCCTTGAATCAAGAACATATTTCATCTCATTCTTTCGTTTCTGAGATGCACAGACAAGATATGCAACATCTGGAACTATCCACCAAGCAACAGCCACTGATTCTAGAATCCTACAAAGAGCTTAAACATAACAGAGCAAGCACAATAGAATTTAGGGGGAACACCTCCTTTAATTTAAGTGCTAATATGGCAAAGCCTAAAACCAGAAAGGCTAGTCTGATATTTCTCCTTTGTTGAATCAGAAAAATGTGGTTGATAGCGTGCATGCATGTTAAATCATGCATAATTTAAGGAAAGCACATAATCAATCATCATTTATTTTCTTGAGAAACGAGAACACTGCAATTTATCATTCATGAAAGTAAAGTAGAGATGATGAGCAACAAACCACTTGCAGGTCATTCTAGTCTTATCCCTGACCATGATCTGCTCTTTATAGCATAAAATAGCATATCCCCATGAGGAAAGGCAGGCAGAAGCATGATAAAGTGGTAATTATGGCCTCCATTTTATGCAAACATGGCGATAAGATCATTGCTACAAGACAAATGACCGATCAGCTCCACCCAGTGGAAAGCCCTGCTTTCCATTCAGATTACCCGATAGAGTTCGGTGTAAGCTCAGAATGGCAGGTATGAATCTTTGTAACGCCACCTCCTCTATTTCAGCACGCACTGTGCTCCGCATTGGATGATGGTGGATACCCCAACCGGAGGTGTGTCCATAAATAATCAGATTCTGGCTCGATTTCTTCTATCCTTTTCCAGATTGGGGTTCCTGCAGGGGCGTGCTCAACTGCCCATGGATGGACCATGGTGCTTTCCAAAAGCGTGCCACTCTTTTATTTCGCTTTCCTTTAGTGCTGGACTGCACTTGATGAATCATGCATACAGGGAGTCGTCTCCTCCTTAACATCCATCTTCCATAGGGAAAAGAATGTCTGGATCTTCTGGGCCCCCGATTTGACCATTCTCTGCCATTGCAGGTGGATATTCGGCAAGGTCACGCGAAAACATCTCATGGCTGAGAGAACTTGTCTGCAGAAGACACTATGTGAATCCATCTGCATGGAAAAGCATAACAATTTATTTTCCTCTTGACAAACTTATGTGATCAAAGGCGTGCTAGTATCTGATCAATGAGTTATTTTCAAGTACCTGTGTGCAGTATATTAGTCCTTGGAATAATTTTGACGAGCCACTTAATAGTGAATCAGCAGTTCAGTACTCATATTCCTCTGAGATCTTTTTCCCTTTTCTGGTGCTCTGCCTTGAGCTTGCGTCCTTGTATGCACTTGTACATATTATTTTTCTTAATATATTCTCTGTCAGAGCCTCTCCTACAGATTTGTCTCAAAAATATTCCTCTGAGACTGCAGCTGCAGACAGAAAATCATTTGCAACCTACTCCCTCTGTTCCTTTTTATAAGATGGTCTAGCTTTGTCCTAAATCAAACTTCTTAAAGTTTCTTAAAGTTTGACCGAGTTTATAAAAAAATGTACTAGTATCTACAATATCAAATAAGTATTACTATGAAGATATATCATGAGGTTTAACAAAACTAATTCAGAGCTGTAGATGTTACCTCAGAGTATAAAAACGAAAGGAGGTAGTAGAAGACCCCTTGGCATTGGTCTCAAAAAAGAAGTATGAAACTGTTGTTTATTTAGTGACAAGTGTGCACTGATCTTACCTCAGAGTATCTGCACTAATCAGACAAGGCCAGGCCACTACTCATAATGCCTGGTTGGAGTCTATCTCCGCTAGACTACTCAACAAAGTGTTAAGGCCTTAATGGCCACCCATAAAAGTAACCAAAGCACTAGAACCGAATGGCTGAAAGATAAGTGGGTGCTGATATGCTAGAATCCTCAGCACGGCCAAAGAAGAGAATCCCCCATTGCCAATTAACAATTGTTATACAGACCAATCGCTCGCAGAGACTTGAGATTCAGTTGCTGTGAAAATGCCTATATAAGAGGACCACAAGGCATGGCCATATTAGCATTGGTTCTAACCTCCTAGCCAACTAAACAGAGCTCCTCGTGAATGATGTCAAGGAGGAGGAAGAAGAAGTGTAGAGGACACTGCTGCTACCTGATCACGCTGTCAGCAGTGTGAGTTTGCAAGAGAAGCATGCTTGCCATGCCTTCTTCCGGGTGCACTGGAGGTTGGCGTGTGAGCAGGGGTGCTTCAGTGATGCAGAAGAAAAAAGGCAAGTCTTATCGGCAAGGGAAGGCTAAGCCTTTCTTCCAGGTCTCCCTCTCTCCATCTAAATATGTGTTTGGAGGAGAGGGCTACTCTTAGTTTACCCACCGGTTTACTGTGTCCTTTTGGCCACTATCATGCACTCATTGTATGTGTATTCTATGTGGTGTTCTTGAATTTTCAGCTACATAATGGTCAGTTGTGTGAGAAGGTGAGAGTATTTGTGAGTCAGTGGGTTCAATTGTGCTTGCCATGTGTCTCTGTGCTAACTGTGAGTCAGTTAATTAAATTGTTTCGTGGTGTGTGGGTTAACGAGTCGCTGAATAAGAATGTAATAGTCGCCGAATAAGGATGTAAGAGTGCCAACCTGTATTGCTCTTGTTCTATGATAACAAACCTTGAAATGGTTCCTTTTGTTCTTCTTAGATAAGGCTCAGCCCTGAAAATGGTTGAGTCCTGCTTTGTTAAGTTTCTCCCAACATATTAAGCTTTCTATTCATGGTAACTAAGTGACAGGCTCATCAAGAACTAGGAACAGACAACTCCCATGTCTTAGATCGTGTGATGGCAGAGATCTAAGTCATCATTCACCATAAACAGCATACACAGACTTGTTTGTGCATGCACAGTATGCTCAACTTGGTGTTGAACAAATGATAGAGCTGCACAGTATGCTCAAAGAAAATCTTTATATTCTTAGTTTCTCAAAGAAGAATCTTACTTAAAAATAATTCTGTGGTTAATAAGAGCAATGCATGTCAAGATTATGAGGTATGCTCTTGAGGCAAAAAAAAGAATCCTATACGACCCCTGCAACCGAAACCCAAGGCTCCACCCCATCTAGTGCTCGTAGGATGTGGATCCGTGGGAAGAGCAGGCAGAGTTGGGATTCAGGCACGATTAGATCATGTGATCGAACGGTTAAGGGCTGGGTCCACAATTGGGTCGTTGATGTATTGGGTCTAGGGGGCATAAGATTTCATTCCATGGTCTGATGGCATGAAACCTTGGACTGCAGCTCATAGGTCCAGGCGTCCAGCCTAACATTATCCTGGCATCTAAATGTAGTTAGATTTCATTGACCCGTCCCAGGTCTTTCCTTTTTTTTCCTTTTTCTTTTGTTCTTGGCGATCTTCTGGTTTGGCCACCTTCTATTCTCTTTGTTCCATACTTATGTTTCAATTTAAAAAAACACTTCAAATGAAAAATCTGATTTGCTAGACCTCCAACATATTGGGGTCAGAATGGAAGAGATTACCGGTTTGATAGTTATCCTTGCAGCATGTGATAGACTGATAGTTTATTAGCTTTCAGTAATCCATGATCAGCATCCAAAACAGTTTAGAGATGAAAACAACATTTGCCAAAGGGGTGTTATGACGAAACGGTGGAGAATGAAAACAATTAGGTTCCTGACCTGAAATATACAATAAGGACACAATGGTACTTCAAAAGGCATTTGCTTCATTTCCACCGCCTTTAACACAAATTATAAGGTTATCTTCAAATAAAATAAAATGGTGCCAAGCACTATGGGGGCGGCATCTCAACTACTCAAGGAGATATATACATGAGAAACTTGAAGTATTTCCACAGTTTACAAAATGGAATGATAGGACAAGATGTCAATTTCAACCTGGAATTTCAAAACTGTCCAAAAAACAGTATTGAAGTATCAGAACCAGTCACTTGACTCCCTTACTCAACCCATTCCCTAAAAGTTTGATGGGCTAGGTCCCACGCATATGCCACATCAACAGTTCAACGCTACATATTAGTCACTTTACCCAATAAAGCATCTAGCATATTACCATATAAAGCAGAATTCCTAATCCTCGGCAGAGTGAGCTTTCTTAAATCTCGATCGACCAAGTTTAGCCATTGGATTAGCCTTGTGTTTCGTTTTATTTCCTGTCTATGGTTTAGAATTTATTTCTTTTGTTTTCGACCATCCGACAAAGATCCAGATCATCTAGGTCGTAACAGGATACATCAAGAAATGGATGGGGCCATGTGTCAATCTCTCTCAGAATTAGCCATCCTCCTGAGTAAATTGCTCAAAACCACTGCAAGTGAACACAGAGACATCAAACAACATAACCACCACACTTCATTCTTTTTCACAAAACACCGCTTGTGGGGCAAGTTGTTGCAGAAAACACTGATCGGCGATTCTTAGCATTTTAACAGCGTTTGTAGCCTGTGGGGTCCACCTGTCATGGTTGATGTGGCATAGCTCAACTCTGAGGTGGACGCGGCCCCACTTTCATCTTCTTTCCCATCTCTATCCCTCTCCCACTCTAAGGTGGACGTGTGCATGTGTTTGACCATCGCTCGGAGTGTGGAGCGTGTCTGGAGAAGGTGTTCGTGGAATCACCGCGGCGATGCGATGAAAAGCAAGGATGGAGTGGGTATGTATGAGGTGTCCGTGCAGGGAAATGCGACAATGAGAGTGCAAGTACTCCTTCAAGAGGAACGAGGGGAGCCATGAGATGATTTTCGTTGCACCCACCACGAACAGCTCTCCCACCGAGCAGCTCAACGCCTACATTGTGCCACTGGCCGAGTCATTTACAACGTCATGCAGCAGATCTCCCAGCCGGGCGCTGCTCCGAGATGAAATGGAGAGATATGCCCATGTCCACCTCAGAGTTGAGCTATGCCACATCAACCCTGGACCCCACAGGTCAGAAAAGCCGTGAAAATGCTAAGAGTCGGCAATCAACGATTGCCGTTTTCTGCAACGACTTGCCCTGCGAGTGGCTCTTTTTTGAAGAAGAAAAACATGAAGAGTGGTGATTATGCTGTATGAGGTGTTCAATTGTGGTGGTTTTGAGCGATTTACTCCCGTCCTCCCCTGTCCCACCACACATCCATTACCACCGAGCCGTCGGTTATCCTCTGCCTGTGTCCATTGTGTCTTCCTATTTCCTCAACACAGATCCAACTTACGAATAATAGGGTGCTGCCAATTGTCTAAAAAAAAAAACCAACTCTGCTTTCATCACCGTAACAGATGGTATACCGTCAAAACCAACTCACCTCACGATAGTTTCCCTTCAGAGGAGATGATCGTATGGACTCTAGGGCCGGCACGCAGTCCACAGTCATGGCAGCATTCCGACGAACAGGTTGCGAGCATGCTCTGTCTGCAGCTTGATCCCTATATCTTTCGCAAGTTCAGATTCAGCAGGTCGTGCAAGCATAAAAGCTGCAACAGATTCAAAGGAACAAGAGCAGGAATCAAGATTTCATAATCAGTACTCCTAGTTATTAACTCAGTAACAGATGAACTGATGGATTAGCATCGAGACTTTACCTCTTTTTTCTTTCGTCTAGAGCAGCTGAGCGGGAGATCGATCTAGTCGCCTACTCCGAGGCGAGCTCTCTCTGGCGAGCTAGTAGAGTAGGCGATTTTGTGCCGCGTGATACACGAGATCAAAGGCATATGTTGTGTTCCCCGCCCTGAGATCCCGTGCGGTTCCTCCGCGAGCCGGCTCACCTCCTGCGATCGCGGAAATACATATATGAGCCGACTCACGTATACGGAGTAGTATTTCGTAAAAGAATTGTAAGGAGTATGAAATTATTAGGGATGAGTATTTTGTCATTCTTGGCCCTACCGTAAACGTTTCAGCTCATCTTGATAAATTTGGATCTTTTTGAATTTGAATAGGAGTATTTTAGTTCAAGTAGGGCTATTGTATGAGTATTTTAGTTCAAGTAGGGCTATTGTATGAGTATTTTAGTTCAAGTAGGGCTATTGTATTGTGTTTGGCGGCTCCTTTCTTTTTATTAATGAAAATAGATTGCAATCTGGCACGGTTCCTAAAAAAAGTAGGCTTTGCCTTAATTTTAATTACAAGTGATATTTTTAATCTTTATCTTTACTGCTTATTAATTTGCACTTTGCGTACGTCCATCGTCCGTCGTACGTCGCGCCCCTTCGCTCGCTCCCCGATCGCACGTCTCTGTCCCGCACGGAAAAAACGGAAGGAAACACAGGCCAAAGAAGAAAAAGGACGAACGAAGACCCGTGCTCGCCCGGTTTTCCATTCCCAATCGCCCGATTCGGCGATTACCCAAGTCCATCACCGACGCCGCTCTCCTTCCTGCGCCCGCCGCCTCCGCCCGCATCCGGCCCCGCCGGCCAAGATACATGGACAGCCCGTCGCCGCCGCGCGCCGCCATCGACTCTGGATCGGCCGCCGCTGCCATGGAGCATAAACGGCCGCCGCCGCGTTGCCGCCATGGAGTCACGAGTCACGACCCGTTACAAACTTCTTTGGCTCTACACCACCATCAATTAAGAATTATCGGCGAGTTCTGTTTCTTGTAGCTGTAGGTAATTCTGATGCTCATCCGACCTGCTATCATCTCACTAAATTAAAAGCATGGTCTTATTAAGCCAATATTTGTTCCCACCTGCCATTCCCGTAAGCCCATACGGGTCCTGATTACTGAATCATACTATTCTTGGATGATTTTTTTTGGGTACAGTATGAACATAAGGACGAAATAAGCAGTTCCTGCTTTGTGATTTTTTAAGCAAGCTGACATTCGCTTTAAATTCTTTGCCTATGGTGAGCTGGACTATGATTTTTTCCTCCTGTGACCTGAAAGAGATCGTATTATATATGGCTGAAACATATGATGCAAACTTTGTTAAGACGCCAGTGACATATATTGCATTACTGTTTAACTGTGCAAACTTGTTTCAACTGCAGTTATTTTAGCTAATGTGTAACATGTTAGTAAATCGTCTGCCCATCACCAGGCATTAGCTACAGCTTTACCACTTTTCAGTGATTTGATCCTGATATGTGTAATAGGTGACCGATAGTTCAGACCGTGTACTAATATGATAGGCGACGTATCAGTTTTGTTTTGCACGAATGCCAGGCCATTTTTTAGTGAACAAATTGGAGCCACAGTATCTACTTCATGACCGCATAAAAGTATATGAGTTATTGTCACTGAAGAACTCATTCACTTCTTTGTTATTCAATAGAACCATCTTTATATTCTGATCAAAATCAAATACTCTCCAGGGTAATTTATCTCTTTATCTGTACAATACCTTGTAGGCTTGTATTCAGCAGCGATCTTTTCCTGTATGCTATCAAGTTAGTGCTTCGTTATATTGGTCATGGTTCTCAGTAGGACTGAAAGTGCTTGCCGGGACTTAGTTTATTGTCTGCTCGTGCAAGTGCAAGTGCAAGCTGCTGCTCCATGACTGATGGTGAGGCCACGAGGTGTGTTTGCAGTTTGCCTGCCCCGATTAATTCAGACAAAAAAGGGACAATGGTTCCTCTTTTTCCTTTGTGCAGTTCCAGTTAGATGGTCAATTTGTGTAGAAGCACCGGTGTTACGTGCTGATGCTGCACTTTCTTGTTGTACATTTTGGTTGCAATGGGTTGATCTGCTCATTTTTCGACTTTAATTGCATTGTTCTTACAGGTTGCTGTGATACATAGCTCATCTGTCTGCACATTGATCAGGGAAAATAAACGCTCTGGAATCATTCAGTTATTTACTGCAGATGTGTCAACTAAATATTCGGTGATATGATTGTAGCTTATGTGTGTTGTGTATGAAGGAGCACAACCTACCATTCCTCACGATATACATGTGCAGATTCTGATATCTTTTGGCCTCCTAATTTTGAGTTTATGTCTTCTGTCAGGTGTAGGACCTTGCCAATTTGATCAAGCTTTACATGGTCTGATACAACTCCTTTGAACAGTTTGTGCGCAAAGTTGAGAAAGTTGGGGCCACTAATCACGTTAGAGTAAGCATCTGTCGTCGTTTTTGGAATTTCCTTCCATGATGTTACAAGTAATTCGAACAGGCTTCAAAGCATTTGTCCACTCACCTGGTGCAATACTAGCTCATTACAGTTGATAGGGGACTGTATTTTCATGTCCAAAGGCAATGGAAAAAGCAATGACCTGCACTACATCCAGGTGAATAACTCATAAAGTACAACATAGGTATGAGATTATGAAACATCTGCAAACACGGAAGCATATCCGTGGAATGACTGATGATTGAGTAGATGATGGGCTAGCCCTAAAGAAAGCCGATATTGGTATTTTCTATTGCTGATGCAGGTATGAGTGCTTCAGATATTGTCCTCACAGAACCTGGCCTTAGTGTGATCATCAGTGATGTCCTTAGAAGCCATGCTCTTTTCTTTCCCAAGTTAAAGGTTAGAACTTAAAATAGAGAAGAGTTTTTGTTTTGCTTTGATATTGGTTAGTCTATTCATTTGTGTGAAGGAAACTGTGTGATATTGGTTAGCATTTACATTTGATTTCTTCCAGAAATTTGTAGTATACTTAGTTGATGGTTCTTGAATATGAATTAGTCTTAAGTGTGGTGCCGGATAATTTAACAAAAGATCCAGTTGTGCCGTTTGATGTTAATTTGCATTATATTTAACTGGGCTCTATTTAGGTATGCTGCATACATGTTGTATACAGTACATATTTAATTGGAATCGTGTTTCCTTATTTGTTAGTACATGTCTTGATTGCAGCATCATAATACCCCTTTGCAATTGATGCCAGCATGCGCAAGACATAATATTTGCAAGATGAACCTAACATTTTCAGCGTGGTTGTAAACAATTAGAAATCACATGAGCATCACTGAATTAAAAACAAAACATACTGCAACGCACTGGTACATTACAATTCTTATTAAGCGATAAATAGTTTATATCTCCGTTGCAACGCACGGGCAGTTAGCTATTCCTTAAAATATGAGTTTACTTGGATAAATTAGCATAAAAAACAAAATTTCCGTGGCCATGAGTTGGTATGAATATGTTTCTAGGGTGGTTCAATTCTAGGAATCCATGCACATCAATTATTTGAGAGCCCGATTTTTTTTTAACCAAAACTTACGTAGACTCTTCGTTTGTGACAAATTTTCATTGGATACATTTTTTAAGGTACTCCATCCGTTCTAAACATAAGATGTTCTACTACATCTTTATGCTAAATCAGACTTCCTATCCAAGTTTATATTACATTTATTTAGAAATGGAAGTAGTACTTCGTATGGCTCCATCCGTTCTAAACACGTAATGTTGTTGGCAGGCAAGGTCGACACGCTGACATGACAAGTTGGTCAACAAAGCTAAGTAGTGGAGTGATTTTAGTGGCTTTGGTAAACATAAGACATAAATTTTGGTTTCATAAACACGACCTCTTACACATAACCAATACTCACAAAGGCTTGGTAAATAGGACTTCTCATGTCATTTTGGACAACTGTATAATTAGATTAAAGTTTAGTTTTTTCTATTTTCAGAAATGAGTTTACAGCATCTCCAATGACATCCCCCAAAGCTATCCCAAATGTCTTATTTGGGGATATGAATATTTTGCCCCCAAAATCATCTCCCAACGGTATCCCTTAAATGAACAAAATGTCATGTTTGTCCGGACACATCCCCAAACTTACCCTAAATTTGGGAGAGGTTTGGAGTGTCCGGACATTGTCCGGTCCTCTCTTTTGTCCGCCCCGGCCCCACAACAAGAGATGGGAAAAGGAGAAGAAAATGTGAAAATGAGAGAAAAAATGGATAAAGAGAAGGAAAATCTAATTTGGGAGAGAAATTTGGGTGGTGTGGTTGGGTGATGAGGGCGGACATGGGGCGGACACATGTCCACTTGCTCCCCCAAATGAACAAAAAAAAGGACATTTGGGGGATCCCATTGGAGTTACTCTAAGCTAACTCCTAATTGAGTTGATGTTATTGTAGATTTGTTCCCTTATGCTTTGTTTCTTCTTGGGTAAAGCATATATCTTTTTTAACCAAGTACTTGAAGAGTTTAAATAGAGTACACAAAAGTCATTTCACTAGGGTGCAGTTTTAGGTTGGTGGAAGATCCCGAACAGTCGCTTGTAAATCAGTGTTCAAATATTTTTGTAGGATACATATTTATTAATTATTAAAAGGGTCTAACTATGGCACCGTTGATTCAGAAATACTTATTTCTCGGTCGCATACCCTATTACTTGCGCACGTATTCTTGTTGCCTTAGTTACACATAATTATATTGTGCAATTTCTTAGTACTAATTGTGCAAATTACTTGTTGAGAAATAGAAAAATGTTGTCATTATGTAAATTAAAAAAACTTGTTAGCTCAACATGGATGCACAACAGGAGTGGGTCGGGCCGCCCCATGCGGGCCGAACCGTTTTCTTTCGCCTTTGGTTTCGGATCGAGGTCTGGGCTCTTCTTGATGAGGACATCCCTAATCCTTTGTCATCAACCCCAATTGATGATGTTGCTGCACCAGACAAGCCCAATGAAGTTAGACTTGGGCCAATAACAAGAGCACGTGCAAAGCTACTTGAGCAACAGGTGAACTCACTTTTAATTGAATCTGATATTTTAATTGATGAGAGCTTTATATTACCTAAGTCTATGTATCTATGTATGATCAGATTTGAAGATGACTCAAGCATTGCACGTGGAGGAGGAGAGTTGCAGCAAGATCCATTGCTACTGATTTCCAATATCAAGAAGAGCGCGAGGGAGGAGAGGGAGGCCGGCGCACCACATGAAGAGAAGGAAATCCAACAGCAATAGAAGTCGATATGGCTGATGGTAAGACAAGTCCTATGACACGTCAAACATGTATAAGGCATCAACGCACGTTGAGGGAGAGTTGGGCCTGCGTGCCCCTAGTTTTGGCTGAATCCAACGTTTTGGGTCAACTTGTATCAAGTTTGGGTTGAACCAAGTTCGAGTCTGAGTCCATTTAGGTTGCTGGCCGTCCACCCTCCTATATAAGCTGAGGGGCGCCCATGATTAAGGTTAGACCACGTTTAGATTATTCAGAACCTTTCATTAAACAGCTGCAAGCATTCATCTGAAATTATATTCCTCTTTAATTCGATCAGGAATTTATCTTCACCACTTTGTTTCGATCTGGTGTTTTTGCTACTGAAGATTCAAGTGTTATCTATTGTTCCATTGGGAATTTGTGGATTGCAGAACCGCTTCGTGGTCAGCGGCTACGTGCGCAAGCGTGTGGTGTTGCGAATATCAATTAGGGTTGAGAGTTGTTGCATTGGCAACGAGTGACCAGCCAGAGATTCGTCAACGTCTTCCGAGTTATCATCCATCTACTACGAGCTCAACGAGAAGATCGGGCCACCCCTTAAAATCTTGGTATCAGATTTCCATGGAAAGCTCTCCAAATTTTTTTTCGAGCCTATACTATTTTTACACTTCCGGGATTGTTTTTAGCCATCCGCCGTTGTAGCGGGAAAATTTTGAGCAGAAACGTGGCTGAAAGCTGTGCTACAAATTTGCTATTTTGAGTTGTTCTATCTACTAGTTGGAGCAATCTTGTGCCTAGATACCTTGAGCTTTGCTAGCGTCTCTTCTAGTGCATTTGCAACACGAGCATTACTCCGACATATATCTCACATTTTCAGCTCGTTCCTTTCATGGATTTTGCCCCCACTTATCTTTGTGTGTGCGTTTCCTGTGAGTAGTGTGTCATACGATCAGCATTAGGATTTGTGAATTGGTGTTGTTAGGTATCCCTACCAAGCTCCACCATATACCCTGGTTTGTCGTGTGATAATCTCTCCCTTGGTATTCGCTTCATCACATCCGTGCACGTTCTATCCATCCAAGTTGGTAAGATATACTAATTCACTTTGGAACGGTAAGATACATTGTTTCTTTCAGTTTTGAGTGAGTTGAGAGTTTTTGACACATATTTTTCCTTTTTGTGCTCTAATCATGTCGACCGAGGATGGTGCAAGTGATGTTTTGCAGAAGAAGGCTGCTACTGAGGTGGTGCATTGGCATGAATATGAAGCCCTACGTGATCACTTGAAGTTCAAGATAAATCAAGCGGTTGAACCCATATCTTCAGATTTGCAGCAAGTGGAGATGAAGGTTGATGAGGCCATTAACACGGGTCAAGCGACACAAGGTCACGTGACAACCATGCAGCGCTCTCTCGCTGATTTGACGCAAGCGGTGGCTGATTTGCGCATGCTCGTTGAGCGCCAACAACAGCAAGATCAGCACCATGATGATGATGATGATGATAGCGTTAATGATGGTGGTGCAGCCCATAATGTGCGTGGCTAGCAGCATAATCAGGATCGGCGTCATAATGTCGTGGTGATGGAGGTCGTGGGCATGGCCGTGGTGATGGAGGTTGTGGGAATGGTCATGCTGGTGCCTTCCCTATGGGTCATGCACGCCGTGACTTTGATCATGATGATGGACAGCACGCTCATCGTGATGATGACAGGCTGGGCAAACCGAAGTTTTCTATTCCCAAGTTTGAGGGCTCTACTGATGTGGAAGAATATCTTATTTGGGAGCTGAAGGTAGAGAAATTATGGCGTTTGCATGAGTACACCGAGAACAGAAAAATCAAGTTAGCTTCTTCGGAATTTGATGGATATGCTTTGCGTTGGTGGGATAACATTGTGCGTACTAGGCAGAAAGATGGTGATCCACCAATTATCACGTGGAGAACTATGTAGGAAGTGATGCGAGAACGTTTTATTCCACACAACTATATTCGTTCTCTCTATGATAAGCTGCAGAATTTGAGGCAAAGCACTATGTCCGTGGATGATTATTTTCAGGAGATAGAGTTGATTATGCAGCATGCTAGAGTTCGTGAGCAACCAGAACAGACCATGCAGCGGTTTCTTTCTAGTTTGACATACAATATCAAACGCATCATTCGGCATCACCAATATTATGACATGACCGAGTTGCTACATCATGCACGGGAGGCTGAACTTCAGTTAGCCGAAGACATGAAGTTTGCTGCTCGTTCCACTTCGGCTCGAGGTCGTTTCACGCCACGCCCATCGGGTGGGGCGCCTACACCAAGTCCTTCTTCGGGTGTTCGTGATACTTCTTCAAGCAAGCCCGAATCTGCTGTTATCAACACCAAGAAACCGACACAACCTGCTGCTAGTGCTGCCGGTTCCTCTATGTCTACATCAAGAAATAGGGATATGAATTGTCATACATATGGTGGCAAGGGTCACTTCAAGCGAGATTGTCCCAATAAGAAGGTTATGTTGGTGAATGAGGATCTGGAGTATGAGACCGGTGATGATGCTGATCCTGAATCTGAACCTTTGGAGGATGAAGATGCTTATGATGAAGGTGTTGTTGATGCCTACGCGACACACTTTCCTACCATTATGTGTTCGCAAAGGGTGCTGAATGTCTCCCCTAATTCTGAAAATAAGCGCTAGAATTTGTTCCAAACGAAGACTATTGTTGGTCCTAGCAAGGCATGCAAGGTGATCATCGATGGTGGTAGTTGTCGAAACTTGGCTAGTAAGGAGCTATGTGCAAAACTGAAATTGAAATATTTGCCGCACCCCAATCCATATTATATTCAATGGTTGAGTGATAGTGGGGAGATGGAGATCAGCCATATGGTGCGTGTGGAATTTTAGATTGGACCATACAAAGACACCGTTGAGTGTGATGTGGTTCCCATGACCGTGTGTCACTTGTTGTTGGGTCGTCCATGGCAATATGATAGGAACGTCCGCCACGATGGGAGAGCCAATACTTATCATTTGAATTGGTGTGGCAAGGATGTTACTTTAAGGCCCATGACACCGCAGCAAATCGTAAATGAATCGAGGCAGAAAGTTGAAGTAAATTGTGAGAATGAGCGTGAGAGATTAGATAGGCGAGCGACTCCACTTTCGGTGAGCAAGAGCTACAAGCCAAATTTGAGTGGTAAACAGAACGGTGAGGGAGATAATTCCTTAGTAATGCTAGCCACCAAATCTGATTTGAGAGAGTTCAGCGAGGATCCTATACTGATGCCTTTTGTGCTTCTGTGCAAATGTGTTTTCATTTCTACTAACGACATGACCCCGCTGCCCATTGGTGTTTCTCATGTTTTACAGGATTTCAGCGACGTGTTTCCGGACGAGGTACCTGCTGGTTTGCCACCATTGCGAGGCATAGAGCATCAAATTGATTTGATACCAGGAGCTTCGCTGCCCAATCGAGCCCCCTACCGCACCAACCCCAAGGAAACGAAAGAAATTCAGAAACAAGTACAAGGGCTTCTCGACAAAGGTTATATTCGCATGAGTTTAAGTCCATGTGATGTTCCTGTTATTTTAGTTCCTAAGAAAGATGGTACATGGCGCATGTGCGTAGATTGTAGAGCTATAAATAACATCACTATTCAATATCGTCATCCAATTCCATGTTTGGAAGATATGCTAGATGAATTGAGTGGTGCTTCTATTTTCTCTAAAATTGATTTGCGTAGTGGTTATCATCAAATTAGAATGAAAGAAGGGGATGAATGAAAGACAACCTTTAAAACAAAGTTCGGTTTATATGAGTGGTTAGTCATGCCTTTTGGATTAACTAATGCACCTAGTACTTTCATACGTTTGATGAACCATGTTTTAAGGCACTTCATAGGTAAATTTGTGGTTGTGTACTTTGATTGTATATTAATTTACAGCCGCAATGAATCTGAACATTATGATCATATTCGACAAGTTTTGCAAGTGTTGCGTGATGCTAAGCTTTATGGTAATCTTGATAAGTGCACATTTTGCAAAGATAAGGTCATATTTCTGGGATGTGTTGTTTCTAAACATGTAGTTGAGGTAGATGAGTCTAAAATTGAAGCTATTAAAAATTGGCCTACTCCAATGAATGTTAGTCAAGTACGAAGTTTTCACGGTCTTGCTGGTTTCTATAGGCGTTTTGTAAAAGATTTCAGTACTATTGCTGCACCTTTGAATGAGTTAACTAAAAAAGTTGTTGAGTTTCTTTGGGGCCCAGCCCAAGATAATGCTTTTGATGAACTAAAACGTCGTTTGACTGCTGCACCTTTGCTTGTACTTCCTGATTTTCACTAAACAATTGAGATTGACTGTGATGCTAGTGGAATTGGTATTAGGTGTGTTGATGCAAGAGGGTAGACCGATTGCTTATTTTTCTGAAAAATTGAATGGTGCACAATTGAACTATCCTGTTTATGATAAAGAATTGTATGCTCTTGTTCGTTTTCTTGAGATTTGGCAACATTATTTGTGACTAAAAGAATTTATCATACATTCTGATCATGAGGCATTGAAATATTTGAAAGCTCAATCTAATTTGCATAGACATCATGCTAAATGGGTTGAATTTATTGAGTCTTTCTCGTACATTATTAAGCATAAGAAAGGTAAAGATAATGTGGTGGCTGATGCTCTATCTAGGAAAAACATGTTATTGACACTTTTGGATGTTAAAGTTCCTGGTTTAGAGAGTTTGCGTGAATTATATGCTGCTGATCATGATTTTGCTGCCCCATATTATGTACAGCAGGAAAGCCTGGGAAAAATATCACATACATGATGGTTTCCTGTTTAGTGCTAACAAACTATATGTTCTAGAATCGTCCGTGCGTTTGCTATTGTTGCAGGAATCACATGCAGGTGGTTTGATGGGCCACTTTGGACGTGAGAAGACGTTGCTTATACTTGTTGATCATTTTATTGGCCTAAGATGAGGCATGATGTGGACAGGTTTGTGAAACGATGTATCACTTGCAATAAGTCAAAGTCCAAGCTGAAACCTCATGGTTCGTATACTCCTCTTCCTGCTCCTACTACTCCTTGGGGAGATATTAGCATGGATTTTGTGTTAGGCTTGCCTAGGACCAGAAAAGGACATGATTCAATCTTTGTGGTAGTAGATCGTTTTTTCAAGATGGCACATTTTATTGCTTGCCACAAGAGCGACGATGCGTGGCATATTGCTAATCTGTTTTTCAGGGACATTGTGCGCTTACATGGAGTACCAAAGACAATTGTTTCTGATTGTGATGTGAAGTTTATGAGCTATTTTTGGAAGACACTTTGGGGGAAGTTCGGGACCAAGTTATTATTCAGCACTACTTGTCACCCAAACTGATGGTCAGACGGAGGTGGTGAATCGCACACTATCAATGTTGCTGCGATCCATGATCAAGAAGAACCTGCGTGTGTGGGAGGATTGTTTGCCGCATGTGGAGTTTGCATATAACAAGGGAGTACACTCAACAACGCAGCTCTGTCCATTCGAGGTGGTCTGTAGTTTTAAACCCATAACACCCCTTGATTTGCTGCCCCTACCCATGCAAGAGCGTGTCAACGTGGAGGCATCCAAGAGGGCAGATTTTGTGCGGAAGATATATGAGAAGACAAAAGAAGCAATTGAGAAGAAAGGCAAGTACACTGCTGAACGTGTGAACAAGAAGCGCAAGGAGGTATTGTTTCAGCCCGACGACATGGAGTGGGTACATTTTCGCAAGGACCGATTTTCAGAACGTCGCAAGTCCAAGTTGCAGCCACGTGGTGCTGGACCATATAAAGTGCTTGCCAAGATTAATGACAATGCATAAAAGATTGATCTCCCAACCGATGAGTTTGGCATTAGTAATACATTCAATGTTGCTGATTTGACACCATATGCTGGAGAAGACCTTGTTGCGTCGAGGTCGACGCCTTTTCAAGGGGGGAGGATGATGAGGACATCCCTAGTCCTTTGTCATCAACCCCAATTGATGATGTTGCTGCACCAGACAAGCCCAATGAAGTTAGACTTGGGCCAATAACAAGAGCACGTGCAAAGCTACTTGAGCAACAGGTGAACTCACTCTTAATTGAATCTGATATTTTAATTGATGAGAGCTTTATATTACCTAAGTCTATGTATCTATGTATGATCAGATTTGAAGATGACTCAAGCATTGCACGTGGAGGAGGAGAGTTGCAGTAAGATCCATTGCTACTGATTTCCAATATCAAGAAGAGCGCGAAGGAGGAGAGGGAGGCCGGCGCACCACATGAAGAGAAGGAAATCCAACAGCAATAGAAGTCGATAGGCTGATGGTAGGACAAGTCTTATGACACGTCAAACATGTATAAGGCATCAACGCACGTTGAGGGAGAGTTGGGCCTGCGTGCCCCTAGTTTGGGCTGAATCCAACGTTTTGGGTCAGTTTGTATCAAGTTTGGGTTGAACCAAATTCGAAGCCGAATCCAATTAGGTTGCTGGATGTCCACCGTCCTATATAAGCTGAGGGGCGCGCACGATTAGGGTTAGATCATGTTTAGATTATTCAGAACCTTTCGTTGAACAGCTGCAAGCATTCATCTGAAATTATATTTCTCTTTGATTCGATCAGAAATTCATCTTCACCACTTTGTTTCGATCTGATGTTTTTGCTACTGAAAATTCAAGTGTTATCTATTGTTTCATTGGGAATTGGTGGATTGCAAAACCGCTTCGTGGTCAGAGGCTACGTGCACAAGCGTGTGGTGTTGCGAATATCAACTAGGTTGAGAATTGTTGCATTGGCAACGAGAGACCAGTCAGAGATTCGTAAACCTCTCGTGAGTTATCATCCGTCTACTGCGAGATCAACCAGAATATCGGGTCACCCCTTGTCACTTCTTCCTCCCACCCCGTACGTACTATGCCGCCGGACGCTGTTCTTCCTCCCATCCCCCACCCGACCAGAGAAAAAATGGGGACCAGCGGCCGCGACCGGCGTGGAGGGCGGCGGCGACTGGACAACCGGCGGCGGCGCTTCGCGGGCTTCCAATTCTTCACCTCTCCCTCTCCCTCTCCCCTCTCCGGCCCTCCTCCATGGAACAGGCGACGCGGCGCTAGCAGCAAGGTAACCGGCCCTATGTCGCTGGTCGGACATTGCTTCGATGGCGCGCGACGAGGCGTCAGCGGGGCGGGGCGGCGCGCGGCCGAGCGGCGCACGGCAGGGGGGGTCCACTTCTCGCGTGGAGGCGCGCTGCGAAGGAGTAGGTGGCGGCGGCGCCTACCTTCATCCGATAAGTGGTTACCAAACCCTAACTCTCTCTCCTCCCGTCTCTTCCCTGTCTTGTCGGTCCTGGCGACGCAAGTCTGCAGGTGGCGGCGACCCGAGTCTGCTGGTCGCGGTGGCGGCGCACCCAACCAAGTCGCTCGCTACGGCAGCGCACATAACCAAGCCGCTGGTTCAGTGTTCAATCAGTGATCTCTTATTAGTTGTTTCACTCATGGGTCGTTAGGTTGCCTGACAAATTGTAGTCTCTTTCTTCTGTCTGTAAAATCAAATTAGTGAAGATAGTAGGTTGAGCTCCCACCGGCCCCCATTTGGTTCCAATTGTGTCGATATTGGTCCTTTTATTTTTGCCTTGGTGGTTCAGACTTTGTGGATTTCTCAGCCAGATTCTAGATGTGTGCTCGTTGATGTGTTCAAGCCGTGCAGAAGCAGTAGTAATCCTGATTGTGGCAAACATAGGAAATATCTTGGAGCACTGATTTGGCAGGAATCAAATCAGTGTTGTTCAATTATGTCAACAAGCAATAATTAATTCAAGGCATCTGTGGAATTTTGATGATATCTACCACATTGCACTTACAAAAAGGAAAACAGTGGTACACTGGTTCAAAAAATATGAATTGCATATATGGTATTCCAAAGTCACTTGACCAAAAGTAACCTCCATATTTATTATGGAATTTTGTAAGGATGCTGTCTGGTGACACCTATCTGCCGTGGTTAGAGTTAGAGGAGTCCAAGTCGATTTCTACAAGAACGCGACCAGGGAGCGGCCGGCTGATGGTTAACCGTTGCGAGCCAACACCCAGTATGGGAAGGACGGAATCCACTCGATTGGCGCAAAAGGAAAAAAAATTACCCAACTTGTTCGTGGGATGCCTGTGAAGGTGTGAACATGCTTGAATCCCATGTGCAGACGTGCTGTCCAGCGCATGCTTTTAATTCGTTTTTTGTTTTCAAAACGTCATAACTTTTAAACGGAGCATCGTAATTATGATCCGTTTTCATTGTTGGCTGTATCACGACGAGGTCTTCAAAACTAGATCTCAGTTGGGTATATTTTGACTAATTTTTAAAAAAAAAAACAATTTTGTTGTTAAACAATGTCACTTTTTGTATTTTTTGCAACTTTGTATGCAGTGCTACTTTGAAAGAAAAAATTGCTAAAGAAAAGTAAGGACAACGTTGTCCATAAAATGAGTCATGGATGCTGTAGTATACACAAAAATGCAACTTTGGCTTATATATCGACAACTTTGTCTCACATAATTGCAACTTTAGCTTCTATGTCGATAACTGATACTCCCTTTGATCATAAATTGTTGTCGAGATATTACATGTATCTAGACGCTTTTTAAGAATAGATATATCCATATTTTAGGCAAATTTGAGACAAGAATTTAGAATCAGAGGGAGTACATACTAGCAACTTTGGTTCCTATAGTCACAACCGACTTCAATACTAGCCAACTTTGGCTAGTAACTTTGCCTTCTACACTCGCAACTTTGTCTCATACACTCGCAATTTTGCCTCCAACACAGACAACCCTGGTATGTTGTGACAACTTTCGCTAATGTGATTGCAACTTTCTCTTTTGTGCTGGCAATTTGTCTTTTGTTTGACAACTTTGGCTCACATACTAGTAATTTTTGCTCTCATATATACTAGCGACTTTCGCTCCTATACCGGTAGCAATTTTTGCTCCACTCTCGTGGCTTTTGAAAACTTTCTATACCGGCAACTTTGGATCGCATATCAGCAAGTGCATGGCACTCCATTACTCATGCTTAGAGATAAACATCCCGCTCGTTAACCCTCGCAAAGTTGGTGAAAACATTCATGAGTGTTTACCCTTAAGGACACGTAAAGAACCCATCCATACTACGGATGTGGATGGGGAATCCCAGAGCGGTCCCATCGCACAAGAGCAATTCTTCTCCTCTTTTTTTATGGCCGTTGACGATTAACCATTCGCATTTCATCCGTGGATAGAACCATAGACGAATGAGAGTTAGGTAATGGACCGATCACGAGACAACAAGCGACGCATCTTGGACAGGACTGTCTCCTTTCTCTCACTGTCCTAGCCCCAGGAATTGCTCCCGTTGAGGCGTTGTTTGTCTCCCACCGACTACTTTGCCTTACATGCTAACAACCTATTCTTTTAGATTCACATACTAGCAACGTTGACTCTCACATTAGGAACTTTGGCTTCTATATATACGATAACTTTGACTTCCATACTGGTTGCAATTTTTGCCCACTATAGCAAATTTCACTATGTCGCAAACATTTTTAATGTTTCGGGTGGAACCTTTCGCTAATGTGTTACAAGTTTGCATTTTTTTGCCAACAACTTTGACTCTCATACTTATAATTTTGGCTCGTATACTGGCAACTTGACACTCATACCAGCAACTTTGGCTCATATACTGGCAACTTGACACTCATACGAGCAACTTTGACTGACATATTGACAAACTTTTACTCTCATAGTAGCAACTTTGGGTCTCTACCAACAATTTTAGATTCCAGACTAGCGACTTTGCCTCTTATACTAGCAACTTTGAATTTCATACTACTATACTAGCAACTTTGCCTTATATACCGGCAACTTTGACTACCATATTAGCAACTTTGGCTTCTAACCGGCAATTTTCGCTCACATACTAGCAACTTGGCTTCTGTATCGGCAACTTTCACTCACATCCTAGCAATTTTGGTTGTTATTCTGGCAACTTTCACAAACATACTAGCAACTTTGAATTCTATACCAGCAACTTTCACTCACATACTAACAACTTTGGCCTTTGTACCGACACTTTCACTGCACATACTAACAACTTTGGTAGTTATCCCGACAACTTTGACTACCATACTAGCAACTTTCACTCACATACTAACAATTTTGGTTTCTAAACCGGTAACTATGACTCACATACTAGCAACTTTGGCACCTATGTCGGCGACTTTGACTCGGACATACTTGCAATTTTGTCTCATATACCGACAATTGACTTTCATACTAGCAACTTTGGCTCTTATATCGACAATTTTGAACCCATGCTAGCAACTTTCGCTCCATCACAAACAATGTCGGTATGCCTCGTGACAACCTTGACTAGCATACCAGCAACTTTGGCTTTTATACCAACAACTCTACCTTTCATATTAGCAACTTTGGCTCCCACCAACAACTTTAGTTCTTATACTAGCTACTTTTGCTCATATACCGATGGTACTTTTTGTCTATAGAGAAGATAATGTTGCCAAAAAATAGTCAAAGTTGTTTGATGTGCAGTAAAAATTTGACAACAAACAACTAAAGTTTTCTTCAGTACCACGATGGAACGATTGATCATAACTTGTGCTTCATTTGTAGCAGTTTTTTTGACAAAAATGCATTTTTGCCTCCATAATTGCAACTTTGGCAAAGGTCAACCTTACGATGTGCCAAGATGTGGCAACTTTATATTAGCAACTCTTCCACGGGAATTTGCAACCATGTGTTCCAATTAGAGCAACTAGATGTACTCCCTCCATCCTATATTAAGTGACTCAAATTTGTCTAAATATAAATGTATCTATACATAAGAAACATCTAGATACATGTAATATTTCATCACTTAATATGGGACGGACTCCGCCAAACATGTGCCATGCATCAATCAAAACAACATTATGATGGTAATAAGCAACTAATTCCTGCAAATGGACAACTAATTCCTGCAAATGATCATCAACTTGAAGTTGAATTGCATCAATTGTCGTTTTGCTGCCGGCGGCGGCCTCCGCGTGCATGGCAGCCGTGACGGCTCGGAGTGGTGAGCGCCGAGGAGATGGTGTCGTGCCCTGCGCCCGCGGGGATGAAGGTGAGTCCTCGTCTCCCATGGCGTCTGTGCCCACGGACACGGCCGTCGGCCATGAAGCGGGACAGCAGGTCCGGCTGTTGGTGTCGACGTACTGGCTCTCCACACATGATGCATGGAGAGAACGAACAAAACCCAACAAGCCGGCAACAGCAGTACGAAATCAGGAAGCTGGAACCGTACGGACTCAAAAGCAACGCACCTAGCTAGCTGCAGGTTCGATTCGTTTCCTTCTTCTGTGCCATTTCGGTTCGGCTAAATAAACTGAAATCAACCAATGACCATTGATTAGCGGAGGCCTCATCGAGCCGAGCAGCCTCCATCCCGACGGGCGGCGCCTTGCGCGTGGAGGAGGTCGTGGTGTGCAGAAGCAGTCCGGCCCGCCACTCGCTGGATTCGCCGGCCCTCCGCCCCGCTTGGGCGCGGCTCGCTCCGTCCCCGCCGCGCCGGAATCCCTCTCTATCCCAACCGCGTTGGATTCCCTCACTAACGGTTTTGTCTGCGCCGCTCGCCAGACCCGCCGAGTTCCGCCGCGATTGCAGCCCCGTCCCCGCCGCGCCGGACGGAGGAAGGAGGAGGAGCGGAGGTGGGAGCGACAGGGAGGAGGAGGAGGCGGAGGGACAAGAGGAGCAGCAGCGATGGGGGAGACGCGGCGATGGGGACCGGGGAGGACGGGGAAGGGAGTCGGGACGCACGTGGGCAGCTTGCCGTTGCCTGTTGGGCTCGATTCAGATACGCGGATGGGTGTGCGCTCGTTGGCCCAAAAAGTACACCTGGTCGGGACGTGGCTGGGCGGTTCGATGCAAGCAGCCCGATCGGACGTCTACGGCGTGCGTGCGCTCCCTGCAAGCAAAAAGTGCAGCTGCATCGTCTAACCATTAGGATTTATTTTCAAGAGACAGTGTATTGCCCGTATACATTTACTCCATACACGGAAAGTCAAATTTTGACTTATCTAAATTCATTTTCGATTGAGCGTCAAATTATGTTGTTGTCTTGTCTATGAACATGCATTTTGTGTGCATTATATTTACAAGTGAAAGCAAAGAAATTAAGAGGCCGTGGCAATGCACGTGCAATGCATATTGTTATTGCCAAAAATCGAACATTATTTTAATTGTGCATTTTACTAGCACTGATTGTGCAACTTACTGCACGAAAAAATTTACACAACACAAGTAGACAGACAGTTCGGACACTAAAAACAAATGCAACCACGTACAACTATATATTAATTTTATTACCGCTGACAAAGTTTGACACATATGTATTCTCCAACTCTAATTAGTTATTTTATGAAAAGAAAAATATATGCAATTTTTTTTTGTATTCATCGATGGCTTCAATTTGATTTAGAATCCCATGCTGGTTTCATTTGCTTCGATGATAAGTAAAGACAACATAAACTAAAAAAACAAATGAAAAAGTCCAAACATGAAAAACAAGCCCATGAACTTATTTTTAGGAAACATGTTCATGAACTTATGCACGAAATGAAACAAAACTGCACACTAGTCAGGCCTTAAAAAGACTTCTACCACTGATCGTTCTTATGGCCTGCTAGACAACACATATCTCTGTGGTGGAAGGACAAAAAATGTTTAGGTAGGGCGATTCGTATAACAGACATATAACATTTAATATTTATATTTTATAATTGCAGAATATATTTTAATGTTTTTATTTTTATTTTATTTAATAATTCTAATAACATTTTGTTTTTAACATTCAATATTTCAATAAATTTAATGGAAAAACAATGTCGCATCATATATGGGTATAAATTATAAGTGTGTGATAATTTTAATGCTATCCATTTTTCTAATAATCTGATGTTTCAAATATGGATAAACACATGGAGGTGAATTATCAAGTTAGGTCTTTACAGAAGTAAATATATAATTATATTTTTCTCCAGAAACAATTACATACTTACATACTTAACAAAATAGATATCCAGGTTTGTTATATCTAAGTCGCATGATTTTTAGTCAGAGATAAGTTGATTGTTCGGCCGTTGGATTGTGCTTTAAAATTCGCAACATAAGGGAAGTGAGGGGCTTTGATACTACCGACCAAGAATTAAATATTTTACTTAAAGTTTCAAAAAACCCATAGATACTTGGCATAATAAACAGGGTAAAATTAAAAAAAACACGTTTGTGGGGCCCGTCTCACTAGCTCCCGGTTTTTTCTAATTGCCACACATTTTCGGGTAGACTGTACCAACTAGCCACAAATTTTTTACATCACATAAATTATTAAAGTACTTTTTCTCAGTTAGGCCTAGGGTGGGAGCTCTCAGCTCATTTATCTCTCACTTTTTTGCTTTTGTATTTTAGAACAAAGATCTGACTTTATTTATTCAACGAACAAAATACAATTGATCGAAAAATTAAGACGGCAACAAAGTTTTGGATAACCCGAAAGTTACATAAAAAAAAACTTTGAAGCCAAGTTCTCTAGCCGCGCCGATCGCATCTTGATATTTCTCCAAATCTCTGGTGACAAAACAGTAGATGACCAAACATGCATAAGCTGGACTAACCTTGTAGGTTTTACTGAGCCGCATGAGTCGCCCACCCCAACGGGTGAGAACTTAAGATTGTTGAACGCGCGGTGGCCGGGGACACACCCCTTGCAAGACTGGTTGTCGAACCATTGAATCATAGCCCAACCGATGAGGAAGATGATCAAAATCACGAATTTACGAGCCGTTAGATTCACAAACTCCATGGAGTAGACCATGATAGCCATGCCACAACGAGGATGGAGCCGAGAGACCGTTAATCCAAGCGTCGTCGCATCCACCGTCAGGCTGCCGCCACTAAGAACACACAAAAACCTTACAAGAAGGTACTAAAACGATGTCAGATGTTGATCCGCGGTTCCCCCTCACCTCCTGGTCACAAACGGGATTTTTTCCTCTGGCGGCTAGGGTTTCACGCCGAGGAAAACATGAGAGTATAATTTTTCCCTAAATTTGTTTTTTTAGAATCTCCTGTAACTTTATTCAAACTCGAAAACCATTACATGTACAATGCTTCGGATCTTAGACACAAGAAACTACAAAGTAACTCCTATGACTAAGAAGTACAATGAAAATTCTCGAAAACATATTCTCCGTGGCATCAATCTTTGCAACACGAAATACTCTCCAAACTTCAGCAAAAGAACTGCAATTAGACTTGAGCGGCAACGTCGCCACTCGTACCCCTGCACGAACTTGATTACCTTCAAATGTTTTAGAAAGCCCCTTGAGTCGCCCATCTAAAAAGATGAGAAGCCGTGAGCGTTTAACATGCTTGGGCTGGGGATGATGCCCTAGAGGTGCAGATCGTCGAACCACATGATCTTCACGAAAACGCCAGAGAAAGACTCCAAAATCACAAAAGATCAGACCAACAAAAACATCATGACACACTGACAAAACTCATCAAATCTGTACGAACAGATCTGCGAGGACATAAACTCAAAATACGCGTGATCGGACACATCAAATATCCGGTGAGTAAAACTCTATGGCCCCGTGGCACTGCACAATATGGCACCGCTGCAGCAGAGGAAGAACCAGAATACCTTTATCCTGGACGGCATCACATCCTTCGTCGTAGCGTTGCCGATGAAAATCACAAGACTCGTAATACTAAAAACTTGTGAAAACGCTTAGGATCACCCGAGATTTCTCACGACTCGCAACGCCGCGACAGAACAAGGTGAGTGGAACTGGTGAATCCGGACGGTGCTCTGTCAAAAAACCCTAAGTTTCTCGTCTCTTTCTCCCTGGCGGCGGCAGGGTATCAGTCATTTTATTTGTTTTGCTTGGGAACCTTCCCTCTCCCCGGCCCATCTCGCTGCCGAGCGCCCCGACGGCCCAACCCCGTCGCTCGTCTTCCTCCTCGAGCGAGCGCCGCCACCCCTTCACTCCCCGTCCCGCTGCCGAGCGCCCCAGCCCCCTCGCTCCGTCGCACGTCTTCCTCCTCGTGCGAGCGCCTCCACCGCAGGTATGTATCTCCCCTTCAATTCTCTCGTTCCCGACCGTTTCTCCCCCCATCACCCCACGAACAGATCCAGCCCTTTTCCCGTTTTGCATCTCCTTAATCTTCCCCAATTCGTAACTGAGGCAAAAATCCCTATCGGGTACTCAAGGCACAACACTTGTTCGCTGCTCTATATCGTTGTCTTCAAACTTAGATCTGCTTCTCTCGTGTTGTCAATTGTGGACAGCGATCTAGTTCTATGAAGAAAAGTTGTTGGTCTGTTTGTACAGTTTGGCTATTCTGCCACCTGTTTACGGGGTTCACTAATATGTAGCTACAGGGTTCTGCCAGTGCTAGGTTGCTTGCCTTGGCCTAGCTGTTTCGGTTGTTCCCTGTTTTCGTGTTCAGTTTGTAGAAATGGAGTACATATCGTTGTTTCTTGCTGATGCATATATCATTATCTTGTTGTGTTTAATGTGATTTTAGTTCAGGCCTTCTGCATGAGTTTCTTGCTGATTATGTCATTCTGCATCACAATTATTGTTTCATGCTGATTAAAATGGTCATGAGGTATATGATATTGTACATATCATTACCTCCTAGGTTTATTATGTAAAAAATGGATATAGCTTTATAATTATCTTGTGTTTGATGTGATTTTAGTTCGGGCGTTCTGCATGACGTTCTTGTCCGCATGTTATTCTGCATCACAATTAATGTTTTATGCTGATTAAAATGGTTATGAGGTACCCCCTCCATCCCATAATTCTTGTCGAAATATTACATGTATCTAGACGCTTTTTAGGAATAGATACATCCATATTTGGGCAAATTTGAGACAAGAATTATGGGACGGAGGGAGTATATGATATTGAAGTTGTTATGATCTACTGTTCAGAAGCACATGCTTATTCATGTTGCAAGCTATTTTGTGTATACTTATGAAGCATATCTAGCTTTAAACTATGATGGAAACATGTGATGGTTTAGTTAATCAAAATACCATGTTTCTTGGAGTGTTCTTGGTGCACTTTGGTCAACTAAGTTTTCTGATCATGCTTAAGTGACAATATTCTGTGCATATATTTCATTTTATGGCGATGTGATTCTTGGTTAAAGTATTTTATACGTTATTCAAACCTTTGTGATATTCAGTACTAATTTCAAGGGCTCTTTTGTGTGGGTAGTTTTGATTGTTTACTTGAATACTTATTATTATATGTGCACTGTGAGATTTTTCTCGTTTAGTTCTTCACACCCCTGATTCTTCTTATGTACTAATAGCTTGCTATCTTAGAACAGGAACTTATATTCTCAGCGTGATATTCAAAAGCAGTCAAGATGGTGAAGTTTACAGCGGAGGAGCTCCGCAGGATTATGGACAAGAAGAATAACATCCGTAACATGTCTGTTATTGCTCATGTCGACCATGGTATGTGCCTGAATAGTGACTTTTAACTGTTGAGTTTATATACTGAATTTTCTTGCTTGATGTGTTTACAGCCTGTTTGTGATGTCTGTGCTATTATTAATCATTCTGCTATTTAGACCAGTTGATTTGTCTGTTTGACATTCTTTTGTAATGCTTAGTTTCATCTCTAAAAATACCAAGTCTATATTGCACCATGGACTTTACTATTACAGCGTATTATATGATTGATTTCTGCTTTAATATTAACTTGTCATCCCAGAGCTCAGAATCTACCTAGTTTGTGGTATAATCACGTTAATTGCTGTGACTATTACAATTTATAAGCTCCAAACTCACTGCTGTACTTACTGCATATATTATCTTATATGTTTGTTGTTTTGCAAATGTATATTATATTTTTTGTCAAGATGTGTCACCGAGCACCTACTTTGTCTTATTTACATTTTGTTTTATCTCTGGATGGTTTCAGTATACTGGATTGCTGTGTACTACTAGTCTTAGTTTAGAGGTTAAAATGTTCAATTGTCTATGCATATAAATTGTGTTCAACTGTTCATCGTGCTCATGCTTTCTGTTCTGTTGAATGCAATAATTGTGCCATATTCTTACATGTTATCTACATCTTTGCAGGCAAGTCTACACTTACGGATTCCCTTGTGGCTGCTGCTGGGATTATTGCCCAGGAAGTTGCTGGTGATGTTCGCATGACTGATACCCGCGCAGATGAAGCAGAGCGTGGTATTACAATCAAATCCACCGGTATCTCTCTTTTCTATGAGATGACTGATGAGTCACTCCAGATGTACAAGGGTGAGAGGGATGGGAATGAATACCTGATCAACCTTATTGATTCACCTGGACACGTTGATTTTTCTTCGGAGGTCACAGCTGCTCTTCGTATCACTGATGGTGCTTTGGTGGTGGTTGACTGTATTGAGGGTGTCTGTGTGCAGACTGAAACTGTGCTCCGCCAAGCTCTTGGTGAGAGGATTAGACCTGTCCTTACTGTGAATAAGATGGACAGGTGCTTCCTTGAGCTTCAAGTTGAAGGTGAGGAAGCGTATCAGACTTTCTCCCGTGTCATTGAAAATGCCAATGTCATCATGGCAACGTATGAAGACAAGCTCCTTGGTGATGTCCAAGTGTACCCAGAAAAGGGGACCGTGGCTTTCTCTGCTGGTTTGCATGGCTGGGCTTTCACTCTCACAAATTTTGCTAAGATGTATGCCTCCAAGTTTGGAGTTGATGAATCAAAGATGATGGAGAGGCTGTGGGGTGAGAACTTCTTTGACCCAACCACAAAGAAATGGACCACCAAGAATACTGGCTCAGCTACTTGTAAGAGAGGTTTTGTTCAGTTCTGTTATGAGCCAATCAAGCAAATCATCAACACCTGCATGAATGATCAGAAGGATAAGTTGTGGCCTATGTTGAAGAAGCTTGGCGTGACCATGAAGAATGATGAGAAGGACCTAATGGGCAAGGCTCTCATGAAGCGTGTCATGCAAACTTGGCTGCCTGCCAGTCGTGCTCTGCTTGAGATGATGGTGTTTCATCTTCCCTCCCCCTCGAAGGCACAGAGGTATCGTGTGGAGAACTTGTACGAGGGACCCCTTGATGATATATATGCAACCGCCATTAGAAACTGTGACCCGGAAGGCCCTCTTATGCTGTATGTTTCCAAGATGATTCCAGCATCTGACAAGGGAAGATTCTTTGCCTTTGGTCGTGTCTTTGCTGGGAGGGTTGCAACTGGCATGAAGGTCCGTATCATGGGTCCCAACTATGTTCCTGGTCAGAAGAAGGATCTCTATGTGAAGAGTGTCCAGCGTACTGTTATCTGGATGGGAAAGAAACAAGAGTCTGTTGAGGATGTTCCATGCGGTAACACTGTTGCTTTGGTTGGTCTTGACCAGTTCATCACAAAGAATGCGACCCTCACAAATGAGAAGGAAACTGATGCTTGCCCAATCAGAGCAATGAAGTTCTCTGTGTCTCCTGTTGTGCGTGTTGCTGTTCAGTGCAAGGTGGCCTCTGATCTTCCTAAGCTTGTTGAAGGTTTGAAGCGTCTGGCTAAGTCTGATCCTATGGTTCTCTGTACCATTGAAGAGTCTGGCGAGCACATCATCGCTGGAGCTGGAGAGCTTCATCTTGAAATTTGCTTGAAGGATCTGCAGGATGACTTCATGGGTGGTGCTGAAATCATTGTTTCCCCTCCTGTTGTCTCCTTCCGTGAGACTGTTCTTGAGAAGTCTAGCCGTACTGTTATGAGCAAGTCCCCCAACAAACACAACCGTCTGTACATGGAAGCTCGCCCGTTGGAAGAGGGACTAGCTGAGGCCATTGATGATGGCCGCATAGGCCCACGTGATGATCCTAAGGTGCGTTCCAAGATCCTTTCGGAGGAGTTTGGATGGGACAAGGATCTTGCCAAGAAGATTTGGTGCTTTGGACCTGAGACCACTGGTCCGAACATGGTTGTTGATATGTGTAAGGGAGTACAGTATCTAAATGAAATCAAGGATTCTGTTGTGGCTGGCTTCCAGTGGGCATCAAAAGAAGGTGCATTGGCTGAGGAGAACATGCGTGGAATTTGCTTTGAGGTCTGTGATGTTGTGCTCCACACTGATGCCATTCACAGAGGTGGTGGGCAGGTTATTCCTACGGCCAGGAGGGTCATTTATGCTTCTCAGCTCACTGCTAAGCCAAGGCTGTTGGAGCCTGTCTACCTGGTGGAGATCCAGGCACCGGAGAATGCCCTTGGTGGTATTTATGGTGTTCTGAATCAGAAGAGAGGGCACGTGTTCGAGGAGATGCAGAGGCCTGGTACCCCACTGTACAACATCAAGGCTTACCTCCCTGTCATAGAGTCCTTTGGATTCTCAAGTACGCTCAGGGCTGCAACATCTGGCCAGGCATTCCCTCAATGTGTGTTCGATCACTGGGATATCATGTCTTCTGATCCTTTGGAGGCTGGCACCCAATCTGCCACCCTTGTCACGGAGATCCGCAAGAGGAAGGGGCTGAAGGAACAGATGACTCCTCTGTCTGAGTTCGAGGACAAGCTCTAAATTTTGGTCATGTTTTGTGCTATTACCTTACCTGGTCGACTTGCTCTTATTGTTGAGCTGCTTTATTCCGTACTTGCGTTCAGTTGTCGTAACATCAAGTCTTATCTAGTGTGCTGTTGGAACTATATTTTACCGTTTGCCATGATGTATCAGATATGAAACATACATTATATATCTGTGGTGAACTTGGTAGTTTTTACATTGGTCCTTGGATGTTCCCCACTTTATTCATTGTTATCTTGCTTGTCCTGGTTCTATAGTTGATAGTTTCTTATCTGTCAGTTACATTGGTTCGTACCCTCAGTTGCTGTTTTAGCAGGAAACTTGAAAAATTGCTATGGAGGAAGAAAAGGAGGCTGACCAATGGCACAGGAAGCGAAGAAGAAGACGAGGACGGTATGCGCCTTGGCGACCATGGACATAAAGGCTCAGGTGGACCTCGCAGTGGCTCAGCGAACGATTCCTCGGAGACCTTTGCGTCGTGCTGCTATTATTGTCTACCTCTGGATTTCAACTATACTGTGACATACGGAGTAGTTGAGTAAGTATTTGCACCCCTTAGCCACATGTTTGGCCTTCTTCCCTTTCTCTCTCTTAGTTAATTTTTGACACTTTAAACTAGAGTGCAGGATTAACAGTATTACCATCGGACAACTTTCTCTTTCTTTCTCTCTCTCCTCTTTTAAGTACATTGTGCTACATGAAATATTTTTAAGTACATATTTAGTACATTAGGTTATATGAATTGTACCATATCAGCTTTTAAATATCCCGTGTACATGAACTTATGATACAAGTACATCGTATGTTACATCACATGCATTTTAACAGTTTTTGAAATACCTCATGCATACGGCAGATACATCAAGGTATATGACAAGTACATGAAGATACATCACATATACATCAAGGTACATGATAGTTCTCAACTCATACAATTAATAAGTACCTCATCAACGATAAATTACATCACATTACATGATAAGTACCTCCTCAATTTTCAATGGAGATAGAAAAAAGAAGAAGAAACAATCTAAGTACTTCGTCATATGAAGACTTTATACATCAATTCATAACAGTACGTCGTGTACTAAATCACAGTACAAACAATCGTCGAAACACGGTACCAATCATCTAACATGGAAAAAAAAATCAAAGAGGAGTACATCATGTACCAAGACAAAATCACAGTACGAATAGTCATCAAAACACAGTACCTCATCCCCGCAAAAAAAAAACACAGTACCTCATGAATCTAACATAGAAAAAAGGAATTGAAGCGAGGTACATCATGTACCAAGACAAAATCACGGTACCAACAAGTACAAATTCGATCCTCAAATCTCGAATCAAGTACAAATTCAACGTCCATGTCGATCTTCAAAAATCAAGTAGTACTTGGTCAATCCTCAAACCTCAAACCACGAGAAAAAATGATCAAAAACAAATCTCTCCGTCACCTCCACGGCGCGCGGGGGCTTCCACGTCCCAGGCCGCGGCGGCAGACACGGGAGGGCCTTGGGAGGCGGCGGACATGGGCGGGGCTGGGAAGACGGCGAGGGGGCGGCGGTGTAGCCAGGGACGACGGCCGGCGCATTGGCGGAGCCCGGGACAACGACCGACGCGGGCAGGGGCGGCGGGGGAGGTCGAAGCCGGCGCGGGCTGGGTCGGCGGCCAGGACAGCCTCACGGGAGGAGAAGAGGCCGCCCCGCGGGGAGGAGAAGAGCACGGCCTCGGCCGCTCGGGTCTGAGAGAGGACGAGAGAGAAAACGAGAGAAGGAGCGTGGGCTTCTGACGAGCGGGTACCGCTGGGACCAACGATCATCTGCTAATCAAGATTAAGAAGCAAGGAGAGAGAGTACCGCGGGACACGTGGTTGGAACCTATCGTGGGGGTAGATAGTTGGGGTGGCACCGTGTGGTTTGGCCGCTTATCGGCTGCTTGTTTTCGTTGGTTGGAGTGATGCTGGAGTTGATGATCCGGGACAGTAGGAAGAAGAGAAATTGTTGTGCCTCCTGTAGTCCTGTTATAATTTTTTTCTACGACAAGTAAATTATATTTCCTCCATGACTCAAATTCGTCTAAATATGAACGTATCTATATGCTAAAAGAGTTAAAAGCACCTGGGGGTCATAAAAGTTTTCGTTTGATGTCAACTAGGTTCTAATAGTGAACTTAGTTACCTCAGCTGGTCTGGTTCCTTGTGGTGGAACCAGCTCAGCCAAGTTCAAGTTCTAAACTTAACATGGGTGCTCACATTTCCTGGATTTATTTCAGAATTTAACCGGCACTATTCTTTCAGTGATAGGTGACGTACCCGTCAACAGCGAGGTGTCTGCGGTTAATTTCGTCAATCTCTCAAGATCTGTCGGCCGGGTCAGTCTATCGGAGGTTCTCATAGGGGGTAGGGTGTGCGCGTGTGCGTTCATAGGGGTGAGTGAGCACGCGTGTTATGAGCGTCTGCGTGTGTACTATGTCTCTAAAAAAAACTAGGTCCTAATAGTATGAAAGTGCACGTTTGGGTCCTAAAACTAAAAGTACATTAACCGTGTCAACGACGGTCCTAAGCACATCGGAGCAGGTCTGACTTGTCCATGTGTCCGCTTGACTCACTTTGATCAGCCACATAGAATTAATGAATGAGATTTATCTTCGCAATTTCCTCCCGGAATTCCCCAACCTCATTTCTCAGCCCACTCTTTTTCTTTCTCGCACTCGCGGCTCTTGCGACGATTGACCGACGATTGAGGGCGACCGTAGCACCGGCAAGGGGGCCGAGGTGATAGTGTGCTAGATTGTGATCTGACGGACGCCCCTCAAGGATGACCCCACTCCGGCGACACCCCAGCGACCCTCCTCCGTAGTACGGTAAGCCCCCGAGCTCAATTCTGACGTATGTGAACCCAAACCCGTTCCCCTCTCTCTGTCCTGTCCGCAACACCGTTCTGCAATAGCAACACGCACTTGACGAGAGGAAAACTCGTCCCGGTCGATTTGCTACTGACGTAAGCATTGAAGCTTCCCGAAGCGCCATCGCTCCCAACCATATCGCTCTCGGTACAGACAGGAAGACGAAGTGGGGAGTAGAGGAAATGAGGAAGAAGAAAGGTAGGAATAAACGGATTTTATAAAGGGGAGGGGGATCCCTTCAAATAAATATTTCAACTGCCTATGGTGGGAATTTTGCCACCAAAACCATTGATGTCGACGTGATGTGAGCTAAACGTACATTTTGGGCAGGTCAGACCTGCTCCGGTGTGCTTAGGACCGCTGGTGACACACTTAATGTACTTTTAGGACCCTGATAGGCCTGGACGAAAAGATCGAAGTTCGACAATTTTATTGAACGATCGCTAACTCCGTTCATTAAGGGTTCGGTTTGTTAACTAAAGAACCAAACATAACTTACTTTTCAGATCGTTAAGCTTAACGATCTTAACGAGCTAGCTCGAAGCGCTCGTTAGCGAGCTCTCTACACCACTTGTGAATGGCCACTCGAGCTTATTTTACTATTGGAATTGTGTTGTTATTTCACTTTTATTGTGTCATTGCTTGTTGTTGTTCTCGACAACAATTAGAGTAAGGGGTGCCAAAGCTCGGTGGCACAAGTACCAGTATAAAAGTAAGGCGTGTACGTCGGCCTTATAGCGAACGTCGCCGTACACTTGGACAAGTTGACACATCGATATTTTTTGAATAGGTTCGGTCGACCCTGCGGGTGCGACTTAGTCCTATGTTAGGAGAGGCTTCGAGGGGGTCATTAGCCAAAGCGTTCGGGTCGATCGAGGCTCCCCGAATCACTTAGCGAGAGGTCGAAAGGGGCCGCCTCGTACTTGGGCCGAACGAGGCTTCCCAAGTAGCGAGGTCGAGATACCCTTAAGACTCTGACCCGATTCCCTCTCCTTCGGGCTCGGGCCAAACGAGGCTTGTCGAGATCCCGAAACTAGAGCTCCTCTCAAAGAGGTTCTCTAGCCCTCTCCCCTTGAGTTTATTCAAGTGAGAGTGAATGGTACATGTCCCCATGGGGGGTATTTATAGCCTAGGGGTCCATGAAAAAAGACCATGGCTACCCTTGGGGGAGAGAGAAAAGTGGGGGCAAAATGGTAAAAGCTTCTTAGTCCATAGCTTTTGTGTGCACCATGTGGGAAAAGTGGGGCTTGGTCCATGACCCATCATGGACCAAGGGCCCCCTCCTCACACCTTTCTTGCCCCCTACTCTAGCTCATTTGATCCTTTGACCATGGCATGAGAGGCTTGACTTGTTGATTTGTTTTCCTTTGCCACGTAGGATTGACCGTGCCACGTGGGCGTCTTGACTCGTGCTTGGGAAATATTGACCCAGACATCGTCACGTAGGATTTACGACCCGGCCCATATAGGGATTTTATTTTACTACAACAGTAGCCCCCTTGGGCTGGAGGCATTGAGAATGCCTTCGGGTCAATCTTCGATGCAAGACTTTTGAGATTTTCCTTTCGCGAGAGGAAGAGATATTTTGGTGGCTTTGCTGCAAAAAAGCAGTCGTGGTGGCGTTTTTGGGGTAATTCCATGCCTTCGGCGGTCTTCTTCGCGAGAAATCGGACTTCGGGGGGTATTTTAGCAAAAATCCGGGACCCTAGGACCCTAGCAAAAATCTGGGAAAAAAGGACTATTTTGCAATAATCAGGGACCGTGAGGGTCTCCTTGAAACTTCCGGGGTCTTATTGACAATTGTCACAAAATCTTGGGCTTTCCTGCAAAAGAAACGAATCCCGTCGGCCGCGTGGGCCAACTGAGCCGCCGGCGCGCGAGGTGGGCCGGCGCCCAGGCTGCCTGCCGACCCTTTTTTTTTTATGTAGGCCGATTTCTTGGGCCATAGTGGCCCAACAGGACCCGATACCGGTTCGGGATCGAGTGACCGGATCCGACGGCCACGGACGAGAGGACGCCCTAGATCGGACGGCCCCTAGCCGTCTTCTTCCTTTGTACGATGGGGACCGAACGGGCGGCCTCCCCTACCTTTTGCAGGCGTCGGGCGTCACCGGAGATGACGCCGGCGAGGCGAGGACACGGGGGCCCGGGCGCGGGGCGCCTTCTTTTGGCCAGGCCGCTCCCCTTTAGGGAAAAGAGAGAGCGTTCCCTCTCTTCTTTTCCCTTCCCTTGTCTTGTTTCACAGTGGCCAAGGACGGCGAGGTGTCGACCTCCGGTTGGCTGGCACGGACGCCAAGGATGCCCTTGGGGCCTATAAAATGGAACTAGGGGTTCATGGGGGAGCTCCACACCGGTCTTGTTTGATCTTTCCGGCGCCAAAGCCTTGTTCGGCGGCGCCCGAAATTTCTTCGGGACTTGGTGTTGTAGGGTGCCCTGCAGGGTGGTAGCTTCTTCCGAAGGCGTCACGGAGCTGAGCATTGTCCCCGTCCGGCCGAAGCCTTTTCTCCGCGTGATCGAGCCAAGGTGGGGGCTTGGCGTCGTTGCGAGGTTACGGGGACCAAGGTGCCGCCCGTGCTTGCAGGTTATCCCAGGGGATCTCCGCCGGCGACCGCGTCCTTTGTGCTCTTGTGAAGGTATGGCCAGCTCTCCTTGGGTCGAGCATTGTGCTCTCGGGTGTGGCTGGCCTCGTCGGTTATTTTGTCGAGCACCTTTAGTGCGAGCCGTGGTTGCCTTCGAGCGACGGAGCTTTGGGGCGCCTGGCACGGCGGGCATGGTTAGGACGCGGGCGACGTGCACAGGGGCGAGCTTGGAGTTGGTCGGCACGGAGCGGGCGCGCGGGCGCGGGCGACGCGTTTGCTGTTGCGCGCGCGGGGCACGCACGCGGTGTGGGCGGCGTGCCCGGGGGCGAGCTTGGAGCTGGCCGGCACGGAGCGGGCGCGCGGGCTCAAGCTTCACGTTCGCCGAGGCGCGCGAGGGGTGCGCACGCGGCGCGGGCGGCTTGCACGGGGGCGAGCTTGGAGTTGGCCGGCACGGAGCGGGCGCGCGGGCGTGAGCTTCACGTTCGCTGGGGCGTGCGCGGGGGCGTGCACTCGGCGCGGGCGGGCCCGGCGCGGCACGGGCACGTCGCACGGGAGCGCGCGCGGAGCGGCATAGGTGTGCGCAGTGCGGCGCGCGAGCACGCGAGGAGTGGCGCGGGCGCGGGCGGTCGAGTCCCGCGCGGCAGGACGTGGACGTGCCTGGCGCGACGCGCGGGTGCACGAGCGGCGTGCAACATTACGCCCAGCACTTGGAGGGCGTGGCGATAGTTTTCTCCCACTTTTTTTTCTCTTTGCGCGCGGGCGGGCCAAGGAACTGGTGGGCTGGAGGCCTGTGGAGCTCGGGCTCCCCTTTCCTTTCTTTTTCCTTGCGCGCGGGCAGGCCGAGGCCTTCGGCCTGGGAGGCTTGGCCTCTCTTCCTTTTTTTTGCTAGCTAGTCTCTTTGTGATTTCCCCGTACTTCCTACTAACTGTTATTGATTCCTTGTTTGCGTAGGTGAGATGGCGAGTCCCGACGCCGAGCCGGCGACCGAGAGGGGGCCGTCTAAGGGCGCCGCGGCGGAGCGTGCGGCGAACCGACCGTCGAGGAAGAAGAAAGTCGCCTTTCGCCTGCGTGGGGATCCTCCGGTGGTCCCGATAACTCCGATGGAGGGTGGTTGGGCTCACGACTACCTTCTCCCGTCTTCGATGAGCCCCGAGGACCTTGTCCAGCTGGAGGAGGCGGGATACTTCCCCAAGGGGGACGGTATTTTGCCCAATGGGGAGGAGTTCAAGCTCAACCACAAGCGGCGTCCAGGGTGCATCGTGGTGTTTTCGGCCTGGTTCCATGCCGACTTGTGTGTGCCCGTCCACCCCTTCCAGATGGAGTTCTTGGAGACGTACGGCATCGAGTTGGTCCAGCTGCACCCTTCGGTGATTGTGAAGTTGAACGTGTTTCGCTGGCTGTGCGAGATGGCGCTTCACGAGGAGCCTTCGATGAAGCTAATGTTGTTCTACTTCACCGTGGAGGTGAGGGAGTCGCTCACTCCTGACGGCTTTACCCTGAGCACCTTCGGTTCGGTGAACCCGAGGCTTCGTTCGGGCTTTGGAGAAGACTTCCTGCTCATGCCGGGGAGGAGCACGATGAAGTTGTTTGACAAGTGGGAGTCCTAGTGGTTTTTCCTTCGGGCTTCGAAGACGCGTCTTCGACACTCAGGCGATCTTCCTCGACACTCGGGGGTTGGGGGCCTCAAGGAGATGCCGCACCCAGGCGAGCTTCGGTCGACCGACCTTTGGAAGGTGACCAAGATCAAGGAGGTGTCCGCCGAGAGGAGCTTCCGTGACCTCATGGAGGAGATGGTGATGGTGGGGCGCTTCATGATGAGGAGCCGTACAAGGTCCGAGCTTGGGATTCCTCGGGCTTTCCGTCCTCCGCATGCCGTCACCACACGTGAGTGCCGCTTCCTTTTTCCTTTCGTTCCTTGGTTGTTTTTCCCTTGCGGTGGTACTTAATGACTTGTCTTTTTTCAGCGACGTTTTCCGAGGAGAGGGCGGCGCTGTGGGCCGCGCAGCTGATAGGTCCGTACGGTGGGCCTGAACACCGTGGCTACGAGACCAAGATCAGCGGCGGGGGATGTCATAACATCATCGTGAAGTGCTTCGGTAAGATGGTGCCGATGCGACAGGATCCGAAGTTCGGGCGCCTCCTTCGAGTGGGCGATCGCTACTCCTGCTTGGCGACACCGTCGATGCTGGCAGTAGGGTCCAAGTTGCAGGACACTTGCGGGAAGGTGAAGACGGGGACGGCGGTGCTGGGCCGGGCGGTGCCTGTTGCGCCGGTCCCGAAGATACCTCGTCTGTCGAGTAGATCCAAGAGGAAGGCTCCCCCGACTCCTTCTCCTTCTTACGATTACGCCCCGGCGGATTCGACGGATCCCGTCGTGGGTGAGTCGAGGTCCCCTTTGAGGGTGACCTTGGACCTGCACATGTGGGAACCCAGAATTAACTTCCAGACCCCCCTGTGTTTACCTTCATAAGTCCAGGATCAAGCTGATGAACACAGGCAAAATGAATACCATTGCACAACAAAATGAAGATAAAACAAATCTTTATTAATAATATGCCAAACGACTTACAAAGTGCAGTGTCTCATGGCATTAATACAACCAGAAAACAACGGAAAGTAAAATGCGTAGCGACTCCATCTCAGCCACAGGCAGTTGATGTAGTCCACGTGACCTCACTCCTTAGATCCTCCTAGTGGTCATAGTCGACATCTTTATCTTCAAGAACTCTGTACATCAACAACAAAGCAGTGCGATGAGTACATTACGTACTCAGCGTGCCCCCTCTGGGAACCCTCATAACTATATGTTGGCTTCAAAGGAAAGCTATATGGTTCTTTTGCATAAAAGCGGTTTTATTGGAAATACTACCATACTTTTGATAGGCAGGTTTTGATAAAAACAAGTTTATCTCCAAAGCATTATCCAACAACGTGAGGGTCCTCGACCATTCACCCAAATACTCAGTTCCAGCAAGAAGTCCGAGAGGGAGGAAGGAAGGGAAAGAAGACAGGTCCCATATGTCAAGAAAGATTCATGTGTCGTCCATGACCGTGGACACGGCTATTCGAATATTTTTACACTCTGCAGAGGTCGTACGCTGTACCCACATGACACGATCGCGCATTGGGCCTAACCAGCAGCTAACTGGTGAATACACTCACAATAGTGTACCGGCTGCGAGTCCGTGATGAGGTCTTTCAAAAGAACATGCTTAATGTGACACGCCCACTAGGTTTCAACACGGAAGGACATCGCTCGTCGATTCGCAGTCCGGGCCCCCCTTTTGTGCCAAGGGTTCCCTATCTCAGGCGACACCCCATGAGCGGTACGGCTATGACCACACTAAGCATGAACTCCATACTAAACCAAGCCTGAGCCCATATAGCATGTGGTCGCACGGTTGTCACAATCTTCAGGTTCAATACTTTTTAGGCCTCATCCGCTACGGGCGGCGAATTGCTCCGACACAGGCTAGCAATTGCTCCTTCAACCAATGATCCAGCTGCCGCCCGCACCAGTTGTATGGTAAGTTTCACCCGGGGTAGGTAGAGAGAGTAGAAGGGGATTCCAAGAAGAGGGACTACGCCTAGCTTGGCAAGCTCAACAACTTTCAGTAATGGTATCATCGATCCGAAGATCACTTAGAATCCTTGAAGAGACTTCCCAGTGAATAATATGAGCATGGCTAAGCATTTATACTCTACAAGATTACTATATAAAACTACTTCAGGTATCAAAGGAATGGCGACAAGCAGATCATGGCAAAGTGTCAATCGACACACTAGCTACAGGAATAAAATAGCATGCATGTTTATAAAACAATAAAATAACTAACTAATGCCCATTTGAAAACATAGGATAAATATGATCAAAGAGAGGGGGGGGGGGCATGCCTCCGTTGATGAATTCTTCTTCTTCAGCTTTAGATTCTTGTCCTGGTTCCCCTCGTCACTCTCTACTCGTCGTAGCGGTAACCAGAACAAACAAAATAAATACAAATACAATAAAACCAAATGAAATACAAATAGGAGAGTGAATAGACAAGGCGGCTCAGAATAGGTTTGGAAACTTGGAAAGGATAGGAACAACTTTGATAAGATGGAACAATGAGATTGATTCTGTAACATCCCAAAAATTTCAAACTTTTACATGTGCATTGCATCCATGAGCATCATGCCACAATTGCATATTAGAATTCAAATTTGAATCTCAAAAGGCTTTAAAAGACTTTGTTTCAATTTAAACCCTAGGGTTTACACCCATTTGAGCTTTGGATTTTCAAACCAATGAGGTTTATTTATAAAAGGGGTTTATTGCATAAATAAGCTATCCCATAATTTTTGGATAATTATTTGGAGTTGAAAAAGTATTTTATTTAAATAGTTATATAGCCCTAAAGGTATTTATAGGACAAATGTATTTTTAGATATTTTATTTTGAGGGGAAATTACTCGTAAAAGTTGAATCATGGTGAAACATGATTTTACAAATTTTCTGGGATTTATTTGGACCAATTTGGAGTTCAAAATCAAAAGATATCAAAGAAATGAGGAAAACAGAAAAAGAAAAGGGCTAAAAGAAAAAAAGAAGAGAAAACCGGACCGGTCCGACCGCTTGGGTCGAACCGGCCCAGAACCGACTGCGCCCGACCGCACGCGAGCCGGCCCAACCAGCCCGGTCTGCCCGCGCGCGCGCCCGCTGCCACTGACGCGTGGGACCCACGCGTCAGGGTCTTCTTCCTCGTTAGGAAAGCCGGCCGCCGAATCCGCGCCGGACACCGCGCCGCCGCAATCTCCGCCCCCGCCGATTTAGGCCTTCCCGGAGCGAGCCAAGCGCGGCACTATAAAGCCCGGAGCTCCCCGCTTCTTTCCCCTCTGCTCGCCCCCGCTCGCACGCGCCCACGCTGCCGGATTTCGCCGCCGAAGAGCTCCGCCGCCACCGCCGTTCTCGCGCCGTGCCCGACCTCGCTAGTGAGCCATTCCGCCTGCGGTTTCAAATTTCCGGAGCCCCTCGCGCTTGCGCATGTTTTGACGCGCTCACTTTGTCGTTTGGTGCACCGTAGCGCCGCCCCCGTCGTCACCCGAAGCTCGCCGGAGTCCGCCGCCCGCGCCGCCTCCTTGGTCTCTTCCTAGGCGAGCACCCCCGTCAACCTCGAGGAGCACCGACCCTGCCATCGCCCTCGCCGTGCCGCGCCGCGTCGACCCAGCCCCTCCCCGTCGCACCAGCCTCACCGGAGACGCCACCCACCGCCCGCCCATGCCGCGCCGCCGCCGGAGATGCTCGCCGGAACCCTATTTTAGGGTTTAAACCCTAGCCTTTGCTATTTGTTTAAAACCCTAGGCATTATTGTAATTACCAATGTTTAAGATCAGTAGATCACCCAAATAAAATAAACCAAATCATGTCACATGTTTGCATTGCATCATAGCATACATTCTTTTGTCATGTTTTAATTGTGTGTTTATGTGTGTGTATATTGTTTGTATTCGAATAGTTTTCTCGGAGAGCGAACCTTCTGATTGTGACGAGTGTTTGAACTCCAACTGCTACCAAGGCAAGTTCACTTTGATCATATCCTATTACTGGTTGTTTTTAAAATACTTATGCATTAGAGTTGTTTTTAGAAGTGCATTGATAGGACTATTACTCGTACTTATGCTAGCTATGACTTGACCTATTAGTGATAGGATTACCTTTGCCATTACCCTTCCACCAATTGCCATCGTGAGTACTTGAATGCTATGCTATGTTAGTATACGTGGGAGGGAACCTCAATTATCTTGAAACTGCTATTATATAGCATTTTGGAAACCCGACAAAAACAACTTTAATGAACCGTCCTGAGTGGGCTGCTTTGAGGAATTGGAGATGTATGCGACGTCAGGTCCATTTCTATGAGTTGTCTCGCCATTTCTATTGGAGCGCTTGCGTTGCAACTGAGGAATGCCACCCGGGGTAACCAGAGACTGGACTAGTTTCCTGTTTAGTAGCTTCCAGTACAACCACATGGTAATATGGGCTCTGCCAGGATGGATTTAAGACATATGATCCTAGATCCGAGGGATTGTGCAGATGTAGCCGTGTAGGTGGGAACGTAGGTCCCTCAGGTGGTTTGGGTGATTATGGTCTGAAAATTCCTGTAATCGATGCCGTTGCTACTCTACCCTGAGGACAGCAAGGGATTAACACGTCGATTTCTGTGGGGAATGTGTACAACCTCTCGAGAGTGTCAAACTAAGAACTTAGCCGTCTCCCCGGTTATGGACAATTATGAGCAACTAGATATGGGGGCTGTAAGGAAAGTCTCACTCATTCCAATTTCTTAAATAAAATGAATGGTTTGAACAGGGTAGGGGCACTTGATGTATCTACTCAATGTGCTCTAGGTTAATAGGAGCATGGGTGATTCTATCCCGTGTCCATTAGTTAACAATAATGTAACATTCAATTGTAGTAGGATAAACTATGTTTTGCTACCACGCCAATAAGCCTGAACCCCACTATACCCCAATTGCATATATTTGGTAGGATCTGTTATAACTTCCAGGTGGACTTCAATAATGCAGGTGATTCTGACGAAGAGTGAGGTTCGTCGATGTTCTTTGGGTCATGTGCTTACATTCCAACATGCTCTCTCCTCTGGGAGTTGATGAGGCCCATTTGCTCCGCTTTTTCCGCTGCCGTTTGTGAAACAATATTTTGATATTTCAGAACTCTATTTGTTATGCTGACCCAAGGGGTTATGCAAGATTGTAAGTACAATTAAGTTCTGAATGATACGATGTAATCAAGTACTTTTGACCTTCGTATCTTGATATTACATCTTGAAACTGTGTGTGCTAGTGAGTCGATCCAGGGACTAGCACAAATAAGCACAGAGATCGAACCCTGTGAAGGGGGGATCGCTTCAAATTCTAACAAAGTAAACTACATTCCCAGAATGAGAAATATAGCTTGATTGGTCATACCCTTTATAAAGTAAAATATTATACTACACCAAATAGTCACACTGCTACTAACCATATAGCTCAAGCATAAATGTAAATAGTCCAAAACAATACACCCTATCATGCTAGTTTGCAAGCATCAAACAACTCCTATCATACTAGTGATACAAACAAGAAGCATAATGAATCTAGCAATCATAACAAGGATAAGAGCCTGACAAATGTTAAGATAAATATCTATGCAAGATAAAGCTATACAAAGAATTATGGACTTATACAAGGCAACAATTATTGAGAAACAAAGCATGCATTCTCTCAAGGATAGTAATAAACAATCGATAAACAACTATAAGGTAAACACAAACCCATAGGAGACTATCTAAGCATGCAAGCACAATTCTATACAGCTAAGACAAAGCACATGATTTATAATCTCATCAGATAAAAGACTAGTAAACAAGTCATTCATGATTCTATACTAGTAAAACAAGCAAAAATTTATACTGATGGCATGATCTTAATAACACACATGAGATGCTTGTTACTATATGCTACTGCACAAAGCAAATCATGCACCACGAGATTATGGAACACATATGCATCAAGACAATGTACAACTTACACAAGAGGTACAACGAAATGCAATAACAACAATATAACTACCAGATGCTTAGAATGACAAAGACATATGGACAATAAGCATACAAGCATAGCATAACATTTAGAGAAGCATATGTTTCAACAAGTAAGCATAAGCATGTGAAGACAACCTAGTATAAGCATCTCACAAACAACCGATAGATACATAGTATCTAAGAAAAACATGTAAGCATGCTAGCAAGCATATAATACAAGGTCCTAAAATGTTCTTCTAACAAACTAGCACTCATGGTTGTAAAGTACAAATCAAACCATGCAACATCACATGATTCAATATGGCAATTAGCTAAGCATCTATAATTAGTAAGCTAAGCAACATCAGACATCGAACTGTTCATACATACACGGCAGTGGATAAAAAGCAATCAGGTCATGTTATGAATACAACATGGAAGGCAATAAGGCATGATTTAGATCTACTAGGAAACTAGCTAGTACATGGTACACCTAACACACATTAAGACTTGAGGCATGGGAATATAATCAAACACATTCATGAGAAGGCAAGTATAATGTACTGCAGATGCATTAACAAGTGCTAATCTACTATAGCACACAAGACATTATAATCCAAACATCACATGGCACAACCACTAGAATATCATGGACAATACAACATGGCAGAGCTATTTGATTAAACAACTAAACCTAAACAAAATGCAAATGGAATGCTAGCTAGCAACATACGATTATAAACTAAGCTAAGATAAGACATGCTAACTTATAAAACACATAGAATAGCTATTGATATTCAAGTACCAAGCTACAACTAAGTAAGTCTAGTTCCAAGACATGTTTAAATGATGAACAAATTTAATTCTAATAATTGAAGCATGAAGGTACACAAAGCACCAAGCATGGAATAGAAACAGAATCAAGGTACTACAGCAACCTAAATAAACTATTGATCAAAGCAAGACATGCACTTCCACCAAGCATGGCAATAGAACGACACTAATGTTCTACTAAAACCTTCACGGAATACTAAAATGCTAGTTATGAAGCAATGAACACTCAAGAGCAACAAGCTATAGTATCGTAAGCAAACAAGTACAAACTAGGGCAAGGTAATAACAATAAAACATGATTCATGTGCAAGCATACTACCACATGCATAAAGTACTCTACAAACTATATACCAATCATATGAGCATGACATAAACCAAAGAGAGTCAAACCATGTGATTGCTCAATAACATCAAGCAAGGACATGCTAGCATACATGTCGGACCTAGAATTTGACTCATACAAGTATTAAGAAGTGACTGATGATATGCTAGGACTTCAACCCAAAGCGATCACAGCGTGAGAACTGTGTGGGGTGATATGGTCCTAGAGAGCTTGGAGCGTCAACCCAAAGAGATCACAGTCATGGACTGTGCGGGGTGATATAGCTCGTATTTCCACAAGTCAAGCAGAGCGTCAACTCAAAGCGATCACAGTCATAGACCGTGCGAGGTGATATAGCTCCCAACTCCTTGACAAGGGAAATTGCTTACACACCATCATGTCACAACTTAATAAAGCATGAAACAAACTTCAAATCCTACATACACCGTGTGCGTTATAAACATACACGCAGCACACACGATGTATGTCACAAACAAGTATCATAACAATAACCCCAAGCAAGTACCATAGCCATGAATAAATAAATTAATAAAACATACAATGCATACTTGACAAATCTAATAAATGTCTAGGCATGAGAGAGAGAATTCTACAAACTTGGCATACAACTCCTATGCATGTATATGAACTACAAGAACAGGATATGCACAAAAAATATTAAAGACAATTCAAATTATATACGAATTTGACCCGAATAGCATCGGTTTATATATAGTTAAATTCTACCCATCGGATTGCGAATCCGATTCCACCAGCGGGTCACTAAGGTCAAAGGGAAACTTTCTTAAGTTGGGGTTGAGCTCAGATTATGGACTGAACATGGAAGAGTATGGCAATATTGGTCATAAAATCGATGATGTCAGAGCTACAGTGATCGGATGGGACATCCGCCTTCTGATCTGGACTCAAATTGACTAGTGGCACAAGGTGACACGAAAAGGTTTCACCGGAACAAAGTCTAGATGGGAGATGGCATGGCGTTGTCGGCGATGGGTGACATGGTTTGGACAGTAGGCCATGTCTAGGACGTAGGTTAGGTACAGATGAGTCTAGGGATGCAAGGAATTTGACGGCAACTCACCGAAGATGACAGAATCGTTCGGCGAAGGCAGCGGCTGAACTTGACGAGGATGAACGAAATTGGAGAGTTCTGGTTGACGGTTCTCACTGCAGGTCAGGGCGTAGGCTTCGCTGCATCTAGGTGCTGCTCCTGGCGTGAGGGTTCGGCTCATGGTGATCCAGTTCGCCAGAACCGGCCGAGGGCGTTGCTGCGGCGGCATGGCTTCGGGATGACGAGGCCAACAACATCGGATGCATTGGAAACCTTGCCAAGAAGATAGAAGGGGATTATGTGAGTTCCCAGATAAGAGGATTTGCAGAATGGAGATACCTCGCGAGCTGTCCTTCAAGAATGGTGGCGGCAGCCGGCAGGATAGACGATGATTCCACGGGCTATACAATTGTTGTTTGGCGAAACTCTGAATAAGGGAACGAATGATAAGAGGAAGAGGCTCGAAGTGACGTGGTTGAATTTGTGTTTTCTGGGCTGAGGAAGGAGATCGGGAAACATATGCCAAAGACCGGCATTCGGGGCGTCCGTTCGAATAGGAGAATAGAAATACGAAACTGACGATTGGTTGCCTGGATAAGGTCTTCCGTTGATGTGGATTAATTTGGCTGTTTCGGTTTGGAGAGGAACGATCGGGAGCGAGGGAATCGGAGGGGAATTCCAGGGCGACGGTGCCTTGGAACTGCAGAGCTGTGCTCGTGGAAGAAGAAATGAGCAGGAGGAGAGGCGTGCGTGCAGCTCGGTTGGGCAGTTGGGCGAGCTGCTAGGCCTGAAGTTGGGCCAGGGAGAGAGATATGGGCCAGGGAAAGGAGACAGGAGGGAGATGGGCTAGAAAGGGAATTTCAGCCCAAAGTCTAAAAAGGAAAAAGGGACCTTTCCTTTTTCCAAATGAAATAAACTCCGATCAAACATCGAATCAACTCTGAAAGTTCCAGGGAATTCAAATGCGCAAATTTGAATATGAAGAATCCGAATAAAATACTAACGAACAAAGAGAGTAAGTATAAATTGAATTAAATTCTTATTGGTGTTAATTCAATTTAAATTCAAAGAATCGTGAAATTTCCAATTAAGCTTTCATAAATCCAACGAAATTTTTCAGTACTCAATATTAGGAAAAAGTTTTTTAAAAGCTCCAAAAAAATCAGCCTGTTACAGCACATGAAAGGGAAGATCGGACTTGAGCACGTGCTTCCTCCTTCGAGCCACGAGGTTGAGGCTTTCACTCGCGAGACAGGGTTTCGGCCGCGGAGCGACTCGATGGTGGAGTTGTCGACCGGAGCCAGTGGTGCGAGCGTCCGATGTTCTCCATCGGTAGCGAGCGTCCTCAGGAGGATGCTCCTACCTCGGGTGAGTGCCTTTCTCTTTGGCGGTGTCGATCTTCTTTGAAGATTCTGACATGGTTTCCTTGGTTTGCTTTCAGGTGCGAGGGTCGCAGCTCTCGAGGTTCCCAAGGGCGAGCCCTCGACTCAAGCGAGGGGCGGAGAGCTTCTGACAACCGAGGATGGGGTGAGAGACCCTCTCGTGACTCTGGAGCTGGTGAGCGTTCGTGACATGTCTCCCTCGGTTCTTCGGTTTTGCTTTTGGGCTAACTCCATCTTCTTTCTAGGTGAGGGGTTTGGTCGAGGCCGTGGGCGCCCTTCCTGCCCTCAAGACTCAGGTGGGGGCGCTTTCTGCCGCTTTGTATGTGGAGATGTCCAAGTCTACCCTTGCCTTGAGCGAGTTGGCTTCGGAGAGGGTGCAGTGCGAGGCCGTGGAGGCCGAGCTTTCCCGCGTTTCGGCGGAGCTCGCGGCCATGGAGACCAGGGCTCGGCTTGCTGAGGAGCGCCAGGCGGACGAGCTTGCGAAGACTCGTCGAGTCGAGGAGGACTTGGTGGTGGCCAACCTTGATAGGGAGCATGCTCGAGCGGAGGCTACTTCCCTCAAGGTGGAGTTGGTTGCAGCGAGTGACGGCCCGATGCTCGCTTCTCGTGCTCGCCCTCCTTCGGATCGTCGTCCCGAGGTGGTTTCGCTTTTGCTTGCTCAGGCCACCGAGTTCGGGAGACGATGATTTGCTTGAGGAGCGTTCCCCAGCCAGACCTTCCTCCATGTCGCACGGTGGATGAGGCGAGCAGGGTGCTTATTTGCCAGGTGGAGCTCATCGAGCCTACCGTGAAGAAGTGCCTCCTGAGTACTGGTGTGAAAGATTGAGTATGTCACAGAGGGGGGGTGAATGTGACCAGTTTTAATTCTTTCTTCAAAATGAAGACTGAGGACTGAAAACAGTCATAGTACTTCAACAATTTAGATTACACATCAATTTTAGAGTTGTAGCGGAAAGAAGAAAGATGAACAGATTTATAGAAGCAGCAATGAAGATAGAACACAATGAATCAGTTAAAACTTCACAGAGTAAAATTTGAGGAACAAAATCACCAAGACTGAAGACACAGGGATTTGTTTCCGAAGTTAAGATTGTTGGCACAATCCTACGTCTCCGTTGAGGGGGCTGAGTCACACAATACTCGCGGACACACAAGTCCACCCAATCCTCCTGAGGTAAGACCGAAGTCTTGCCCAGTTACTCGTGCTAGATCTTGAGGTGATCTTCGGACCTTCACAGACTGGTTGATGGCCAATCACAATCTTCGATTGCTCTTCAACACTGACTCCTAGCCGTCTAGGTGATGCCAATCACCAAGAGTAACAAGCTTCAAGTGCTCGGCTAGGAGCAAGGGTGTGCATCTTGTACAGGGTTAGAGAAGAAATAATAAGAATTCATACATGCTCATAAATTGAAGTAAACAGATGCAGCACCAACAAGTATTGAAGTAAACATGCATGCATGAGGAATGAAGATACATGAAGATTAAATTTATTATAGGCATTTCAGAATCTTCTTGCACGAGGCAATATTTAGTGTACTTCAACACAACCAAGAGTTTTAAACCACACAGAATAGGACAAAATTTTTAGGACGACGAATGACGAAGAACCAGACAAAAAGGCAAAACTCCCCCAGTATCAAAACAAAGCGAAACCTCCCCCTGACTCCTTCTCCCCTTTGGCATCAAGACGCCAAAAAGGTTGAAGACTACTGGCTTGGTGTAGCGTCGCTGTCTTCAGGCTTCAGAACGTCGGGATAGTGCTTGGCGAGGAAGTCTTGAAGTAAACCACTGGTCTTCTCTTCGCGTGACACCAGCTTCTTAAGTAGTACTTGCTGATTCTTCAACAGAGCGGCCTGCTTCTCAAGGAGATCCTGCTGATCTTCAATCTTGCGGGAGAACTTCACAACGAGATTCTTTGAAGCGACCGCCCCCGTAAAAGGGTTCGATCTCTGTGCTTTAGTGCTAGTCCCTGGATCGACTCACTAGCACACACAGTTTCAAGATGTAATATCATAGAAGAAAGGTCTCAACATTACAACGTATCATCCAGAATATAAAAAGGTACTTACAACTCGCATAACCTCACGGGTTAGCTGGAAATAAAACAATTGTTTAGCAGTGGAAAACGGAAGATACAAGGGCACATCAACACCACGGTGAGAGCGTGTTGGAATGTAGGCCCGTAACCCAAACATGCAGAACGTACATCTTACTCGTCATCGGAGCTTCCTGCATCATTAAACGATGCAGCCACTAGGGTCAATACATTGAATGTATTGGCAAGATTCACTAGGTGTTATATCAGAACCTACCAAGTATATGCATAATGTGGCAAAGTGGGGTTAACCCTATTTGCATAAAAGCTTAGTTATTGAATCCTATCTTTTAATCAAATAGAATTTTATCACTATTGGACACGGGGTAGACACACCCATGCTCCTATTATCCTAGAGCACATTGATGTGGATTGATCAAGTGCCCCTACCCTGTTCAACCATTTATTTTATTTAAGAAGTTAGAATGAGTGAGACTTTCCTTACAGCTCCACATCTAGTCGTTCAATTTGTCCGTTGCCGGGGACACGGCTAAGTACTTAGTTTTGACGCTCTCGAGAGTTTGTACACATTCCCCACAAGAAACCGACGTGTTAATCCCTTGCTGTCCTCAGGGTAGAGTAGCAACGACATCGATTACGAGATTTTCAGAGGTAATTCCCTAAATCACGAGAGAATCACGCTCCCCCTACACGGCTACCTCAGTACAATTCCTCGGGTCTAGGTTCATACAACTTACTCTTGTCTCGCCAGAGCCCATATAGCATTGTGGTTGTACTAGAAGCTTCTAAATAGGAAACTAGTCCAGTCTCAGTTACCCCAGGTGGCATTCCACATTTGCAACGTCGGCGCTCCCCGAATCCACGGGAGAGACGTCCATGGACGATCCATTCCTGAATCCACAGGAACTCGACTCAGAGGGACCCATAGAAATGGACCTGACGCCGCTAATCCTCAAAATCTTCAAAGCTGCCCACCCAGGACGGTTCATTAAATTAATTGTTTTGCCTTACATCTAACAAAATCATTTCATATCGCCAAAGGCATAACAATATCATAATGTAGTTATTTCCCCCATGATACTACCATAGCCTAGCATTCAACTACAATCGATGGCAAATTTTGGTAGCAAGGTAATATTCCTGATGCAACTAATAAAACATCTAGTGCATAGTAAAATATTTAGGAGAATGATCAAAGTGAACTTGCCTTGTCCAAGGTTGTGGTAGTTCTTGCACTCTTCGCAACAACAATGATTACACTCCACACAATCTAAAATAAAAGGAACACACACAATAAACACAACATACAATACAAAAGCCCTGGCATGATGCATATGCCATGTTGATGCACACAAGGGTTACTTCTAAAGTACAAAGTTTCGTTCCTGTTTTGAAAAGCTTTTCAAATGATTTGGATAGATTATACAACATCAAAGTGGTAATTAATATGCATGATACATGGATAGGGTTTAAAACAAAAGATTGTGCGGCTTTTGTAACATAGAGCAATATTTAACTTGTATGCCATGATTATACACAAAATAATTCCTTCTCTGGTCCTAATGGACAGAGAACAAGTTTAAATAATTTTATAGCAAGCTAACATGCTCAAAACTATTTTGAAACAATTCATTTGAAATTTAAACCATAAACCACCATTCTGTAAATAGCTACTGTCTAAGTTATTCAAAACTGAAAATAAACAGTGCCAAAATATTCTAGACGTTGTGACGATCCCAGAAAGGTGCGGAACACAAATTATGGACAAACGGTTTAAAAGATATAAAGGTTTGAAGTTGTAGGGTCTTTTCTGCAAAAGTGCATTATCTAATTCGGCCGAATATAAAATAGAAAAGAAAGCCTTGCCACGTGGCAGCGCGGGATTGGCCGGGCTTAGGGTTCCGGCCGGCGGACGAGCTCGCCGGCGACGGCGCGGGCGCGGGCGGTGCGGAGTCGGGCGCGGGCGGGCGGCGCGCGTGGGGCGGTGGCGGGCGGCGGGGACGCAGGAGCGCGCGGAGGGCGGCCGGTGGCGGCGGCGCACGGGCGCGCGGGCACGGCGCGGGCGCACGGCCAGGCGGCGCGGGGCGGCGACCGGAGGCGGCGCGACGAGCGGGCGGCGGCCGGCGCTGAGGAAGATGGCCGGCGCGGGCGGCCGGAGGCGGTGGCGGCGGCCAAACGCAAAGGCGAGCGCGTCACGGCGTTCGGGACGGGGAGAGGAGAGAGGCTAGGGGAGTGGCGCGGGAAGAACCTCACCGGAACGACGGCGAAACGCGAAGAACGGCGGTGGCAGCAATGAATTCCGGCGAGCAATTACTTTCTAACCGGTGCAAAATTGGACGTGGGGTTTGGGGGAAGTGGAGGAGAAAAGCGAGGCCTTCGGGGTAACGCGCAAGGATTTGGAGAAAACGGCCCGAGCGCAGAGAAATCGGAGGTGAAGTCGTGGGCAGTTCGCGGGCGTGCGTGGCCGGATTTTTCGGACAGAGGTTGAAGATGACGCGTGGGTCCCACCGGTCAGTGAGAGCGGGCAGCTCGGGCTGGGCTGGACCGGTTCGGTTCGATCCGGCCCGGGCCGGTTTGACCGGTTCGGTCCGGTTTTTCCTTTTCTTTTATCTATTTCTGTTTTTGAACCTCAAAATTGATTCGGAGCTCCAAATCACTCCAAATAAAATGCAACAAAATTTGTAAAATCATATTTTCATATGATCTAACTTTTGGAGCAAAAATTTTCTCAAAATAAAATATTTAAAAATACATTTGCCTATAAAATGGTTTTTAGGGCCCTTAGGCTATCGAATCAATTATTTTTTTCAAAATACTTTCAAAATCCAATCATGGGATAGCTTTATATATGCATTAAATCCCTTTTTACCACAATACCCTCATGGGTTAAAAAAAATGCAAATAGTCAAGAGCAAGATCAAAGGCCAAAGTCAAATAAAAGCATTTTTGCAAAAGGGTTTTCTTGGCAAACTTTAGGGTTTTGAAAGTGATCAAATGTAAGGGTGACATGATGCTTATGATATGCAATGCATATGAAGAATTTTGAAAATTGGGATGTTACATTCTTCAAGGAACCATCCGTTCCGGAGCTGGTCTCATACTGAGAGTTAGATGGACGAAGTGCTTGCTTTAGCTGCGGTTGCGACGGGATGGGCTGTGAAGACTCAGGATGATCAGAAACTGAGGTAGGAGGAAGCACAGACGACTCTGGATCTTGAAGTTTCAACGAAAAGTACTTGTGCTGATGCTCCAACTCAAAGCGCTTCACAGACAACTGCAGGATGATCTTCATAATCTGTGGTGCATAGGGCAGGGCACGCACACGGTCTGCTGAGGCATGGGTGATGGTCTGAAGAATATAGTCTCCAAAATCTTTCTTCTCACCCTTGAAGATGGCAAGCAGCAGATTGCGGTGAAGACCGGCTATCTCACTGGAGCTGCCTTGCTTGGGAGAGAGAGTAAAGCGGAGAATGTCATTGAGAATCTTCACTTCAGGCTTCAACCAGCCAGTCCTCCATAGGCGCCAGAAAATCCTTCTTCATAGAGAATGGCAATGTCTTCATCTGAGGCAGCCTGTTCTTCATGGATCTTGGGTTGGCCATCGAACTCAGTGAAACCAAGGAAATCCTTGAAGTGCCTGGAGGTGCAGCTGTGCCTGTCACCATCTGTCATCCAGTAGATGTTATAGCTCTTTGAGTTGTCTTCAAATCTGCAAACCTTTCTGCCGAAAGTATCATAGAACTGAAGAATCAGCTCATCATTCCAATTCTGGCAAGTCTGAACAAACTTGAGCAGATGCATGTCATTAAGAGCATTCGCAGCAGTCATGACTCCACTCTGATGATTGGTGGCGAACGATTCATCATTGATGTACTTCATCTTGGCAAAGTGGGTCCGTGGCAGAAGAATCTGTGCATAGTAGTCCTGCTGCTCGAAAGACCAAAACCTCTGGTCTTCAGCAGATCTCTTCTCCTTGTACTTCAGCCCATTCTCCAGCCTTACGAGGCGAAGCTCAGTGTTCTTTAGGGCCTTGAAATAGACCTTCTCTCGGTCAGAGGATATAGGCATCTTTGGCTTGGGAGACAACAGCTCGCGGTAGTCTTCAGACATAGTTTGAGATCTCACAAGCATCCGTGAGAGTCTCTTGTCTTCACGATCCTTAGCAAGTCCGGATCGTCTGTTCTTCAGCGCAGGCTTCAGCAGATCTTCTGGCAGACGGCCAATCTCCATTAGATCATCAGACTGTGCGGGGTCTCTCTCTTTTTCCTTCTCTTCTTCTTTCTCCTCATCACTTGAGGAATTTGGGTTGGACGGGTCTGACGGGGCAACAATCTTCTTCTTCTTAACAACTTTCTTCACACGAACTTCCGGCGTTGGCACTGGGGCATCTGCATCAGTTTCTGTGTCATTGACATTCAGATCACGAGTGGCTTCAGCTTCGAAGTCACAAGTTCTTCCTTCTTCAGCAGAGGCATCCACTGATTCAGTGCGAGGCAACGAGCTGCTGGTGGGGGGTTCTTCAGGACGGGTGAGGTCTTCTTGGTTCTTCAGGACGGGTGAGGTCTTCTTGGTTCTTCCCCAGCACCTCATCTCCTTCTTTCTGTTGAGCGGTGTGCTCAGACAGTACTGTGGGAGATGAAGCAGCTTGTTTATGTTCCTCAGCAAGTGAAGTAAGCTTGACTATTGATTTATCTGGCACAAGTGTGTCAATTGATTTCTTCAGAGGAACTGCCACAGATGATGAAGTGGAGGAACTTCTTCTGACAGGAACTTTGATCTTCAGACCAAACTCCTTGGCAGTCTTCTTCACTTCAGTGATCTGAGACGCCTGATGAGTCATAGTGATCTTCTTTGATGGAACGGTCTGAGGTAAATCCTGACTTTCTTCAGTGTCAGAGGGGACAACTGTATCATGTTTGGCCTTGAGACCAATCTCACGACGGGTCTAACGAGTTGCAACCCTCGTCTTCTCATATTCTGTCTTCTCCCGATCAACCTTTTCATTTCCGCCCTGTACTTCAGGCGTTTTCTCGACGGCTTTCTTCCTTGCTTCACTCTTAGCCTTATCAGCCTTCAGACTTTCGGCTGCTTCTTTCATCTGCTCAGCGAGCAGAGCTTTCTTCTTCTTCTTCTTCTTCTTCTTCTTCTTCTTCTCAAGCTCAGCTTGAGTTTTCAACGCAAGTTCCTTTTGTTTCTTCAGGACGATGAGGTCAGCCCTTTTCTTCTCTTCGGCTTGCTTCTCAGCCTTCTTCTTCTGCAATTCAGCAGCTTTCTTCTCCTTCAAGGCAGCTTCTGCCTTCTCCTTCTCAACACGTTTCTTCTCAGCACGGTCTTCTTCTTCTAACCGCCTGGCAACATGCAAACTGCGGTTCTGCTCCCATTCTTCAGCCTGACTCTTGGCAACAATCAGGCCTTCAACATGGCTCATGAGGGAATCCGGGAGCGTTCCTTCATTGAAAGCAGCAAGCAGAACTGGATCAATGTGAACAACTTGAGGAGGATATGGAACATCTCTAGAGGCCATGGCAGCAGCAGTAGCAGCAGTAGCATCCTTGGATGAGGAACCGGGTCCAACAGCAGAGGCTTTCCTTGCTTTCTTCAGATCCTTCTTGAACTGTTTCTCTACATCTTCAGCGGCTTTCCTCTTCTCAGGCATCTTGGCCTTGCCCTTGGAGTCTTCACTGGGCTTGTTGCGCGGCGCAAAAGGAGGCAGTGAAGAACCTGATCCTGGATGCTCTGGCAGGACCGCGCAGTTCAATGGCTGGTTCAGACAGGAATACATCGCTGTCTTCAGTGTCTGAGTTCTTCTTGGACTTGGGCTTCTTGGAGAGGTCAACATAGTTGATATCTCTGATGATCTGCAGAGCTCTTCTGTTGAATTCCTCACAGTGAGGTCCGCCTTCCTTGCGGGCTGTCGTCGCACAGTGCTCCGACACCGGGGGCGTGCGGCCACAGCCTCCTTTTAGGTTCGGTAGGGGCATCTGGGCAGAGCCCCGGCGATCACCGGCACGGCCGATAGGGCCTTGTGGGACTGGCGAGATGGAGTGCTAGTGGTGCGCGCTAACCCAGGAACAAACACATGCACGTTTTTTACCCAGGTTCGGGCCACCTGGAGGTGTAAAACCTTACGTCCTGCTTGTCTGAGCTGGTATTGGTTTGGAATTGAGTGTTTACAAATTGCCGGGCAAGTTCCCGGGCTTCCTCTCGGTGTCTAGGTACCCTTTTCCATGCTCTGCCAATGCTGGAAGCTATGAGCCGGTCGAAACCAGCCCCCATGTCCACAGGAGCCCGCTAATCTTCCGCCTAGCCTTTGAAAAACCGTCCCCCTGTGACCGTTGGCATGGGTCCTCCTTTCATACACAAGGGGATGCCACAGGTGCCACGATGCATGGGCTACAAGTGTCCAACGGGCAGGCACACAACTCCCCCCGGTGAGCTAGTGGCGTGCATGGGTGCCACCTCCGCTGCTAGGGGACTAAAACCCTTGGGTAGGATTGGACAACCACTGTTCCTTTGATCGGACGGGTAACTACCCGTCGGTCGGCTCGTTTACTGAGCCGTGCGCCTTACTCCTTGCCTTGGTGGGACTGTGCGTCCCACGCCCGCCACGCGCCCGCGTGGCGCTGTCCACTGGGCCCCACACCCAAGGTGGGGGCACGCGCATGGGAACCCCCAGTCCCAGCAAGTCGACCCCAGGAAGCACCCGGGCCCAACGCACCCGGGATCCCCCTCCCGGGAAGCAGCTTCCCGGGAGGTGCCTAGGCGGGAATATGCCCGAAGCCCCGCTAGCCCCTTCCAGGCTGGTAAGTTGCCGGGGAGCTCATAGACGCTCCCTGAAATGAGACCTTCCCGGGAACTCGGGAACGGGACCCACGCGTCGCGCAGCGGTGTTACCCCGGGTGCCACTGGTGCGACACAGGCAATCTTAAAGTTTCCCAGCTTGGGAGCCGGAAAATACAGGTTGGCACTCTCTGCTTCCTTCGTTCTTCTCCGAATCTCAGCGGCTAACAATGAGAGTGCTTGCGGATTATGTGCTGGAGACGGTGCTTTCTCTTCATTCTTGTCTCCTCTTCCACATCTTCTTCCGAAGAATAGAAGACAAAGATTTCTTCAGCAGTGGGAACAGGCACATCCTAGAACTTGTTCACCTTCTCCTTCTTCTCTGCCTTGGGCTTAGACGCCACTTTCTTTCCACGACTGGGCAATACTTCACCAGGCCGTGGGGAGTTGATGGCATACTTCAGGCGCACACCAGGAGAGGGTGTCACTCTCAGAGGCATAGGGTCTTCAATTTCTTCATCTGAGTCTTCAATGTTTACTCTGGGAGAAACCGACAGTGAGGGCTCAGGCATCGAGTCAAACTGGTACCGTTCTTTTCTGTCAGAGTCATTGCTGGAGCGGGTTGAGTCAGACATGGTGACACCTTTGAAGTAGAGGATACGAAGAATAGGCAAAAAGTACACAAATTCTCAGCAACAAAACGATTTTGACAGTTTGTAGTAGAACCAGATTTACTACGTTTGTGAAGAATGACTGCTCTGTTCTTCAACGAAGACAGCTACATAGATCTAAACTGTAAAACTACTAGAGTTTCAACCTAGATCTGTTTAGCTAGAACTTCGGAAAACGGAGCACATCAATCTATGCAAACATAGGAATCTACATGAGTGAGAATTCATCTAATGAAGATTTGAAGTGTACCTAGGATGAGCTTGGTGAAGAATCAGAGGAATCACCAAAACCCTAACCGCAAAGCCCTAACTCGGCAAGAGCGGTCAATCTACTGCAGCAAACGAGGATTTTAGATGCGTTTGCTACACGGAATCGATCTAAGAGGGGAAAAACGACGCTTGCCTGGAATTCCTGACTTGAATCGATGTAGAACAGCGCCGGCGCTGAAGATCCGAGCTTGAAGAATGCGTCCGGGCATTCGCGGTGAGGAGAGGTCGCGAGAGCTTCGAGCGCGAGAGCGGTGGATTTGGGGGCTGAGGTAATTTTTCCGAGGAGAGGTGGAAGTCCTTATATAGGGAGGTGAAAAAGGAAGATCTTACCGGCATCTTTTTATCCCAAAATTTCCGTTAGAATTTCCCTGTATGGTTTAAATTTTCTTAAGGATAAGATTTTACCGTTCAGAAAGATTCGTGAAGACTACGGCTAAAAGGGAGATTCCGTTGAAGTTGTATTGTTCAGAACTTTGAAGACTGGCGGTTTAACAGAAAACAAAACTCATTTTTAAAGAATGAAAATTCTTGCATCACCGACAAAGATTTCGATGATACTTGAATTACGTTGAACAGTCTTTGTGTACAGACAAGAAAGAGATAAGATAGATAGGTTCTAAGGTGTCCTTAAGTTTCATTTTCATCTGTCAGCAAGAGGCAACAACAGTGAAGAACAACTGTGCAGATGAATTTGAAGAAAGAGGCAAATAACAGGCTTCTAAACCTACTGAAGACAAACGAAAACGAAAAACAGATAGCACAAACTGAGGAATAGAAAAACCGGAAGACAATGCGGGTGAAGTAAACATGAATGCAAGAGTATTCACAAGTATGCAAGTCTTCAGGAGACATTCCGGGAATTCAGGATGTTTAATTCACTCCTCAGCTCACAGAATCTGATTTTGTCAAGTGGTTTGGTGAAAATATCTGCGAGTTGTTTGTCTGTCCTCACATGGTTTAGGCAAATTTCTCCTTTGGACACATGATTTCTGAGAAAATGGTGTCGAATATCAATGTGCTATGTGTGAGAATGTTGGACAGGATTGTTGGCAATCTTTATGGCGCTCTCATTGTCACACAGAAGAGGAACGACATCCACCACTGAGATACCGAAATCTTTGAGAGTTTGTCTCATCCAGAGAACTCGGGCACAACAACTACTTGCTGAAACATATTCTGCTTCAGCCGTCGACAAAGCAACAGAGTTCTGCTTCTTTGAAGACCAACTTACTAAGGATCTTCCGAGTAATTGGCAAATGCCGGAAGTGGATTTTCTGTCAACTTTGCAACCGGCATAATCTAAGTCAGAATAGCCAACAAGATCAATAGAAGGTCCTTTGGGATACCAAAGACCGAAGAATGGGGTGTGAACTAAATATCTGAGGATTCTCTTCACAGCCATGACATGACAGTCTCGGGGATCTGCTTGAAACCTTGCACACATGCAAACACTCAACATGATATCTGGCCTAGATGCACAAAGATAAAGCAATGAGCCAATCATGGAACGAAAAACCTTTTGATCTACAGGTTTACCGGTGGTGTTGAGGTCTAGGTGACCGTTTGTGGGCATTGGAGTTTCAATTTCCTTAACAGATTCCATCCCAAATTTCTTCAGCATGTCTCTGATGTACTTCGTTTGAGAGATAAAGATTCCATTCTTCATTTGCTTGATTTGAAGACCGAGAAAAAACTTCAATTCTCCCATCATAGACATCTCAAACTTCTCCGTCATCATCTTTCCAAATTCTTCGCTGAAATCAGGATTAGTGGAACCACACACAATATCGTCCACATATATTTGACAGACAAAGAGATCATCATTCAATTTCTTTGTAAAAAGTGTTGGGTCAATTTTGCCAATTTTGAAACCCTTTTTGACTAAGACTTTCTGAGGCATTCATACCAGACTCGAGGTGCTTGCTTCAAGCCGTAGAGTGCCTTATCAAGTTTATAGACATGATTAGGATGTTCTGGATCTTCAAAACCAAGAGGTTGTTCAACATAGACAAGTTCTTCAATTTTACCATTTAAGAATGCACTTTTCACATCCGTTTGATATAAAGTTATATCATGATAATTAGCATATGCAAGAAGAATTCTAATGAATTCAAGACGTGCAATAGGGGCATAGGTTTCACTGAAATCCAAACCTTCAACCTGAGTGAAGCCCTGTGCAAGCAATCGTGCTTTGTTCCTCACAGCGATTCCGTCTTCATCTTGCTTATTCCTGAAGACCACTTGGTGCCGATGACATTTTGTCCTGGCCTTTCCACAAGGGTCCAGACTTCATTTCAGTTCTTCATGCATAGCCATTACCCAATCCGGATCCGACAATGCTTCATCCGTCGTCTTCGGCACAACTCAAGACACAAAAGAGAAGTGCTCACAAAAATTTGAAACACGTGAGCGAGTTTGAGTACCTCTTCTGATGTCTCCAAGAATTTGATTGACGGGATGATCCTTCTGGATTCTTTTGCAGATTTTCAGATGAGGTACTTCACCACCAGCAGTGCTAGGTTGTGCTTCATTTGAAGCAGTAGGTCGTTCTTCAGCTGGGGTGGAGGTTCCGTTTTGGTTAGGTTCTTCAGCTTGTGAAGCGCCTTCTTCATTTTTGTCTCCGGATTCACTTTGCTTGATTTCTTCTGGACGAATATCACCAATGGCCATCTTTTGGATATTTTTTGAAATTTCTTCAATATCTACAGACATTGGCAATTGCTCTTCTTGGGAGCCGTTAGTTTCATCGAACTGCACATCCTTAGCAATTTCAACAACTTTGGTAGTGTTGTTGAAGACTCGATAAGCATGTGCATTCGAGGGATAACCCAAGAAGAAACCTTCGTCACATTTAGAATCAAACTTAGCTCGTCTATTCTTCTTGCTGAGGATGTAGCATTTGCTTCCTAAGACTCTGAAGTATGATACATCGGGCTTGCGGTTGGAGATGAGCTCATATGGAGTTTTCTTCAAAAGTCGATGAAGATACAGGCGATTTGAAGCATGACAAGCGGTGTTGATGGCTTCAGCCCAGAAACGGTCAGGAGTCTTGTACTCGTTCAGCATAGTCCGGGCTATTTCGATCAACGTACGGTTCTTCCTCTCTACCACCCCATTTTGTTGAGGAACATGAGGTGCAGAGAACTCGTGCTTCACGCCGTACTCATCGAGGAATTCTTCCATTTGTAGGTTCTTGAATTCTGTTCTATTGTCACTTCGCACGCCCTTGATGGATACTTCAAACTCATTTTGGGCTCTTCGTGCAAACTTCTTGAAAATCTCAACTACTGTGCTCTTATCATCCAAAAAGAACACCCAAGTGAAACGTGAATAATCATCAACAATCACAAAGCCATATGAGTTACCTCCTATACTCATGTAAGTTGTAGGACCAAAAAGATCCATGTGAAGCAGCTCGAGAGGTCTTGAAGTAGACATGACGTTCTTCACGGGATGAGACTCTCCGATTTGCTTCCCAGCTTGGTACGCACTGCATAAACGATCTTTTTCGAAGGAAACGTTCTTCAAGCCTCGGATGTGGTCGCCTTTGACAAGCTTGTTCAAATTCTTCATGCCCACATGATCGAGTCTTCTATGCCAGAGCCACCCTAGTGAGGATTTTGCAACTAGACACGTAGGGGGTGAGTATGAGGAGTCTTCAAAATTTACATGATAGAGGTTACCCTTTCTTCGCCCTCTGAAGACAAAAGAGTTATCCTTTTCTGAAGTAACATACACATATGGTCTTGTGAAGCAAACGATTAGTCATTATCACATAGTTGAGCAACTGATAGAAGATTATATCCACGTGATTCAACAAGAAGTGCTTCATTGATAGACAGTTCATTTTCCTTAGAAATGGCAACTTTGCCGAGACCGATTACCTTTTCCTTACCATTGTCACCAAAAGTGATGTTCTCATGATGTTGAGGACTCAGTTCTAAAGAGCTAAACATTTTTTTCTCACCGGTCATGTGATTCGTACATCCGGAGTCCATGACCCATTTTCTTCCTCCGGATGCATATGCCTACGAAGAAAGTTAGGCTCGTTTAGACACCCATGTCTTCATGGGTTCCTGCACGTAAGTAGAACTTGAAGAACACAAGGCATTACGGAAAAATGTAATGACAGATTTTGGCACTCAGATTTGAGGTTTTGCATGTTCTCCACGCATTATGGTTCGAGTGAAATTAGCTCTCACTTTATTATCCTTACCCATCTTCAGAATGTAAGATTCATTAACATGGAATATCGGGTACGCACGTGAAGTATCGGGATGCTTTGAAGCATCCTTGCGGGGATTTAGATTTCCCACAAATGGAGGAACCTCAGTATACTTCCCTCTTCCTTGGACAAACTTTGCAGGGGGATATTGCTTAGGGAGCCAAGCATCACCATTAACATTCTACTTCCTCTCAAAACCGATACCATCCTTGCGTCGGCGAGGAATTTGAAGACCAAGAATCTGGTTCAAGGTTTCAGTCCCTTGGTGACACTTGAGGATACCAGCCTCAATCTGCTTCTTCAACTTAGCATTTTCTTCAGCCAATGAAAGATCACTAGGTGAAGGGTTAGTGACAACAGAGCAAGATTCCCGAATATTAGTAAAGATAAAAGCAATATCGGGTGAATCAGAGAAATCAGTTTGAGTCACAGCATGTGAAATAGTGATTTGAGGAATGTTGTTCAATGAAGAATTGCATTTAGGGCATACTTCAGAGAAATCACCGTGTTGAGGTAAGTCAACTAGCTTAGCATTGAGATCAAGATTCTCAGTTTTGAGGTCCTCATGAGAAATCTTCAGATTTTCGTGCTCAAGTTTAATCGAAACATAGTTAAGACTAATCTTAGCATGAGTTTTCTTCAGATCCTTATGAGCCTCTTCCATGGCCCGAAACTTAGACTTGAGTCTTTTGAGTTCATTAGCCATGTTAGTGTTCTTCTTGATCTCAGTGATAAGCAGGTCTTCTTGCTTCTCAACGATGAATTGAAGTCTTTCATATGTGATGAGTTCAGATTCTTCATTATCAGTTTCATCATTATCACTAGAGTTTATTTCTTCACTAAGAGATGATACCTTAGAGGATTTTGCCATGAAGCATGATGGTGAGGAATGATTGTCTCTGGAGGCATCTTCCGATGAATCTACAGAGTCAAACAGTGAAGTCTTCTCTCTGGCAGATGTAATAGCTATGACCAATCCGGCGACAGCATCTTCAGACTCAGAGTCAGATGATTCTTCAGATGATGAAGAATCTGAGTTCTATTCACCAACATGTGCTCTAGAGTAGTACTTGTCCTTCTTCTTGTGAGCAGATTACTTTTTCCAATCCTTTTTCTTGTGACGATCATGGTTCTTCTTGTGAGAGTGCTTCTTCAAGCCTTTCTTCTCTTTGTCTTCATCAGCTTTTTCGGGGCACTCAGCAATGAAGTGGCATTTCTTGCCACAGTTGAAGCAAGCTCTTTGGGCCATATCAGACTTCTTCCGATGAGCTGATTTCCGAAACTTGGAGGAGCCGGATTCACCTTGATATTTCAATTTGTTTCCAAACTTACTTCCAAACTTCTTATTGAACCTCTTCACAAAAAGAGCAAGCTCGTCATTGGATTCTTCATCAGACAAAGATGATTCTTCAGATTCTTCACTGGAGTTGACAATCTTCTTGGACGATTTCTTGGCCTTGAGTGCAACATTGTTCTTCTTCAAACTGGATCCCGAACCATGGATGAATCTCTTCTCTTCTTGGTCAAGTTCATAGGACACGATTCTTCCAAGAACCCAGGTGGGAGTTAATTCCTTGAAGCTGGTCTATGCTTGATCAGCTCACAGACAGTAGTGTATTCCATGGGGAGAGCTCGAAGAAACCTTCTGTTTTGCATCAAGTCAGTGATATTGTGATCATCGAGAGTATTCAGCTTATTCACGATGGTACTCATGCGATCGTAAAGTGAAGAAACGGTCTCATTGGGCTCAAGCATGAGACGGTCAAACTGACTGATGAGGCGAGTAACTCTAGAATCTTTGACGGTGGTTGTCCCTTCATGGACTTCAGCGAGAAGATCCCGAATCTTCTTTGCATCAGTAAGATTGCTAATCTTGTTGAACTCACCATCACTGACAGTTGAGAAGATGATATCACAAGCTTTGACATTTGCTTGATACTTCTTCAGAGAGAGAGTCATATTCAGAGATGGGTCCCTGAGGAACAACAAGGCCATTTGTGACTGCTTGGGTCAGCAGATATGATGTGAGTCTTAATGCGATTTTTCCAAAAAGCATAATTGGTACTGCTAAGAACAGGTAACTTCCCTTCCTTAGACATACTTCTTCCTCAGGTGGTTAAACCAAAACAAGAAAGCCTTGCTCTGATACCAAGTGAAAGATCGAGTATGTCACAGAGGGGGGGGGGTGAATGTGACCAGTTTTAATTCTTTCTTCAAAATGAAGACTGAGGACTGAAGACAGTCACAGTACATCAACAATTTAGATTACACATCAATTTTAAAGTTGCAGCAGAAAGAAGAAAGATGAACAGATTTATAGCAGCAGCAATGAAGATAGAACACAATGAATCAGTTAAAACTTCACAGAGTAAAATTTGAGGAACAAAATCACCAAGACTGAAGACACAGGGATTTGTTTCCGAAGTTCAGATTGTTGGCACAATCCTACGTCTCCGTTGAGAGGGCTGAGTCACACAAGACTCGCGGACACACAAGTCCACCCAATACTCCTGAGCTAAGACCGAAGTCTCGCCCAGTTACTCGTGCTAGATCTTGAGGTGATCTTCAGACCTTCACAGACTGGTGGATGGCCAATCACAATCTTCGATTGCTCTTCAACACTGACTCCTAGCCATCTAGGTGATGCCAATCACCAAGAGTAACAAGCTTCAAGTGCTCGGCTAGAGAGGGGATCCCATTCTAGACGCTCAGTTCAGCTCTAAAGGTTTTATCAGGTGTTCTTCAAAACAACTCACTCGGGATCACCACCGCATTCCTTCGGGGTGGGTCGTCTTATATAGCCTTGGCCACGGCTGATCTAGCCGTTGTGACCCGTTGGATAAAGTGAACATTGAGCCTCCAGCTCACACTTTATCACTTTGTCTCACAACGGTTAGATTAGGTGGTCAAGCACGAAAACGACAGATTTTCAAACACATTTGAACTCAAAGTGAAGACGTCACGCGGAAGTTTCTGTGAAGCCTGAAATGCTTCATTCTTCACTTCGACGAAAAACACACAGAGAAAATGGTTTTCGCCTAAGCTGAACATGAAGAATAAGGTTTCACCTAAACCAGCTCCACACTTCAAACCCCCCTTAATAGGACGGCGTTCCTATACTCAAGTGAAAGAAAAAGCTACGGAAAGACCTATGAAGAATGTTATGCTTCACGTTCTTCACTGTTCTTCACTGACTTCTTCATACTTCACGCCAGTACCTGTACTTCAATTTTTAGGGGTCATCGATGCTCGTTAGACCAACTCTTCTGAGGAACTAAAACCTGAAACACTCCGTGAAACTCATTAGTTCCTCAACCATGTTGTCATCATTCATCAAATCCAATACAGGGGCAAGGTTTCCCTTTCAGGGTGCTCGACTTGTTTCGTCGGTGGTTGCAGCAGTCCTGGACGGCGGTGCTGGGATGAGCGGGCTTGAGGGTGAGATTTTTCACGCGGCGAGGAAGTTTCTAGCGGACCAGGGTGCTCCTCTTCGTGCTCGGGCTCGACGCTCCGTGCGTTGCCTTGAGCCCGCTCTTCAGGAGGGTGATGGTGAGGTGTGAGCCTCGTCGCCCTCGGAGGTAGTGATGTACCTCAGTTGCTTACTTATGCGATGTTGCATATCTCCACTTGACTTAGCCTCATGGCTAGCTTGTTTAGGCTTTTAGTCGTAGAGGTTGTAAGGCAGCTTTTTTATTGTGTTTCATGCTTCACTATGTAGTCAACATTATCAGAAATGTTAACTTAGCTCAGCATGTGTTTCACATGTTTCATCATGTAGTCGACATTGTCAGAAATGTTAACTTGGCTCAACATGTGTTTCTCGGAGTACTACATTTGCTTCCCTTGAAGTACTATATTTCCTCAGTTTATACAGCTCGAGATCGTTCGCTATGATTACACTTTTGTGTCATCAATTGCTGTCGCCGTTGGAATACGACTTGGCTTAGGTGCCTTAGGCCATGGTTATGAGCCATGGGTCCTAGTACCCTTGTGAGGGTCGCTATCGATATGCCGGTAGTGATCCGGACATTTCGACCTGTCGTTCGGGAAATTTCATGCGGAATTTTCCCTCTTCGGACTTTAGGAAGTTATGCTTTCCCACGATTATTATGGGCCTTAACCCGGTTACTATCATGCAGGCCCGCGCGACGTCTCGCATATGGGTAGCCTGGTTCTCCGAGGTAAGTAAGCTCATGCATAACTCGCTTATTTACAGTTCCCCTTAAATGCGTTTTAAGGAGCTTCCGGTCCTTGGGGGACTTGGTGGATGGCCTCGAGGCACGCTAGGATCCACCAAGGAACAAATCGCTAGTAGCGACCTATGTCCGTGGACATTTTTAGAGGATGCTCGGGCCAACGGAGGCCTTTCCACGTTCCTCGGTGAGCGGCACAGGGGCAGCGGCTCTTTTACGACGATGAGTCGTGTGAGTGTCTCGTGTCACTCTTAATTTTCCTCAAGGACTTGCTTTATTTATCCTTGCTTCCTTGTCTTAAGGTATGGCCCGATGGGCACTTACAAGCCTTATGTAGACGTGGCCTTGTTGGCGCTTATGATCCCATGAAGTTTCGTAGGGAAGAGGCCAGTTGGGCGCTGATGATCTCTATTCGGGAGCGGCAAGGATTGCCCTTAAAGGTCCTCCTTTGTAACATCCCAAAATTTCAAACCTTTACATGTGCATTGCATCCATGAGCATCATGCCACAATTGCATGTTTGAATTCAAATTTGAATCTCAGAAGTCTTTAAAATATTTGGTTTACACCCATTTGAGCTTTGGATCTTCAAACCATTAAGGTTTATATATAAAAGGGGTTTAATGCATATATGAGCTATCTTCAAACCATTAAGTATTTTATTTTAATAGATATATGGCCCTAAAGGCATTTATAGGGAAAATGTATTTTTATATATTTTATTTTGAAGAGAAACTACTTCCAAAAGTGTATCATGGTAGAATATGATTTTAGAAATTTTCTGGGATTTATTTGGACCAATTTGGAGTTCAAACTCAAAGATATCAAAGAAATGAGAAAAACAGAAAAAGAAAAGGTCTAAAAGAAAAAAAAAGGGTAAACCAGACCGGCCCGGCCACTTTGGGCCGAACCGGCCCCGTCCGACCGCGCCCGGCCGCCTGCGCGCGCCCGCACCCGCTGACAGGTGGGGCCCACCTATCAGGGGCTTCTTCCCCGGAAGGAAAGCGGCCGCGCCGCCGCCGCGATTCCCGGCCGCCGTCCCCGCGCGCCCGCCGCCGCAACCTCCTCGTCCAGCCTTCCATTTCCACGCCCGAGCACGTCTATATAACCCCCGCGACCCCCACTATTTTCCCCCCCGTTTTCCCTCGCTCGCACGCCGCCCGGCCGCCCGAATCCCTCGCCGGAGTCCGTCGCTGGAACCGCCCCGCGCCGTCGCGTCTTCCTCGTCCTAGGTGCCGACCGCGCCGTCCCCGACCACCGCCGACCGCGCCCCCGTCTCCGCCGTGCCGCGCGGTGCCTCCCCGTCGCGCCCGCATCGCCGGAGCACCACGCGCCGCCACGCCCGTGCCCGCGCCGCCGTCTCCTCCCACTCTGGCAGCCCGCGCCGCCCTGTCAAAAACCCTAGCCCCTCGTCCGTCCGATCGTTGATCAACGGTGTAGATTAGATCATCCTTATTCCCTTAAACCAAACCGGTACCAACGAATAGGAACGCGCCACGTGGCATCTATTTTTATAAAATAAAAATCTAATTTTAATCCCCGGGATTAATTAAAAGACACTTTTGCAGATAGGCCCCTGTAACTTCAAATGATCATAACTTTAAATCTGTTTGGCCAAATTTAATGATCCACACCTTTTTGGAATCCTTAAGAAGTGTAGAATCCAATTTCAATTTTGAATATTTGAATCACATTCAAATTACAGATTAGGGTTTTATGCCATTTAAATCATAACTAATTATTTAGAAGTCCTTTTTGAGTGAAACCAGTGCCCAAAATTTTGTTTTAATGTCCTCTGTCCAATTGGACAGAGAAATAAATGTTTTGAATTAATCTATTTGGCTGATGCTAATAAAACCTCATTTTAGGGTTTAAACCCTAGCCATTGCAATTTATTTAAAAACCCTAATTGCATGTGCTTAATTATCAATGGCTTGGACCAGTAGATCACCCAAATAAAACCAACCCACTCATGTCACATGTTTTGCATCTCATCATGGCATACATATTCTTTTGTCATGTTTGTATTGTGTGTTTATATGTGTGTATATGTTTGTTGTTTGTATAGTATTCTCGGAGAGCGAACTTTGCGATTGTGACGAGTGTTTGAACTCCAACTACTATCAAGGCAAGTTCACTTTGATCATTTACCCATTATTTTATTATGCACTAGATTTTATTAGTTGCATTGTCAGGATTATTATTGTATCTATGCTAGCTATGATCTGTCCTAATAGTATAGGATACCGTTGTCATGACCTTACCACCAATTGCCATCGTAGTAGTAAAATGCTATGCTATGATAATATACGAGGGTGGTATTATTACAATGTGATACTATTAAATTACAAATATAGTTTTCCTAGTGTATGACAAAACAAGTAATTCAATGAACCGTCCTGGGTGGGCTGCTTTGAGTATTCGGATGTCGTGACGTTAGGTCCATTTCTATGGGGCCCGCTGAGTCGTCTCTCCGTGTGATTCGGGAGCGTCCATGGTCGTCTCCCCGTGCGATTCGGGGAGCGCCTGCGTCACAATGTGGGATGCCACCCGGGATAACCAGAGAGTGGACTAGTTTCCTGTTTAGTAGCTTTCAGTACAACCACATGGTATTATGGGCTCTGCCAGGATGGATGTAAGAAATATGAACCTGGATCCGAGGTGACTTCGGTATGTAGCAGTGTAGGTTGGAACGCGTCCCTCAGGTGGTTTGGGGGAATATGTTCTGAAAATTCCTGTAATCGATGCCGTTGCTACTCCATCTGGAGGATAGTAAAGGGGAGGATCGCTTCAGATGGTATCAGAGCAATGTGTTGCCTGTAGGAACGTGACCCTAGTTTGGATTAGGATAAGACAGACCAAAGATCGGACCTTAGGATTATTTCTTATCCCTATCTGATCTATAGACATACATTTTATTTCTTATCCCTATTCATCTAAATCTTTGCATTTATATCTTACATATGCATGACATGTTTATTGTTTTATTCCACATATACACCGCATACTATGTTTATTACCACATATGCATGCTTAATATATTATACCACAGATGCATATTCGATTTTTACACCATACACCACTATAATCATGTTGCCTTGTTATTCACATATTATTATACATCTAATTTTATATTTACATTTCCACCCTTCATATTAATGTTTATCACTTGATTCCCACTCTACCACATTTATTTTATTTTTACTTACATTCGACCATTTGATCATGTCACTGATACTCCCTTATCTCCTTCTTTATTTTCTATAGATGGGAAGCCCAACACCGTTCGGCAATGTACCGCCGTTCACCCGCGTCTACTACCCCTCCACGGACGAAGACTCAGTGCCCCTTTGGCGGCACTGTGTGCGTTCCTCGACCTGCCACCACCCAGGTTCAGACGCCGAGTTGAGACCGCCGCACCCGAGGGATGGCAGCCACGGTGGGAGATCGAGGCGAAGATCCGGGGGCGCGAGATCGCGCCTGCTACGCCGGATATCACCTTCATCAGCCGCTACCCCACCTTCGAGCAGGGCCTTCAGTTCGCCATGCAGTGCGCTTTCGCACTGGTGTGCCGGGACTACTGGCATGAGTTCCCCGAGGATTCCCCCTTCCTCCTCTTTGGAAGGCGGAACCATGCATGCTCGGCGGTGGCTACGACCAACGACGAGGATGCGACCCCAGTGACGACCCACTTCGAGAACATGGAGATAAACACCATGGACTTGGAGTCTTGTCTCGAGCACGAGATGACCAGGGCCAACCTCGCCGAGGAGCACGTTGGTAATCTGATGGGAGAGAAGACCCAGTGGTTGGAGGACAAGGCCGTGTTGGAGAACACTGTCCTCAACATGGGAGACGCCATCGAGCAGCTGCAGTATGAGAGGGACCAGGCTTGCTACTACTGCGAGCAGTTCCAGGCGTTCATCGCAGCAGCAGCCGCAGCAGCACCAGCTGCCGCGCCGGCGCCAGACCAGGTCCCACCTCCACCACAGGATCAGGACATGGAGCCTCAGGAGGAGGAGCCCCAGGAGGTCCACGAGATGGACACCCCTGCTACCAACACCCGCTCCAAGATGAAGGCGAACGGGACCACACCGACAGCCACACTCCCTTAGATCTATTGATGCCTACCAGCTTATATTAGCTTTTATCGTTATCAGCATTGCGAGTTAGTCATTAACCATACAATCTATGTGTATGGCAATGTAGGTCGATTGCTTTTTCTTCGTACTCTCTTCTTTATGGGCAATGCCCCACCATAAACAAGTGTGTTTTGCTATGATTTCCAAAACCTTTTATGATCGATGAGTGTATGATTGATATATGCTTGAGTCATATCTTGTTTGGGGGTTTAGTTATCCTTAGCTCTATTCTATCTGTTTCCTCATCTATGCTACCCTAAATAGATGCCTCCGAGACGCCAGAACCCCGCCAACAACGCCGAGGCTAACAATGCCGACGCAGAAGGGAATGCTGCCACCATGCAGCAGTTATTGGCTGCCCAGACCCAATTCTTCCAGATGATCACCCCACAGTTGGCCAACAACAACAACAACAACAATCAGCAGAACCACAACAACCAGCAGCACCACCCACCCCAAGTGGATATGCTGACCAGATTTCTGTGTCTGCGCCCGCCTACTTTTTCCAGCTCCACTGAGCCCATTATGGTTGACGATTGGCTTCGTTCAGTTAATAAGAATTTGGTCACCATAAACTGCACTGAGGAAGAGAAAGTGCGATTCGCAGCTCATTTGCTAGAAGGACCCGCAGCGTCAGGGTGGGAAAATTTTCAGATCACCACTCCCATCGAGGATGTCACCTGGGACATGTTCCAGGAAGCTTTCCGCACCGGCCACATCTCTGCGGGAGTGCTCAGCCTGAAGAAGAAAGAATTCCACAGACTGCGACAGGGAAGCCGCTCTGTGTCGGAGTACATAGAAGTATTCAACCAGCTGTCCCGCTATGCACCGGACGATGTGAACACCGACGCCAAGCGCAGAGAGAAGTTTTTGGACGGCCTGAACGACGAGCTGTCAGTTCAACTTGCTATTGCTTACACTCCCACCTACCAGTCTTTGATTGACAAGGCCATCATTCTGGAGAGTAAGCTCACTCAGTTGGAAAACCGCAAGAAGAGATTTCACCAAGGAGGCTCTCACACTGGGCCGCACTAGAAGCAGCGCACCTCCTATGATGGAAGTGGCGGTTCCTCCTTGAGCAGGAACGGGAACCAGGGCAACCACCGCAGTGGAGGTAATAGCCACCACCACCGCCAGGGAGGCCAAGGACACCACCATCAGGGTGGCAATGTGAACTGGCATCATCAGCAACACCAGCAGCAACATCAGTTCGCTCGCCCAAGGCCCATCAATGGCAACGGGAACGGCAGGAACAACGGCAATGGCCAGAACAACAATGGTCAGAACCACAATGCCAATAAGGACACGAGCAAGGTGGAGTGCTACAAGTGTCACCAGATGGGACACTATGCCACCAACTGCCCGGACAACCAGGATGGCACTGGGAACAAGCCCAATCTATTCCAGAAGGGCCACGTGAATCACGTGGATGTGGAAGAGATCACCGAGGAACCAGATATCATACTTGGCACCTTCCACATTAATGCTTTTGAAGTACTAGTTCTGTTTGACACTGGAGCATCGCATTCATTCATTTCAAGAGTAATGGTAGAAAGAGGCAAGTTACCCTCTGAGACCATGAGTAGACCTATGAAAGTAAACCCACCGGGTGGAATAATGCTAGCAACCCGACACTGTCGCCAGCTACCCCTAAGTATTGGGAGACACATTTTTCCCTCTGATCTCATAGTTATAGATTCCCGAGGACTGGACCTAATCCTGGGAATGGACTGGTTGACCCTATATGAAGGATTAGTAGACCGTGCCCAGAGAACTGTCACACTCACTACCCCAGACAAGAGACGCATCCGGTACAAGTCAACCCATGAGCTTAAGAGACTCAAGGTTTATGCTCTTAAGGGGGTTAGCGTGGACGATGTACCAATAGTGAAGGAATACCCAGACGTGTTTCCAGAGGAATTACCAGGCATGCCACTGGACCGTGATGTGGAGTTCCTTATTGAGTTAATGCCAGGAAGTGGACCCATAGCCAAAAGACCATATAAGATGGCTGTGGACGAGTTGAAAGAATTGAAGAAGCAACTAGCTGAACAGTTAGCGAAAGGGTTCATCCGCCCCAGTTCATCACCCTGGGGAGCACCTGTCCTGTTTGTAGAAAAGAAGGACAAGAGCCAACGGATGTGCATTGACTATCATTCACTCAACGAGGTGACGATAAAGAATAAGTATCCCTTGCCCATAATCAATGATTTATTCGACCAGTTGAAGGGAGCTCAAGTGTTCTCAAAGATCGATCTGCGATCAGGGTATTTTCAGCTGAAAATTCGGGAGATGGATATACCCAAGACGGCATTCACCACTAGGTATGAACTGTACGAGTACACCGTGATGCCTTTTGGTTTGACCAATGCACCTGCATACTTCATGAACATGATGTACAAGGTGTTCATGGAATTCTTGGACAAGTTCGTCGTAGTATTCATCGATGACATACTGATCTATTCCAAGAGAAAAAAGGAACATGAGGAGCATCTACGCATGATTTTGGAAAAGTTGAGAACGCACCAGTTGTATGCCAAATTCAGCAAGTGTGAATTTTGGTTATCAAAAGTCAGCTTTCTTGGACACATAGTGTCAGGAGCCGGAGTAGCCGTTGACCCAGCTAAGGTTGCAGCAGTTACAGAATGGGAGGCACCGAAGAACGTCGGAGAAGTCCGCAGTTTCCTTGGACTTGCTGGTTATTACCGGAGGTTCATTGAGAATTTCTCCAAAATAGCGAAACCCATGACTGAGCTTTTAAAGAAGGAAAAGAAGTTTACCTGGAATGAGAACTGTGGAGAAAGTTTCCATGAACTGAAGAAAAGACTAGTGTCCGCACCCATCCTTGTTTTGCCTGACCTACAAGAGGATTTTCAAGTATACTGTGACGCCTCACGTCAAGGATTGGGAGGAGTGTTAATGCAAGGAGGAAGAGTTGTAGCGTATGCTTCGCGACAACTAAAGAGCCACGAAGGCAACTATCCCACTCATGACTTGGAGTTAGCATCAGTAGTGCACGCTTTGAAGACCTGGAGGCACTATCTGATGGGAAAGCACTGTGAGCTGTTTACTGACCACAAGAGTCTGAAGTACATTTTCACTCAAAAGGAGTTGAATTTGAGGCAGAGAAGATGGTTAGAACAGATAAAAGATTACGACCTGAATTTACAATACCATCCAGGCAAGGCTAACGTCGTAGCCGATGCATTGAGCCGCAAGGGCTATGTAAATGGATTAACAGCTGGAGAATTACCACTAGAGTTGTGCGAACAGTTCAAAGACCTCAGACTAGAAATAGTACCGGAAGGTTATTTAGCCACTTTGGAAGTGCAACCCACACTGCTAGATAAGATTAGAGAAGCACAAAAAGATGACTCAGAAATTAAGGAAATAAAGGAAAGTATGGTTATTGGAAAGGCCAAAGATTTTCGAGAAGACGACCAGGGTACCGTATGGTTCGGAAAACGCATTTGCGTACCGCAGGATCCAGGACTCAGAAAGTTGATTCTGCAAGAAGCCCATGACTCACCGTATTCAATCCACCCTGAAACACAAAGATGTATATGGACCTCAAGGAAACATATTGGTGGTCCGGATTGAAGCGTGACATCGCAGAGCTCATTGCCTTGTGCGATGTGTGCAGCAGAGTTAAGGCAGAACACCAGAAGCCAGCAGGGTTACTGAGACCATTGCCTATACCGGACTGGAAATGGGATAAAGTCGGCATAGACTTTATCACCGGGCTACCAAGGACTAGAGCGGGATATGATTCTATTTGGGTAGTGGTTGACCGTTTGACCAAGGTTGCCCATTTCATACCAGTGAAGGCTACATACACCGGTGCACAGTTAGCGAAACGCTACATGTCCAGAATAGTGTGTTTACACGGAGTACCCAAGGAAATAGTTTCAGACAGAGGTACCCAATTTACCTCAAGATTTTGGGGACAACTACGTGAGTCTCTAGGAACGAGACTAGAATTCAGTACAGCCTTTCATCCGCAGACGGATGGACAGACCGAGAGAGTAAATCAGATTCTTGAGGACATGTTGAGAGCCTGCGCTCTAGATTATGGATCCAGCTGGGATGATGTAACATCCCAAAATTTCAAACCTTTACATGTGCATTGCATCCATGAGCATCATGCCACAATTGCATGTTTGAATTCAAATTTGAATCACAAAAGGCTTTAAAAGATTTTGTTTACGCCTAATTGAGCCTTGGATTTTCAAACCATTAAAGTTATATATATATAAGGGGTTTATTGCACATATGAACTATCCCATAATTTTGGGATAATTATTTGGAGTTGAAAAAGTATTTTATTTAAATGGATATATAGCCCTAAGGGCATTTATAGGGCAAATGTATTTTTATATATTTTATTTTGAAGAGAAACTACTTCCAAAAGTTGTATCATGGTAGAACAAGATTTTACAAATTTTCTAGAATTCATTTGGACCAATTTGGAGTTCAAACTCAAAAGATATCAAAGAAATGGGAAAAACTGAAAAAGAAAAGGTCTAAAAGAAAAAAAAAAGGGGTAAACGGACCGGCCCGGCCGAATTGGGCCGAACCGGCCCAACTCCCCCGCGCGCGCCACAGCCCAGCCGGCCCAGCCGCCCACTCGCGCGCGCCCGAGCCACCGACAGGTGGGGCCCACCTGTCGGGGTCGTCCCCTACCTCGGGCAGGCGCCCGAAATGGCGCCGCCGTCCCCGCGCGTGACCGCCGCGCGCCATCACCGGGATCCGCCCCTCCCGACCTTCCCGAACCGAGCCGCTCGCGTCCCTTTAAAGCCCTGGCTTCCCTCTTCTTTTCCCCTCTGTTTGCCCGCACCCGCACGCGCCCACGCCGCCGGTTTCGTCGCCGGAGTTTGCCCGCGCCGCCGCCGTTCTCGCGCCGCGCCGACCACGCCGGTGAGCCCTCGCGCGCGAGTCTTCAAATTTCCGGAGCCCCTCGCGCTTGCGCACGTTTTGACACGCTCGATTTGTTGTTTGATGCACCGTAGCGCCGCCCCCGTCACTGCCCGAAGCTTCGCCGGAGCCCGCGCTCGCCGCCCGCTCGTCTCCGACCTCGGCGAGGCCCCCGACCTCCCGACGCCGCACCGACCCCGTCCCCGTCTCCGCCGTGCCGCGCCGCGCCGACCCCGGCCATCCCCGCGTCGCCCGCGTCGCCGGAGCACCCCGCGCCGCCGCCGCCCGTGCCGCGCCGTCGCCGGAGAAGGTCGCCGGAACCCTAGGTAAGCCCGAGAGTCCCCGTCTGTCCGATCGTGATCAACGGTCCAGATTAGATCCCGATTTTTTTTTTCATTTCATTTAACCGAACCGGTACCAACGAATAGGAATGCGCCACGTGGCACCCGAGTTATAAAATAAAAATGTAATTTTATTTCGCCGGATTAATAAAAGGCATTTTTGCAGATAGGCCCCTGTAACTTCAAATGATCACAACTTTAAATCTGTTTGGCCAAATTTAGTGATCCACACCTTTTTGGAATCCTTAGGAAATTTAGAATCTTTTGGCACTGTCCGATTTCAAATTTGAATAATTGAATCACATTCAAATTACAGATTATGGTTTTATGCCTTTTAAATCATAACTAATTATCTAGAAGTCCTTTTTGAATGAAACAAGTGCCCAAAATTTTGTTTCATTGTCCTCTGTCCAATGGGATGGAGAAACAAATATTTTGAACTAATCTATCTGGCTGATGCCAATAAAACCTCATTTTAGAGTTTAAATCCTAGCCATTGCAATTTATTTAAAAACCCTAATTACATGTGTTTAATTCTCAAGGCATTGGATCAGCAGATCACCCAAATAAAATAAACCAAACTCATGTCACATGTTTTGCCCCGCATCATGGCATACATATTCTTTTGTCATGTTTGTATTGTGTGTTTATGTGTGTGTGTATGTTTGTTGATGGTATAGTATTCTCGGAGAGCGAACCTTGCGATTGTGACGAGTGTTTGAACTCCAACTACTATCAAGGCAAGTTCACTTTGATCATTTACCCATTATTTTATTATGCACTAGATTTTATTAGTTGCATTGTCAGGATTATTATTGTATCTATGCTAGCTATGATCTGTCCTAATAGTATAGGATACCGTTGTCATGACCTTACCACCAATTGCCATCGTAGTACTAAATTGCTATGCTATGATAATATACGAGGGTGGTATTAATACAATGTGATACTATTGGATTACAATATGAATTTCCTAGCGTATGGCAAAACAAGTAATTCAATGAACCCTCCTGGGTGGGCTGCTTTGAGTTTTTGGTTGTCATGACGTTAGGTCCATTTCTATGGGGCCCGCTGAGTCGTCTCTCCGTGTGATTCGGGAGCGTCCATGGTCGTCTCCCCGTGCGATTCGGGGAGCGCCTGCGTCACAATGTGGGATGCCACCCGGGATAACCAGAGACTGGACTAGTTTCCTGTTTAGTAGCTTCCAGTACAACCACATGGTATTATGGGCTCTGCCAGGATGGATGTAAGAAATATGAACCTGGATCCGAGGTGACATCGGTATGTAGCAGTGTAGGTTGGAACGCGTCCCTCAGGTGGTTTGGGGGAATATGTTCTGAAAATTCCTGTAATCGATGCCGTTGCTACTCTACCCTGAGGACAGCAAGGGATTAACACGTCGATTTCTTGTGGGTAAAGTGTACCACCTCTCGAGAGTGTCAAACTAAGTACTTAGCCGTGTCCCCGGTTACGGACAATTATGAGCAACTGGATATTGGAGCTGTAAGGAAAGTCTCACTCATTCAAATTTCCTAATAAAATGAATGGTTTGAACTGGGTAGGAGCATTGATGTTTGTACTCAATGTGCCTAGGTTAATAGGAGCATGGGTGTTTCTACCCCGTGTCCAATAGAATTCAAAACTATTTGTCTAAAAATGATAGGATTTGAATAATGATGCTTTTATGCAAAATAGCCAAACCCCACCTAGCCAACTATGCATGTACTTGGTAGGACCTTTATAACTCTAGTGAGCTTGCCAATACATTCAAATGTATTGACCACGTAGTGGCTGCAATTAACAATGCAGGTGGATCCGACGATGAGTGAGGTTCGTCGTTTTGTCATGGGTCATGTGCTTACATTCCAACATGCTCTCACCTTGGAGTAGTGTGGCCCTTATGTTCTACCCTTTTCCGCTGCAGTATTTTGAAATAGTGTTTTATGATGTTGAAACAGTATTTGTTTTATGATGGCCCCAGAGGTCATGCGAGGTTGTAAGTACTATTAAATTCTGGATGATGCGATGTAATAAAGTACTTTGACCTTTGTTTCTGTATATTTCATCATGAAACTGTGTGTGCTAGTGAGTCGATCCAGGGACTAGCACGGTAAGCACAGAGATCGAACCCTTGGTGAAGGGGGGGGATCGCGTCAGATGGTATCAGAGCAATGTGTTGCCTGTAGGAACGTGACCCTAGTTTTGATTAGGATAAGACAGACCAAAGACCAAACCTTAAGACTATTTCTTATCCCTATCTGATCTATATCTATATATATACATTTTATTCCTTATCCCTATTCATCTAAATCTTTGCAATTATATCTTACATATGCATGACATGTTTATTGTTTTATTCCACATATACACCGAATACTATATTTATTACCACATATGCATGCTTAATGTATTATACCACATATGCATATTTAATTTTTACACCATCCACCACTATAATCATGTTGCCATGTTGATCACATATTAAGATGCATCCGATCTATATTTACATCTCACCATTGATATTAATGCTTATCACTTGATTCCCACTCTACCACTTTTATTTTATACTTACATTCGACCATTTGATCATGTCACTGATACTACCTTATCTACTTTCTTTATTTCTATAGATAGGAAGCCCAACACCGTTCGGCAATGTACCGCCGTTCACCCGCGTCTACTACCCCTCCACGGACGACGACCAGCTGTTCAGTGCCCCTTTGGCGGCACTGTGTGCTTTCCTCGACCTGCCACCACCCAGGTTCAGAGGCCGAGTCGAGACCGCCGCACCCGAGGGATGGCAGCCACGGTGGGAGATCGAGGCGAAGATCCGGGGCCGTGAGATCGCGCCAGCTACGCCGGATATCACCTTCATCAGCCGCTACCCCACCTTTGAGCAGGGCCTTCAGTTTGCCATGCAGTGCGCCTTCGCACAGGTGTGCCGGGACTATCGGCACGAGTTCCCCGAGGATTCCCCCTTCCTCCTTTTTGGGAGGCGGAATCATGCATGCTCGGCGGTGGCTACGACCAACGACGAGAATGCGACCCCAGTGACGACCCACTTCGAGAACTTGGAGATAAACACCGTGGACTTGGAGTCTTGTCTCGAGCACGAGATGACCAGGGCCGACCTCGCCGAGGAGCAGGTTGGTAACCTGATGGGAGAGAAGACCAAGTGGCTGGGGGACAAGGCCGTGTTGGAGAACACTGTCCTCAATATGGGAGACGCCATCGAGCAGCTGCAGTACGAGAGGGACCAGGCTCGCTACTACTGCGAGCAGTTCCAGGCGTTCATCGCAGCAGCAGCCGCAGCAGCACCGGCGCCAGACCAGGTCCCACCTCCACCACAGGATCAGGAGATGGAGGCTCAGGAGGAGGAGCCGACTAAGGAGGAGGAGCCCCAGGAGGTCCACGAGATGGACACCCCTGCTACAAACACCCGCTCCAAGATGAAGGCGAACGGGACCACACCGACAGCCACACTCCCTTAGATCTATTGATGCCTACCAGCTTATATTAGTTTTTATCGTTATCAGCTTTGCGAGTTAGTCATTGACCATACAATCTATGTGTAAGGCAATGTAGGTCGATTGCTTTTTCTTCGTACTCTTTTCCTTATGGGCAATGCCCCACCATAAACAAGTGTGTTTTGCTATGATTTCCAAAACCTTTCATGATTGATGAGTGTATGATTGATATATGCTTGAGTAATATCTTGTTTGGGGGTTTAGTTATCCTTAGCTCTATTCTATCTGTTTCGTCATCTATACTACCCTAAACAGATGCCTCCGAGACGCCGGAACCCCGCCAACAACGCCGAGGATAACAATGCCAACGCAGAAGGGAATGCTGCCACCATGCAACAGTTATTGGCCGCCCAGACCCAATTCTTCCAGATGATCACCCAACAATTGGCCAACAACAACAACCAGCAGAACCCCAACAACAACCAGCAGCACCACCCACCTCAAGTGGACATGTTGACAAAGTTTCTGCGTTTGCGCCCGCCCACTTTTTCCAGCTCCACTGAACCCATTATGGCTGACGATTGGCTCCGGTCAGTCAACAAGAACTTGGTCACTATCAACTGCACTGACGAAGAGAAGGTGCGGTTTGCAGCTCATTTGCTAGAAGGACCCGCAGCGTCGTGGTGGGAAAATTTCCAGATTACCACCCCCATCGAAGATGTCACCTGGGACATGTTCCGGGAAGCCTTCCGCGCCGCCCACATCTCTGCGGGAGTGCTCAGCCTGAAAAAGAAAGAGTTTCACAGGCTACGACAAGGAAGCCGCTCAGTGTCGGAATACATAGATGTATTCAACCAGCTGTCCCGCTATGCACCGGACGATGTGAACACCGACGCCAAGCGCAGAGAGAAGTTCTTGGATGGTCTGAACGACGAGCTGTCAGTTCAACTTGCTATTGCTTACACCCCGACCTACCAGTCCTTGATCGACAAGGCCATTATTTTGGAAAGCAAGCTCACTCAAATGGAGAGCCGCAAGAAAAGACTTCACCAAGGGGGCTCTCACACTGGACCGCACCAGAAGCAGCGCACCTCCTATGATGGAAGTGGCAGTTCCTCCTTGAGCAGGAACGGGAACCAGGGCAACCACCGCAGTGGAAGTAATAGCCACCACCACCGCCAGGGGAGCCAAGGACACCACCATCAGGGTAGCAATGTGAACCGGCATCATCAGCAGCACCAGCATCAGCAACAGCACCAGTTCGCTCGCCCAAGGCCCATCAATGGCAACGGGAACGGCAGGAACAACGGCAATGGCCAGAACAACAATGGTCAGAACCACAATGCCAATAAGGACATGAGCAAGGTGGAGTGTTACAAGTGTCACAAGATGGGACACTATGCCACCAACTGCCCGGACAACCAGGATGGCACTGGGAACAAGCCCAATCCATTCCAGAAGGGCCACGTGAATCACGTGGATGTGGAAGAGATCACCGAGGAACCAGGTATCATACTTGGCACCTTCCACATTAATGCTTTTGAAGTACTAGTTCTGTTTGACACTGGAGCATCGCATTCATTCATTTCAAGAGTATTGGTAGAAAGAGGCAAATTACCCTCTGAGACCATGAGTAGACCTATGAAAGTAAACTCACCGGGTGGAATAATGCTAGCAACCCGACACTGTCGCCAGCTACCCCTAAGTATTGGGAGACACATTTTTCCCTCTGATCTCATAGTTATAGATTCCCGAGGACTGGACCTAATCCTGGGAATGGACTGGTTGACCTTATATGAAGGATTAGTAGACTGTGCCCAGAGGACTGTCACACTCACTACCCCAGACAAGAGACGCATCCGGTACAAGTCAACCCACGAGCTTAAGAAACCTAAGGTTAATGCTCTTAAGGGGGGTTAGCATGAACGATGTACCAATAGTGAAGGAATACCTAGACGTGTTTCCCGAGGAATTACCAGGCATGCCACCGGACCGTGATGTGGAGTTCCTTATTGAGTTAATGCCAGGAGGGGGACCCATAGCCAAGAGACCATATAAGATGGCTGTGGACGAGTTGAAAGAATTGAAGAAGCAGCTAGCTGAACAGTTAGCGAAAGGGTTCATCCGCCCCAGTTCATCACCCTGGGGAGCACCTGTCCTGTTTGTAGAAAAGAAGGACAAGAGTCAACGAATGTGTATTGATTATCGGTCACTAAACGAGGTGACGATAAAGAATAAGTATCCTTTACCCATAATCAATGACCTATTCGACCAGTTGAAGGGAGCTCAAGTGTTCTCAAAGATCGATCTGCGATCAGGGTATTTTCAGCTGAAAATCCGAGAGATGGATATACCCAAGACAGCATTCACCACTAGGTATGGACTGTATGAGTACACCGTGATGCCTTTTGGTTTGACCAATGCCCCTGCATACTTCATGAACATGATGAACAAGGTGTTCATGGAATTCTTGGATAAGTTTGTCGTAGTATTCATAGATGATATCTTGATCTATTCCAAGAGTAAGGAAGAGCATGAGCAGCATCTGCGCATGATTTTGGAAAAGTTGAGAGCGCACCAGCTGTACGCCAAATTCAGCAAGTGTGAATTTTGGTTATCAGAAGTCAACTTTCTTGGACACATAGTGTCAGGAGCCGGAGTAGCCGTTGACCCAGCTAAGGTTGCAGCAGTTACGGAATGGGAGGCACCAAAGAACGTCGGAGAAGTCCGTAGTTTCCTTGGACTTGCTGGTTACTATCGGAGATTCATTGAGAATTTCTCCAAAATAGCGAAACCCATGACAGAGCTGTTAAAGAAAGAGAAGAAGTTTACCTGGAATGAGAACTGTGAAGAGAGTTTCCAGGAATTGAAGAAAAGGCTAGTGTCCGCACCCATCCTTGTTTTGCCCGACCTACAGGAGGATTTTCAAGTATACTGTGACGCTTCACGTCAAGGATTGGGAGGAGTGTTAATGCAAGGAGGAAGAGTTGTAGCGTACGCTTCGTGACAACTAAAGAGCCACGAAGGCAACTATCCCACTCATGACTTGGAGTTAGCATCAGTAGTGCACGCCTTGAAGACCTGGAGGCACTATCTGATGGGAAAGCACTGTGAGCTGTTTACTGACCATAAGAGTCTGAAGTACATATTCACTCAGAAGGAGTTGAATCTGAGGCAGAGAAGATGGTTAGAACTGATAAAAGATTATGACCTGAATTTACAATACCATCCAGGCAAGGCTAACGTCGTAGCGGATGCATTGAGCCGCAAGGGCTATGTAAATGGACTAACAGCTGGAGAGTTACCACCAGAGTTGTGCGAACAGTTCAAAGACCTCAGACTGGAAATAGTACCGGAAGGTTACTTAGCCACTTTGGAAGTGCAACCCACACTGCTAGATAAGATTAGAGAAGCACAAAAAGATGATTCGGAAATAAAGGAAATAAGAGGGAATATGATTAGTGGAAAGGCCAAAGATTTTCGAGAAGACGATCAGGGAACCATATGGTTCGGAAAACGCATTTGCGTACCGCAAGATCCGAAAATCAGAAAGTTGATTTTGCAAGAAGCCCACGATTCACCATATTCAATCCACCCTGGAAACACAAAGATGTACATGGACCTCAAGGAAACATTTTGGTGGTCCGGATTGAAGCGTGACATCGCAGAGTTCATTGCCTTGTGCGATGTGTGCAGCAGAGTTAAGGCAGAACACCAGAAGCCAGCAGGGTTACTGAGACCATTGCCTATACCGGATTGGAAATGGGATAAAGTTGGCATGGACTTTATCACCGGGCTACCAAGGACTAGAGCGGGATATGATTCTATTTGGGTAGTGGTTGACCGTTTGACCAAGGTTGCCCACTTCATACCAGTGAAGACTACATACACCAGCGCACAGTTAGCTAAACGCTACATATCCAGGATAGTGTGTTTACACGGAGTACCCAAGGAAATAGTTTCAGACAGAGGTACTCAATTTACCTCAAGATTTTGGGGACAACTACATGAGTCTCTAGGAACGGGACTAGAATTCAGTACAGCCTTTCATCCGCAGACGGATGGACAGACCGAGAGAGTAAATCAGATCGTTGAAGATATGTTGAGAGCTTGCGCTCTAGATTATGGGTCTAGTTGGGATGACAATTTGCCTTATGCAGAATTCTCATACAACAACGGTTTCCAAGCCAGCATTGGAATGTCACCGTTTGAAGCTTTGTATGGAAGGAAATGCAGAACACCATTTTTATATATTTTATTTTGAAGAGAAACTACTTCCAAAAGTTGTATCATGGTAGAACAAGATTTTACAAATTTTCTAGAATTCATTTGGACCAATTTGGAGTTCAAACTCAAAAGATATCAAAGAAATGGGAAAAACAGAAAAAGAAAAGGTCTAAAAGAAAAAAAAAAGGGGTAAACGGACCGGCCCAGCCGAATTGGGCCGAACCGGCCCAACTCCCCCGCGCGCGCCACCGCCCAGCTGGCCCAGCCGGCCCAGCCGCCCACTCGCGCGCGCCCGAGCCACCGACAGGTGGGGCCCACCTGTCGGGGTCGTCCCCTACCTCGGGCAGGCGCCCGAAATCGCGCCGCCGTCCCCGCGCGTGACCGCCGCGCGCCCTCACCGGGATCCGCCCCTCCCGACCTTCCCGAACCGAGCCGCTCGCGTCCCTTTAAAGCCCCGGCTTCCCTCTTCTTTTCCCCTCTGTTTGCCCGCACCCGCATGCGCCCACGCCGCCGGTTTTCGTCGCCGGAGTTTGCCCGCGCCGCCGCCGTTCTCGCGCCGCGCCGACCCCGCCGGTGAGCCCTCGCGCGCGAGTCTTCAAATTTCCGGAGCCCCTCGCGCTTGCGCACGTTTTGACACGCTCGATTTGTTGTTTGATGCACCGTAGCGCCGCCCCCGTCACCGCCCGAAGCTTCGCCGGAGCCCGCGCTCGCCGCCCGCTCGTCTCCGACCTCGGCGAGGCCCCCGACCTCCCGACGCCGCACCGACCCCGTCCCCGTCTCCGCCGTGCCGCGCCGCGCCGACCCCGGCCATCCCCGCGTCGCCCGCGTCGCCGGAGCACCCCGCGCCGCCGCCGCCCGTGCCGCGCCGTCGCCGGAGAAGGTCGCCGGAACCCTAGCTAAGCCCCAGAGTCCCCGTCCGTCCGATCGTGATCAACGGTCCAGATTAGATCCCGATTTTTTTTCCATTTCATTTAACCGAACCGGTACCAACGAATAGGAATGCGCCACGTGGCACCCGAGTTATAAAATAAAAATGTAATTTTATTTCCCCGGATTAATAAAAGGCATTTTTGCAGATAGGCCCCTATAACTTCAAATGATCACAACTTTAAATCTGTTTGGCCAAATTTAGTGATCCAATCCTTTTTGGAATCCTTAGGAAATTTCGAATCTTTTGGCACGGTCCAATTTCAAATTTGAATAATTGAATCACATTCAAATTACAGATTAGGGTTTTATGCCTTTTAAATCATAACTAATTATCTAGAAGTCCTTTTTGAATGAAACAAGTGCCCAAAATTTTATTTCATTGTCCTCTGTCCAATGGGACAGAGAAACAAATATTTTGAACTAATCTATCTGGCTGATGCCAATAAAACCTCATTTTAGAGTTTAAATCCTAGCCATTGCAATTTATTTAAAAACCCTAATTACATGTGTTTAATTCTCAAGGCATTGGATCAGCAGATCACCCAAATAAAATAAACCAAACTCATGTCACATGTTTTGCCCCGCATCATGGCATACATATTCTTTTGTCATGTTTGTATTGTGTGTTTATGTGTGTGTGTATGTTTGTTGATGGTATAGTATTCTCGGAGAGGGAACCTTGCGATTGTGACGAGTGTTTGAACTCCAACTACTATCAAGGCAAGTTCACTTTGATCATTTACCCATTATTTTATTATGCACTAGATTTTATTAGTTGCATTGTCAGGATTATTATTGTATCTATGCTAGCTATGATCTGTCCTAATAGTATAGGATACCGTTGTCATGACCTTACCACCAATTGCCATCGTAGTACTAAATTGCTATGCTATGATAATATACGAGGGTGGTATTAATATACAATGTGATACTATTGGATTACAATATGAATTTCCTAGCGTATGGCAAAACAAGTAATTCAATGAACCATCCTGGGTGGGCTGCTTTGAGTTTTTGGTTGTCGTGACGTTAGGTCCATTTCTATGGGGCCCGCTGATTTGTCTCTCCGTGTGATTCGAGAGCCTCCATGGTCGTCTCCCCGTGCGATTCGGGGAGCGCCTGCGTCACAATGTGGGATGCCACCCGGGATAACCAGAGACTGGACTAGTTTCCTGTTTAGTAGCTTCCAGTACAACCACATGGTATTATGGGCTCTGCCAGGATGGATGTAAGAAATATGAACCTGGATCCGAGGTGACATCGGTATGTAGCAGTGTAGGTTGGAACGCATACCTCAGGTGGTTTGGGGGAATATGTTCTGAAAATTCCTGTAATCGATGCCGTTGCTACTCTACCCTGAGGACAGCAAGGGATTAACACGTCGATTTCTTGTGGGTAAAGTGTACCACCTCTCGAGAGTGTCAAACTAAGTACTTAGCCGTGTCCCCGGTTACGGACAATTATGAGCAACTGGATATTGGAGCTGTAAGGAAAGTCTCACTCATTCAAATTTCCTAATAAAATGAATGGTTTGAACTGGGTAGGAGCATTGATGTTTCTACTCAATGTGCCTAGGTTAATAGGAGCATGGGTGTTTCTACCCCGTGTCCAATAGAATTCAAAACTATTTGTCTAAAAATGATAGGATTTTGAATAATGATGCTTTTATGCAAAATAGCCAAACCCCACCTAACCAAACTATGCATGTACTTGGTAGGTCCTTTATAACTCTAGTGAGCTTGCCAATACATTCAAATTTATTGACCACGTAGTGGCTGCAATTAACAATGCAGGTGGATCCGACGATGAGTGAGGTTCGTCGTTTTGTCATGGGTCATGTGCTTACATTCCAACATGCTCTGACCTTGGAGTAGTTTGGCCCTTATGTTCTATCCTTTTCCGCTGCAGTATTTTGAAATATTGTTTTATGATGTTGAAACAGTATTTGTTTTATGATGGCCCCAGAGGTCATGCGAGGTTGTAAGTACTATTAAATTCTGGATGATGCGATGTAATAAAGTACTTTGACCTTTGTTTCTGTATATTTCATAATGAAACTGTGTGTGCTAGTGAGTCGATCCAGGGACTAGCACGGTAAGCACAGAGATCGAACCCTTGGTGAAGGGGGGGGATCGCTTCAGATGACAATCTGCCGTATGCAGAATTCTCGTACAACAACAGCTTCCAAGCCAGCATTGGAATGCCACCGTTTGAAGCTTTGTATGGAAGGAAATGCAGAACACCATTGTTATGGGATGGTGTAGGAGACCGTAGCCTATTCGGCTCGGATATGATCAAGGATGCTGAGGAAAAAGTTAGACTCATCCGAGACCGGCTGAAAGTAGCCCATTCAAGGCAGAAAAGCTACGCAGATTCTAAACGTAGGGAAGTCATCTACGAGGCTGAAGACAGAGCGTATCTCAGAGTTTCACCGATACGCGGGGTAAAGAGATTTGGTATAAAAGGGAAACTAGCACCCCGTTTCATTGGACCTTTCAAGATCTTGTCGCGACAAGGAGAGGTCCTACAAGTTGGATTTGCCGGCAACACTGTCCAATGTCCACAACGTCTTCCACGTATCGCAACTGAAGAAGTGTCACCCCGAGATGGCCGACACACCCCTGAGGGATACGATACCTCTAGAAGAAGTCCAATTGCAGAGTGACCTCACATATGAGGAGAAACCGATCAGGATCTTGGACACAGCTGAGAGGCAGACCCGATCCAAGACCATCAAGTTCTGCAAAGTCCAGTGGGACCATCACACAGAAGAAGAAGCCACTTGGGAACGCGAAGATGATCTTCGAGAAGACCACCCACACCTCTTTGCTAGCCACACCGAATCTCGAGGACAAGATTCATCTTAAGGGGGTTAGGACTGTAACATCCCAAAATTTCAAACTTTTACATGTGCATTGCATCCATGAGCATCATGCCACAATTGCATGTTTGAATTCAAATTTTGAATCACAAAAGGCTTTAAGAGATTTTGTTTACACCCCTGTAACCTTTGGATTTTCAAACCAATAGGGTTGATGTATAAAAAGGGTTTAATGCACATATAAGCTATCTCATAATTTTTGGTTAATTATTTGGAGTTGAAAACATATTTTAGTCAAACAGATATATAGCCTTAAAGGCATTTATAGGGCTAATGTATTTTTATATATTTTATTTTGAGAGGAATCTACTCCCAAAAGTTGTATAATGGTAGGACATGATTTTACAAATTTTCTGTAATTTATTTGGACCAATTTGGAGTTCAAACTCAAAAAATATCAAAGAAATGGGAAAAGCAGAAAAAGAAAAGGGCTAAAAGAAAAAAAAAAGAAAACCGGACCGGCCCGGCCAAAATGGGCCGAACGGGCCCAGTCCGACCGCGCCCGACCGGCCCAGCCAGCCCGCCGCCCGCGCGCGCGGAGACGCTGACAGGTGGGGCCCACCTGTCAGGCTCGTCGTCTCCGTTTGGAAGGCGCCCGAGCCGCCCGCGTCGGACTACCCGCGCCGCCGCAATCACCAGAATCTGGAGATTCCGGCCTTCCCGAAACCCACCGGCCGCGTCGCTTTAAAGCCCGAGCAGCCCGCTTCTTCCCCCCCCCCCCCCCGTTTGCCCTCGCTATCGCGCTGCCAGGCCGCCGGAATTGCTCGCCGTTGAAGCTTCGGACTTCGCCGAATCTTCGCTCGCCGACGCCGTCTCGGTGAGCCATCCTCGTCGCCGCTCGCGCCTTCGTCTTCCTCTCTCTCTCGTGCACCCCATGACACGCGCTCTTTTCGCTTTTGTGCCCTGCAGCTCGCCGACGACCGAGCCCGAAGCTCCGCCGCCGTCCGTCACCCGCCGCCACGGCCACGTCGTCCTAGGCAAGCCCTCCGACCACCCCGCGCTGCGCCGACCGCGCCATCGACCTCCCCGTGCCGCGCCGCGCCTTCCCGTGACTTCCCCGAGCCGCCCGCGACGCTGGAGCCCCCCGCGCCGCCGTCTCCCCCGACTCCGGCCGCCCGCGCCGCCCGGTAAACCCTAGAACTCCCCTCGTCCGTCCGATCTAGATCGATGGCTAGGATTAGATCACTTATAAAACGAACCGGTACGCACTGTGGAGCGTCCGATCTTTATAAGTTAGATCTAACGGCTCCGATTTATTTATAAACCGAACGGGTACCGTCCAATAATAATGCGCCACGTGGCACTCGGTTCTATAAAATAGAAATGTAATTTTAATCCCCCGGAATTAATAAAAGGCACTTTTGCAGATAGGCCCCTGTAACTTCAAATGATCATAACTTTAAATCTGTTTGGCCAAATTTAGTGATCCACACCTTTTTGGAGTCCTTAGGAAGTGTAGAATCTTTTGGCACTGTCTAATTTCAAATTTGAATATTTGAATCAAATTCAAATTACAGATTAGGGTTTTATGCCATTTAAATCATAACTAATTATTTAGAAGTCCTTTTTGAATGAAACCAGTGCCCAAAATTTTATTTTAATGTCCTCTGTCCAATGGAGCAGAGAAATAAATATTTTGAATTAAGTTGTTTTGCAGATGCAAATAAAACCTCATTTTAGGATTTAAACCCTAGCTTTTGCTTTTGCTTAAAAACCCTAATTACATGTGTTTAATTCTCAACGCATTGGATCAGCAGATCACCCAAATAAAATAAACCAAACTCATGTCACATGTTTTGCATTGCATCATGACATACATATTCTTTTGCTTGTATGGTGTGTTTATGTATGTGTATGTTTGCCTGATCGTATAGTTTTCTCGGAGAGCGAACTGTGTGACTGTGAAGAGTGTCTGAATACCAACTACTATCAAGGCAAGTTCACTTTGACCATCATCCCATTATTTTATTATGCACTAGTTTTCATTAGTTGCATTGTTAGAATTAATATTGTATCTATGCTAGCTATGATCCGTCCTAATAGTATAGGATACCCTTTGCCATTTCCTCACCACCAATTACAATCGTAGTAGTGATACGCTTTGCTATGATAATATACGAGGGCGGTATTATTACAATGTGATACTATTGAATTACAAATATAGTTTTCCTAGTGTATGGCAAAACAAGTAATTCAATGAACCGTCCTGGGTGGGCTGCTTTGAGGAAGTGGAGATGTATGCGCCGTCAGGTCCATTTCTATGGGTCCATTTCTATGAGTCGTCTCGACATTTCTATGGGAGCGCCTGCGTTGCAACCGAGGAATGCCACCCGGGGTAACCAGAGGCTGGACTAGTTTCCTGTTTAGTAGCTTCCAGTACAACCACATGGTATTATGGGCTCTGCCAGGATGGATGTAAGAAATATGAACCCGGATCCGAGGTGACATCGGTATGTAGCAGTGTAGGTGGGGGCGCGTCCCTCAGGTGGTTTGGGGGATTATGTTCTGAAAATTCCTGTAGTCGATGCCGTTGCTACTCTACCCTGAGGACAGCAAGGGATTAACACGTCGATTTCTTGTGGGTAAAGTGTACCACCTCTCGAGAGTGTCCAACTAAGTACTTAGCCGTGTCCCCGGTTACGGACAATTATGAGCAACTAGATATTGGAGCTGTAAGAAAAGTCTCACTCATTCAAATTTCCTAATAAAATGAATGGATTGAACTGGGTAGGAGCATTAATGTTTCTACTCAATGTGCCTAGGTTAATAGGAGCATGGGTGTTTCTACCCCGTGTCCAATAGAATTCAAAACTATTTGTCTAAAAATGGTAGGATTTGAATAATGATACTTTTATGCAAAATGGCCAAACCCCACTTAGCCAAACTATGCATGTACTTGGTAGGTCCTTTATAACTCTGGTGAGCTTGCCAATACATTCAAATGTATTGACCACCTAGTGGCTGCAATTAATAATGCAGGTGAAACTGACGAAGAGTGAGGTTCGTCGATATTTCTCTGGGTCATGTGCTTACATTCCAACATGCTCTCTCCTCTGAGAGTAGATGAGGCCCTTTTTCTCTACTTTTCCGCTGCAGCTTCGTGATACTTTGTTATCATGGTTTTGAACATTATTTGTTTATGCTGGCCTAGGAGGTCATGCAAGTTTGTAAGTACAATTTAAGTTCTGGATGATACGATGTAATAAAGTACTTTTGACCTTTGTATCTTGGTATTACATCTTGAACTGTGTGTGCTAGTGAGTCGATCCAGGGACTAGCACAAGTAAGCACAGAGATCGAACCCTTGGTGAAGGGGGAATCGCTTTACTCACGTTAAGGATTGGGAGGAGTGTTAATGCAAGGAGGAAGAGTGGTAGCGTACGCTTCGCGGCAACTAAAGAGCCACGAAGGCAACTATCCCACTCATGACTTGGAGTTAGCATCAGTAGTGCACGCTTTGAAGACCTGGAGACACTACCTGATGGGAAAGCATTGTGAATTGTTCACTGATCACAAGAGCCTGAAGTATATATTCACCCAGAAGGAGCTGAACCTGAGGCAGAGAAGATGGTTAGAGCTGATAAAGGATTATGACCTGAATTTGCAATACCATCCAGGCAGGGCTAACGTGGTAGCCGACACTCTGAGCCGCAAGGGCTATATAAATGGACTAACAGCTGGAGAGTTACCGCCTGAATTGTGCGAACAGTTCAAAGACCTCAGACTAGAAATAGTACCGGAAGGTTACTTAGCCATTTTGGAAGTACATCCCACACTGCTAGATAAAATTAGAGAAGCACAAAAGGTTGACTCGGAAATTAAGGAAATAAAAGAAAATATACTTAACGGAAAGGCCAAAGATTTTCGTGAGGACGACCAGGGTACCATATGGTTCGGAAAACGCATTTGCGTACCGCAAGATCAGAAAATCAGAAAGTTGATTCTGCAAGAAGCCCAAGACTCACCGTACTCAATCCACCCTGGAAACACAAAGATGTACATGACAGAACACCAAAAGCCAGCAGGGTTACTGAGACCATTGCCTATACCGGACTGGAAATGGGATAAAGTTGGCATGGACTTTATCACCGGGCTACCAAGGACTAGAGCGGGATATGATTCTATTTCGGTAGTGGTTGACCGTTTGACCAAGGTTGCCCACTTCATATCAGTGAAGACTACATACACCGGTGCACAGTTAGCGAAACGCTACATGTTCAGAATAGTGTGTTTACACGGAGTACCCAAGGAAATAGTTTCAGACAGAGGTACCCAATTTACCTCAAGATTTTGGGGACAACTACATGAGTCTCTAGGAACGAGACTAGAGTTCAGCACAGCTTTTCATCCGCAGACGGATGGACAGACCGAGAGAGTAAATCAGATCCTTGAAGATATGTTGAGAGCCTGCGCTCTAGACTATGGATCCAGTTGAGATGACAACCTGCCATATGCAGAATTTTCATACAACAACAGTTTCCAAGCCAGCATAGGAATGTCACCGTTTGAAGCGTTGTATGGAAGGAAATGCAGAACACCATTGTTATGGGATGGTGTAGGAGACCGCAGCCTATTCGGCCCGGATATGATAAAGGATGCCGAAGAAAAGGCTAGGCTCATCCGAGAACGACTGAAGGTGGCTCAGTCAAGACAGAAGAGCTATGCAGATTCCAAACGTAGGGAGGTTACCTATGAAGCTGAAGATAGAGCCTATCTCAGAGTTTCACCGATACGCGGTGTCAAGAGATTTGGTATAAGAGGAAAGCTAGCACCCCGTTTTATTGGACCTTTCAGGATCTTGTCGCGACAAGGAGAAGTAGCCTACAAGTTGGACTTACCGGAAGCACTGTCCGATGTCCACAATGTCTTCCATGTATCGCAACTAAAGAAGTGTCACCCCGAGATGGCCGACACACCACTGAGGGATACTATTCCACTTGAAGAAGTTCAATTGCAGAGTGACCTCACCTATGAGGAGAAACCGGTCAGAATCTTGGATACAGCTGAGAGACAAACCCGATCCAAGACCATCAAGTTTTGCAAAGTCCAGTGGGACCATCACACAGAAGAAAAAGCCACATGGGAACGCGAAGATGATCTTCGAGATGACCACCCACACCTCTTTGCTAACCACACCAAATCTCGAGGACGAGATTCATCTTAAGGGGGTTAGGTCTGTAACATCCCAAAATTTCAAACCTTTTCATGAGCATTGCATTCATAAGCATCATGCCACAATTGCATATTTGAAATCAAATTTGAATCTCAAAAGGGCTTTGGAAAGATTTTTGTTTCATTTTAAACCCTAGGGTTTACACCCATTTGAGCTTTGGATCTTCAAACCATTAAGGTTTAAGTATAAAAGGGGTTTATTGCATATATAAGCTATCCCATAACTTTTGGATAATTATTTGGAGTTGAAAAAGTATTTTATTTAAATGGATATATAGCCCTAAAGGCATTTATACGGCAAATGTATTTTTATATATTTTATTTCGAAGAGAAACTATTTCCAAAAGTTGTATCATGGTAGAACATGATTTTACAAATTTTCTGGAATTTACGTGGACCAATTTGGAGTTCAAACTCAAAAGATATCAAAGAAATGAGAAAAACAGAAAAAAGAAAAGGTCTAAAAGAAAGAAAAAAAAGGGGTAAACCGGACCGGACCGGCCCGGCCGCTTTGGGCCGAACCGGCCCCGTCCGACCTCGCCCGACCGGCCCCGCCAGCCCGGCCGCCCGCGCGTGCCCGCACCCGCTGACAGGTGAGGCCCACCTGTCAGGGGCTTCTTCCTTGGAAGGAAAGCGGCCGCGCCGCCACCGCGATTTCCGGCCGCCGTCCCCGCGCGCCCGCCACCGCAATCTCCTCCTCCGGCCTTCCTTTTTCACGCCCGAGCACGTCTTTATAATCCCCGCGACCCCCTCTCCTTTTCCCCCCCGTTTGCCCTCGCTCGCACGCCGCTAGGCCGCCGGAATCCCTCGCCGGAGCCGCCCCGCGCCGCCGCGTCTTCTTCGACCTAGGCGACGACCCGCGCCGCCCGAGCCCCCGCCGACCGCGTCCCCGTCTCCGCCGTGCCGCACCGCGCCGTCCCCGCCCCCCTCCCCCCCCCCCCCCCCGCGTCGCCAGCCCCGCCGGAGCACCCCGCGCCGCCACGCCCGTGCCGGCGCCGCCGTCTCCTCCAACTCCGGCTGCCCGCGCCGCCCGATAAAAAACCCCTAGCCCCTCGTCCGTCCGATCGTTGATCAACGGTGTAGATTAGATCATCCTTATTCACTTAAACCGAACCGGTACCAACGAATAGGAACGCGCCACATGGCATCTATTTTTATAAAATAAAAATCTAATTTTAATCCCCTGGATTAATTAAAAGACACTTTTGCAGATAGGCCCCAGTAACTTCAAATGATCATAACTTTAAATCTGTTTGGCCAAATTTAATGATCCACACCTTTTTGGAATCCTTAGGAAGTGTAGAATCCAATTTCAATTTTGAATATTTGAATCACATTCAAATTACAGATTAGGTTTTTATGCCATTTAAATCATAACTAATTATTTAGAAGTCCTTTTTGAATGAAACCAGTGCCCAAATTTTTTTTTTAATGTCCTCTGTCCAATGGGACAGAGAAATAAATGTTTTGAATTAATCTATTTGGCTGATGCTAATAAAACCTCATTTTAGGGTTTAAACCCTAGCCATTGCAATTTATTTAAAAACCCTAATTGCATGTGCTTAATTATCAATGCCTTGGACCAGTAGATCACCCAAATAAAACCAACCCACTCATGTCACATGTTTTGCATCTCATCATGGCATACATATTCTTTTGTCATGTTTGTATTGTGTGTTTATATGTGTGTATATGTTTGTTGTTTGTATAGTATTCTCGGAGAGCGAACCTTGCGATTGTGACGAGTGTTTGAACTCCAACTACTATCAAGGCAAGTTCACTTTGATCATTTACCCATTATTTTATTATGCACTAGATTTTATTAGTTGCATTGTTAGGATTATTATTGTATTTATGCTAGCTATGATCTGTCCTAGTAGTATAGGATACCTTTGTCAAGGCCTTCACCACCAATTGCCATCGTAGTAGTAAAATGCTATGCTATGATAATATACGAGGGTGGTATTATTACAATGTGATACTATTGAATTACAAATATAGTTTTCATAGTGTATGGCAAAACAAGTAATTCAATGATCCGTCCTGGGTGGGCTGCTTTGAGTATTCGGATGTCGTGACGTTAGGTCCATTTCTATGGGGCCCGCTGAGTCGTCTCTCCGTGTGATTCGGGAGCGTCCATGGTCGTCTCCCCGTGCGATTCGGGGAGCGCCTGCGTCACAATGTGGGATGCCACCCGGGATAACCAGAGAGTGGACTAGTTTCCTGTTTAGTAGCTTTCAGTACAACCACATGGTATTATGGGCTCTGCCAGGATGGATGTAAGAAAAATGAACCTGGATCCGAGGTGACTTCGGTATGTAGCAGTGTAGGTTGGAACGCGCCCCTCAGGTGGTTTGGGAGAATATGTTCTGAAAATTCCTGTAATCGATGCCGTTGCTACTCCATCTGGAGGACAGTAAAGGATTAACACGTCGATTTCTTGTGGGTAAAGTGTACCACCTCTCGAGAGTGTCAATCTAAGTACTTAGCCGTGTCCCCGGTTACGGACATTTATGAGCAACTAGATGTTGGAGCTGTAAGGAAGGTCTCACTCATTCCAATTTTCCTAATAAAATGAATGGATTAAACTGGGTAGGAGCATTGATGTTTCTACTCAATGTGCCTAGGTTAATAGGAGCATGGGTGTTTCTACCCCGTGTCCAATAGAATTCAAAACTATTTGTCTAAAAATGATAGGATTTGAATAATGATGCTTTTATGCAAAATAGCCAAACCCCACTTAGCCAAACTATGCATGTACTTGGTAGGTCCTTTATAACTCTAGTGAGCTTGCCAATACATTCAAATGTATTGATCCCGTAGTGGCTGCAATTAACAATGCAGGTGGATCTGACGATGAGTGAGGTTCGTCGTTTTGTCATGGGTCATGTGCTTACATTCCAACATGCTCTCACCTTGGAGTAGTGTGGCCCTTATGTTCTACCCTTTTCCGCTGCAGTATTTTGAAATATTGTTTTATGATGTTGAAACATTATTTGTTTTATGCTGGCCCCAGAGGTCATGCGAGGTTGTAAGTACTATTAAATTCTGGATGATGCGATGTAATAAAGTACTTTGACTTTTGCTTCTGTATATTTCATCATGAAACTGTGTGTGCTAGTGAGTCGATCCAGGGACTAGCACAGGAAGCACAGAGATCGAACCCTAGTAAAGGGGAGGATCAATTGTTCAGTGCCTCTTTGGGGGCACTGTGTGTCTCTTGACCTGCCACCACCCAGGTTCAGAGGCCGAGTCGAGCCCGCCGTGCCTGAAGGATGGCAGCCACGGTGGGAGATTGAGGTGAAGATCCGCGGGCGTGAGATCGCACCTACTACACAGGATATCACCTTCATCGCCCGCTACCCCACCTTTGAGCAAGGCCTTCAGTTCGCCATGCAGTGCGCCTTCACGCAGGTGTGCCGGGACTATCGGCACGAGTTTACCGAGACCTCCCCCTTCCGTCTCTTTGGAAGGCGGAACCACACGTGCCAGTCCGTGCCAGTAGCCGACGACCAGGAGGTGTCCGAGGTGGCCGCCCAGTTTGAGAGCATGGAGAAGAACACCGAGAATCTGGAGACCTGCCTCGGTGAGGAGATGACCAGGACTGACGATGCTGAGAAGCTAGTCGGTCATCTGCTGGAGGAGAAGACCCAATGGCAGGAGGATAAGGCATTGCTGCAGAACACTATCCTTAACATGGGGGACACCATTGACCAGCTGAAGTATGAGAGAGACCTGGCTCGCTACTACTGCAAGCAGTTCAAGGCTTTCATAGGAGCCGCCGCCAAGCTAGCACCAGCTGCCGCACCGGTGCCAGACCAGGCCCCACCTGCACCGCAGGATCAGGAGGTGGAACCTCAGGAGGGAGTGCCGACTGAGGAGGAGGAGCCCCAGGAGGTCCACGAGATGGACACCCCTGCCACCAACACCCGCTCTAAGAGGAAGAGGGTGAATGGAGACGCGACATCAGCCACAGCTCCCTAGTGTTGATGCCTGCCAGTTTTTACCAGTTTCTAACGTTATCAGTATTGCGAGTTAGTCATTGACCATACAATCTATGTGTATGGCAATGTAGATCGATTGCATTTTTCCGTACTCTTTATGAGCAGAGTCCCATCGTGAACAAGTGTGTTTTGCTATATTTTCCAAAACTTTTTTTTTATGATTGATTGAGTGTATGATTGATATATGCTTGAGTTAATATCTTGTTTTGGGGGTTTAGCTATCCTTAGCTCTATTATGTCTATCACTCCTCATCTATGCTACCCAAAACAGATGCCTCCGAGACGTCAGAATCCCACCAACCACGCTGAGGCAAACAATGCCGACACAGAGGGGAATGCTGCAACCATGTAGCAACTGTTGGCCGCCCAGACCCAGTTCTTCCAGTTGATTACGCAGCAACTGGCCAACAACAAGGCCAACCACCAGCAGAACCCCAACAACAACAACCAGCAACACCACCCTCCACAGGTAGATATGCTAACCAGGTTCCTACGTTTACGCCCACCCACCTTCTCCAGCTCACCTGAACAAATCGTGGCGGACGACTGGCTCCGCTCAGTTAATAAGAACTTGGTGACCATCAACTGCACAGAGGAAGAGAAAGTGCGGTTTGCAGGCCATCTGCTTGAAGGACCGGCTGCATCGTGGTGGGAAAATTACCAGATCACCACCCCCATCGAGCAAGTCACCTAGGACATGTTCCAAGAAGCTTTCCGCACCGCCCACATCTCAGCGGGGGTGCTTAATTTGAAGAAGAAGGAATTCCTACGACTCAGACAGGGAAGCCGCACAATGGTCGAGTTCATCGACCAGTTCAATAGCCTCGCCCGCTATGCGCCGGACAAGGTGAACACGGATGCTAAGCGCCGAGAGAGGTTCTTGGACGCACTGAACGATGAACTCTCCATTTAGTTGGCTGTTGCTTACACTCCTACCTACCAATCGCTCATTGATAAGGCGATTGTGTTAGAGAACAAGCTCCACCAGATGAAGAACCGCAAGAGGAGTCTCCACCAGGGAGGCTCTCATGCGGGGCCACATCAGAAGCCGCGCATCACTCAGGACGGCAGTGGCAGTTCGTCTGTGCACAGGGCTGGGGGCCACAACGACAGATGCAGTGGAGGGTATGGCCATCAGAACTGCCATACCGGAAACAACAGTAGCAGCAAGCACCAACAGCAGAATCATGAAGCGATCCCCCTTCACCAAGGGTTCGATCTCTGTGCTTACTTGTGCTAGTCCCTGGATCGACTTACTAGCACACACAGTTCAAGATGTGATACCAAGATACAAAGGTCAAAAGTACTTTATTACATCGTATCATCTAGAACTTAAATTGTACTTACAAACTTGCATGACCTCCTAGGCCAGCATAAACAAATAATGTTCAAAACCATGATAACAAAGTATCATGAAGCTGCAGCGGAAAAGTAGAGAAAAAGGGCCTCATCTACTCCCAGAGGAGAGAGCATGTTGGAATGTAAGCACATGACCCAGAGAAATATCGACGAACCTCACTCTTCGTCAGTTTCACCTGCATTATTAATTGCAGCCACTACGTGGTCAATACATTTGAATGTATTGGCAAGCTCACTAGAGTTATAAAGGACCTACCAAGTACATGCATAGTTTGGCTAGGTGGGGTTTGGCTATTTTGCATAAAAGCATCATTATTCAAATCCTATCATTTTTAGTCAAATAGTTTTGAATTCTATTGGACACGGGGTAGAAACACCCATGCTCCTATTAACCTAGGCACATTGAGTAGAAACATCAATGCTCCTACCCAGTTCAAACCATTCATTTTATTAGGAAATTTGAATGAGTGAGACTTTCCTTACAGCTCCAATATCTCGTTGCTCATAATTGTCCGTAACCGGGGACACGGCTAAGTACTTAGTTCGACACTCTCGAGAGGTGGTACACTTTACCGATGTCACCTCGGATTGTCCGTAACCACCTGATCCAATGCCTTTGCTCATAATTGCTCATAATTGTCCGTAACCACCTGAGGGACGCGTTCCAACCTACACTGCTACATACCGATGTCACCTCGGATCCAGGTTCATATTTCTTACATCCATCCTGGCAGAGCCCATAATACCATGTGGTTGTACTGGAAGCTACTAAATAGGTAACTAGTCCAGTCTCTGGTTACCCCGGGTGGCATCCCACATTGTGACGCAGGCGCTCCCCGAATCGCACGGGGAGACGACCATGGACGCTCTCGAATCACACGGAGAGACGAATCAGCGGGCCCCATAGAAATGGACCTAACGTCACGACATCCGAAAACTCAAAGCAGCCCACCCAGGACGATTCATTGAATTACTTGTTTTGCCATAAACTAGGAAAATCATATTGTAATTCAATAGTATCACATTGTAATAATACCGCCCTCGTTTATTATCATAGCATAGCAATTTACTACTACGATGGCAATCGGTGGTTAGGAAATGGCAAGGGTGTCCTATGCTACTAGGAGAATCATAGCATAGCATAGATACAATAATAATCCTAACAATGCAACTAATAAAAACTAGTGCATAATAAAGTAATAGGATGATGGTCAAAGTGAACTTGCCTTGATAGTAGTTGGTATTCAGACACTCTTCACAGTCACACGGTTCGCTCTCCGAGAAAACTATACAATCAGGCAAACATACACATACATAAACACACCATACAAGCAAAAGAATATGTATGTCATGATGCAATGCAAAACATGTGACATGAGTTTGGTTTATTTTATTTGGGTGATCTGCTGATCCAATGCCTTGAGAATTAAACACATGTAATTAGGGTTTTTAAGCAAAAGCAAAAGATAGGGTTTAAATCCTAAAATGAGGTTTTATTTGCATCTGCAAAACAATTTCATTCAAAATATTTATTTCACTGCCCCATTGGACAGAGGACATTAAAACAAAATTTTGGGCACTGGTTTCATTCAAAAATGACTTCTAAATAATTAGTTATGATTTAAATGGCATAAAACCCTAATCTGTAATTTGAATGTGATTCAAATATTCAAATTTGAAATTGGACAGTGCCAAAAGATTCTACACTTCCTAAGGATTCCAAAAAGGTGTGGATCACTAAATTTGGCCAAACAGATTTAAAGTTATGATCATTTGAAGTTACAGGGGCCTATCTGCAAAATGCCATTTAATTAATCCGGGAAATTAAAAATTAGATTTTCATTTTATTAACTAGGGCCACGTGGCGCGTTCTCATTGGTGCGTACCGGTTCGGTTTAAGTGGATTAATCCGAGCCGTTAGATTTAACTTATAAAGATCGGACGCTCCACAGTGCGTACCGGTTCGTCTTATAAGTGATCTAATCCTAGCCATCGATCTAGATCGGACGGACGAGGGGCTAGGGTTTCTTACCGGGCGGCGCCGGCGGCCGGAGTTGGAGGAGGCGGCGGCGCGGGGACGCTCCGGCGACGTGGGCGCGACGGGGAAGACACGGGGAAGCGCGGCGCAGCACGGGGAGGTCGATGGCGCGGTCGGCGCAGCGCGGGGCGATCGGAGGGCTTGCCTAGGACGACGGGGCCGTGGCGGTGGGCGACGGACGGCGGCGGAGCTTCGGGCTCGGTCGTCGGCGAGCTGCAGGGCATGAAAGCGAAAAGAGCGCGTGTCATGGGGTGCGCGAGAGAGAGAGGAAGACGAAGGCGCGAGCGGCGACGAGGATGGCTCACCGAGACGGCGTCATCGAGCGAAGATGCGGCGGTGCCCGAAGCTTCAACGGCGAGCAATTCCGGCGGCCTGGCGGCGCGATAGCGAGGGCAAACGGGGGGAAAAAGAAGCGGGGTGCTCGGGCTTTAAAGCGACGCGGCCGGTGGGTTTCGGGAAGGCCGGAATCTCCGGATTCCGGTGATTGCGGCGGCGCGGGTAGTCCGGTGCGGGCGGCTCGGGCGCCTTCCAAACGGAGACGACGAGCCTGACAGGTGGGCCCCACCTGTCAGCGTCTCCGCGCGCGCGCGGGCGGCCGGGCGGGCGAGGCCAGTCGGGCGCGGTCGGACTGGGCCGGTTCGGCCCATTTTGGCCGGGCCGGTTCGGTTTTCTTTTTTTTTTCTTTTAGCCCTTTTCTTTTTCTACTTTTCCCATTTCTTTGATATCTTTTGAGTTTGAACTCCAAATTGGTCCAAATAAATTCCAGAAAATTTGTAAAATCATGTCCTACCATGATACAACTTTTGGGAGTAGATTCCCCTCAAAATAAAATATATAAAAATACATTTGCCCTATAAATGCCTTTAGGGCTATATGTCTGTTTGAATAAAATACTTTTTTCAACTCCAAATAATTAACCAAAAATTATGGGATAGCTTATATATGCATTAAACCCTTTTTATACATCAACCTTATTGGTTTGAAAATCCAAAGGTTACAGGGGTGTAATCAAAATCTCTTAAAGCCTTTTGTGATTCAAAATTTGAATTCAAACATGCAATTGTGGCATGATGCTCATGGATGCAATGCACATGTAAAAGTTTGAAATTTTGGGATGTTACAGACCTAACCCCCTTAAGATGAATCTCGTCCTCGAGATTCGGTGTGGCTAGCAAAAAGGTGTGGGTGGTCTTCTCGAAGATCATCTTCGCGTTCCCAAGTGGCTTCTTCTTCTATGTGATGGTCCCACTGAACTTTGCCAAACTTGATGGTCTTGGATCGGGTCTGTCTCTCAGCTGTATCTAAGATCCTGACCGGTTTCTCCTCATAGGTGAGGTCACTCTGTAACTGGACTTCCTCGAGTGGAATCGTATCCCTGAGGAGTGTGTCGGCCATCTCGGGGTGACACTTCTTCAGTTGCGATACATGGAAGACATTGTGGACATTGGACAGTGCTTCCGGCAAATCCAACTTGTAGGCTACCTCTCCTTGTCGCGACAATATCTTGAAAGGTCCGATGAATCGGGGTGCTAACTTCCCTTTTGTACCAAATATCTTGACACCGCGTATCGGTGAAACTCTGAGATACGCCCTATCTTCAGCTTCATAGGTAACCTCCCTACATTTTGTATCCGCATAGCTCTTTTGTCTTGACTGAGCTACCTTCAGTCGGTCTCGGATGAGTCTAACCTTTTCTTCGGCATCTTTTATCATGTCTGGGCCGAATAGGCTACGGTCTCCTACACCATGCCATAACAATGGTGTTCTGCATTTCCTTCCATACAAGGCTTCAAATGGTGACATTCCAATGCTGGCTTGGAAGCTGTTGTTGTACGAGAATTCTGCATACGGCAGATCGTCATCCCAACTAGACCCATAATCTAGTGCGCAGGCTCTCAACATATCTTCAAGGATCTGGTTAACTCTCTCGGTCTGTCCATCCGTCTGCGGATGAAAGGCTGTACTAAATTCTAGTCTCGTTCCTAGAGACTCATGTAGTTGTCCCCAAAATCTTGAGGTAAATTGGGTACCTCTGTCTGAACCTTTTTCCTTGGGTACTCCGTGTAAACACACTATTCTGGACATGTAGCGTTTCGCTAACTGTGCACTGGTGTATGTAGTCTTCACTGGTATGAAGTGGGCAACCTTGGTCAAACGGTCAACCACTACCCAAATGGAATCATATCCTGAACTAGTCCTTGGTAGCCCGGTGATAAAGTCCATGCCGACTTTATCCCATTTCCAGTCCGGTATAGGCAATGGTCTCAGTAATCCCGCTGGTTTCTGGTGTTCAGCTTTAACTCTACTGCACACATCGCACAAAGCAATGAACTCTGCGATGTCACGCTTCAATCCGGACCACCAAAAAGTTTCCTTGAGGTCCATGTACATCTTTGTGTTCCCAGGGTGGATTGAGTACGGTGAATCGTGCGCTTCTTGCAAAATTAGCTTTCTGATTTCCGGATCCTGCGGTACACAAATGCGTTTACCGAACCATATGGTTCCTTGGTCATCCTGACGAAAATCTTTGGCCTTTCCGTTAAGCATATTCTCTTTTATTTCCTTTATTTCTGAGTCATCCTTTTGTGCTTCTCTAATCTTGTCTAGCAGTGTGGGTTGCACTTCCAAAGCGGCTAAGTAACCTTACGGTACTATTTCCAGTCTGAGGTCTTTGAACTATTCGCACAACTCTGGTGGTAACTCTCCAGGTGTTACTCCATTTAAATAGCCCTTGCGGCTCAAAGCATCGGCTACAACGTTAGCCTTGCCTGGATGGTATTGTAAATTCAGGTCATAATCTTTTATCAGTTCTAACCATCTTCTCTGCCTCAAATTCAACTCCTTCTGAGTGAAAATGTACTTCAGACTCTTGTGGTCAGTAAACAGCTCACAGTGCTTTCCCATGAGATAGTGCCTCCAGGTTTTCAAAGCGTGCACTACTGATGCTAACTCCAAGTCATGAGTGGGGTAATTGCCTTCGTGGCTCTTTAGTTGCCGCGAAGCGTACGCTACAACTCTTCCTCCTCGCATCAAACTCCTCCCAATCCTTGACGTGAGGCGTCACAGTATACTTGAAAATCCTCTTGTAGGTCAGGCAAAACAAGGATGGGTGCGGACACTAGTCTTTTCTTCAATCCATGGAAACTTTCTTTACAGTTCTCATTCCAGGTAAACTTCTTTTCCTTCTTTAAGAGCTCAGTCATGGGTTTCGCTATTTTGGAGAAATTCTCAATGAATCTCCTATAGTAACCAGCAAGTCCAAGGAAACTACGGACTTCTCCGACGTTCTTCGGTGCCTCCCATTCTGTAACTGCTGCAACCTTAGCTGGGTCAACGGCTACTCCGGCTCCTGACACTATGTGTCCCAGAAAGCTGACTTTTGATAACCAAAATTCACACTTGCTGAATTTGGCGTACAGCTGGTGCGCTCTCAACTTTTCCAAAATCATGCGTAGATGCTGCTCATGTTCCTTTTTGCTCTTGGAATAGATCAGTATGTCATCGATGAATACTACGACGAACTTGTCCAAGAATTCCATGAACACCTTGTTCATCATGTTCATGAAGTATGCAGGTGCATTGGTCAAACCAAAAGGCATCACGGTGTACTCGTACAGTCCATACCTAGTGGTGAATGCCGTCTTGGGTATATCCATCTCCCGAATTTTCAGCTGAAAATACCCTGATCGCAGATCGATCTTTGAGAACACTTGAGCTCCCTTCAACTGGTCGAATAGGTCATTGATTATGGGTAAAGGATACTTATTCTTTATCGTCACCTCGTTGAGTGAATGATAGTCAATGCACATCCGTTGGCTCTTGTCCTTCTTTTCTACAAACAGGACAGGTGCTCCCCATGGTGATGAACTGGGGCGGATGAACCCTTTCGCTAATTGTTCAGCTAGCTGCTTCTTCAATTCTTTCAACTCGTCCACAGCCATCTTATATGGTCTCTTGGCTATGGGTCCACTTCCTGGCATTAACTCTATAAGGAACTCCACATCACGGTCCGGTGGCATGCCTGGTAATTCCTCTGGAAACATGTCTGGGTATTCCTTCACTATTGGTACATCGTCCATGCTAACCCCCTTAAGAGCATTAACCTTAGGTTTCTTAAGCTCGTGGGTTGACTTGTACCGGATGCTCTCTTGTCTGGGGTAGTGAGTGTGACAGTCCTCTGGGCACAATCTACTAATCCTTCATATAAGGTCAACCAGTCCATTCCCAAGATTAGGTCCAGTCCTCGGGAATCTATAACTATGAGATCAGAGGGAAAAATGTGTCTCCCAATACTTAGGGGTAGCTGGCGACAGTGTCGGGTTGCTAGCATTATTCCACCCGGTGAGTTTACTTTCATAGGTCTACTCATGGTCTCAGAAGGTAATTTGCCTCTTTCTACCAATACTCTTGAAATGAATGAATGCGATGCTCCAGTGTCAAACAGAACTAGTACTTCAAAAGCATTAATGTGGAAGGTGCCAAGTATGATACCTGGTTCCTCGGTGATCTCTCCACATCCACGTGATTCACGTGGCCCTTCTGGAATGGATTGGGCTTGTTCCCAGTGCCATCCTGGTTGTCCGGGCAGTTGGTGGCATAGTGTCCCATCTTGTGACACTTGTAGCACTCCACCTTGCTCATGTCCTTATTGGCATTGTGGTTCTGACCATTGTTGTTCTGGCCATTGCCGTTGTTCCTGCCATTTCCGTTGCCATTGATGGGCCTTGGGCGAGCGAACTGGTGCTGTTGCTGATGCTGGTGCTGCTGATGATGCCGGTTCACATTGCCACCCTGATGGTGGTGTCCTTGGCTCCCCTGGCGGTGGTGGTGGCTATTACCTCCACTGCGGTGGTTGCCCTGGTTCCCGTTCCTGCTCAAAGAGGAACTGCCACTTCCATCATAGGAGGTGCGCTGCTTCTGGTGCGGGCCAGTGTGAGAGCCTCCTTGGTGAAATCTCTTCTTGCGGTTTTCCAACTGAGTGAGCTTACTCTCCAGAATGATGGCCTTGTCAATCAAAGACTGGTAGGTGGGAGTGTAAGCAATAGCAAGTTGAACTGACAGCTCGTCGTTCAGACCGTCCAAAAACTTCTCCCTGCTCTTGGCATCGGTGTTCAAGTCATCCGGTGCATAGCGGGACAGCTGGTTGAATACTTCTATGTATTCCGACACTGAGCGGCTTCCTTGTCGTAGCCTGTGAAACTCTTTCTTTTTCAGGCTAAGCACTCCCGCAGAGATGTGGGCGGTACGGAAGGCTTCCTGGAACATGTCCCAGGTGACATCCTCGATGGGGGTGGTGATCTGAAAGTTTTCCCACCATGACGCTGCGGGTCCTTCTAACAAATGAGCTGCAAAACGCACTTTCTCTTCGTCAGTGCAGTTGATGGTGACCAAGTTCTTGTTGACTGAACGAAGCCAATCGTCAGCCATAATAAGCTCAGTGGAGCTGGAAAAAGTGGGCGGGCGCAAACGTAGAAATCTTGTCAACATGTCCACTTGCGGTGGGTGGTGCTGCTGGTTGTTGTTGGGGTTCTGCTGGTGATTGGCATTGTTGTTGGCTAACTGCTGTGTAATCATCTGAAAGAATTGGGTCTGGGCGGCCAATAACTGTTGCATGGTGGCAGCATTCCCTTCTGCGTTGGCATTGTTAGCCTCGGCGTTGTTGGCGGGATTCCGGCGTCTCGGAGGCATCTGTTTAGGGTAGCATAGATGAGGAAACAGATAGAGTAGAGCTAAGGATAACTAAACCCTCAAAACAAGGTAGTAACTCAAGCATATATCAATCATACACTCATCAATCATAAAAGTTTTGGAAAACATAGCACAACACACTTGTTTATGGTGGGGCATTGCCCATAAGAAAAAGAGTACGAAGAAAAGCAATCGACCTACATTGCCATACACATAGATTGTATGGTCAATGACTAACTCGCAATGGTGATAACGATAAAAACTAACAAAAGCTGGTAGGCATCAATAAATCTAAGGGAGTGTGGCTGTCGGTGTGGTCCCGTTCGTCTTCATCTTGGAGCGGGTGTTGGTAGCAGGGGTGTCCATCTCGTGGACCTCCTGGGGCTCCTCCTCAGTCGGTTCCTCCTCCTGAGGCTCCATCTCCTGATCCTGTGGCGGAGGTGTGAACTGGACAGGCGCCGGTGCTGCAGCTGGTGCTGCTGCGGCTGCTGCTGCGATGAACGCCTGAAACTGCTCGCAGTAGTAGCGAGCCTGGTCCCTCTCGTACTGCAGCTGCTCAATGGCGTCTCCCATGTTGAGGATGGTGTTCTCCAACACGACCTTGTCCTCAAGCCACTGGGTCTTCTCTCCCAGCAGGTTACCAACCTGCTCCTCGGCGAGGTCGGCCCTGGTCATCTCGTGCTCGAGACAAGACTCCAAGTCCACGGTGTTTATCTCCTTGTTCTCGAAGTGGGTCGTCACTGGGGTTGCATCCTCGTCGTTGGTCATAGCCATTGCCGAGCATGCATGGTTCCGCCTTCCGAAGAGGAGGAAGGGGGAGTCCTCGGGGAACTCGTGCCGATAGTCCCGGCACACCTGTGCGAAGGCGCACTGCATGGCAAACTGAAGGCCCTGCTCGAATGTGGGGTAGCGGCTGATGAAGGTGATATCCGGTGTAGCTGGCGCGATCTCACGCCCCCGGATCTTCGCCTCGATCTCCCACCGTGGCTGCCATCCCTCGGGTGCAGCGGTCTCGACTCGGCCTCTGAACCTGGGTGGTGGCAGGTCGAGGAAAGCACACAGTGCCGCCAAAGGGGCACTGAACAACTGGTCGTCATCTGTGGAAGGGTAGTAGACGCGGGTGAATGGCGGTACATTGCCGAACGGTGTTGGGCTTCCCATCTATAGAAAAAAATAAAGAAGGAGATAAGGGAGTATCAGTGACATGATCAAATGGTCGAATGTAAGTAAAAATAAAATAAATGTGGTAAAGTGGGTATCAAGTGATAAACATTAATATCAATGGTGGAAATGTAAATATAAAATTGGTTGCATACTAACATGTGAACAACATGGCAACAAGATTATAGTGGTGTATGGTGTAAAAATCAAATATGCATCCGAAGTATAATATAATAAACATGCATATGTGGTAATAAGCATAGTATTCGGTGTATATGTGGAATAAAACAATAAACATGTCATGCATATGTAGATATAAATGCAAAGATTTAGATGAATAGGGATAAGGAATAAAATGTATGTATAAAGATATAGATCAGAAAGGGATGAGAAATATTCCTAAGGTTTGGTCTTTGGTCTTGTCTTATCTTAATCCAAACTAGGGTCACGTTCCTACAGGGAACACTTTGCTCTGATACCATCTGAAGCGATCCCCCTACACCAAGGGTTCGATCTCTGTGCTTACTTGTGCTAGTCCCTGGATCGACTTACTAGCACACACAGTTCAAGATGTGATACCAAGATACAAAGGTCAAAAGTACTTTATTACATCGTATCATCCAGAACTTAAATTGTACTTACAAACTTGCATGACCTCCTAGGCCAGCATAAACAAATAATGTTCAAAACCATGATAACAAAGTATCACGAAGCTGCAGCGGAAAAGTAGAGAAAAAGGGCCTCATCTACTCTCAGAGGAGAGAGCATGTTGGAATTTTTAGCTGCTTCGGGCTCGGTCGTCGGCGAGCTGCAGGGCACGAAAGCGAAAAGAGCGCGTGTCATGGCGTGCGCGAGAGAGAGAGGAAGACGAAGGCGCGAGCGGCGACGAGGATGGCTCACCAAGACGGCGTCGGCGAGCGAAGATGCGGCGGCGTCCGAAGCTTCAACGGCGAGCAATTCCGGCGGCCTGGCGGCCCGATAGCGAGGGCAAACGGGGGGAAAAAGAAGCGGGGTGCTCGGGCTTTAAAGCGACGCGGCCGGTGGGTTTCGAGAAAGGCCGGAATCTCCGGATTCCGGTGATTGCGGCGGCGCGGGTAGTCCGGCGCGGGCGGCTCGGGCGCCTTCCAAACGGAGACGACGAGCCTGACAGGTGGGCCCCACCCGTCAGTGTCTGCGGGCGCGCGCGGTCGGCCGGGCTGGCCGGGCCGGTCGGGCGCGGTCGGACTGGGCCGGTTCGGCCCATTTTGGCCGGGCCGGTCCGGTTTTCTATTTTTTTTTCCTTTTAGCCCTTTTCTTTTTCTGCTTTTCCCATTTCTTTGATATCTTTTGAGTTTGAACTCCAAATTGGTCCAAATAAATTCCAGAAAATTTGTAAAATCATGTCCTACCATGATACAACTTTTGGGAGTAGATTCCCCTGAAAATAAAATATATAAAAATACATTTGCCCTATAAATGCCTTTAGGGCTATATGTCTGTTTGAATAAAATACTTTTTTCAACTCCAAATAATTAACCAAAAATTATGGGATAGCTTATATATGCATTAAACCCTTTTTATACATCACCCTTATTGGTTTGAAAATCCAAAGGTTACAGGGGTGTAATCAAAATCTCTTAAAGCCTTTTGTGATTCAAAATTTGAATTCAAACATGCAATTGTGGCATGATGCTCATAGATGCAATGCAGATGTAAAAGTTTGAAATTTTGGGATGTTACAAATCAGCAGCAACAGCAGCGCCCGAGGCACCACAACGGGAATGGTAACCACAATGGAGGTGGAAACCAAAATGTCAATGGAAAGGGCCACACCAACAGCAATGGCGTCGGACAGAACCGCAACTCTGGCAGGGACATGAGCCAGGTGGAGTGCTTCAAGTGCCAAAAGATGGGGCACTACTCCAACGACTGCCCGGAGATAATGGTCGGGAATGTGGTTAAACCAAACCCATTTCAGAAGGGTAACGTGAACCACATCGATGTGGAAGAGATCACCGAGGAGCAAGGTATAGTCATCGGTACCTTTAGCATTAATTCATTTAAAGCTTTAGTACTGTTTGATACCGGTGCGTCTCATTCATTCATCTCCAGAGGATTTGTGCATCAAAATGGATTACCTGTTAGCACACTAGCAAACCCCATGAAGGTAAATTCACCAGGGGGGAAATTGATAGCCGCGTATGACTGCCGTGGGCTAAGTTTGGAAATAGGGAAACACACCTTCCCCACGGACCTAATAATAATAGGATCCAAGGGTTTGGATGTCATCCTAGAAATGGATTGGCTGGCTAAGCCTGAGGGACTCATAGACTATGTCAGAAGGACCATCACCCTCACCACCCCAGAGAATAGGAGAATCCGATTCAAGTCTGCTTTTGAACTTAAGAGACCTAAGGTCAATTCTCTTAAGAGGTTTCGCCTGGACGAGGTTCCAATAGTGAATGAGTATCCGGATGTTTTCCCGGAAGAGTTGTCAGGTATGCCACCAGACCGTGATGTAGAGTTTCTCATTGAATTGATGCCTGGAAGTGGACCCATAGCCAAGAGACCTTATAAGATGGCTGTGGATGAGTTGAAAGAATTGAAGAAGCAGTTAGCTGAACAGTTAGCGAAAGGTTTCATCCGCCCCAGTTCATCACCATGGGGAGCACCTGTCCTGTTTGTGGAGAAGAAGGACAAGAGCCAGCGGATGTGTATCGATTATCGGTCACTAAATGAGGTGACGATATAGAATAAATATCCCTTACCTATCATCAACAATCTTTTCGACCAGTTGGAAGGAGCCTGTGTGTTCTCAAAGATCGATTTGCGATCAGGGTATTTTCAGCTGAAAATCCGAGAGATGGATATACCCAAGACGGCATTCACCACTAGGTATGGTCTATATGAGTATACCGTGATGCCATTCGGTTTGACCAATGCACCAGCATACTTCATGAACATGATGAACAAGATGTTCATGGAATACTTGGATAAGTTCGTCGTTGTGTTCATCGACGATATTTTGGTTTACTTGGAATACTTGGACAAGAGCAAGGTGTTCATGACATGTTCGTTGTTGTATTCCATGGACAAGGTGTTCATGGAATACTTGGATAAGAGCAAGAAAGAGCATGAGCAGCATCTGCGCATGATTTTGGAAAAGCTGAGGGCGCACAAGTTGTATGCCAAGTTTAGCAAGTGTGACTTTTGGTTGTCAGAAGTCAGTTTCCTCGGACACATAGTGTCAGGAGCCGGAGTAGCTGTACACCCGGCTAAGGTGACAATTGTTATAGAATGGTAGTCACGCAAGAACGTTGGAGATATCCGCAGTTTCCTAGGACTCGCTGGATATTATCGGAGATTCATTGAGAACTTCTCCAAGATTGCTAAACCTATGACTGAACTATTAAAGAAAGAGAAGAAGTTCACCTGGAACGAGAAATGTGAAGAGAGTTTCCAGGAGTTAAAGAAGAGATTGATGTCCGCACCTATTCTTGTGCTACCAAACTTGCAAGAGGACTTTCAAGTTTATTGCGACGCTTCACGTCAAGGTTTGGGAGGAGTATTAATGCAAGGAGGAAGAGTTGTAGCTTACGCTTCGCGGCCACTAAAGAGCCACGAAGGCAACTACCCCACGCATGATTTGGAATTAGCATCAGTAGTGCACGCTTTGAAGACTTGGAGACACTACCTAATGGGGGAGTTATTCACAGATCACAAGAGCTTGAAGTATATATTCACCCAGAAGGAATTGAATCTGAGACAGCGGAGATGGTTGGAACTGATAAAGGATTATGACCTGAGTCTACAATACCATCCCGGCAAGGCTAATGTCGTAGCCGATGCATTGAGCCGCAAGGGCTATATAAATGGACTGACAGCTGGAGTGTTGCCGCCAGAGTTGCGCAAACAGTTCAAGGACCTGAGACTTGAGATTGTGCCGGAAGGACATCTGGCCACTTTGGAAGTGCAGCCCACTTTGCTGGACAGGATCAGAAAAACACAGAAGGGCGATTCGGAATAAATGCGATAAAAGAGAATAATCTCATCGGGAAAGCAGAAGACTTTCGTGAGGATGACCAAGGAACCATATGGTTCGGTAAACGCATTTGCGTACCGCAGGATCCGGAAATCAGAAAGCTGACTTTACAAGAAGCCCATGATTCACCGTACTTAATCCACCCTGGGAACACGAAAATATATATGGACTTAAAGGAAACATTTTGGTGGTCCGGATTAAAGCGAGATATCGCCGAGTTCATTGCCTTGTGCGATATGTGCAGCAGAGTTAAAGCCGAACACCAGACGCCAGCAGGATTGCTACAACCGTTGCCAATACCAGACTGGAAGTGGGATAAAGTTGGCATGGATTTTATCACCGGTTTACCAAGGACCAGATCAGGATATGATTCCATTTGGGTAGTGGTTGATCGTTTGACCAAGGTTGCCCAATTTATACCGGTAAAGACCACTTACACCAGCGCTCAGCTAGCGAAATGCTAGATGTCAAGAATCGTATGTTTACATGGAGTACCCAAGGAAATAGTTTCAGACAGAGGTACTCAGTTTACCTCAAGATTTTGGGGACAACTACATGAGTCTGTAGGAACGAGACTAGAGTTTAGCACAGCCTTTCATCCGCAGACGGATCGACAGACCGAGAGGGTAAATCAGATCCTTGAGGATATGTTGAGAGCCTGCGCTCTAATTATGGATCCAGTTGGGATGACAACCTGCCGTATGCAGAATTCTTGTACAACAACAGCTTCCAAGCCAGCATAGGAATGTCACCATTTGAAGCTTTGTATGGAAGGAAGTGCAGAACACCATTGTTATGGGATGGTGTAGGAGACCGGAGCCTATTCGGTCCGGATATGATAAAGGATGCCGAGGAAAAGGTTAAGCTCATCCGAGACAGACTGAAGGTAGCTCAGTCAAGGCAGAAGAGCTACGCAGATTCCAAACGTAGGGAAGTTACCTATGAGGCTGAAGATAGAGCGTATCTTAGAGTTTCACCGATACGCGGAGTTAAGAGATTTGGAATCAAGGGAAAGCTAGCACCCCGTTTCATTGGACCTTTCAAGATATTGTCACGACAAGGAGAGGTAGCCTACAAATTGGATTTACCGGAAGCACTGTCCAATGTCCACAATGTTTTCCATGTATCACAACTGAAGAAGTGTCACCCCGAGATGGCCGACACACCACTGAAGGACACGATACCGTTAGAGGAAGTCCAGCTGCAAAGTGATCTCACCTATGAGGAGAAATCGATCAGAATCTTGGATATAGCTGAGAGACATACCCGATCCAAGACCATCAAATTCTGCAAAGTTCAGTGGGACCACCATACTGAAGAGGAAGCCACATGGGAACGCAAAGATGATCTTCGAGAAAACCACCCGCACCTCTTTGCTAGCCAAACCGAATCTCGAGGACGAGATTCATCTTAAGAGGGTTAGGTCTGTAACATTCCAAAATTTCAAACTCTTTCATATGCATTGCATCCATGAGCATCATGCCACAATTGCATATTTGAATTCAAATTTGAATCTCAAAAGGCCTTAAAAAGGTTTTATTTCATTTTAAACCCTAGGGTTTCACCCATTTGAGCTTTGGATCTTAAAACCAATAGGGTTTATCTATAAATGGGGTTTATTGCATAAATGAGCTATCCCATAATTTTTAAGATTTTATTTGGAGTTGAAAACTATTTTATTTAAATAGTTATATAGCCCTAAAGGCATTTAGAGGGCAAATGTATTTTTATATATTTTATTTTGAAGGGAAATTACTCCCAAAAGTTGAATCATGATAAAACATGATTTTTCAAATTTTTTGGAATTTATTTGGACCAATTTAGAGTTCAAAATCAAAAGTTACAAAGGATTTACAGAAAAAGAAAAAAAGAGAAAAGGCTAAAAGGAAAAAATCAAAAGAGAAAAGGCCCTCTTCTTCCCCCTTGCCTCCCCAGCCTATTGCGTGACCACGCCGTCGGAATTGCTCGCCGGAGCCGCACGGACGCCGCCGCGATTTTTGGTCGCCGCCGACGAACTCGGTGAGTAATCCTCGCCGCATATCTCTTCTCCCCTCTCCCTCGCGCATCCCCTGATGCACTTCCTTTTCTTTTTCGCGCACCGCAGCACCTCGCCGATGTGAACCTAGAGCTCCGCCGTCGCCCGCCGCCTTCGCGTCGTCCTAGGCGTCAACGCCGCTGTCCCCGAGCCTCGCCGACCCCATCCCCGTCTCTGCCTCGACGAGCCGCATCGTCCCCGCCACTTCCCGAGCCCGCCGCCTCACCGGAACACACCGCGCCGCTGCTCCTGACGCCGCCGCCGCTTGCCGAAACCCTAGCGGTCGCCGGAGTTGAGGGAGGTAAGATCCCGTCCGGCCGATTAAAATCCTACGGCCGAGATTTGATCCGGTTATTTACTTTAAGTGAACCGGTACACGCCAATGAGGAGCTGACACGTGGCACTATAATAGAAAAAGAAAATGTAATTTTTAATTCCCGGAATAATTAAATGGCAGTTTTGCAGAAACACCCCTATAACTTCAAATGCTTATAACTTTTAAACCCTTTGGCCAAATTTGACAAATTTTACCTTTCTGGAAATCTCTCAACCTGTAGAATATTTTGGCACTGTTTAAATTTAAATTTGAATATTTGAATCACAGTCAATTTACAGAAAGGCCTTTTATGCCATTTAATTCATAACTACTTATTTAGAAATTCTTTTAATTGAAACCAGTGCCCAAAAATTTGTTTTATTATCCTCTGTCCATTGGGACAGAGAAATAAATATTTTGAATTAAATTATTTGGCTGATGCCAATGAAACTATAATTTAGGGTTTTAATCAATTGTTTTTGCCTTTTGTTTAAACCCTAATGCATTTGTTTTAATTACCAATGCTTAGGACCAGTTGATCACCCGAATAAAATAAACCAATTCATGTCACATGTTGCATCGCATCATAGCATATCTTATTTTGTCGTGATGTGATGTGAATTGTGTGTTTATGTATGTGTATGTTGTTTGCTTCGTATAGTTTTCTTGGAGAGCGAACCTTGTGATTGTGACGAGTGTTTGAACTCCAAATGCTACCAAGGCAAGTTCACTTTGATTATATCCTATTACTATTTGTTTTTAAAATACTTATGCATTAGAGTTGTTTGTCGAAATGCATTGATAGGACTATTACTCGTACTTAAGCTAGTATGATTGACCTACTAGCTATAGGGTTACCTTTGCCATTAATCCTCAACCAATAGCCATCGTGATTAGTATTGCTTAGCCATGCTATGTTAGTAAACGTGGGTGGAAATCTCAATCACTGTGAAATGATGATGTGGAGTGATTTTGGAAACTTGGCAAAAACAACCCTAATGAACCATCCTGGGTGGACTGCTTTGAGATTTTGAGATGATATGCGACGTCAGGTCCATTTCTATGGGTCCCTCTAAGTCGAGTCTCCGTGGATTTGGAGATGGATCGTCCATGGACGTCTCTTCCATGGATTCAGGGAGCGCTTGTGTCGCAAATGTGGAATGCCACCTGGGGTATCAGAGACTGGACTAGTTTCCTGTTTAGTAGCTTCGAGCACAACCACAAGCTAATATGGGCTCTGGCTGGATGGAGTAAGAAATATGAACCCAGATCCGAGGGATTGTACTGAGGTAGTTGTGTAGGTGGGAGCGCGGGTCCCTCGGGTGGTTTGGGTGAATATGTTCTGAAAATTCTTGAAGTCGATGACGTTGCTACTCCACCCGGAGGACAGCAAGGGATTAACACGTCAATTTCTTGTGGGGAATGTGTACAACCTCTCGAGAGTGTCAAACTAAGTACTTAGCCGTGTCTCCGGTTACGGACAATTATGAGCAACTAGATATGGGGACTGTAAGGAAAGTCTCACTCATTCCAACTTCTTAAATAAAATGAATGGTTTGAACTTGGGTTTAGGACCATTGATGTATCTACTCGATGTCTTTAGATTAATAGGAGCATCTGTGTTTCTACCCGGTGTCCATTAGTTAACAATAATGTAACATTCAATTGTAGTAAGATAAACTATGTTTTGCTACCACGCCATAAAGCCTGAACCCCACTATACCTCAATTGCATATACTTGGTAGGATCTGTTATAACTTCCAGATGAACTTGCCAATACATTCAATGTATTGACCACGTAGTGGCTGCAATCAATGATGCAGGTGAATCTGACGAAGAGTGAGGTTCGTCGATGTTCTTTGGGCCATGTGCTTACATTCCAACACGCTCTCTCCTCTGGGAGTAGTTGAGGCCCATTTGCTCTACCTTTCCGCTGCAATTTTATGATACAATGTTTTATGGTTTTGAAACAATATTTGTTTATGCTGGCCCAAGGGGTCATGCAAGTTTGTAAGTACAATTAATTCTGGATGATACGATGTAATAAAGTACTTTTGACCTTTGTATCTTGGTATTACATCTTGAAACTGTGTGTGCTAGTGAGTCGATCCAGGGACTAGCACAAATAAGCACAGAGATCGAACCCTGTACGGGGGCGGTCGCTTCAGAAGTGCAGCTTGATCTCAAGGCATTCGCAGAATTTGATGAATTCCGCACAGTCGAACTATTTGTCGTTGTCCACGGTTAGCTCTCCCGGGACACCATATCGGCATACGATGTTTTCTCAGAAAAAAATTTGAACGGCGTGATCTTGCCAAGCGGCGCTGCTTCTATCCATTTGGAGAAGTAATTAATCGTCACCACGAGGTACTTGCAACCCCCGTTGCATGCGGGGAAAGGCCCGAGGAGGTCCATTCCCCAGTGTGCAAATGGCCATGTTATCGAGATATTCTTCATGAAGTCACGGGTGCATGGATTGACTTAGCCATTTTCTGGAAGCTTCGCATTTCCGCAATATGGTGATTGCATCTTCCACCATGGTGGGCCAATAGAATCCCAGACGGCTTTTGCCGCGGTGGCCCTTGGCGCAAGATGGTGGCCACATATCCCTAAATGGATTTCCAGGAGGAGTTCGGCTCCTCGGTCAGGAGTTATGCACTTAAGCAACGCGGCCGCTCCTTTCTTGTATAGGATGCCGTCGAGGAGGACGTACATCTTGGCTTTGCGAGCAGAGTTTTGGCGCTTGGGCCTTCCGCTTCTTCGTCCACCTCGCCTTTCAAGGTGCGGATAATCGGTGTCATCCAAGAGGGTGGAGCGTCGATGACCATGCTGGTCTTCGTCAAGGGCATCGGCTTCTTCCTTTATGGATGAGGCGCGAATTACTTCGAAAAATGCACCAGGTGGCAGCGGTTCTTTGGAATCGGCCATTCGGGCTAACCTGTCAGCCAGGTGATTTTCTCCTCGTGGAATACGTCGCGCCTCCATGCCAGGAAATACCATTCCATCTTGCGAACTTTTTCGATGTATTTCTTTATTCTTTCATCAAGGCATTGATATGACTTGTCCATTTGGTTATCACCAGTTGGGAATCTCCCTGGATGAGAAGGCGTCGGACTCACATGGCCTTGGCCAGTCGAAGTCCGAGAAGTAGCGCCTCGTATTCTGCCATATTGCTATTGGCATTGAAGTCAAGATGGGCGGCGTACTCCAAAATCTTTCCTTCGGGGCTGATAAGTATAACTCCAGCCCCCGCACCATCGAGGCGCTTAGATCTGTCGAACCTCATTATCCAATGTGGTTCGGGGGGCTCGGTCTTGGATGTGATTTCTTCGGGCGAGGCTGGTGGAGCATGCGACTCGGCCACGAAGTCAGCCAGGACTTAGGATTTTATGGCCGTTCTCGCCGTGAGTTCCAACGAGAAAGGCGCCAATTCCGTTGCCCATTTGGCGATTCTTCCGGTGGCCTCCTTGCTGCCGAAGACTTCCTTGAGTGGGAAGGTAGTTGGCACCATGATGGTATGGCCCATGAAGTAATCACAGAGCTTTCGAGAGGTCATGAGGAGGGCGCATGCGATCTTCTCGATCTGGGTGTATCGACCCTTTGCTCCTCCCAAAGCTTTGCTCACGTAGTACACCGGGCGTTGTGACCCATCTTCTTCCTTCACGAGTGCTGCGCTTACGGCGACCGGGGTTGCGGCGAGGTATAGGAGCAAAGGCTCCCCCTGTTTTGGGCTCGTGAGAAGTGGAGGGGTCGACAAATAGGTCTTGAGCTCTTCGAAGGCCCTTTCGGCTTCGTCGGTCCATTCAAAGTTGTTGAGGCTCCTCAAGGCTTTAAAGAAACGGAGACCATTTTCGACTGACCGGGCGACGAGTCGTCCTAGGGCCGCCATTCTTCCCGCTAGGCATTCCACATCTTTGACGGAGCGAGGAGGTTCCATCTCCAGGATGGCCCGAATTTTTTTCGGGTTGGCCTCGATCCCCTGTTGGGAGACAAGGAAGCCTAAGAGTTTCCCTCCTCGAACTCCAAATGCGCACTTTTCTGGATTGAGCTTCATGCCGTACTTGCGGAGATTGTCGAAGGTTTCACGCAGGTCCTTGGGATGAGTTCCTACAATTTCACTTTTGATGACGGCGTCATCAACGTATACTTCGGCGTTCCTCCCCAATTGTTCCTTGAGGATGAGGCTGACGAGGCGTTGGATTGCGCCGGCGTTCCTCAAACCAAAAGGCATCCTGCGGTAGCAGAAGGTGCCGATGGGAGTGATGAAGCTGGTTTTTTCCTCGTCTTCACTGGCCATGTGGACTTGGTGATATCCTGAATAGACATCCAAGAAACTCAACCTCTCGCATCCCGCCGTGGGGTCGACCAGTTGGTCGATCCGAGGGAGCGGGTAGTCGTCCTTGGGGCACGCCTTGTTCAGGTCGGTAAAGTCGACACACATTCGCCACTTGCCGTTGGCCTTCTTCACCAAGACAAGATTGGCTAACCATTCGGGGTGCCACACTTGTCGGATTAGCCCGGCGTCGGAAAGTTTGGCGATTTCTCGCTTGATGACCTCGCATCGCTCGATTGAGAGTTTCCGAAGTTTTTGCTTTACGAGAACTTTGTCGGGCCTTACGGCGAGGCGATGCTCCATGATGTCACGCGGGACTCCTCCCATGTCAGAAGGCGACCAAGCGAAGAGATCGGAATTCTTGCGAAGTAGGTCGACGAGTTCTTCCTTGAGTTTACTCGGGAGGTCGGCCCGATCTTCACCGTGCGCGTGGCGTCTTCTTGGGAGACGCGTACTTCCTTGATTTCTCCTTCGGCGAGGGGCTTAGGGATGTAGCTCTCCAGGTGATCGGTTCCGGATGCTCCTGCATTCGAAACCATGTTGATACTCTTGGATGATTCTCCCTTTTCGGCGCACTTGGTCTCGTGGCGGCAGAGGATCTTCTTGTCGGAAGATTGCTCGCCGCGGACCGTTATCACGCCTTTTAAGCCTAGGATCTTCATACACAAGAAGTTGTGATGGATGGCGACGCAGAGACGGCTTAGCGTAGTCCTCCTGAGGATGGCATTAAAGGAGGCCTCCATGTCCACTACGTCGAAGCGCACGAGCTCGGTTTGATGATTTGTGGCGTCCCCGAAGGTCGTGAGGAGCTCAATTTGTCCGAGCGGCTGAATGGACTTCCCCGGTTCGAAGCCGGTGAGAGGATAAAGGGATGGCTGCAACGAGCCGTTCTTGTATCCCCCTTGTGGTTCCATCAGCTTCTTCAAAGTGCTCAGATATAGGATGTCGGCGGAGCTTCCGCCATCCACCAAAATCTTTTTGAGCTCACAATTGGCGATGATCGCCTTCACGAAGAGGGCGTCATCGTGCGGGGACCGTATCCCCTTGGCATCTTCCTCGGTGAAGCTGATTGGCACGCTTGCCCATTTCGGTGGTGGTGTCGGGGTGAAGGTTCCCAGGACATTGACTTCGCGAGCATACTCCTTGCGTTGTCGCTTCGATCCCCGGCCTACGGCGGAGCCCCCGAGTATCACTCCGACGTGATGGCAGGTTCTTGAAACGGGAGGTTGTCTTCCTTAGGTGCCGGGTCAGCCACGAGGACGTTGGCGGGGTGCGGAGCCTTGGCAGTTTTTTCATCCTTGCGCCGGGCCTGCATTCGTGCCTGGAATTCTTCGCTAGCCGCGATGAGAGTGTTGCACTCCTCGGTGCTATGGCTTGCCGAGTTGTGGATGAGGCATCTCCCAGTTCCTCACTCGGTCGGACGAGGTGGCTTCTTGGGTTGCCAGGTCTTTTGGGATGATGCTTGGAAGATGAAGCAGGCGCAGGGGGTTTGTCGGACGAGGGAGTTCCTTCGGGAGCGGCACGTGGCGCGTCCTTCTTAGCAATGTCCCCGTCTTCGCCTCGGGCATATTCTTGGAAGATCCGATAAAGCTCCTCGGTCGTACTTGGAGGATTGTGACTTAGGGCCCGATTTACTTCTCCTTGGAGAAGGCCTTGCATGCATGCGTTGATAACGATGGTTGACGACGGGTTGGCGATTTGGCTTCGTACCTTCGCGAAGCGATGGAAGAAGCTTCGGAGGGATTCTCCCGGCTTTTGTTTCACGGCGTATAGCTCGTGAGCCTGTACGGGTTCTTTAAAATTTCCTTGAAAGTTGGCGATGAAGACCTCTTGGAGGCGTTCCCACGAGTGCACAGAGTTCTTCCGCAGGTTATAAAACCAAGTTTGCGCCATTCCAGTGAGCGCGAGCGGAAAAAGGTTGCACATCTCGTCGGGACCTCCCCCGGCGGTCCGTATGGCGGTGGAGTAGACATCCAAAAATTGAAGAGGATTCGACTCCCGTCGTACGGCCGTATTGTGGGTGGCTTGAACCTTGGCGGAAAAGGCGCGTCTTGGATCTCCTGCGTGAGCAGGTTGCAAGTCGGCCGATTCTTTTGGTTCCTTCGGTGGCGAGGTCCTCCTTCGTCGCTTTCGTCGCTAGTCTGGTCGCTTGGAGAACGATCTCGGCGTTTTCTTGGAGGGTCGGAGCGTCGACGGGAATTCCTTTTGCCGCCGGCACGGGCTCTGAATTCCGCCACTTGCTCGTTTCCATGCACGCTGGGGTCTCGTTCCCCGCGAGGCGCAGCTTGAGGGGGTACCTGGTGGCTGCCTTGTTCGACCCCGATGGGGGGAGCAAGGGGCGCTTGCGGGGCACTTGCAAAATGAGGTTGATGTTGAGTGTGTGCGACTTGGAGAACGCCTTGCGGTGGAATCCCCTAATAAGGATGATACCAAGGAGCTCCTTGGGCGATGGCGGCGAGCGCCAGTGGAGGTAATCCCGAGTTGGAGGGGTCGTAGGCCGGGACTCCTTGGTTTTCTGGTGCGGATCCTCCCGACGCCAGATTGTTTCCCGGGTTGGAGGGGTTGTAGGCCGGGACTCCTTGGTTTTCTGGTGCGGATCCTCCCGACGCCAGATTGTTTCCTCTTGTAGGTTCCGAGGGCAGGGTCACCACTGGTTGTAGGGAAGGGGGCGAGAAGCCGATCGAGCGAGGCATGCCGAGTTCCGTATCCCCTGCGGGGGCGCAACCGTAGGCAGCTCGGTTCCGATCTTTGCCACTACGTTGGTGAGTGTCGAGGGACCGCCTACGACGGTTTTGAGTACCTCGGTTCCTTCCGGGACGGCCGGTAGCGGAGGGGCGATCGTGACTTCTGTCGTGGTGACCATGCTTGCGGCGACGTTCGGATTGGTGAGGGTTCCTCCTTCCTCGGGAGCCCCCGAGGCACTTGCTTTCTTCGTTTGCAACCGTGTAGATTTCGCGGGAAGTTGGGGACCCGATGAAGTAGGCTTCGTCAAGGCCATTAAATCTTCAATTGCGGCGAGGGTTCCCCACGGTCAGCGTCACTGTTGTTGTTCTCGACAACAATTAGAGTAAGAGGTACCAAAGCTCGGTGGCACAAGTACGAGTATAAAAGTAGAGCGTGTACGCCGGCCTTATAGCGAAGGTCGTCGTACACTTGGACAAGTTGACACGTCGATATTTTTTTAATAGATTTGGTCGACCCTGCGGGTGCGACTTAGTCCTATGTTAGGAGAGGCTTCGAGGGGGTCATTAGCCAAAGCGTTCGGGTCGATCGAGGCTCCCCGAATCACTTAGCGAGAGGTCAAAAGGGGCCGCCTCGTACTTAGACCGAACGAGGCTTCCCAAGTAGCGAGGTCGAGATACCCTTAAGATTCTAACCCGATTCCCTCTCCTTTGGGCTAGGGCCGAATGAGGCTTTCCGAGATCCCGAAACCAGAGCTCCTCTCAAAGAGGTTCTCTAGCCCTCTCCCCTTGAGTTTATTCAAGTGAGAGTGAATGGTACATGCCCCCATGGGGGGTATTTATAGCTTAGGGGTCCATGACAAAAGACCATGGCTACTCTTGGGGAGAAAAAAAAGTGAGGGCAAAATGTTAAAGAGGAGCTTCTTGGTCCATAGCTTTTGTGTACACCATCTGAGAAAAGTGGCGCTTGGTTCATGGTCCATCATGGACTAAAGGCCCCCTCCTCACACCTTTTTTGCCTTCTACTCTAGCTCATTTGACCCTTTGACCATGGCATGAGAGGTTTGACTTGTTGACTTGTCTTCCTTTGCCACGTAGGATTGACCGTACCACGTGGGCATCTTGACTCGTGCTTGGAAAATGTTGACCCAGTCGTCGCCACGTAGGATTTGCGGTCCGGCCCATATAGGGGTTTTATTTTACTACAACATTTCTAATCTTTATAGCGTTTTAGCTTTTGATATATTTTGATTGTTTCCAAAATTTCTCCCAAGCAAATAGGTGATGCCAAAAAAATTAGTGAACATCCCATCATCTTAATGAGTTTTCAACGAACTTAACGAGCGCTCGCGAGCTCTTAACGATCTTAACGATCCGAGCTCTTAACGAACGGAGCGTGCTGGATTACCATTACCAATCTACACCTCCAAATAAAGCAGCAATTTACAACTTCTCATTAACTGCTCGCAGCAATCTGTATACTATCTCCTGGGATATCATCGTAATCTATCACGACCCCCAAATAAGAACAGCATTTGTTGCTACTCATTAATTGCGCCCAAAAAATAAAATAAATACGCTGGCATCCAGAACAGACGCCACGGTGTTAGTCCAATTGTAGTAAGCCTGTAATTGTTTCATTTATTTTGACAATCATCTTTTTGATCCTGGACTGGATTACGATTGACATCAATCGGAGCACACGATGTCATCCCCGCGTCAGCAGCGGCTCGGCCCGTGTGCGCCGTTGCAACTGTCCTGGCCTGGCCTGGCCTGACCCACAGAACGCGAAGCACTCGTGTCGCGTGGGCTCCATTCTTGGGTTGGCCACGCATTTGCTCGTGTCCGTGGTCCGGCCTCAGTCCCAGACATGGACTTTGATACCTCATGAATATTTTTAGAACCTTGAGTACATTTAATTCATGCTAAAATACATTTAGATACATGTAATATTTTGGCACTTAATATCGAAAAAAGGGAGGGAGTATTAAACCATCACATTTCGGGAAGGTTCGAAAAATTACACTGATAGCCGCTTGAGAGCATCAGGACGTCTAGGACGGGCCAAGGATGAAGGAAGTAGTCCTCAACACCATGCTGTGCTTGTTGATGGGGCCACCAAGGATGAGGATTCTCGGGCCGCCCAAAGGGTAGACCGCCACCACCATGCCCGTCGCCGGGATTCCAGGTGCTAGAACGGGCGCTCCAAGATCACCTGCAGGAGCAGGAGCAAAACGCGGCAGCGTGTCGCTTCTGGTGTCCGTGATGCGCCGGTTTCTACTATGGCAGCGTCAGATGGATCGCTAAGAACCATGCCATCGATAATAGTCCACCCTAGATGGAGATCATGTTGTCACTGGTCAATATGCGTCATCGTGGCCGGTGTTGACGTCGGCGACTCCGTGACGGATAGTAATGGTTTGCTTGGGTTCAGTCGTCTGAGATTGTGTTTTTCTCGGTCGACGCCTTCTATATTTGACATTGTGTTTTTCTTAGTTGACGCCTTCTTGACCGTATGATCATTACTTTGGATGCACAGGATCGGTTGACTGAGAATTTGTGTTTCTCACTTGATTGAGCCCATAGGAAGCCGCTGCTACACAGTAAGGCACGATGCGTCGAGTCGTGTTGACCTCGTCCACAATAGGACTAATCCACGCCGGCGCCCATGCCCAGACATGTGGGCTTGTTGTTTAGCTGTCAAAATGCTCCTAAACAGCGATCAGTGCAATTTGTTCCCCAAACATGGCTGTTTTTTTATAAGAAAAACGTGTTGCCATTGATCATATTAGAGTGCGTACGTATATGTAGTGATTTTATGTAATGTACTCTTGTACATGTGCCTTGGTCTATTGTGTTTTTTGGGTGATCGCTACATGTGTATTATCTTTGACGATAAACAGGTCACGATGCCGTTTTTCATAAAGAAGAAATTAAGATACAGGAAAGCATAAAAGCGCATGCAAGATGCATAAATGTGGGCTGTTCTTTTTTTAAGCAGAAAATGCTGTTCTATTACGTTTTTCAGGAGAAAGACTGGCTCTGTTACAACCGTTTCCAGTACAAAACATTGGTTACACATGCCAAGCAAACAGGCCCGGACGGAGTACAGGTCCATATCTCCAAAACTGAGATTGGGCCCATGAACTGGCGACAAACACACGTAGAGATTATTACTGCACACACATGACACATCACAACATTATAAGCACACCACAATATAGCACAGTACGTACGACACACAAACACCGGCCAGTGCACGACTCGCCACGCCGGACTTGTATAGACGGTCCAGCGGGCGCCGAAACATTTCCTTCCAGAGATGATCGATCAGTATTCAGTAGTAATACGAAGACGAAGACCCGCCGAGCTGGAAGGCGTCGACGGCCTCGTCGGCGGCCGGCATCGGCGAGAACATGGGGCTATGCACGTACCCGTCCTCGAAGTACACCCCGTTGGACTCGTCGTACGACCCACCCAAGTCCAGCTCCGACGCCTCGCACCATGTCCCATCGCCGCCCCCGCCCGCGTACATATCCACCTCGGCATTAGCATTACCGCTGCCGCCGTAGGACATGGCCGCGGGCATGTGGTAGGAGGACTCGTTATTATTCCCGAGGTGGTGGCCATGGACGTCACCCGCGGCGCCCTGAATTTGATAACCCGACGGCGCTGGCAACGGCAACGCGGGGACGTCGGCGTTGCCGCCGTAGAAGTGGTGCTGCTGGAGCTGGTCGGCGGGGATGTCGGGGGAGAGGTAGGGCGTGACGGAGGAGCCGGGGGGCAGGTCGGGGAAGGCGAAGTTGGTGCGCGCGCTGGCGCCGCGGATGGCGCGCGCGGCGCGGTCGTAGGCGATGGCCGCCTCCTCCGCCGTGTCGAAGGTGCCCAGCCAGTGCCGCTCCTTGGTCGCCGGGTCGCGGATCTCCGCCGCGTACCGCCCCCACGGCCGACGCCGCACGCCCAGGTACCTAGGCGTCGTGTTGTTGCCACTCTCCTCCGGCGGCTGCTGCTGCCGGCGCTGCTTGCTGGCGGACGACTTCTTCCCCGAGGAAGACGACGAGGACGAGAAGAAGGAGAAGTTCATGCTTGATTAATTGGTAGTTGTGGTCGTTGGTGATGGGAGACCCTGAGGAAGATTTGGGTTGCTGCGATCTGCTGCTGCATGGGGCGGTTGCATGGAGGAGTTTATATAAGCAGGCCGGCCGGGCGGGAAAGCGAGGGAGAGAGAGGGGAATTGTATTAACAAGTGATATGGTACTAATGGGCAATCTTAAGCGTGATCAAGTTGGAGTGAACAGTGGTGATGGGAAAATGGCGATTAATAATATTGGTGGGTCTCTGATCGTTTGATTCGTTGTAGGCCCCGGAAAAGTGGTCAACCAATGATTTGGACTAGTGGTGGGCATGGGAAGGGTGACCGCGCGATGCATGATGGGATTAACGTGACCGGCCGACCTTTTTCTCTCTCCAACATGATTAACGTCACCGACTAATTCCATTACTACCCATCATCAGCTATTTTTAAGTAACATAACCATAGGTGTTGCAAACCAATTTGTAAAATTCCATCAAGCTTCTGCCACAAAATAGTGTTGCGGATATGTTTGGCAATTGGTTGTTGAGGATGTTTTTGCATCTCAAATTCAGGTTATGTACCCTTACATATGCTAACTCCATTTTTGCCTATGCTATATCGCTCGCGAAAACGTAGATGTCCTTGTTGGCTATTACTCACGTATATAATAGCAGGTGGCTAAGAAGGTGTTCACCTAACATGATTGTTCCGGATGGATGCTATCACAATAGTAATGAGTTTTTTTTTCCTGAAAAGGAAGGAAATCCCCCGTTACAATAATGATAGTTAGTCTGTTTTTCTTTTTCTTCTAAATGTTGGTAATGTTTGAATCGTTTATATCTTGTTGTGCATAGGTTGGGTGTTTTGATCTTGTGTGGTTGTATCAACTTGTTAGGTAATAAATCAATAAAAACTCTTCTTTTTTCGAAAAGAATAGTCCTCTGTAGCTCGAATCTCCTGGAAAGACAGATTCTATAAATTCAACATTTTTATGGATGGCCTCGGAAAAATACACGTAAGTAACTGAGAAAAGAATATTTCATAATTTTATGTAGAGAATTCGAGGTGGACCTAACACACTACGAGAGGGCCTATTCACCCATACCAACTACTTTGGTGTAGTTGATTAGTCCCTTTTTATTTCTACTTACTTAGTGCAAGCTTCCGGGCGGCAGAGCCACTCACGTTAAAGCAAGTCTTGAATCCGGGCGGCTATGCCACTCACGTTGAAACAAGACCGTTGTGATTCCGGGCGAATCCGCTCACGTTAAATCACAACTTATATGCACTAAGTACTTAGAAATAACAAGACCTAACCGGGAGACTTATATGAACAAAGTAGTACTATATTGCTTTAGGAATATTAGTACAAGAGAGAGCATACACACCTTACACTTGCTCACACCTTGTTCTCCACCTTCTTCACTTCCTTATTCTCTACTACACAAGGTGTGAGTCAAGGGCCTCTATTTATAGGACTACATGGCCATTGGATCTTTGACATGTGTCAAAATCTTAGCCATTGATACAAAATATCTAAAGCCTTCCACACACTTCTACATAAATATCTAGGTACTAGAAGGTTTCCTATTTATTTATTTTAAACTCCTATTCTAGAGTATTCCAAAGCTTCTACATAATTCTTCATGCATATCTAAACACTAGAAGGTTCCCTCTTTTATTTATTTTATATTCTAGAGTATTTCATAGTAATGTCTTCTTTCTTGTAATATTGAGAACACTCTAGAAGCTTGCATTGTATTCTCCAACACTCCCCCTCAATGCAAAGCTTCTTTGGTGACCATGCCAAGAGCTTCTCGAAACTTCTCGAACTTTGATTTGTTGAGACTCTTGGTGAGGATATCTGCAGTCTGGTCTTCTGTCTTTGTTGGCACCATCTCAATTTCCCCCTTAAGGACCTTTTCTCTGATGTAGTGGTAGTGCACCTCTATGTGCTTTGTCCTTGCATGGAAGACAGGATTTTCTGCTAGCCTTATGGTGGATAAGTTATCACAGAAAATCCATACTTGATCTTTTGGAGTTTGATGAAGGTCTTCCATCAATTGTTTAAGCCAGGTGCTTTCTTGTGCTGCCGCTGCCGCTGATCGATATTCTGCTTCAGTACTTGACAGTGCCACTGTAGGTTGCCTTTTGCTGCACCATGTTATGGCTCCCGATCCAAGACTGAAGAGATATCCAGTGGTTGATCTCCGTGTATCACAATCTCCGGCATAGTCGGCGTCGCAATAACCAATAACCTGGCATTCTTTTGTTTTCTTATATAGGATGCCATAATTTAAGGTGCCTTTGACATACCTGAGTATTCGCCTTATTGCATCAAGGTGAGGCTTTTTTGGTGTGCTCATGTATCGGCTTGCCACTCCAACGGCATAGGAAATATCTGGCCGACTAAGTGTCAGATAGATAAGACTCCCGACCAGTTGCCGATACATGGTTGCATCCTCCAAGTTCTTTCCTTTGTGTTCTTGAAGTCTTGCGTTAGGATCCATAGGAGTGGAAATAGGTTTGCAGTCAAGCATCCCATACCTCTTAAGAAGGTCCTTCGCATACTTTTGTTGGCCTAAGAATATCCCATTCTTAGTGTGCTCCACCTCAAGTCCAAGGAAGTGTCTTAACTCACCAAGTTCCTTCATTTGAAATCTCACGGAGAGATTTTCCCTTGTCCTTTCTATCTCCTCGGAGTAATCTCCCGTGATGATCAAGTCATCAACATAGACTAGAACTATTGCTAATCTTCCTTCCTTGGCCATCACAAATAAACTAGAGTCTGATGGAGCAACTTTAAAGCCATTGTGTACTAGGAACTCACCGATCTTTCCGTACCATGCTCTTGGTGCTTGCTTTAGCCCGTAGAGTGCCTTCTTTAGTTTGCAGACATGCTCGGGGTATTTCTTGCTCTCAAACCCCTTTGGCTGCTCCATGTAAATCTCCTTGTCAAGTTCTCCATGCAGAAAGGCATTCTTGACATCCATCTGCCACAACTCCCAAGACTTGCTGGCAGCCAGTGCAAGCAAGACTCGAACTGTTGTGATTTTTGCCACTGGACTGAATGTTTCTTCGTAATCCAGTCCATACTCCTGCGAGAAACCTCGTGCCACAAGTCGAGCTTTATACCTTTCAATTGAGCCATCTGTTCGGGTTTTCACTTTGTAGACCCATTTGCAGGATATTGGCTTCACGTCCTTTGGCTTTGGTACTAAGTCCCATGTTTGGTTTTCCTTTAGTGCCTTAATCTCTTCTTCCATCGCCTTCTGCCACTCAGGACCTCGTGCTGCTTCTTCATAGGAAGATGGCTCAATAGGTAAAGACTCATCGGCAAGAGCAGCATTAGCGTACCTTGGATTGGGCTTCCTAGGTCTTGTTGATCTTCGAAGTTCTTGATCATGCTCCTCGGTTTGTGGCTCTTCAGGTTGGTGTATGCCAGTCTTCCACGGACTCTTGGTCTTACTTGGTGAGCTCCTTTCTCCTTCACTTGGGGTTTCTAGCTTCTGATCTCTTTCTTCTTCTATAACCTCCTCCACGTCAGGTGATTCAGGAATCTCTTCTTTCTTAGGGGACCACCATGAAGAAGCTTCATCGAACACAATGTTCCTTGAGATGTGACATTTACCTGTGGTTGGATCACAACACCTCCATCCTTTTCGAGCATCATCGTAACCAACAAAGATGCACCTCTTCGCCTTCTTTTCAAACTTGGTTCTTAGGTGATCTGGCACAAAGATATAGCATACGCAACCAAATACCTTGAGGTGGCTGATGGCTGGTTTCATCCTCCAAAGCTTCTCATGTGGTGATTTGAACCCCAACCTCACTTGTGGTAGCTTATTAATCACATGAGCTGCAGTCCTCATACACTCGGCCCAGAATCTTCCAGGAACATTTTTGGCATGCAACATACTCCGACAAGTTTCCGCAAGGTGACGATTCTTGCGCTCCGCTACTCCATTTTGTTGTGGAGTATTAGGGCAAGTTAACTGCCTTTTTATCTTATTTTTCTTGAGATAGATGGTGAACTCATTGGATAAATATTCTCTCCCATTGTCAGTGCGTAGGCACCGTATCTTATACTCGAGTTCACCTTCTATCATATCCTTAAATTCCTTAAATTTCATAAAGGTCTCAGACTTCTCCTTCATAAAGTATACCCAAACGTACCTTGAGAAGTCGTTGATGAAGGTCACCATGTATCTCATGCCTCCAAGTGATATTTGCTTGACTGGGCCAAAGACATCTGAGTGTATGAGCTCTAGAGGTACCTTTGACTGATGCTGCGACTCCTTGTATGGCAATTGGTGGGCCTTGCCATACTGACATCCAGCACAGACCATGTCTGTACGGATATCAAGATCAGGAAGCCCCTTCACTACGTGCTTCTCCATCATCTCCTTCAACTTGTGGTAGCTGACGTGTCCAAGCCGCGCATGCCAAAGATCAGCCGTCTCATTCTTTCGAGTCTTGTCTACGTATGCTGACTCAGCAGAGAGCACAAAGAGTGAGTCTCTCTTTTTCCCTTCCATGATGGGTGTGCCGATCACCTTGAGCCTTCTGAAGATTGCTACTTCTTGTGGACCAAACAGAACGTACTTCCCTTCTGCTGTCAGTTGAGGTACTGACAACAGATTCTTCTTCAAGCCTGGGACGTGATAGACTCTCTCAAGTTGGAGTTGTTGAGGACCATACCTTGGAACGGCTGTCTTTCCAACATGGGAAATCGATAGCTTGGAGTTGTTGGCTGTCAGCACCATTTTTCCTCCCTTGTACTCGGTCATATCTTGCAGCTTGTTGTCATCATTAGTCATATAGTTGGAGCACCCAGAATCAACGATCCAATCATCTTTATAGTTGATTTTTGGATCCTTGATTGCTGCAAGGGCTGGCGCCTCCATGTCCTCCTCCAACTCTTCTTCATCCCTTGCAAAGACTGGTGGCTCCATGTCTTCCTCCAACTCTTCTTCATCCATCGCAAAGGCTGGTGCCTCCATATCTTCCTCCAAGTCTTCTATGTCAACCTCTTGAGAGTATCCAGCTTCGGCGTCCCATTCTTCTTCGCTCATGGATGCTTCTAGAGTGATCTCCTCTTTCTCCTTTGTGGTGGCCACATTCCCTTCATAACGCCTTCTTGGATATCGACATTCTCGAGTAAGGTGACCTTTCTTACCACAATTGGAGCATCCATCATTTGACCTCCTTGGAAATCGGCATTCTCGAGCAAAGTGACCTGCCTTGCCACAGTTGAAGCATCCATCACTTGGTCTCCTTGCATTCTTCTCGTACCATTTTGGTCCTTGTCTTTCTCGTTGGTCTCCCCCTGAAGAGTTGCTTCTCTCCTTTGGATGTTCTTTCCCACCTTCTGTCCACTTAGGCTTGGGCTTCCATTGTTTTTGGTGTGGGCTCTTCTTCTTAGTGAAAAGTGCCTCCTCTTCTTCCTTTATGGTTATGCTCCCCATCTTCTTAGCTAACTCCTCTTGATTTACCAATAAATTCTCCAACTCCACTACTGAAGGTGGAGTAGGCCATCCCATCACCGCAGCCATAAACCCATTGTATTCGGGTCTAAGACCGTGGATGATGATTCTCTTCATCCGAGTCTCGCTCACCTTCTCATCCGGGGCAAGTTGGGATATCTCACGGCAAATAAACTTCACCTTCGAAAAATATTGACTGATGGATAGATTGCCTTGTGAGATACCTACGAGCTCATTTTCCAAGAGCTGGAGCCGTGCTTCATTTTTCCTTGAGAATAGCTTCGCCAAAGTCTCCCATGCCTCCTTAGGTGTCTTCTCATCACGGATGTGCTCCAATAGGTCCTCTCCGATGGTCGTCTTCAATACAAACATGGCCTTCCCTGACTTGATCTTCCATTTCCGCAAGGCATCAGCATTCTCTGGAGGAAATGCTTCGGTGCCCGCAACGACCTCCCATAGGTCCTGACCTTGTAGGTAGGACTCCATACAGGTCTGCCAATAGCCATAGTTGTGGCTATTAAGCTTCCTGATCCCGCTGCTTGAGCTAGCAAGATCCGCCATGGTGACTTGCGCCCAGCGTCAAGTAAGCTTTGGTCCCGGACCAGCTTCACAGTCCTAGACTGTGCACCAGCAGAGTCTCCCCTCAGCGCCTTCTTGTTGCACCGAACAAAGCAAGCACCCCGTGCTTACAACTCTTCCTCCAAATGACGGTCCCGGACCGCCTGCTCTGATACCAACTGTAGAGAATTCGAGGTGGACCTAACACACTACGAGAGGGCCTATTCACCCATACCAACTACTTTGGTGTAGTTGATTAGTCCCTTTTTATTTCTACTTACTTAGTGCAAGCTTCCGGGCGGCAGAGCCACTCACGTTAAAGCAAGTCTTGAATCCGGGCGGCTATGCCACTCACGTTGAAACAAGACCGTTGTGATTCCGGGCGAATCCGCTCACGTTAAATCACAACTTATATGCACTAAGTACTTAGAAATAACAAGACCTAACCGGGAGACTTATATGAACAAAGTAGTACTATATTGCTTTAGGAATATTAGTACAAGAGAGAGCATACACACCTTACACTTGCTCACACCTTGTTCTCCACCTTCTTCACTTCCTTATTCTCTACTACACAAGGTGTGAGTCAAGGGCCTCTATTTATAGGACTACATGGCCATTGGATCTTTGACATGTGTCAAAATCTTAGCCATTGATACAAAATATCTAAAGCCTTCCACACACTTCTACATAAATATCTAGGTACTAGAAGGTTTCCTATTTATTTATTTTAAACTCCTATTCTAGAGTATTCCAAAGCTTCTACATAATTCTTCATGCATATCTAAACACTAGAAGGTTCCCTCTTTTATTTATTTTATATTCTAGAGTATTTCATAGTAATGTCTTCTTTCTTGTAATATTGAGAACACTCTAGAAGCTTGCATTGTATTCTCCAACATTTTATATAGTGTGTTACTGTGTTACAGTGTGATTATGCTCGCAACTGATACTACAAGCACTGCAATTCTCGGTCCAAAAAGGTCCTACCTAAGTTGATAGTACTATTATGGCGCTTTAGATGACATGACATATGTATATAGCCAACCTAATAGCCAGCCTATTATCTTTGCTCTTAAAATAGTTTCTCTCGATATGGCAATTAATTGGCAGGGCTACTATGTGTGAGAGAGAGCATTCACATGGTAGGCATCTGAAATTTGGCAAGATTCCGGAAGAACAAAATCAAGGAAACCATAGGTATCCGCAAGGAGTGAGGGTTTAATGCCCAGTCGGTCCATGTAAGAGAATATTTAGCTGCAAAAATCATTTTAGCATGCAGCTTGTTCACCAGCAGATTCGTTTTTCTTTGGCGTTTATTTTACAGTATAGAAGAACTAGCTTGTCTAAATAAATTAAGAGGATGAAAATAAAGAAATATATGAAAGAGTACTCCGTAGCATCTATACGAATCATTTACACCAGGAAGGTACAATTGATGAATAAAATAGAAAGCCTAACTAAAATACGCAGTTCCTAATGAGGTGCAAATTAAGTGTGGTACACGGTCCAAACCGACCAAACTGTCACTCTCGTTATACTAATGCCAAATTGCAAATTAAGAGTAATCGCTGTCATGTGTTTTTCAGTCCAAGTCAAGGTCAAAGCTGGGCAAGTGCAGCAGACACATATTAGTACCCGTTACTGACACATGCTTGTCGCCTTGTGCTAACTGAGGTGATCAATGTCATTGCTACTAATTCTATTCTATTAACTACTTACTGTACTATCTTCCTTCCATGATTCTTGTCAAAATATTACAAGTATCTAGACATTTTTTAAGAATAGATATATTTATTTTTGATAAATTTAAGACAAAAATTATGAAATGGAGAGAGAGCAGGTTAGAGAATATGTTTTATCGGTAGGAACCTGTAAACTCCATTAAGATGCATCAGATCTGGAAGGGAAGCACCACTGGAAGGCTTGCTAGCGGCCGGAGAACATTGTACTGTCCTACTGTTGGCTTTTTCATTACACAGAAACATGATCCAGATCAACACTTTGTTGCCTGAAAACAAGTGAACGGAGGATATAGTTGAGCCATCTTGAATAATTGTACATCTAGATCTAACTATTCTCACCAAATAAAATTGACCTTTTTCGTTGGAAAAACGTCGGGGAATTAACAAATTAACCTGTGAACTTTATAAACTCGAAATTGGAGGGACTCGGCAACTTTACCTTTTCTTTCTTTTTTTGCGGGGGTCGGACTTTATAATCAGCCAACATGGACAACACACTGCGCTTTGCCTAATTTGGAATTTAGGATTAATCTTAGGTTTAACTTCGTCCAATCCAAAACATGGCTTCCTTCAAAACGAGTTTTGTTTTTCCGATTTCAAGTAATTAAGGAAGACTGCACACGCAACGTAAACACATGCATGTTTACGAGTATATCCACAGAGATAAATTGACAAAGACCTGGGACAAATACATTTTTTTTTTCGAAAAGAGAAAAGATACCCAGCCTCTGCACACAGCCACGGGACAAATACATTTGACTCTTACAAAGTTAATTTCTCGGTCTCACCGTGAATCCCGATTTGTCAGGGTGGTTTCGTTTGCATATAGTACAAGATTCCCGTTTCCTCGCAATTTTCTTGACAAAATCTTACAGTAGCATAATACTCACAACTTGCATATAAATTAAACAGGTCACGCACATGACGGCGATGGAAGGAGCAACGCTTATTTCTGTCTCAAAGTATTGCAACAAAATCTAAGTTTGTGCGCATCGTTCGATTGGACTTCTTATGATTGGAGCAACGTTAGTGAGTGATATTGGTATCATGCGTTCGCTTTTAAAGACTTCTCATGATTGCCCTCTGATGCAAACGAACCTTCTAATGATGAGATCAAGGAGGGAGAAGTTAGTATAGATATAGATGATAGAGTAAGGTTAAGGTAGAATTGATAATTAGATGCATACATTTTGTAGCTTCTCACGTGGGCCCAAAGGCACAAGTGCCCTCACATGATTAGTTGGTTCTCAGGTAAAATGATTGGCATGTGCCTTCCCTTCCTTTTAGGTGCCCCTTCCTCTTGTAGTCTTGTTGGATCCTGGTTTTTAATAAATGATGAAAAGAAAGCTCAAACTTTTGATCACAAAGTTAAGCTAATAATTTGATTCAGTGTACACATTTAATATATTTTCTAAAACTATATCTTTTGTTTTTTTTTTCCTTTCAAAAGAAGGTCTTCTGGTTTGATTGTACCATATGATCTCCACTTTAACTGAAAAGTAAGATTTTTAGCATCTCTATAGTGTTATGCAAGCATCTTCCTGAAAAGGGAGAAATATAGAAATTTGTAAGATCACGATTTTCTTTGAGACATCTGGTGTCAAGTGTTACTCCTATTTTCCTGCGTTGGAAGGAGCAGAGGATTTAATTCATTTTACCTGCAGTGTTGGCTCCAAGAACGTATAAATTCCGGTCAGATTTGCAGACACTGCGACACAAAGAGCCGCACTGAAATACGAGTACTAGGCACGCACGTCCAGCAGCTAGTTCCACAAGATTAGCCAAAGATAAAGATAAACACCCACATGCACCCTGCCAGACTGCCTAGAAGCACTACATGAAAACCCAGCCTGGTCGTACGCCGGTTTCCACGCTCTTGCAACACTACGTAATGCTAGTTAACATGTCTGTTTTGTATTACTCCCTCCGTTTTAAAATATATGATTTTTATTAAATAAAATTTATATCATTCCATTTGTATTCAAAAGTAGTTACTATTTGTATCACATAAGTCACATGTTGCTTGAGTTATTCTTGGTCAAATAAATAAAATATGTCTTATATTTAGAACAGAGAAAATATTGATTGACCAACCAATTTAGTTGTAGGTGCTAGCTAGCATCTCTCAAATTGATCTTTCACTTGCTTCGGGAGCCAGTCAGAGTACCACGCCACTCAGCTTATCCTACTTCCAAACCAGATACTGTTCTGAAAATGCAAAAATTTGGTCTCTTAACTCTAAAATCAGGAAACCTAGGCCCCTCAGCGTGTAAAGCCTGTTCTGATTTCTGAATGGATTTGGTGATGACGGGGCAATGTTTTGGCTCGAACCTAACACAGTGACATTGTTTGACCGCTGACCTTGTCCCATTAGCATCCCAACAGCATCTCAAGATCACGCCATAGCTGGTGCGTGGGCGATTGGCCGACTTGGGGCAGGGAACAACAAGCGAGTATTCGAAGGAAATCTTTTTCCATAATCATACTAATCGAAGGAAATCTGCGGACGAATCTCACCAGAATTTTTTTGACGGGCATCTCACCAGAATTTGAGAAGACAACAAAATTAAATCCAGTGAATGAGTTGGTCACGATGTTTGTATTCTTCGTGTTGCGGAGGTCCTCTTCGTTGATGAAACCATCACGCGGGGCATCTGTTTGTCAGCATCGCTTGTCAGGAAGCGGTGCTTGGACATGTTGCGGCTCAAGGATTTGAGGAGAGCAGGGAGGTGGCGACACACGAAGGAAACGGGGAGTTGAGGTGGTCCCTGTAGTTCGGAGAGCAGATGTCAGTGCGATGGACTAAAAATATACTTTTATTTTTCTGAAATCGATCCTCACATTTCCCTCAAGAGGAAATACCTTATTTTTCAGTGGCAAGAGGAAGTGGCGTATAGCAGTCTTATTCAGAGGCGTGGAATGAATTTCTTCAAAAATCAAGCAAAAAAACGAGAGATTTAAGTGTTGCTCAAAAACTTATCCTAATTAAAGTCTCTCGTTACCTTTTTCACATGAAAAGTGTCGGAAGAAGTGTTAGGTTTGCCTTCATTGTTAATTTTTAATACAAAGATAGAGTCAATATTTTGAAGTTTACACTATTAAGATCTTCACAAATATTTATTATTTGAGATTTGCAAATCATACGGGTCAATTTGTTTTAAGAAGTACTTTCAGAGCATACATCATTTTTTTTCACTAGTTGTATTTTGAAGATCGATTGAATGTCCAAAACAACAAATTTTAAACAACTAGAGATAGTAACAAAATACCTTTTGAAAAAATGGGATTGCCACTTTGTTAGGCATGGAGTCCAAGGAAAGAAAAGCAAGGGTTCATCTGCCGCCAACCCAATTGCTGCTGGTTGCAGCAACTAGGGGCCCTGTCGCCCGTGGCGTTCACAAATTGGGTCGGTCAAAATTTTCATTTAATAGTTCTTCCGTTGTTCTTTCTTATGTTCCATTTTCCTTTTTGTTTTTATATTTATATTTATTTTCACGTTTCATGTTTGTTTATTTTTTCTATTTTATTTATATTTTGATTTTAAGTACCTTCCGTCCAACAAAATATGTCTCAAGTTTGTCAAATTTTGGATGTATGTAGATATGACTTAGTGTATAGATACATTCAGATTTAGTCGAAGTTGAGACATCCTTTGTTGGACGGAGGAAGTATTTCATCTCCACCCTTTCGCTTGTTTCATTACTTTTTTTTCTGATAAGTAGATGAAGTGCATGGACATTTCTTTTGAAGTCATAAACATGTTTTTTCTAAGATATATTAATTTTTCTAACATATATGATTTTTTTCAGAAATTCATGAAAAAATGTTTCATACTCATGAACATTTATTTAGAAATTCATGAACATTACTTTTCATAATCATAATTATTTGTTGAAATATATACATGGACTTTTTGATGGAATATATACATAGACACTTATTTTTAAAATACATACATTTGTTTTGAAATTCATGAATATTTTTTTGAAAGACGTGACATTTTAGGAAAAATACACCGAACATTTTATGAGACACCACAAACACTTTTTGACAAACATCAAATTTAAATTTAGATTAACATTGTGATAAAATGGGTTGTGCCAATGGCCTACTCATTTGAGAAGGCTGGAAGCACCTCCTCTGTTTATCTCAACGGGTGGCATATAGGGGCTCTCATGTAATCAAATTCTGGATTATTAGCCTACTAGACTTTGGAATGCTGGATACATGATGGCCCAGCCCACCAACCTCCTGAATAAGCGATCAGACCATTGTTCTTTTGACATGATCAGATCATTGTTTGCCTTACATGTTCTGTTTTCTTATGACTCCAGTTTTGCTTTCCGTTCATTTTTTACTATCTATATTGGGAGTAGCCGAGTACAAGTACAAATTTCGTTGTCACCAAATTTAGACGTTCCTTTGAAATTTGATTATGTTACTAGATGCAGTGGAAGGTATGTTCTATTTTTACGCCAAAAGAAATTCAGATAAGCTCACTGACATGTGAGACACAATCCTGTTTGTTTGGACTTCTGTTTCAGCTTTTGGTGCTTCTAGCAATCTCAAAAGCACTTCTTCCGTTTACACATGCAGTTGAGAAGCACCTCCGGACGTGCTTCTCAGTTAGAAGCACCAAAAACACGTCCGGAGGTGCTTCTCGGTTTCATGTGTAAACATGAGAAATGCTTTTGAGATTGCTAAAAGCACCAAAAGCTGAAACAGAAGTCCAAACAAACAGGGCCAAAAGAGGTGAGCTGCCTGGTAAAATATATATTTCGGTAAATGTTGACGCCGCTGAATCTGATCTGGAAATTCTTCGTATATAGAAAACATGCGTCTGCTACACTGGGCATCATTGTGTGTAAAATTTAAGATTTGGAAGCTAGGTGAAAATGAAGTTTATGGACAATATTTGCACTTGCGCCAGACATGTTTTCATAAAAATGTGATGAATTTTCTTGTGGTTTAAACCACCCAGAAAATGTGATAGTGAGTTGGTTATACAGTACATAGGTTGGTCAATTAGATTCAGCAATAATTCTAGCATGCCAAGGTCAGATCTTAAATATTTCACATTAGCCCCAAGTTCGCAAGCATGGAATTTAGTAAGATTCAATGCATTCGCAACTCTTAGATGTCTTGTTTCAGCACCCTTTATTACGAGCAAATATAGCTTCCGGAAAACTGAAATTGAATTAAGATCATTATATTCACAACATCTCAGCATTTCAGTAGTCCATGACGAGATCACATTCATTTACAACACATGGCATGGATAAATTACCATGCTATTTTCACATATTATAGAAGACGAAATTACACAGGACCCCCAGTAATCAGCAGGGATTGGATAGATCTTGCAAACAACATACTTGCACCCAGAGGTTAAGTCTAAAGGTCCATACTAAACAATTTCGCCCTAACCTCTGAAAGCCAGCCAATACCAAGTTGTGGCCGGAAGTGCCTGCAGTTAGGTCTCTCAAGCCACAAGGTGATCTTAGACATGTGCAGTTGTTACTGGCAACAATTGCGAGTACTTAAGACCACCACTAGCTGCTTAATAAAGAGAAATGGAAGGTCTAAACAAGCTATCAGAGATTCTGAATTTTCTGATAGTCATGTTTGCAGTTCAAAGAGGGGGAGACGGCTAACTAGCTGCAATCATTAGTTATCCACAGCATCAGCAGCAGCAACATGCTCAGCACAATGCAACTGCGCCATCAGATGTCGTTTGGAGCATTATGTACATGCCGGTTTGATCAGTCCGTTCCTGCGTCGACCCCACCGCTTCGATCATCGATAACCGCTCCAGCAGTGCAGTGAGCGCCTCACGCATCCAGTCATACCGACAGAGCTGATAGGCTTCACCTGGGGAAACCTGTTCAGTGATCATCAGCAGTGTAACAGTGCTCAGGTTAGGTTAGTTTCAAATTCAAATACTCAGTTCTGAGTTATATAATTAGGATTGACTTGACAGTAGTGAAAGTTGAACACTATAGTGGACAGGGGCTCACCCATCGCCTGCCGTGGGTTGCCTGCTCCGGCCATGACTCAAGCTCCTCGGTGACCTCCATGGCAAAGATATAGCCCTTGCAAGCTCCCCTGGGGCTGTTGCTCTTCTGGCTGCTCTTGCTCTTGAACACCCAGTGTCCCAAGGTAGCCCTCTGATACAACAAATGGCAATAATCAGTTCTTACACTCAAAGCGCCGGCTCATTCAACTCAGCAAGCGTCACAATTACATTGCAGAATTTGGAAACTAGCACAAATCCATAATTCCATGCCGCAAGCTGCATCGGATCATATAGGGGTCCAATTAGCAGTTGTGCTAACCTTAAATAGATGATCAGAGGCACCAGGAAACAGGAATTAATCAGGAAACAGAAATACTAAGTAGGAAGTACTAGCAAACATAATGATACAAATGCATCAACAATAGGGCTAACCCTAATTAAGCTGCTGTAGGCACTGTAGGGCAAACAGGAAACACACCACATGCATAGTGGTTGAGATCATGTAGGCACCAAGATAAAAATAACATCCTATTGACTCGGATCTGAAGGAAATTATTTCTGACAAGCCGGCCAAGGAAGGATGGAAGGAAATAGGGGAATAATATTGAATTCCATACCGAGATCTTCCCAACTAAAAAATCACAATCATTTCAGAATACCATCTTAATAAAATAAGGGTAATGATGTGTTTATCCCCAACTCATTGTGCTCTACAATATTCGTTCGGTTAGTTAGTCAACGCTAGTTTTCTTCTTTGTTGTGGGAGTTGCAAACTACATACTTTTTTTTGTGAGGACAAACTACATACTGATGCTACTATGTTAGAAGAAGATCCTGCCAAGCATTGTCACCATCAACTTATGGCACTGCCCTCGATACCGTCTGCTACAGGTTAAAGCCTATCTGATTGGAGATGTAAACCACAACCTAGTTTACCATTGTAGAGCTTTCAACTGACAGGGAGCAAGTAGACAATAGCTCCAAACTGTGGCAGTTAATTACTGCAGACACACCAAAATTTCCCAGGGAACGACCCCTTGATGGGGACAAGGATTCAAATCCTGGTTCCCCACCTTTACACACACGTGAGTGTGCCGGTGCGTCAGCGTGATCCCCCCCTCCGCGACTGCGAAGCCGCGGATTCATCTGCTGCCTTACAACTATAGGCATGCATTCTTGAGTGTGCCGTGAGGTGTGTGTGTTTGGTGGGTTTTGTACGCCTAATTTCTGAACTTGAAACAGAACTTGGCCACATAACATTGGCACAGCAGTGAGTGCCATCACTCCATAGGTCATCATTGTTGTACAACTACCAAGAACTAAACTGTACTAGTAAGAGCATTGGACCCAAAGATATTGAAATTGCAGAAGGGGCACAAGCAATCACAATGAAGGGGATATCACAAGGTGAGTGGAGCCAGTATTTACATCAATGATGCCCTTGACGCCGGCCTCCTCCATGGCCTCGCGGCTTGCCGCCTCGTAGACGTCCTCGTCGTCCTCCCACCCGCCCTGACAAGAAACATCAGCATACCGGTTCATCAGTGGTTCTCTCACAATGCCTCCAAAGATCGATTTAAACGGCCTGATGAAGTCAATTTCGAGGAGCCGTACCTTTGGGAAGACCATGTCAGTGCGGTTGGGCGTGGAGATCATGAGCACCTCCATCCGGCCCGGGTCGTTGCCGAGGCTGCAGGGGTTCCCCTCGTCCTTCTTCGTTCTGTACGGGACACACCTGTGTGGAGGCAACCAACCCGAAGAAGAATGAATCAGGAGAAGGAGAGCAAGGGATTAGCCGATGCAGAAAAGCAATCGGGGGGATATCTAGAATAGAATTGAAGGCGGCACTGACCCTGCAACGAGGCGGTACTCGTTGTCGTACCGCTGCTTGTGGCGGCCCTTCCTGGCGAGCACCTTGTCCGGCGACGACGACGACATTGCTGGGCACGCGAGAACGAGGCTGGACATGTGAGCACACCGCGAACCAAGAAAACAAAGGGTGGAAAGATCGATGTCAACAAGACGAAAGGAAAGCGAAATCTGTTACCCACCTTATAAACAGCAAGTAAAAAAAAAAGGGAACACGGGAAAGCTTCTTGTGCCTTGCCCTGCCCGTGAGGGTGGCAGTGACGCCACAATCTTATCTCCGCGAAGAGAAAAGCCAAGAAGAATTGGAGCCGATGAACGGGAGGGGAGAAAAAGAGGAGGCAAGAAACCGGGGGCTGTATTGGCTTTTTGGGCTGCAGAAGAGGATGGATGACGCGTGCCGTGACTAAAAATGGCGCGCGGCCATCTTTGGTTCCCGCCAGATTTATGGGCGCGGGCCAGGAGAAGGAAAGAGGGAGGAGGGAGAGAGAAGGCAACGTGACCCTCCTGCCATTATTGCCAGGCATCGTTGCCAAAATGCCACCACCGACCGCCCGCGACCTTCTCGCACCCCCAGCCCAAAAATGGAACAGAAGAAATTTCCCTCCCTGTGCTGTGATATTTCAGCGACTGGAGCAAGCATCGGATTCGGATCGTCCATGTTCCTTCACCAAGGACTTGTTTCAGTGACGGACTGAAAGAGATTGGTCAGATCAAGTGTACTCGAACAAAGCAAATCCTTTCTCCATTGACTTAAAATTCTCTGAAGCAACTTATGATGGAGTTTAAGCCTTTTATCAGATTTAAGAATATGGAATAATTTTATTTTATTTATTTCAGGAAGAATATGGAACAATTTTATCAGCCTACAACTTTGTTAGCTGACATGGTGCTGACTTGGCATGCATGTAGGCTATAAGTAAGATTGGGATTTGGAAGGAGCTCCAGTGGTTCTGGTAACAGCATTCCTGCCTCAGGGCTACTAAAAATTAAAATTTCCCACGTGATCAATTCTGTCAAAATCTCAGAGTAAGTAAATTCAATTGTTTCAGAAATTTCGTGTAAAAATAAATGATGTCAGAAACTTTTCACCTGTAATAAAATCTGTCATTTTCCCACAAATTTGTGATAAGACGTGTTATTAGTTTACTCCTTCATTTCTTTTGACTATCAGCTAATCTGATACACACTTTTCTTAGACATCATCGATGCGACAACTTTAATCCCAAACAATATCTATGTCTTCTGTAGTTCTGTCGTCTTGTGGACATCATCAAGAACAAACATGAGACAGAGACAACGAATGAGGCTGGGCAAGAACATGAGGTGCGAGACCAAATCAAACCGTGAGCGAGATATTAATGATTTCCCATTTACGTTTTCCGTTGCTCGGCCACTTTTATATGTGCCAACGAGGCAGACATTGACGGTGACTTGCATAGGCGAGCAAATCCCACCGATTGGTACGTTCTTTAGTTAAAATTGTTGCCCATCTCAGGAACCGGATGCCTAAAGGCAGTACCATCATCCTCAGTTGGATACTCGTTTTCTTTTCACAACGCCTCAGTTGGATCTTGAGTTGGAAATCCGGCCAACGGTGCAGAACTGCAAATACCCTACCGTGACAATCTAAGGGTCTGTTTGGTTCAGGGTCAGGGCCACCCTCGCGCTGTGCCAAATGGCTTGTTTGGTTGGCGAGGGACGTGTGAGCGGAGCCACCCCGAACGAATATTCGTGCCATATGATGTACCACGTGAGCCGATGAAATTGACCAGCGCAAGTTGGTTCACATCGCCCGCTCGTCTCTCCTGAGCGCATCTCTTCCTCGTCCCTCCTCCTACCCATGTCCCTCCTCTGCCCAACTGCGGCGGCCGGAACCCGAGGGCGAGGGTGCGGCGGAACTCGGCGGCGGCTGTGGCTGGCAATGGCCACCGGACCAGCACTACAAGATCCAAAGGGTCGAACGATTCAGCCAACGCGGTCTATATATTAGGTGATGTTCAAATCTTGTTCCACTTGAAACCGGCGTGAAACTTGGTAAAGTAAGCCATCCCTAGTACAAACTTTTTCCATAACTTTGATCGAGCTGACGATCCAGTATATAGTAAGTTCCACTGTTAGAAAGCGACGTATCCAGTAAAAACCTCATTTGGTGCAAACTTGCATACTACCATTGTAAACAATCGGATCAAGAACATACGGCTTTGATCAAAATGAAAGGTGGGAACCTAGTCTGCCACTTAGACATATTTTTACAATGAGTGTGTGCATCGATCGATGCAGAGGCCGGAGCTTGCCCTCCTTTTAAAAAAAACATATTTTTACACATAAACCCCCTGCCTTATATGTGTCGCGGTGGTGTCACGGCAGATGCCATGGGATGGCTTAAGATGTGACCGATGGACGAAGGAGGAACCGAAGGAGAGAGGACGTGATTTGAACCACGCACAGTACAAGAACACGCGGTGTTTACGGTTCGGAGCCCTCTAGATGAGGTAAAACTCCTACTCCTGCTTTGTTGTATTACCCGAGATACAGAGGGCTAAATGGTACTCCTTGAGCTGTTTCTTGAGGAGGAAGAAGAAGAAGGAAAAGCCCTAGATGGCTAAGTGAAGGAACCCTCACACAGGAGGGGTGGTGCTTCTATTTATAGGCCGCTGGTGTCACACTGACATGTGGACCAAAAGCGCAAACCCTAGCTACCACCGGGCCCGCCGGGTACGCCCCATGGTCCCCTCCGGATTGTTTGGGAGGGGACAATGCACCTTTGTGCTTCTCGTACTGCCAGGTGGCGGCACTGTAGCCATGTCCCGGCCTTCGTCATCAGTCCTTCAAGACACGTCACTATGCAGTCACCTGGCACAGTGACGTAAGCAACGCCTACTTTTCCGTCATAAAGGGAGCGTTGCTTTACTTTGCACCATGTGCCCAGGATAAGACCGTTGGCGCATCCCGGCCTGAGCCGAGATCAGATAGCTCGTGTTTATTTTGCAATCATATAAGACAAGATAGATATGCCGGCATACCAAAAGTAAGCCGGCATGTTATTAAGTCGGCTCAAAGATGTCGGCATGTTATTAAGTCGGCTCAAAGATGCCGGCATACTTGCTTACACCGGCTTTGCTCTTGTTATCCCGGCTAATATATGTCGTCATGACCCTACCCGGGGTCATCCCCTCGACACTAGTCCCCGAATCAGTTGCGGTCCGACAGGGAAAGATGTCGGGCCACGACAGTTTCCCAAAACTTAGATAACTCAGAGCCTAGTAGGGCTAGACCAAGGAAAATGCCGAAACGATCCCGAGCTTTCTTAGAAGAGATCTAGCAACACCGACATGTATAGTCGGCGTGGTATTTTCAGCTTTGAGCCGAGATTCCTATTTTTATCGCGGTCGTCCATAGAGAAGCCGTTTCTGCCGACATTGATGCCACCTGTCGCGCATATTCTGCGCTTTGCTTTAATAACGGGAAGATAAGACCAGAAGTACTGCCGGCGCGCCTTTTGAGGCGAACGTATCGTCCCATCAGATAGGAAAACCAGCAGGCCATTAAGAGGGGCAATTTCGGTTTCCGCGCAATGCCTTATCTCCCCGGATTCGGTGGGATTCACTGCGCCACGTTGCGCAGTAATCACGCGTGTGCACCGTTTATGGGGTTAATTGCTCCCATGATCGTGTGCGGTTTTACCGTTGGCCACGGGACCGTTGGCGCGGAAGATCTGCGCCCCATGATTGCGCCTCGGCTATAAATAGGGGGACGGGGTGAAAGCCTTTCACTTTCCCTCGAAGCCCTAGCTCCTTCTCTGCTCTCGCGCGCCCGCCATTGCCGCAAGCTTGGAGCCCTCTGCCGCCGCGCTTCCTTGCCTCCTACAGCCAAGCTCGCCACTGCGTTCTTGCTCTCACTCGCCTGCCTTTTCACCGCCGTTCCCTTGCTCGCCCGCACCTCGTGCTGCCGCTTTCTCGTCGGAGCCAAACCATATCTAATCTTTCACCATGGCTTCTTCCTCCCGTGATGCTGCCACCGTGGCTTCTTCACCCCTCCGTTCAGCATACCGAGGAGGACGCCGGCTCGGAGCGCGCCGGATGGAAGGGCTCCGACATGTCACCGGCGGACATTGATTGGCTCCACCACACCCGGCGGATCCCGGAGAAGGTGGAATGCCGGATTCCCGGCGACGAGGTCGTGCCGACACCCAAGCCCGGTGAGTGTGTCGTCTTTGTTTCTCATTTCGAAAGCGGGTTCGGGCTCCCGGTTAGCGACTTCATCCGGCAATTTCTCGACCACTTCGGCCTACAGCCTCACCACCTTCGTCACCTGCTGTGAGAGTTATCTCGGCCTCTGGCTTTCTGTTGACCTGTGGGCCAAATGCTTTATGTTCCGGCCCCAGGTCCTTCCTGACAAAGATAATCCCGGCGCCGCTAAGCCCATGACCCAATGCGGTGCCACCACCGTCATACCCCGTCGGGGTTCCATCTTTCCTCGGATTCAAGGTCTTGAGTCTTGCAAGAAATGGCTCAAGACTTTCTTTTATGTCAAGAACATCTCCGACACCGACGGAATCAACCTGCCGGGATTCGTAGTCGGTCCACCGGAGGAGAAGAAGAACTGGAGGTATGACCCCAAGGATTTGAAGGGGCGCGTAGAGATAAACAAAAAACTTTTCCTACGCGAACTCCCAAGATCTAGCCGAGGTAGAAGGCCACGAGGATTACCACTAGACGCGCAGTTGCGGACTATTGATGCGGCGCCTTGATGCAGTGCAGTCCCTCGATCCGATCCAGCCGATCCAATCCCGCGATCGTTGAAGTGCTGAACGTACAGCACCTCTGCCGGTATCCACACGTGCGAGGAGGAGCTCCGGCGGCGGACTGCTAGGTCCGGTGCGACGGTTGAACTGAATCGGGCTAGGGTTCTCAACGCATGAGAGTGGAAAAACCGTGCCCCTTAGGCATCCCACGCCCCTGCTTATATATCGAGTGGAAGTGGGCTCCAAGCCTTGTGGCCCATCCACCCTGCGAGTCCAACTCGCATTGTCAGCCCAATTCCAGTTCGGGTCCAACCCGACCAAATACTTGCTCCCGCTCTTAAGTGTGTGACCCCGCAGGCTCATGGCGACTTGGACACGATTGGAGTCCGACTCACAATCGATCAATCGGTAGCGGCTCCTAGCAGAACGTGCCGACTCCCAAGTACCATCGAGTCATGACGACGTACCTTCCAATGTGACATACGTCTTAGTCACTTTTGCCTCACGATATACCTTGTCGAACTATAGGCGATTAATCGTCATCCCTTTAATAGTTCAACTCTCTTCTTGATCTGTGATATACGATTCATCCGACTAACTCTTAGTCGATCGACCCGGTTAACAGTTAACCGAGTCGCGCATGGCCATGCTTCCTGAATCATATCACTCGAGAGGGCCCAGAGAATATCTCTCCAGTCGGAGGGGCAAAATCCCATCTTGGTTATCCACATCACACAGCTTGATTCTCAGTCAACCCGAACTCTGCCTTTATAACTGCCCTGTTACGGAACAACGTTTGACAGAACCTAAGTTGGTGATCCACAACTCGGATTGTGCGATAACCTCAGGTCTAAGGATTACATTGATTGAGACATGCAAATGACGACCTACTCGTTGCATCTCAGTATGGGTCAGTCCGACTCGCTAAACTCTTTAGCCGAGTCCGTGTAAGCTGGAATGACATCACCATGCCCATGACAAGTGGAACCGAGTCATCAGCCAACTTTCACATTAGTTTAGGTTATGTGTCCAGCACAACCTCAATGACTAAGGACAATTTAGTATGAACAACATGAATACATAGTTCCACAATCAAATCACATATTCAATGATACATATCAGATGTTCAAACAAGGACAACTTAATAATATTTATGAATACATTGGGAATTACATCATACATGATTGCCTCTAGGGCATATTCCCAACAGGATTCTCTTCCGGAGATCAATGAGGTTCATGCCGGCATCATCGCGCTCAAGGAGAACGGGATGACGGCCGACGATCTGCCGGCTACCTTTGTGTTCCGGCGGGTCTGCTCGCTCCAACGCCGGCACACAAAATGTGTTTCCATAGTGGCCGGTTTGACCCGAACCGGGTCTCAACCATCATGCTGGATAAGTTCGAGGTCCGGCGCCGAGTCAAGGCGATCGCCAAGACGAACATGTCCGAGAATTGGGGTCGGGCATGGTTCCGTACAGCCTGAAGAACCGTGCGCCCTTGGTAAGTTATTACTCACATGCATCTTCGATTTTCGTCCGACATGGCTGTATGCCGGACCGACAATATCTTATCTCGGCGCAACCTTATAATTTTATGCGGAGATTCACGCTCCAGCGCAATGAGGACGGGCATTCGCCGGACAAGCGCTTCGAAAGCGATCGCTTGGGAGCTGACCCGGAAGACCCGGACTCAGAGGATCATATGCCAATTCCTCATGCCGGCCCCCGTCGTGCCGTAGGTAATAATTCCCGACCTCCTCTTATAGATATCAGAATACTTATCTCCAAAATACTCATGCCTGCATTGGTCCGGGAACAGATGACTTGGATGATCCTGCTACTGCTACGGTGTCGGCTCCTGCTGCTGCTACGGTGTCGGCCGGCGAGAAGGGCATTGCCGACACCGATCTTCCCAGGACCATGAAGCGAAGCCCATGGTCGTCGGGTAAGATTTACACCGTTTCGATCTCTAATGTCGGTATTTTCTTAATCGACATGAAGGTAACAATATTTCATTCCTGCAGGGAGGCTCTGATGGCTACACAGTCTCAGATCTACAGAGCGTCCGAGATCCCGGCAACCTCGTCCCCAAGTGCAGAGCCTTCTACCCAGGCCACGGGGGAAATCGAGACCGCCGCAGATCCGACATCTCCCATTCGGGATGTTGACCCTGGCATCGACGCTTCGAGCGTCGCTCAAGCCGGGACATCGGCGGCCGGGGCTGCTCCTTCGCCGGCAGCGCCTGACGTGCAGCCGCAGCCGTTGGCTGCGGATCCTCCTCATCAGCCGACAACACAACCCCAACAACCTCAAGCGACAGCAACGCCGCCGCTGCCACCGCCACCGCTGCCGCAATCGACACAGTTAGCGGCTGCGCGGGCTAAATGGACCAGGAGTTCAGCCATCCCGGCGGGACAACAGCCTCCGAGTTTTTCCGGCTCGCCATCCATCCGAGGTACTCAGGGAGTTCCTCTTAGGACAACAAGCGGGCACAGCTGGGTATCGCTTGGCCAGTATGTCATGGACTGGAACAGCGCCAACAGCTACGAGGTCAACTCCGGCACCATCCAGACAGCGCAACAGAATGCTCTGGTGGGGCCACCACCTGTGGCGGCAACTCCGGAGTCGGTGGCGGCCCAGATTTTCCAGGCGAGGGTCGCCCTGTTCGAGTCCAGCCGAGCTGCCGAGGTACAAAAATCCTTTGAAGTTTTTTATTCCATCTCTAGTATGTATACTCCTAGTCCCTGAGGTTTAGGGCGAGTAAAAATTATTCGGCCTGAAGCTTACTTCACAAAACTTCAAACGCTATTCCCCGAGATTCAGGCCGGGTTTAGAATAGTCGACCTGAAGGTTAGAAACTTCAAACACTATTCCCCAAGATTCAGGTCGAGTTTAGAATAGTCGGCCTGAAGCTTAGAAACTTCAAACACTATTCCCCGAGATTCAGGCTGGGTTTAGAATAGTCGGCTGAAGCTTAGAAACTTCAAACACTATTCCTCGATATTCAGGTCGAGTTTAGAATAGTCAGCCTGAAGGTTAGAAACTTCAAACACTATTCCCCGAGATTCAGGCCGGGTTTAGAATAGTCGGTTGAAGCTTAGAAACTTCAAACACTATTCTCCAAGATTCAGGTCGAGTTTAGAATAGTCGGCCTGAAGCTTAGAAACTTCAAACACTATTCCCCGAGATTCAGGTCGAGTTTAGAATAGTCGGCCTGAGGCTTAGAAACTTCAAACACTATTTCCCGAGATTCAGGTCGAGTTTGGAATAGTCGGCCTGAAGCTTAGAAACTTCAAACACTATTCTCCGAGATTCAGCTCGAGTTTAAAATAGTCGGCCTGAAGTTTAGAAACTTCAAACACTATTCCCCGAGATTCAGGTCGAGTTTAGAATAGTCGGCCTGAGGCTTAGAAACTTCAAACACTATTCCCCGTGATTCAGGTCGAGTTTGGAATAGTCGGCCTGAAGCTTAGAAACTTCAAACACTATTCCCCGAGATTCAGGTCGAGTTTAGAATAGTCGGCCTGAGGCTTAGAAACTTCAAACACTATTCCCCGAGATTCGGGTCGAGTTTAGAATAGTCGGCCTGAAGCTTAGAAACTTCAAACACTATTCCCCGAGATTTAGGTCGGGTTTAGAATAGTCGGCCTGAAGCTGACAATTGCCGGCTTGCCACTGCTATATAATTAACTGTGGATCACCTTCTTGCAGAGCTGTATGAACAAGCACAACGCAACCTTCAAAATTCTGCTCGCATCACACCGGAAGTTGGCAGCGAAGCACAAGGCTTTAGTGGCCGAACATCGGAACAAGAGTGAGTAGACTTCCACCGACATAAAAGCTATGTCGAGCTATCCATGTACTGTGAAAACTGACATATGCCTTCATACACAGCTAGGGATGATGTGCAAGTGTCGGAGTTTCTGAAGCGCGTCACAGAAGTGCAAGGTATGACCTTATTCCAAATGTCGGATTGTGTCCATTTCTGTCTTGAACTCTTGTAATTCATGTCTTCCAAATAGGGGAGAAGACTCGGCTAGTGGAACAGCACCGAGATGAGGTGGCCCGACTAAAAGTGCAACTCAAAGCGCAGGCCGAGGCGCACAAGACCGAGGTAGGTCAACTTACCTCGGCCCTCTCCGTGCAAGCTAACGAGAAGATCCGCCTGGAAGGCGAAGTGCAAAAATGCAAGGGTCTTCTCGCCAAAACCGAAGCCCGAGTCACCGCCGCTAAAGAGGAGAAGACCGAGAGTGCACATCTACTAGGCGCGTGCTAGATAGACGGGTTGCTAGCCAGTAAGTCGCCCTTACCCGAATCTTTTCCTTTGATCATCTCGCCGAGAGTAGTAATATGCCTGGATTTATTATGTCGTTTTTGTCTTTGGCAGAAATCTTCCCGCATTCCACCGAGGCTGCTCAGGCCGCCGTGCTTAAAGCTCGCGGGAAAAGGGATGCCTCCAAGGAACTGCCATCGGAGTACAATGTGGAGGACTACCTCATGAGCATCTGGACCCGTGTCAGGCCTCTGAAGGCCTTCGGGATTGATATGCTCAACGCCAGCATCTGCGCCTTCCGAGCTCTTTGGTCGGGAGAGGAAGCGCCCAGTGCCATCCCAGAGCTGGCCAAGCGTCTCCTAGAAGTAGAGGACCGGCTAAGCGACTGGCGGGAGTCGGCCGCTCGTGTCGGCGCCGACGAGGCACTGTCGTTCGTACTTTGTTGGTACGACGGCATTAACCTCGACGTGTTGCAGTCCATGCGCGTCGGCTCTCCCTTCCTCTCGGACCCGAAGCTGATCTCGAAGCGCCAAGAACGGGCCTACTCCTTCATCCAGTATGCCGAAGTGCACACTTTTGTGAAGGGTCCGAAATCGGACGCAGATGAAGAAGCGGCCGAGGAAGAGGAAGAGGAGATGGACAAAGAAATCGTGGCCGAGTCGCCTCCTGCCGCAACAGATGCTCCGAGTGCCGGCACCGATGATCCTGCTGCTTGAATTTATACCTAGTGATGTCGGCAAAAGCCATTTTAAAACTGTTAGATCCCCGGGATGCCGGGTGCAGATGTAAATACTTTGAAGTACTTTTAGTTGTGATGCACAATATTTTTAATTGGCTTATGCCTGCAGTTATCGAGTTTCCAACCGAGTCGCCGAGTTTATTTTTTCTGTTGGTGAAATTATATGACATCGGTTCTTTGTTTGCCTTGTCGGCGTTCGACGTATGAATCATGAAGTCACAGAATAGACCTTTCAAAAAAGCTTAAACTCAACAAACTCGCCTGGAAATGCCCGGTATAGGAAAGGAATGCTGGGTTAGGTCAAATAACACGCATCTTGGCTCGCTCGTTTATTTGTTTCCGCCATCGTTTTTCATGTGTTCAGTAATTTCGCACCCTTACTCTAGCTTGCCATGAAGCCAGTTTGCGGACAACAGCTAAGTCATAGAGGGAGTTTTTAGTACCAACACACTACTAAGCTGACATAAGATTACACAATCAAGCCATGCCGACATACAAATAGATAAATGTAATACAACACTCATATAGCATGGAAGTCCCCGAGCTCCTTTTAAGAACCCGGCGGATAATTCATTGTCTCAAAATATTCAACATAAGGAAAAAACGATACAAATACTCATCTCTTAAGTATAAAACGGACGAATCAAAGCTACATTCCATGGCCTCTTGGTTTCCTCGCCAGACCGATCCATCCTGTTCGCGTTGGGATCCTGCGGATCTATAAGATAGTAGGAATCATTGTGCAACACTTTGCTCACAATGAAGGGTCCTTCCATGGGGGCGACAATTTATGCATGCCGGTTGTGCGCTGCACAAGCCGGAGCACAAGATCTCTTTCCCGGAACACCCGCGGGTTTACCTTCCGGCTGTGATAATGCCTTAGGTGTTGTTGATAGATGGCCGACCGAGATAAAGCCAATTCCCGTGCTTCTTCGAGCAGGACGACATTATTTTCTCGGGCCTCTTTTACCTCGGCTTCCGTATGCATGGTCACTCGCAAAGAGTCATGTTCAATGTCGGCTGGTAAGGCAGTTTCCGCCCCGTATACGAGGAAAAATGGCGTATAGCCTGGAGTTGTCCTGAGACTCCATAGCACGGCTGGGAGCTCATCTAGCCAGCATCCTGGAGTGCGTTCCAGTGGCTCAATTATCTGAGGTTTAATGCCGGCTAAAATCATGCCGTTTGCTCTCTCAACTTGTCCGTTGGACTGAGGATGTGCCACTGAGGCGATATCTAGCCGGATTTTTTCTTTTCCGCACAAAATCGTGCAAAAGGCTCCTCTACGAAGTTTGTTCCATTATCCGTGATGATGCTGTGCGGGTAACCGTATCTTAAGATAATATCCTTCAAAATTGACACCGCGGTCTTGCCGTCACACTTCCGTATTGGCTTTACTTCAATCCATTTGGTGAACTTGTCAACCATGACCAAGATATGCGTCATGCCTCCTCGTGTCCGCTTGAAGGGTCTCACCATAGCCAAACACCAAACAGCAAACAGCCAAGTGATCAAGATGGTCTTGAGCTCAGATGCCGGCATATGAATCTTGTTGGCATACCTCTGGCAACCGTTGCATTTCCTGATCATGTCTTCCGCCTCTTGTAACGCACTCGGCCAGTAGAAACCGTGCCGGAATGCCTTGGCCACCAATGTTCTTGAGGACGCATGATGACCACCCTCCCCCTGGTGAATATCTCGGCATATTTCTTGTCCTTCTTCCGGCTCAACGCAGTGTTGCAATACGTTAGTGACACTTCTCTTGTATAGCTCGCCATTGATAATGGTGTATGCCTTTGCTCTTCTCTGAATTTGCCTTGCCGACACTTCCTCTTCCGGCAGATTCCCATCCTTGAGGTAGGACATTATTGGTTGCGCCCAAGCCGGCACAGGACGAGTCACAAAAACTGGTTCGTCGATCTCCATTGGTTCAACCGCCATTGCCTCAGCCAAATTAGGGCACTCAGTCCCTGGGTTACCGGAACCACTGCCACTGTCAATGTCCATTGGAGTGACGTCAGCTTCTGAGCTTGTCGGAATAAATATTGATTCCGACTCTGGTGACAACTTGATTGACGGCTTGCGTAGATGTTCCAATGCAACACTGGCCGGGATGGCCTGTCGCGTTGATCCGAGCTTCGACAGAGTGTCGGCTGCCTCGTTCTCCGCCCGCAATATATGGTGAAACTCGCACCCTTCAAAGTGGCCACTAAACTTATGCACATGAAAACGGTATAACGCCATATTGGCATCCAATGCATCCCAATTGCTCGAAGCTTGCTGGACCACCAAGTCGGAATCGCCAAAACACTGAATCCGGCGAACGCCAATCTCCTTCGCCATCTTCAGTCCATGAACAAGTGCCTCATACTCAGCGACGTTGTCGAACGCGGCAAAGTGAATTTGCAACACATATTTTAGCTGATCGCGCTTGGCGAAGTGAGGATTATGCCGGCACCAAGCCACTTTTCGTTTTAGAGCCGTCAAAATGCATCTTCCAATAGCTAGTTTCAGGTGGTGGTGGTTCATATTCCATCTCGGCCCAATCCACCAGGAAATCCGCCAGCGCGTGAGACTTCACAGCATCTCGTCTGTCATACTGCAATGTCTAGGGTGCTAGCTCAATAGCCCATTTAGCTATCCGGCCGCTTGCGTCTTTATTACTCATGATTTCTGAAATGGGTGCTTCACATATGACCCGGATCTGATGTGCATCAAAATAATGCTTCAGCTTCTTTGCCGCCATATAAACGCCATACGCCATCTTCTGGTAGTTAGTATAATTCTGTTTCGATGACGATAACACCTCACTCAGGTAGTATACCGGCCTCTATACCGACTTGCCGTCTTCATCTCTCTCCACCATTATGACGACGCTGACGACTCGGTTTGTTGCTGCTATATGTAACAACATCGGTTCTTGCGCATTGGCGAGGCTAATATCGGCGCCGTAGCAATCATCTTCTTTAGTTCTTGGAAGGCAACCTCTGCCTGTTGGGTCCACACAAACTTGTCGGTTTTCTTCATCAGCTGGTGTAAGAGCATTGCCCTTTCACCCAGCCGACTAACGAAACGACTTAACGATGCTAAGCATCCAGTGAATTTCTGCACACCTTTGAGACATTTTGGCAGTTTCATTCTCTCTATGGAGGCAATTTTCACATGATTTGTTTCTATACCCCGGCTCGACACCAGGAACCCGAGTAGCTTCCCTGCCGGCACACCGAATGTGCACTTGGCGGGTTTAGCTTCATTCGGAATCTCCTTAAATTCGCAAATGTTTCCCAGATATCATCCAGCAGTGTGACGCTTTCTCTGGTTTTTATGACGACATCGTTGACATATACCTGCACATTTTTGCCGAGTTGGTCATGCAATCATTTCTGCATGCACCTTTGATAAGTAGCCCCTGCATTTCTCAAACCAAACGGCATAGTGTGATAGCAATAAGCCCCGAACGGGGTTATAAAGGATGTTTTTATTTGATCGTTAGGGTTCAGCGGTATCTGGTGAAAACCAGAGTACACGTCTACAAAAGACAACAACTCACACCTGGCAGTGGAGTTGATCACTTGATCGATCCGAGGTAACGGAAAATGATCTTTAGGGCATGCCTTATTCAGACTAGTGTAGTCGATACACATGCGCCACACCTTGGCAGCAGTTGAGTCATCTTTCTTGTTCTTGACCATGACCGGGTTAGCCAACCAGTCTGGATGCAACACTTCCATGATAAAGCCGACAGCTAGAAGCCGGGATATCTTTTCTGATATGATCTTCCTTCTGTCATCGACGAAGCGTCGAAGGGGCTGCTTCACCGGTCTTGCGTCTGGCCTGACATGTAAGGAGTGCTCAGCCAACTCCCTCGGCACACCCGGCAAGTCTTGATTTGACCATGCGAAGATGTCCTGATTCTCACGGAGGAAGCTGCTGAGCTCGCCTTCCTATTTCTCATTCAGACCGGCACCAAAGATGACGGTGCGGTCTGAGAACTCACTGTCGACCGGGATCTTCTTCGTCTCCTTGGCTGCCTGAAAAGCCACACTTACATGAGGGTTGGTCATAGCCGGCAGACCAATCTGTGCCGACTGAGCCAATGCGACAACCTCTTGCAGCTTCTTTGTAACATCCCAAAATTTTCAAACTTTTACATGTGCATTGCATCCATAAGCATCATGCCACAATTGCATATCTGAATTCAAATTTAAATCTCAAAAAGGCTTTAAAAGATTTTATTTCAATTTAAACCCTAGGGCTTACACCCATTTGAACTTTGGATTTTCAAACTAATAGCGTTTATATAAAAAAAAAGGCGGGGGGGGGGGGGTTATTGCATATATAAGCTAACCCATAATTTTTTTGGATAATTATTTGGAGTTGAAAAAGTATTTTATTTTAAATAGTTATATGGCCCTAAAGGCATTTATATTGAAAATGTATTTTGTGTATTTTATTTTGAGGCGAAACTACTCCCAAAAGTTGTATCATGGTAAAACATGATTTTACAAATTTTCCGGAATTTATTTGGACCAATTTGGAGTTCAAAATCAAAAGATATCAAAGAAATAAGAAAAACAGAAAAAGAAAAGGTTAAAGAGAAAAAAAATAGAACGGACCGCCCCACAGGGCCGGCCCGGTAAGCCTTGAACCGGCCGAACCGCCGGCCGACCGCGCCCGAACCAGACCGGTCCGCGCATGAGCGCCCGCTGCCACTGACAGGTGGGGCCCACCTGTCAGGGCCTTCTTCTCCATTTGGAAACCGCCCACGCCGAGTCCGCGCCGGACTGCCCGCCGCCGCAATCCCCGCGCCTGCTAACTCCGGCCTTCCCGAAGTGCTCCGCCCGCGCCATTATAAAGCTCTCCCCCCCCTCTTCTTTTTCCCTCTTCTCGCCCCCGCTCGCACGCGCCCACGCCGCCCCGATTCTTCACCGAAGAGCTACGCCGCCGCCGCCGTTCTCGCGCCGTGCCCGACCTCGCCGGTGAGCCATCCCGCCCCGTTTCCGTGCGCTTCTTTTGACGCGCCCCGTTTCTTTTTTCGTGCACCGTCGCGCCGCCCCTGTCGTCGCCGAAGCTCGCCGAAGTCCGCCGCCCGCGCCGCCGCGCCCGTCTTCGTCCTAGGCGAGCACCCCGCCGTCCCCAAGCTCGCCGTGCCGCGCCGCCTCATCCCCGCACCTCCCCGCGCCGCCAGCTTCACCGAAGAAGCCACCCTCCCGTGCCCGTGCCGCCGTCTCCCTCGTCTCCGGCGACCGCCGCCGTCGTAGGTGAAACCCTAACCCGCCCCGACCGTCCGATCGTGATCCCACGGTCAAGATTAGATCCCCGTTTTATTTTTAAACGAACCGGTACGCACCAATGAGGAGCTGACACGTGGCACGGTAAAATAAAAATAAAAATCTAATTTTCAATCCCCGGAATAATTGATTGGCACTTTTGCAGAAAAGCCCCTGTAACTTCAAATGATCATATCTTTTAATCTGTTTGGCCAAATTTGATGATCCACACCTTTTTGGAATCCTTAGGAAATGTAGAATCTTTTGGCACTGTCACAATGTGGGATGCCACCCGGGATAATGAGAGACTAGACTAGTTTCCTGTTTAGTAGCTTCCAGTACAACCACATGGTATTATGGCCTCTGCCAGGATGGAAGTAAGAAATATGAACCTGGATCCGAGGTGACATCGGTATGTAGCGGTGTAGGTTGGAACGTGTCCTTCAGGTGGTCTGGGGGATTATGTTCTGAAAATTCCTGTAGTCGATGCCGTTGCTACTCTATCCTGAGGACAACAAGGGATTAACACGTCGACTTCTTGTGGATAAAGTGTACCACCTCTCGAGAGTGTCAAAGTAAGTACTTAGCCATGTCCCCGGTTACGGACAATTATGAGCAACTAGATATTGGGGCTGTAAGGAAGGTCTCACTCATTCCAATTTTCCTAATAAAATGAATGGATTGAACTGGGTAGGAGCATCGATGTTTCTACTCAATGTGCCCAGGTTAATAGGAGCATGGGTGTTTCTACCCCGTGTCCAATAGAATTGAAAACTATTTGTTTAAAAATGATAGGATTGAACTATGATGCTTTTATGCAAACAACCAAACCCCACATAGCCAAATTATGCATGTACTTGGTAGGTCCCTTTATAACTTTGGTGAACTTGCCAATACATTCAAATGTATTGACCACGTAATGGCTGTAATTAACAATGCAGGTGGATCCGACGATGAGTGAGGTTCGTCATTATGTTGTGGGTCATGTGCTTACATTCCAACATGCTCTCACCTTGGAGTAGTGTGGCCCTTTGTAACATCTCAGAATTTTCCAATTTTGGAATGTTAAATAAAATAATTATTTTAATTAAAATATTGGCTTTGGAATTAGTTTGGTTTTGAATTTCTGAAGGATTTGAAATTTTTAGGACTTATTTAAATTTTTCCACACCATGTTTGAATATTCAACAAAAGAGTGGATTAATATGACTATCCAAATTATACAACATGGTTGGGACATTTATGTAAGTTCAAAGTTATTCTATTTTGGACCCATATGCATCTTATGATTTCCACCGGATTATTCTTTTGCATCCAAATAAATCCTATGTCCTATTTGAATGATTTACTAACACACTAAGTTTCCAATTTGGATGCCATGACCATTGGAGAGCATCGTTGGAATATTTAAATCGATTAGAAATGTTCTCCAACATTTATCTAAATGATAAAGAGAGGGAATAATGTGACTTTCCCAAGTATATGGTTGGAAAATATATATAATGATTCACCTATGTTTCTCTCGATATTTGCTTTGGCGTGTTCATTTTGTTTTCGAGAGGAAACTATCAAATATTCGAGAAGAGGATAACGTGACAGCCTCGTGTGCAAATGTTATTCCAACATTTATTCCGTCGTTGAGAGTGGGATAACGTGACTTCCCAAATATATATATAGTTGGAAACATCTGCGATGGTTTACATGATTTGAGATTTTGTGTTATAAAGCTATTAGGGAATTTTATTGAACCGTATAATTATTATGAGATCTTCTTTGGAGTTCAACCCAATGGGGTATTTAGCTAAAGAAGGATTTTAGTGCAAAGTATGCCAACCCAATATGTTTATTGGAGTTTAAACTAATTTATGAAACAAAGGTTTCATAATAGATTTTAAAACCTATTTTATGTATTACTTATAAAGCTCTAATGACATTCATATAAGCAAAAGTATTTTTTACTTATTTTATTTTTGAAAGGATTCAAGTCCCAAAAGTTCACACTTTGGAGAATTTGAATTTACAAATTTTCTGGAGTTTATTTGGACTTATTTGGAGTTAGGAATCAAAAATTATTAATAAAAAAAAGAAATGGAAAAAAAAAGGAAAAAAAAAAGAGAATGGACCGACCCAACTGGGCCGGCCCATCTCCACCGAGCGCCCCAGCCAGCCACGAGCACGAGCTCGTGCTTCCTCCTCCTCTGCACTTAAGAAATCCTTTCTTTCCATATTTTCTTTCTTCAATTTCTTTCCTTTCCGCGCGTCTCTCTCCGAAAGGAAACCACCCTATCAATCGTCACCATCCCGGGAACCCATTCAGGAAATCAATTTGAAGTTTCCTCTCATAATCGCAGTTTCCAAAACAGGCGCCCCGAATGTCGGCCGTCAACATCCACGCCCGATCTCCCTCCTTGGCCACTATAAAAGGATTCCACGCGTGTCACTTTGAGCCTTTGCCTCTCCTCTTCCTTTCCCATGTAGAAAGTTTGGCCTAAAAACCTCTGTACAGCCGGCTACGTCGACGTCTTCCTCCGTCGGTCACCGTCACCATTGTTGCCGGTGAGATCACCCCGAACCTCCGTTCTTCGATTCCTTTGACCAGTAGACTCATGTGACCCTTACCTACCTTTGTGACAAGGTTTCGTGACCTCTTGATACCGTTGGCCGCGCCGTCTCCGAACCCATGCCAAAGCCGCGTCCGAATCTTTCTGTTGTAGTTAGAGCACGTCCACCTCTCTATACCAGACTAGATTTTATACCCCGTCTCCATGATCTTCAGTACGGCATCTTCGTTGGAAATTGCTATTCACAGTATGCTGTTTCTGGATGAGCCACCTTTCGAAATTCATATAAATTGTTCCGTTGATCCGTTTGGTTCCAAACCTTCTGTAGTTCATCAATTAGATCATGTTCTACGCATTAGTGTACATCTTGAACAACTTAGGATTCATCTACAGAGGTGCATCTTCAATCAAAAGTCGTATCTGTTAACACTGTCACATCAGTTAGCTATCTTCCGGAGCCTATATCTTGTGATCCATTACTTGAAATTAGATGATTCTTTCTTTCATGTCAAGATCAAATCCAAATCTAAATCCTAGACCTATTTTAACACCTTTCCAAGTTCATCCACACTAGTGCATCGTCGTTGCAAAACAGTACCTTCAGCAGTTTTCCACACTTGGCCAATTCTAAGCCTTTAGTTACAGAAACTTTGTTATAGATTAGCCTTTTTTGTAAGCCTGTATCTTTTGACTCACAACTCATATTTAGGTTAAACCAGTGTCTTTTCAAAGATTGTTAGATCTAGTTTAATTTATCCCATTGGTCCTCTGTCTTTTGAAGCCATCAGCACCAGTACATTTTCAGTAGAAGTTAGTATCTTTAATCTGTTAGAATCAGATTAGCCAGCTTTGCAAGCCAGTACCTATTTCTGTGTGGACCCTTTTGGGATGAGACTTTTTGGGTTAGCAACCGCAATCTTAATACTATACAGTAGTATACTTTTCATCCCATGTTATGCCATTTAGCACCATTTGCCAAACAGCCAAAATATCTAAGTTATAACAATTCCTATATACTTAAATTCCAGACTTAGCCACACTAGTCCATGCCCAACCAATCTCTAAATCTATTAACACTGTCTTAATGATTATCAATGTTCCAAAGCCCATATCTGTTGATCCCTAATTCTAAACTAATTCTTTCTTTCTGTGTTGACAAGAATAAACCCAACTCTTGATTCTGGACCACTTTGTGCATCTTTTTAAGTTCATCTACCATAGCCCATGACCCCTAGAAAATTGTATCTGTTAACAGCCAATGACTTCACCGTTCCAACTCCGCTTTTGTCCCAACCTTGTTCCTACCTCTTAAATCTATGCCTAGGATAGCCTAACAGTAGTTAGGTACTGTTTAATTTAAACTTCGTATATTGCTTTGGTTCTTTCTTTGGAGTTATGATTTGGAGTTCTCGAATAGTTATTTATTATTGCTTTTCGTTCTTCGCGATAGATTATACGGACTGCGGTAACTGTGAGTATCGAAAAGAAGAAGAATACAAAGACACTAATCAGGCAAGTTCACGTTGATCATTTACCCATTATTTTATTGTGCACTAGATTTTATTAGTTGCATTGTCAGGATTATTATTGTATCTATGCTAGCTATGATCTGTCCTAGTAGTATAGGATACCTTTGCCATGACTTCACCACCAATTGCCATCGTAGTAGTAAAATGCTATGCTATGATAATATACGAGGGTGGTATTATTACAATGTGATACTATTGAATTACAAATATAGTTTTCCTAGTGTATGGCAAAACAAGTAATTCAATGAACCGTCCTGGGTGGGCTGCTTTGAGTATTCGGATGTCGTGACGTTAGGTCCATTTCTATGGGTCCCTCTGAGTCGAGTTCCTATGGATTCAGGAATGGATCGTCCATGGTCGTCTCTTCCGTGGATTCGGGGAGCGCCTTCGTCACAATGTGGGATGCCACCCGGGATAACCAGAGACTGGACTAGTTTCCTATTTAGTAGCTTCCAGTACAACCACATGGTAATATGGGCTCTGCCTGGATGGAGTAAGAAATGTTTACCCAGATCCGAGGGATTGTACTGAGGTAGTTGTGTAGGTGGGAGCGCGGGTCCCTCAGGTGGTTTGGGTGAACATGTTCTGAAAATTCTTGAAGTCGATGCCGTTGCTACTCCACCCGGAGGACAGCAAGAGATTAACACGTCGAATTCTTGTGGGTAAAGTGTACCACCTCTCGAGAGTGTCAAACTAAGTACTTAGCCGTGTCCCCGGTTACGGACAATTATGAGCAACTGGATATTGGAGCTGTAAGGAACGTCTTACTCATTCCAATTTCCTAATAAAATGAATGGTTTGAACTGGGTAGGAGCATTGATGTTTTTACTCAATGTGCCTAGGTTAATAGGAGCATGGGTGTTTCTACCCCGTGTCCAACAGAATTCAAAACTATTTTAGTTAAAAATGATAGGATTAAACATTGACGCTTTTATGCAAATAGCCAAAGCCCCACCTTGCCAAATATTGCATGTACTTGATAGGTTCTGTTATAACCCTTTGGTGAACTTGCCAATACATTCAATGTATTGACCTCCTAGTGGCTGCAACGTTTAAATGTTGCAGGTGAACCAGGTGAAGTGTGAGGTACGAATTGATAGGGTTGCGAGTTTGCATTCCAACATGTTTCGACTGTGGAGTTGTTATGGGACTCCTGTATCTTCTGTCTTCCGCTGCAAGATTTTATTTTCTTTTGAAGATAACCCATGGGGTTATGCAATATGTAAGGTACTATTAAATTATGGATCAATGCGATGTAATATACTTTTGACCTTTGTATCTTGATATTACATCTTGAAACTGTGTGTGCTAGCGAGTCGATCCAGGGACTAGCACTGTAAGCACAGAGATCGAACCCTTGGTGAAGGGGGATCGCTTCACCCTTATGTTCCACCCTTTCCGCTGCAGTATTTTGAAACATTGTTTTATGATGTTGAAACAGTATTTGTTTTATGCTGGCCCAAGAGGTCATGCGAGGTTGTAAGTACTATTTAAATTATGGATGATGCGATGTAATAAAGTACTTTTGATCTTTATTTCTGTATATTTCATCATGAAACTGTGTGTGCTAGTGAGTCGATCCAGGGACTAGCACGGTAAGCACACAGATCGAACCCTAGTAAGGGGGAGGATCGCTTCAGATGGTATCAGAGCAATGTGTTGCCTGTAGGAACGTGACTCTAGCTTGGATTAGGATAAGACCAACACCATAAGACCAAACTTAGGAGTATTTCTTATCCTTATCTGATCTATATACATATATTTTACTCCTTACCCCTATTCGTCTAAATCTTGCATATGCATGACATATTTATTGTTCTATTCCACATATACACCAAATATTATACTTTATACCACATATGCATGTTTTATTTTATTATACCACAGATGCATGTTTTATTTTATTATACCAGAGATGCATATTTGTCTTATTATACCATCCACCACTATAATGATGTTGCCATGTTATTCACATATTATTATGCATCCAATTTTATTTTGCATTACCACCATCTATATTAATTCTTTTAATTTAATCCCACTCTACTACCTTTACATTATTTTCTTCATACATTCGACCATTTGATCATGTCGCTGATACTTACTTATTAACCTTCTTTATTTTCTATAGATGGGAAGCCCAACACCGTTCCGCAATGTACCGCCGTTCACCCGCGTCTATTACCCCTCCACGGACGATGACCAGTTGTTCAGTGCCCCTTTGGCGGCACTGTGTGCTTTCCTCGACCTGCCACCACCCAGGTTCAGAGGCCGAGTCGAGACCGCCGCACCCGAGGGATGGCAGCCACGGTGGGAGATCGAGACGAAGATCCGCGGGCGTGAGATCGCACCAGCAACGCCGGATCTCACCTTCATCAGCCGCTACCCCGCCTTCGAGCAGGGCCTTCAGTTCGCCATGCAGTGCGCCTTCGCACAGGTGTGCCGGGACTATTGGCACAAGTTCCCCGAGGACTCCCCCTTCCTCATCTTTGGAAGGCGGAACCATGCATGCTCGGCAGTGGCTACAACCAACGACGAGGATGCAACCCCATTGGCGACCCACTTCGAGAACATGGAGATAAACACCGTGGACTTGGAGTCTTGCCTCGAGCACGAGATGACCAGGGCCGACCTAGCCGAGGAGCGGGTTGGTAATCTACTGGGAGAGAAGACCCGGTGGCTGGAGGACAAGGCCGTGTTGGAGAACACTGTCCTCAACATGGGAGACGCCATCGAGCAGCTGCAGTATGAGAGGGACCAGGCTCGCTACTACTGCGAGCAGTTCCAGGCGTTCATCGCAGCCGCACCAGCTGCCGCACCTGTCCAGTTCCCACCTCCGCCACAGGATCAGGAGATGGAGCCTCAGGAGGAGGAACCGACTGAGGAGGAGGAGCCCCAGGAGGTCCACGAGATGGACACCCCTGCCACCAACACCCGCTCCAAGAGGAAGGCGAACGGGACCACACCATCAGCCACACTCCCTTAGATTTGTTGATGCCTACCAGACTTTATCTTTTCTTTTCGTTATCAGTATTGCGAGTTAGTCATTGACCATACAATCCATGTGTATGGCAATGAAGATCGATTGCTTTTTACTCGTACTCTTTTCTTATGGGCAATACCCCATCATGAACAAGTGTGATTTGCTATCTTTTTCAAAACATTTTTATGATTGATTGAGTGTATGATTGATATGTGCCTGAGTTATGTCTTGTTTGGGGGTTTAGTTATCCTTAGCTCTATTCTATCTGTTTCCTCATCTATGCTACCCTAAACAGATGCCTCCGAGACGCCAGAACCCCACCAGCAACGCCGAGGCTAACAATGCTGACGCAGAAGGGAATGTTGCAACCATGCAACAACTGTTGGCAGCACAGACCCAATTCTTTCAGATGATCACTCAGCAGAACCCCAACAACAACCAGTAACACCACCCACCCCAAGTGGATATGCTGACCAGATTTCTGCGTTTGCACCCGCCCACTTTTTCTAGCTCCACTGAGCCTGTTATGGCTGACGATTGGCTCCGGTCAGTCAACAAGAATTTGGTCACCATCAACTGCACTGATGAAGAGAAAGTGCGGTTTGCAGCTCATTTACTGACATGTTGGGAAAAATTTTAGATCACCACCCCCATCGAGGATGTCACCCGGGACATGTTCTAGGAAGCTTTCCGCACCGCCCACATCTCTGCGGGAGTGCTCAGCCTGAAGAAGAAAGAGTTTCACAGACTGCGACAAGGAAGCCGCTCAGTGTCGGAGTATATAGAGGTTTTCAACTAGCTGTCCCGCTACGCGCCAGACGATGTGAACACCGATGCCAAGCGGAGAGAAAAATTCTTGGACGGTCTAAACGACGAACTGTCAGTTCAACTTGCGGTTGCTTACACCCCCACTTACCAGTCCTTGATTGACAAGGCCATCATTTCGGAAAGTAAGCTCACTCAGATGGAAAGCCGCAAGAAGAGGCTTCACAGAGGAGGCTTTCACACTGGCCCGCATCAGAAGCAGCGCACCTTCTATGATGGAAGTGGCAGTTCCTCCTTGAGCAGGAACGGGAACCAGAACAGCCACTGCAGTGGAGGAAGTAGTCACCACCACCGCTAGGGAAGCCAAGGACACCACCACCAGGGTGGCAATGGAAACCGGCACCATCCACAGCACCAACACCAACAGCAGCATCAGTTCGCTCGCCTAAGGCCCATCAATTGCAATGGCAATGGCAATGGCAGGAATAACGGCAATGGCCAGAACAACAATGGTCAGAACCACAATGCCAACAAGGACATGAGCAAGGTGGAATGCTTTAAGTGTCACAAGATGGGACAATACGCCACCAACTGCCCAGAGAACCAGGATGGCACTGGGAACAAGCCCAACCCATTCCAGAAGAGCCACGTGAATCACGTGGATGTGGAAGAGATCACCGAGGAACCAGGTATCATACTTGGCACCTTCCACGTGAATGATTTTGAAGTAATAGTTCTATTTGAGACTGGTGCATCGCATTCATTCATTTCAAGAGTATTGATAGAAAGAGGCAAATTACCCTCTAAGACCATGAGTTGACCTATGAAAGTAAACTCACCGGGTCGAACAATGCTAGCAACCCGACACTGTCGCCAGCTACCCCTAAGTATTGGGCGACACAATTCTCCCTCTGATCTCATAGTTATAGATTCCCGAGGACTGGACCTAATCCTGGGAATGGACTGGCTGACACGGTATGAAGGTCTAGTAGACTATGCCCAGAGGACAGTCACACTTACAACCCCAGACAAAAGACGCATTTGGTACAAGTCAACCCATGAGCTTAAGAAACCCAAGGTTAATGCTCTTAAGGGGGTTAGCATGGACGAAGTACCAATAGTGAAGGAATACCCAGACGTATTCCCAAAGGAATTACCAAGCATGCCACCGGACCGTAATGTAGAGTTTCTCATCGAGTTGATGCCCGAAAGTGGACCCATAGCCAAGAGACCTTATAAGATGGCTGTGGATGAGTTAAAGGAATTAAAGAAGCAGCTAGCTGAACAGTTAGCGAAAGGTTTCATCCGCCCCAGTTCATCACCATGGGGAGCACCTGTCCTGTTTGTGGAAAAGAAGGACAAGAACCAACGGATGTGTATTGATTATCGGTCACTGAATGAGGTGACGATAAAGAGTAAATACCCCTTACCTATCATCAACGATCTTTTCGACCAGTTGGAAGGAGCCTGTGTGTTCTCAAAGATCGATCTGCGATCAGGGTATTTCCAGCTGAAGATCCGAGAGATGGATATAGCCAAGACGGCATTCACCACTAGGTATGGATTGTATGAGTACACCGTGATGCCTTTTGGTTTGACCAATGCACCTGCATACTTCATGAACATGATGAACAAGGTGTTCATGGAATTCTTGGATAAGTTTGTCGTGGTTTTTATAGATGACATCTTGATTTATTCCAAGAGCAAGGAAGAGCACGAGCAGCATCTGCGCATGATATTGGAGAAGCTGAGAGCGCACGAGCTGTACGCCAAATTCAACAAGTGTGAATTTTGGTTATCAGAAGTCAGATTTCTAGGACACATAGTGTCAGGAGCCGGAGTAGCTGTTGACCCAGCAAAGGTTGCAGCAGTTACAGAATGGGAGGCACCGAAGAATGTCGGAGAAGTCCGCAGTTTCCTTGGACTTGCTGGTTATTACCGGAGGTTCATTGAGAACTTCTCCAAGATAGCAAAACCCATGACCGAGCTTTTAAAGAAAGAGAAGAAGTTTACCTGGAACAAGAAGTGTGAAGAAAGTTTCCAGGATTGAAGAAAAGACTAGTGTCTGCACCCATCCTTGTTTTGCCTGACCTGCAAGAGGATTTCCAAGTATACTGTGACGCCTCACGCCAAGGATTGGGAGGAGTTTTAATGCAAGGTGGAAGAGTTGTAGCGTACACTTCGCGGAAACTAAAGAGCCACGAAGGCAACTACCCCACTCATGATTTAGAATTAGCATCAGTAGTGCATGTCTTGAAGACTTGGAGACACTATCTGATGGGGAAACATTGTGAGCTGTTCACAGATCACAAGAGCCTGAAGTACATATTCACTCAGAAGGAGTTGAATCTGAGGGAGAGAAGATGGCTAGAGCTGATAAAAGACTATGATCTGAATTTGCAATACCACCCCGGCAAGGCAAATGTAGTAGCCGACGCTTTGAGCCGCAAGGGCTATTTGAATGGACTAACAGCTGGAGAATTACCACCAGAGTTATGCGAACAGTTCAAGGACCTCAAACTGGAAATAGTGCCGGAAGGTTATTTAGCCACTTTGGAAGTACAGCCCACGTTGTTGGATAAGATTAGAGAAGCACAGAAGGATGATTCGGAAATAAAGGAAATAAAAGAGAATATGGTTATTGGAAAGGCCAAAGATTTTCGAGAAGACGACCAGGGAACCATATGGTTCGGAAAACGCATTTGTGTACCGCAGGATCCAGAACTCAGAAAGTTGATTTTGCAAGAAGCCCATGACTCACCGTACTCAATCCACCCTAGGAACACGAAAATGTGCATGAACCTCAAGGAAACATTTTGGTGGTCCGGATTAAAGCGAGACATCGCAGAGTTTGTTGCCTCTTGCGATGTGTGCAGCAGAGTTAAGGCAGAGCACCAAAAACCAGCAGGATTGCTAAGATCACTGCCAATATGATTCCATTTGGGTAGTGGTTGACCGTTTGACCAAGGTTGCCCACTTCATACCGGTAAAGACCACTTACACCAGCGCACAGTTAGCGAAACACTACATATCTAGAATCGTGTGTTTACACGGAGTACCGAAGGAAATAGTTTCAGACAGAGGTGCCCAATTTACCTCAAGATTTTGGGGACAACTACACGAATCTCTTGGAACGAGACTGGAATTCACTACAGCATTTCATCCGTAGACGGATGGACAGACCGAGAGAGTAAATCAGATCCTTGAAGATATGTTGAGAGCGTGCGCTCTAGATTATGGATCCAGTTGGGATGACAATCTGCCGTACGCAGAATTCTCATACAACAACAGCTTCCAAGCCAGCATTGAAATGTCACCGTTTGAAGCTTTGTATGGAAGGAAGTGCAGAACACCATTGTTATGGGATGGTGTAGGAGACCGTAGCCTATTCGGCCCAGACTTGATAAAGGATGCCGAAGAAAAGGTTAGACTCATCCGAGACCGACTGAAGGTAGCCCAGTCAAGACAAAAGAGCTACGCAGATACCAAATGTAGGGAGGTTACCTACGAGGCTGAAGATAGAGCGTATCTCAGAGTTTCACCGATACGGGGGGTTAAGAGATTTGGTATCATCCCATTATTTTATTATGCACTAGATTTTATTTGTTGCATTGTTAGGATTATTATTGTACCTATGCTAGCTATGATCTCTCATAGTAGTATACGATACTCTTGTCATGACCTTACCACCAATTGCCATCGTAGTAGTAAGATGCTATGCTATGATAATATACGAGGGTGGTATTATTACAATGTGATACTATTGAATTACATTATGATTTTTCCTAGTGTATGGCAAAACAAGTAATTCAATGAATCATCATGGGTGGGCGGCTTTGAGTTTTCGGATGTCGTGACGTTAGGTCCATTTCTATGGGGCCCGCTGAGTCGTCTCTCCGTGTGATTCGGGAGCGTCCAAGGTCGTCTCCCTGTGCGATTCGGGGAGCGCCTGCGTCACAATGTGGGATGCCACCCGGGATAACGAGAGACTGGACTAGTTTCCTATTTAGTAGCTTCCAGTACAACCACATGGTATTATGGGCTCTGCCAGGATGGATGTAAGAAATATGAACCTGGACCTGAGGTGACATCGGTATGTAGCAGTGTAGGTTGGAACGCGTCCTTCAGGTGGTCTGGGGGATTATGTTCTGAAAATTCCTGTAGTCAATGCCTTTGCTACTCTACCGTGAGGACAGCAAGGGATTAACACGTCGATTTTGTAACATTCCAAAATTTCAAACCTTTACATGAGCATTGCATTCATAAGCATCATGCCACAATTGCATATTTGAAATCAAATTTGAATCTCAAAAGGGCTTTGGAAAGATGTTTGTTTCATTTTAAACCCTACGGTTTACACCCATTTGAGCTTTGGATCTTCAAACCATTAAGGTTTAAGTATAAAAGGGGTTTATTGCATATATAAGCTATCCCATAATTTTTGGATCATTATTTGGAGTTGAAAAAGTATTTTATTTAAATGGATATATAGTCCTAAAGGCATTTATAGGGCAAATGTATTTTTATATTTTTTATTTTGAAGAGAAACTACTTCCAAAAGTTGTATCATGGTAGAACATGATTTTACAAATTTTCTGGGATTTATTTGGACCAATTTGGAGTTCAAAATCAAAAGATATTGTCGCACCAGTGGCACCCGGGGTACCACCGCTGCGCGACGCGTGGCCCCCTCCCCCGGGTTCCCGGGAAGGTCTCATCCCGGGGAGCGCCGACGAGCTTCCCGGCAAGCTGCCAGCCCGAAAGGGGCTAGTGGGGCTTCCGGGAATATTCCCGCTTAGGCACCTCCCGGGAAGCTGCTTCCCGGGAGGAGGTTCCCGGGTGCGCTGGGCCTGGGTGCTTCCCGGGCCGACTTGCGGGGACTGGGGGCTCCCGGACGCGTGCCCCCGCCTCGGGTCGTGGGGCCCACTGGACAGCGCCGTGCGGGCGCGTGACGGGCGCGGAACTCGCGGTCCCACCGAGGCAAGGAGTAAGGCGCGCGGCTTAGTAAACGAGCCGACCGACGGGTAGTTACCCGTCCGATCCAAGGAACAGTGGTTGTCCAATCCTACCCTAGGGTCCTAGGCCCCCAGCAGCGGAGGTGGCACCCATGCATGCCACCAACTCACCCGGGAGAGTTGTGTGCCTCCCCGTTGGACACTTGTAGCCCCAAGGATCCCTTCCCTGTACCCCGTATCGACCAGATAGTTGATTTTACCGCTGGTTGTGGCATGTTGAGTTTTCTGGATGCTTTCTCCGGCTACCATCAAATCAAGATGGCGGTTGAGGATGAGGAAAAGACAGCGTTTATCACCCCGGTTGGCTGCTACTGCTATACATGCATGCCTTTCGGGTTGAAGAACGCGGGCTCCACTTTCCAGCGCGCCCTGCGAGAATGTTTGGGGCCCCAGCTAGGCCGCAATGCGGAGGCCTACATGGATGACATCGTCATCAAATCGAAGCGTAGGGACTCGCTGATTGATGACCTGCGGGAGACATTTGACAACCTCCGCAAGATCAAGCTCAGGCTGAACCCTGATAAGTGCACCTTCGGTGTCAACTCCGGGCAGCTTCTGGGTTTCTTGGTTTCACACCAGGGGATACAGGCCAACCTGACCAAATAGAAGCCATCGAGAAGATGGAGGCCCCCCGCAAGGTGAAAGATGTCCAGCGCCTCAACGGCTGCGTTGCGGCGCTTGGACGCTTCATCTCCAGGCTGGGCGAGCGTGCCCTGCCTTTCTTCCGGGTAATGAAGAAGAAGGGTCCAGTCGACTAGACTGCCGAGACCGAGGCGGCGCTCCAGGAACTCAAGCGATACCTGAGGTCACCGCCCATCCTCGTCGCCCCCAAGTTGGGCGAGCCGCTGCTACTCTACCTAGCGGCGACTGACCAGGTGGTCAGCTCGGTGCTGGTTGCCGAGAGGGAGGAAGACGTCCCGGGGATTGGGGCTGCGGGGCAGGGGGCTGAGCAGCCTCCGGCAACCACCTCAAACCCAGGGACCACCCCAGAGCTGGCAACCCCGGCGCCTCGGAAGCGGTTGGTGCAGCGACCGGTGTACTTCGTCAGTACTGTGTTGCGCGACGCGCGGACAAGATACCTGCAAGTACAGAAGCTCCTTGTGGGGATCCTCCTTGCGTCCCGCAAGTTGCGCCACTACTTCCAGGCGCACCGCGTCACGGCGGTGTCCGGGTTCTGCCTCGGGAGGACCCTCACCAACCGTGAAGCCACCGGGAGGGTGGCCGAATGGAGGATGGAGCTGTCGGAGTTCGACCTCCACTTCGCCAACTCCAAAAGCATCAAGAGCACGGCCCTGGCGGACTTCGTCGCGGAGTGGACGTCCACGGGCGTAGAAGAAAGTGAGTCGGAGACCGGCCTTCCCGGCAAGCTGGACGAGAGCCACTGGGTCCTCTACTTCGACGGTGCGTTCAGTCTCCAGGGAGCGGGGGCCGGGGTCATCATCGAGTCACCCACAGGGGACCAGCTGCGGCTCGCCGTCCAACTCGACTTCGCTAACTCCACCAACAACACGACGGAATACGAAGGCCTGCTTGCCAGGCTGCGGGCAGCGATCGCCCTCGACATTAAGCGCCTGGTTGTTCGCGGTGATTCCCAGCTTGTGATCAACCAGGTGAACAAGGACTACGATTGCCCTCAAATGGCGCCGTACGTGGAAGAGGTTCGCAAGTTGGAACGGAAGTTCAAGGGTTTGCGCTTCGAACACGTCAAGCGGAAGGACAACTTCGCTGCTGATGAGCTGGCCAAGATGGCAGCAGAGCGCCGGAAGCCTCCGGCGGGGGTGTTCTGTCAGAAGATACTGGCTCCTTCAGTCACCCCCCAGACGGCTACCGGGGACGCCCCTCCGGCAACCGAGGGAACCCCTGCAGCAGCAGGGGTCCATGCCGCTGATATGGCGGCATGCATTGGCAGAGAAATTCCTCCCTGGGCGGAAGAGATCGCCCGCTATTTGAAAGGAGAGGCTCTCCCGGAGGATGACGTCGCCGCGGAGCGCGTAGCGCGGCGAGCCAAGATGTACACTGTGATAGACGGCAACGTATATCGCAGGCGTGCAAATGGTATCAAACTCCTCTACGTGCCGCAGGAAGAAAGGTGTGCACTGTTGGAGGACATACATCGAGGCACATGTTCACACCATGTGGCCTCCCGGGCTTTAGCCGGCAAGGCTTTCCGGCATGGCTTTTACTAGCCCACGGCCTTGGCCGACGCAGAGCGGCTGGTGAGGACGTGCGAAGCGTGCCAGTTCCACTCGAAGAAGAGCAACCAACCAGCCCAGGCCCTGCATGCCATCCCGTCCTCGTGGCCGTTCGCGGTCTGGGGACTAGACATCGTCGGCAAGCTACCAAGGGCGGTTGGCGGTTACGAATACTTGTTTGTGGCCGTCGACAAGTTCTCCAAATGGGTGGAGGTGGAACCAGTGCGCAAGGTGACCGCCCATGCGGCCATCAAGTTCCTTAAGGGCATTGTGTGCCGGTTTGGTGTTCCTAACAGCATCATCACCGATAACGGCACGCAATTCACGAGCGCGGCGTTTCATGCCTACTGCGAAGACATGGGCACTAAGCTGCGCTTCGCGTCCGTCGCTCACCCGAGGAGCAACGGACAGGCGGAGCGAGCCAACGCAGAGGTTCTGCGGGGGCTCAAGACGAGAACCTTTGACAAGCTCAAAGGCCACGGGAAGCACTGGATCGAAGAACTCCAGCCCGTGCTGTGGTCTGTCCGGACCACACCTAGTCGGGCAACTGGCGAAACTCCTTTCGCCCTTGTCTACGGGGCGGAAGCGGTGCTGCCCCTCGAGCTCAAGTACGGATCTCCCCGAGTACGCGCGTACGGCGGATACAAGGAACGAAGGCCGGGAACAAGTTGACTCCGAAATGGGAGGGCCCCTTCCGGGTAGTGCAGGTGACCAGGCCGGGGGCTGTCCGCCTGGAAACCGAAGACGGCTTGCCGGTGCCCAATAGCTGGAATATTGAACACTTGCGCAAGTTCTACCCGTGAAGCGGCGGAGCCCGACCCTCAGGTGATGCCTCCGATGCATACCTCTCGAACTAGTGTAACCGGGCAGCCCCCGTGTGTAAACCGCTAGTTAATTGTGAATAAAGATAAGTATTTCACCCCTGAGCTTTGTTCTTGCCCTGTTCATTCGCGTGTTTTCCCCCTCTTGCCTCCTGCCTTAGATGCACAAAGGTGTCTTTCCCTACTTGGTTGTGAGCACGAAAACCCGTTGCCGGATCGTTCCGGCACTGGACATGCCGTTGGCGGGCTTCCCGCAACGTGCATCACTGGACATGCCGTTGGCGGGCTTCCCGCAACGTGCATCACTCGACATGCCGTTGACGGGCTTCCCCCAACGTGCATCACTGGTCGTGCCGCTGGCGGGCTTCCCGCAACGTGCACCACTAGGCGTGCGGTTGCTCGGCCTCCCGCCGCCTGCACCCCGCAGTCGCTGCGCCCGGGAAAGGAAACGCTCACATCCAAGTTTGGCATCGACCCCTTTGTGCCGGGGGCTGGGAAGCAGGAGAGATGAGGTTTATCTAATTTACCTGTGTTACTTGTTTTCGTAAGTTTCAAAAAAAATTCAGCACCTCGGATCTGGTAACAGTCTAACCTGCAGGAAAGGCAGGAATCTTGTACGTTGTGGTGCCCGTGAGCTGCCCATGGGTCGCACCATACACCGGTGCCTTGTGGTGAGGGAGGACCGCAACACAAGGGGTTCACCGCACTCCGAGGCTTTTGAGTTGACGGCTGGCCGCCATGTGTGCTGTGGTTACCCGGTAAGCAGGGCGGCGGAAACTGCGCCGCGTTCGGGGAAAAGGCGCCACGATGCCGCGCGGATCCGTCGCGCGTGGAGGCAAGCCTCCCTCCCGTGTCTATAAAAGGCGTGCCCCAACCATGGAATTGCTCAGAGCGAAGCCGGGTTCGGGGCCGTGAAAGCAGGTGGTGCGACGGAGGCGCGGAGGTGGTGCTTCCCGCCGGTGCCTAGCGCCGGCGAGTGCGCCGCCATCACGCCCCTGCCGCATCACCCCATCGAGCCCACCCCGAGGGGCGCCGCAGAGGCACGGTGGTAGTGCGTGCCATCGGCGTCCCACGCCGACAGGTGCACTGCCGTTGTGCCCCTGCTGCGCTTCCTCAAAGGGGCGGTTCCGGGGCGAGGGTCGCCGCAGAGGCACTGTGATGGTGTGTCCCGTCAGCGTCCGGCGCCGACGGGGTGCATTGCCACAGTGCCCTTGTCGCCCCCCTCCGTAGGACACCTCCGCAAGGACCAGGGTTGGCGCGGAGACTCTATGGTAGTGCGTGCCATCCGTGCCTTGTGCCGGCGGGTGCACTATCACAGAGACCCGGCCGCATTCCCTTTGAGAGAGCCTTTTTCGGGCGCGGGTCATTGCGAGAATGCTGTGATGGCGCCGGTGCCGGCGCTCGTCGCTCGTTCCAGCCCATCACCGCGTCCTTGCCGCGGCCCTCGAGCAATTTAGCTCCCGGGTAACAAGGGTCGTCGCATCCCTTGGGACGAGTCCCCTAGATAAAACCCAGGTCTCCCCAGTTGCGGGGGCTGTCGCTGGAAGGCTATAACTTCCTCGTCACCCGTACCCGCCGTTCGGGGTGTGGCGAGGCCGGCGCCGAGGACGTTATAGCCGTCTCGCGGCTGCTCCCGGGGCGGAGTCCTCCTAAGCCAGGGTTCGTCCCTGAAGGCCAGGGTCCGCCCCTGAGGGCGAGGGTTGCCGCGTGAGCGTGGTGGTAGCATCGGCGGCGGCGGTTGCCGCCAGCGGCGATCCTGCCCCCGCGTTCCTGCCGCATCCCTCCAAGATCGTTTCCCTTGAACAGTACCCCGGATGGTTTCCTACCGAGGTAGCGCCCCGTCTGCACTCTACCGCGGAGCATCACGAAACATTGGACCGCACAAAAAAGCTAAGTATCTGAACATGAACGCTGAATTCGCTAAGAGCTGAACGAAACCGAGCACTGCCCCGCTGGGTGCGGCCCCGGATCTCGCGCGTAGCCGGAGTGTAAAAAGGGACGCTTGCGGGGGGAGTGCGCTCCCCGTGTGGCTCCCGGGTCCGTCCCGGGGGAGGGGGGCATGGCTTGGAGTAGTTACCCCACAAGTGGAGTGGCTCGCCGCTACCGCTTGGCCCCAGGTCGGCACCGCGGGTCCGTCCCGGGTCCCTGGTCCGGTCAAGGGTGAGGCGTGCGCGAGTCCCCCCGCAACACAAGGCAAGACACGCAAAGGCTAAGGGAACCACCCCGCGAGGCGGCCTCGGGAATAAAGGACAGAAATTAAGCAAACTAACAAGCTTGATTAACTAGGTGTCGAGTGGTTACATGGACTAATCAAAAGGTCATTGTCCAAACGGCGCTAAGCGCCATACTTGCAGGTAAAGCAAACGAGAAGGAGGTACAGGGGAAGCAACGAGTCTAGCGGGGGGCTGCGGCAGCTAGCTGTCGCCGTCTTCGGCCGGCGGGTCGACGGGGGGTTCAGGCTCCGGCTTCATCTGCATCTGCTCGACGACCTCGTCGACGAACTCGCGCACTGCTTGGGTGTGCGTGGGCTCGTCCTCGTTGTCGGACCAAGCGTCCAGCAAGGACTCGAAGGGAAATTCTAGGTCCTGGAGATGAATCCGCGGAAGGATTGTCCCGGAACCCTCCCGGGCGCAGTTGGCGACTTCGTTGGCGCCGTACTTGGCGATCCAAACGTCGAGCACCCCGAGCTTCCCCAACAAGTCAGAGAAGAAGGGATCAGCGTCGTGACGTCCGTGCCGTCCACCTCCGCCGCCTGCAGCTCGAACTTGGGCAGCAGGTCGCGCAGCGACCCGGCGATCTTCGCCAGCTTCTCCGTCTCGAGCTGCCGCTGCCCGATCAGCGTGCTGTGATGGAGTCGGGCGTCTTGCGCGGCCTTCTTGGCCTTGCTGATGCGGCCCTCCAGCTTTGCAAGCTCTAAGGCCTGGGTCGCGTTGGCCTCGCCGGCCTTGGCGAGCTATTCCCGAACGGCGGCCAACTCGTCCTCAAGCCCGGCCGCTTTGCCTTTGACCGAGTTGAGCTCGGCCTCGTGCTGAGTCGCCGCTCTCGCCGCATCCTCGGCGGCCTTGACCTACACCTTTAGCAGGACGCGGAGGCCTTTGATTTCGCCGCGGTAGTTGGCGATTAGCTCGCTCTTCTCGTCCAGCCGCGCCTGGGCTGTCGCGGGCACCTCGGCATGCTCCTTCCGGGAAGCTTCTCGGGTTGACGCCATTGCGTCGAGCCTTCCTTGGAGCTCCGTGCGCTAGACCTCCAATTGCCGACGGAGCTCGGTCTCCGGGATTACCGGTTCCCGAGCAGCCTTCAGGGCTTGCCGGGCCAGCCGCGCCTTCTCTTCGGCGAGGCGCGCCTCCTCGCGCAGCCGGGAGAGTTCGCGCCGCTCTCTCTCGACGGCCTCCCGCACCTCGCCGAGTTGATTCTTGGCAGCGGTGTGGCGCTCCCTCACCTCGTTGTAGGAGGTGACAAAGGCGAACTGCTGGTCCCGGACGGCGTCCAGGAACCGGTGCCCCCGCTCGAAAACGCTCGAATCCCAGGTAAGAGGATTCCAAGCGACCCCGGCGAGGGTGCCGAGGTCGGTGCCGGGGAGGGCCCTAGAGGAGGATGAAGCCCCAGCTGCCGAAGTGGAGCTGGGCGCGGGGTCGCCAACTTGCTCCCGCGGGTCTTGCCGTCCTTCCCCGACAACTTCCCCCGCGCCCAGGCTCCGGGACACCGGGGTTGGAGAAGGCTCCCTGCTTCCGGCGGGGGTCGTCCCCTGCCGGACGGCGGGTGAGCCCGAGCCGGCCACGTCCGCGGCCTCGAGCGCGTCGCCGGGTGCCGCCGTGGCGGCGGCGATGCCCACTGCGGCCGCTGTGTCCGTCGCGGCGGGGGCGGACACGGGAGCCGTTTCCGACTCCACCTCCGCCCCCGTGGTCCCGACGACCGTGTCGCGGTCGACCACGGCCGCGCCTGTTCCTGGCGCGGGCGCACTTGTGCCTGCACCCGTGGAAAGCATGAGGGTCGGCGATGGTTGGTGCTATCGAAGGCAAATAAGGGCGACCGGGGCGGTTACCTTGTGCGGCCGTCGGGCTTGCCGGTGCAGCCTAAACTACCTCGCCTGTGCCAGCGGGAGCGTCCAAGGGTCTTGCCGCGGGCGAGCTGCCGCTCACTGCAAAAAGAGAAGGTATGTTTGTGAATTTGGCCAGCAGGAATCGCAGTTGCAGGGAATCGACGAAGACATACCTAGTGCCGGCTCTGTCTCCGCTTGGGCTGGGTCGCCAAGGGGCGCGCCCGCGCTGACGCTGGCCCCCGAGGCAGCAGGGTCGGTGGCGCCGCCAGCGTCCCCGCGCGTCCTCTTGCTTGGCGAGCCGGGCGGGGAATCACACCTCGCCCTCTTGCTGGCGCCCGCCGGCGAGGAGGACTTCGGAGGGTTGCCCCGGAGCGCGAAGCCCCGGAAGACCCCCCGAGCGGGCGGCGCCGTGGGCGCCCGCCTTGTCGTCGTGACCCGGATAGCTCCAGGTGTCGATGGCGATGCTGCCGTGACGCCGGGCGCCAAGCTCGCGGAGGCCCCCGCTACCGGAGCGAAGGCCGTCGCCGGGGCGCCGATGGCCCCCGCAGGTGCTGACATTGCCGGGGTACCGGCGAGCACCCCGGGGCCGGTTCCCGCCGCGGAGTTGGCGGCCACCGGCAAGACAGGGGCCGCCGCCGAGGCAATCGCGGCCCCTATTGCCGCGGATGCCGTCGTGGTACCAACGGGCGCCCCAGGAGCGGCGGCCGCCGCCAGGTTGGGGTGCCGCTGCCGGGGTGGACGTCGCTGTTGAGGAAGTGGCTGCGGCCGCCGCGAACGCCCTCGACCTTCTAAAGATCAGGGGCGCGCTGTCGCTGCTTTCCTCGTCGTCGTCCTCCACGGCGACGACTTCCGGGGACGCAGCCACCTGGCCCGCCTCGTCGGCCAGCGACCGGAGGAAGGGCCAGCTGGGCTCGGACCCGCCCTCGCTCTCCTCGAGCACCTGCTTCCCGCAGGGTGCTTGTGGGGGAGCGTGCGGGACGCGGGTGGGGGTGTCGTCCATCAGCCCCACTCGTTGCAGGGCGAGAAGGCGCCGACGATGTCGCTGAGCGCCTTGACGCCGGCATGGAGAGCGGAGACCCCCGGCGGGAACTCTATCGACTGGAAGACCTCGCCGGAGATCCCCTTCACCCACGTCTTGAGGGACTCCAAGTCCATGCCGTCCGCCTGGAGTCGTGTCCTGTCCCCGGAGCCCGTGTACATCCACCCGGGGTACCACCGCTGCGCGACGTGTGGCCCCCTCCCTCAGGTTCCCGGGAAGGTCTCATCCCGGGGAGCGCCGACGAGCTTCCCGGCAAGCTACCGGCCCGAAAGGGGCTAGCGGGGCTTCCGGGAATATTCCCGCTTAGGCACCTCCCGGGAAGCTGCTTCTCGGGAGGAGGTTCCCGGGTGCGCTGGGCCCGGGTGCTTCGCGGGCCGACTTGCGGGGACTGGGGGTTCCCGGACGCGTGCCCCCGCCTCGGGTCGTGGGGCCCACTGGAGAGCGCCGCGCGGGCGCGTGACGGGCGCGGAACGCGCGGTCCCACCGACGCAAGGAGTAAGGCGCGCGGCTCAGTAAACGAGCCGACCGACGGGTAGTTACCCGTCCGATCCAGGGAACAGTGGTTGTCCAATCCTACCCTAGGGTCCTAGGCCCCTAGCAGCGGAGGTGGCACCCATGCATGCCACCAGCTCACCAGGGAGAGTTGCATGCCTCCCCGTTGGACACTTGTAGTACATGCACCTTGGCACATGTGGCTTCCCCTTGTGTATAAAAGGAGGACCCATGCCAACGGTCTAGGGGGTTAGAGGGTTGACGGGTCAGACAGTTCGGAGGTTAGTCAGTTGGCCAGTTAGTTGGTTTGGACGAAGCTCACTCGATAGATGCTTACTGGCTCCAGTAGGCAGCCAACGGTGAGCGGTGAGGAGCGCCTAGCCATTGAGAGAAAGCTCGGGAGCTTGCCCGGCAACCTGTAAACCTTTGATCCGTAATCAATATCAGTTCAGACAGGCAGGACGTAGGGGTTTACGCCTCCGGGTGGCCCGAACCTGGGGAAAAAACGTGCCTGCATCTGTTCTTGGGCTAGCGCGTACCCCGAGCTCTTCGTCTCGCCGGCCCTGTAGGGCCTCATCGCCCGTGCCGGCGCTCACCGGGTCTCTGCCCCAGACGCCCCTACCGAACCTAAAAGGGGGACGTGGCCGCACGCCCCCGGTGTCGGAGCACCGAGCGACGACAGATATCAAAGAAATGAGAAAAACAGAAAAAGAAAAGGTCTAAAAGAAAAAAACAAGAAAGGCTAAACCGGACCGGCCCGGCCATTTTGGGCCGAACCAGCCCCGTCCGACCGCGCGCGACCGGCCGCCCGCGCGCACCTGCACCTGCTGACAGGTGGGGCCCACCTGTCAGGGGCATCTTCCCCAGAAGGAAAGCGGCCGCGCCGCCGCCGCGATTTCTGGCCGCCGTCCCCGCGCGCCCGCTGCCGCAATCTCCTCCTCCGGCCTTTCTTTTTCACACCCGAGCACGTCTTTATAATCCCCGCGACCCCCTCTCCTTTTCCCCCCTGTTTGCCCTCGCTCGCACGCCGCCGGGCCACCGGAATCCCTCGCCGGAGCCGCCCCGCACCGCCGCGTCTTCTTCGACCTAGGCGACGACCCGCGCCGCCCGAGCCCACGCCGACCGCGCCCCCGTCTCCGCCGTGCCGCACCGCACCGTTCCCGGCCACCCCCGCGTCGCCCGCCCCGCCGGAGCACCCACGCCCCACCGCCCGTGCCCGCGCCGCCGTCTCCTCCAACTCCAGCAGCCCGCGCCGCCCGGTAAAAAAAAACCCTAGCCCCTCGTCCGTCCAATCGTTGATCAACGCTGTAGATTAGATCATCCTTATTCACTTAAACCGAACCGGCACCAACGAATAGGAACGCGCCACGTGGCATCTATTTTCATAAAATAAAAATCTAATTTTAATCCCCCGGATTAATTAAAAGACCCTTTTGCAGATAGGCCCCTGTAACTTCAAATGATCATAACTTTAAATCTGTTTGGCCAAATTTAATGATCCACACATTTTTGGAATCCTTAGGAAGTGTGCACTGTCCAAATTCAAATTTGAATATTTGAATCACATTCAAATTACAGATTAGGGTTTTATACCATTTAAATAATAACTAATTATTTAGAAGTCCTATTTGAATGAAACCAGTGCCCAAAATTTTGTTTTAATGTCCACTGTCCAATGGGACAGAGAAATAAATATTTTGAATTAATCTATTTGGCTGATGCCAATAAAACCTCATTTAGGATTTAAACCCTAGCCATTGCAATTTATTTAAAAACCGTAATTGCATGTGCTTAATTATCAATGCCTTGGACCAGTAGATCACCCAAATAAAACCAACCCACTCATGTCACATGTTTTGCATCGCATCATGGCATACATATTCTTTTGTCATGTTTGTATTGTGTGTTTCTGTGTGTGTATATGTTTGTTGTTTGTAGAGTATTCTCGGAGAGCGAACTTTGCGATTGTGACGAGCGAACTTTGTCAACATGTCCACTTGAGGTGGGTGGTGCTGCTGGTTGTTGTTGGGGTTCTGCTGGTTGTTGTTGTTGGCCAATTGTTGGGTGATCATCTGGAAGAATTGGGTCTGGGCGGCCAATAACTGTTGCATGGTGGCAGCATTCCCTTCTGCATTGGCATTGTTATCCTCGGCGTTGTTGGCGGGGTTCCGGCGTCTCGGAGGCATCTGTTTAGGGTAGTATAGATGAGGAAACAGATAGAATAGAGCTAAGGATAACTAAACCCCCAAACAAGATATTACTCAAGCATATATCAATCATACACTCATCAATCATGAAAGGTTTTGGAAATCATAGCAAAACACACTTGTTTATGGTGGGGCATTGCCCATAAGGAAAAGAGTACGAAGAAAAAGCAATCGACCTACATTGCCTTACACATAGATTGTATGGTCAATGACTAACTCGCAAAGCTGATAACGATAAAAACTAATATAAGCTGGTAGGCATCAATAGATCTAAGGGAGTGTGGCTGTCGGTGTGGTCCCGTTCGCCTTCATCTTGGAGCGGGTGTTTGTAGCAGGGGTGTCCATCTCGTGGACCTCCTGGGGCTCCTCCTCCTCAGTCAGCTCCTCCTCCTGAGCCTCCATCTCCTGATCCTGTGGTGGAGGTGGGACCTGGTCTGGCGCCGGTGCTGCTGCGGCTGCTGCTGCGATGAACGCCTGGAACTGCTCGCAGTAGTAGCGAGCCTGGTCCCTCTCGTACTGCAGCTGCTCGATGGCGTCTCCCATATTGAGGACAGTGTTCTCCAACACGGCCTTGTCCTCCAGCCACTGGGTCTTCTCTCCCATCAGGTTACCAACCTGCTCCTCGGCGAGGTCGGCCCTGGTCATCTCGTGCTCGAGACAAGACTCCAAGTCCACGGTGTTTATCTCCAAGTTCTCGAAGTGGGTCGTCACTGGGGTCGCATTCTGAACCTGTAAGGAAAGTCTCACTCATTCAAATTTCCTAATAAAATGAATGGTTTGAACTCGGTAGGAGCATTAAGGAAAGTCTCACTCATTATCTCCAAGTTCTCGACATCGGAGCTGTAAGGAAAGTCTCACTCATTCAAATTTCCTAATAAAATGAATGGTTTGAACTCGGTAGGAGCATTCATGTTTCTACTCAATGTGCCTAGGTTAATAGGAGCATGGGTGTTTCTACCCCGTGTCCAATAGAATTCAAAACTATTTGTCTAAAAATGATAGGATTTGAATAATGATGCTTTTATGCAAAATAGCCAAACCCCACTTAGCCAAACTATGCATGTACTTGGTAGGTCCTTTATAACTCTAGTGAGCTTGCCAATACATTCAAATGTATTGATCCCGTAGTGGCTGCAATTAACAATGCAGGTGGATCCGACGATGAGTGAGGTTCGTCGTTTTGTCATGGGTCATGTGCTTACATTCCAACATGCTCTCACCTTGGAGTAGTGTGGCCCTTATGTTCTACCCTTTTCCGCTGCAGTATTTTGAAATATTGTTTTATGATGTTGAAACACTATTTGTTTTATGCTGGCCCCAGAGGTCATGTGAGGTTGTAAGTACTATTAAATTCTGGATGATGCGATGTAATAAAGTAATTTGACCTTTGCTTCTGTATATTTCATCTTGAAACTGTGTGTGCTAGTGAGTCGATCCAGGGACTAGCACAGTAAGCACAGAGATCAAACCCTAGTAAAGGGGAGGATCGCTTCAGATTTCTTGTGGGTAAAGTGTACCACCTCTCGAGAGTGTCAAACTAAGTACTTAGCCGTGTCCCCGGTTACGGACAATTATGAGCAACTAGATATTGGGGCTGTAAGGAAGGTCTCACTCATTCCAATTTTCCTAATAAAATGAATGGATTGAACTGGGTAGGAGCATTGATGTTTCTACTCAATGTGCCTAGGTTAATAGGAGCATGGGTGTTTCTACCTCGTGTCCAAGAGAATTTAAAACTATTTGTTTAAAAATGATAGGATTGAACTATGATGCTTTTATGCAAACAGCCAAACCCCACATAGCCAAATTATGCATGTACTTGGTAGGTCCCTTTATAACTCTGGTGAACTTGCCAATACATTCAAATGTATTGACCACGTAGTGGCTGCAATTAACAATGCAGGTGGATCCGACGATGAGTGAGGTTCGTCGTTATGTTGTGGGTCATGTGCTTACATTCCAACATGCTCTCACCTTGGAGTAGTGTGGCCCTTATGTTCTACCCTTTCCTCTGCAGTATTTTGAAACATTGTTTTATGATGTTGAAACAGTATTTGTTTTATGCTGGCCCAAGAGGTCATGCGAAGTTGTAAGTACTATTTAAATTATGGATGATGCGATGTAATAAAGTACTTTTGACTTTTGTTTCTGTATATTTCATCATGAAACTGTGTGTGGTAGTGAGTCGATCCAGGGACTAGCACGGTAAGCACACAGATCGAACCCTAGTAAGGGGGAGGATCGCTTCATTCCTCTTCTCGCCAGTGATAATCAGTGACTCGGCCAAAGCAGATCCCCCTGCTGCGCATTGCATCGAACGCTTGTAGTTGCCAGTAATGGTTATGGTACCATTTGGTCCCGGCATCTTCATCTTCAGATAGCCAATGTGAGTGGTTGCCATGAATTTGGCGAATGCCGGTCTGCCGAGCAGCGCATGGTACAGACTGTTGAGGTCCACCACCTCGAACACCAAGTTCTCGGTTCGACAGTTCTCCCTGGTGTCGAATAAGACATCAACTCAGATCTTGCCTACCGGGGCACAAGACACTCCCGGCACAATACCATGAAAGGTAGTCCGGCTAGGCTCAAGCATGTTATCAGTAATGCCGAGCTTGAGCATCGTATCTCGGTACATGATGTTTATGCTGCTCTCATTATCAATGAGAACCTGAGTAAACTTGACATTGATTGTTAGGTTCGTTGCATAGGAAACAAAAATTTCCTACGAGAAGTGCGGAAGAAACCCAAGAATATATATACTAAATGTATGTAACGAGAGGGATCATGAACACCATACCCTCGTAGACCGCTAAGCGTTACGATCACGAGATCGTTGTTGGTGTAGTGGAACTTTCAATGAGATCAATCTCAGTGCCGAACGGACAGCACCTCCTTGGTATCCACACGTTCAGCTTCACGTTGTCTCCTCCTTCCTCGATCCAGCAAGCGAGAGGGAGAGGTAGACGAGATCCCGGCAGCACGACGGCGTGGTGACTATGGTGAATATTCTCACGGGCAGGGCTACGCCGTGCGTGTGAGAAGAGGAGGAGAGGAGGGCTCAGGGGAGAGAGATCCAACTGAAAGCTTTTGGGGTGTCTCTCTCCCTTGACCCCCCTTCTATTTATATAGGGGTAGAGGAGGCGTGGCCGGCCAGGACTATCCCGTGGCCAGGACTCTCCGGCGGCCAGGACTCTCATGCGGCCAGGACTCTCCCGCGGCCAGGACTCTCCTCCTGGCCGCATGGGCCTTGTGGGCTAGCCCCTCGGCCCATTAAGGCCAGGGTGCTCCCTCACAGGCCCATTTAGCCCAGGGATAGATGGGCCTCAAGGTGGAACCCTCCGGATCCCTCCGAAACATTCTAGAAGCTTCCCGGTCAAAACCGGGAAATATTCCAAACTTTCCAGAACCCTGAAAACAACTTTCCATATATAAATCTTTATCTCCGGAACATTCCGGAGCTCCTCGTTGCGTCTAGGATCCCATCCAAGACTCCAAATCATAATTCGATATCATCATCATTTATCTCATCTAACCCAAGCAACATGAAACGTTAAGTGTGTGACCCTACGGGTTCGAGAACATGTGGACATGATCAAATATCAATAACCAATAGCGGGACCTGGATGTCCATAATAGTTCCCACATATTTCACGAAGATCTCATCGGTTGAACCACTATGTCGAGGATTCAATTAATCCAGTATCCAATTCTCTTTGTCTCGCGATATATTACTTGCCCGAGATTTGATCGTCGGTATCGCCATACCTAGTTTAATCTCGTTACCGGCAAGTTCTCTTTACTCGTTCCGTAATATAATAACCCCGCAACTAAACACATTAGTCGCATGCTTGCAAGCTCATTAGGATGTTATATTACCGAGAGGGCCCAGAGATATCTTTCCGTCACAAGGAGTGACAAATCCCAGTCTTGATCCATACAACCCAACAAGCACCTTCTGGGATACCTGAAAAACACCTTTATGATCACCCAGTTACGAGATGACGGTTGATGCCCACAAAGTATTCTTCCGGTACTAGGGAGTGGCATGATCTCATGGTCTAAAGAAATAATACTTGACATAATAAAACATAAGCAACTTAAACTTAAGTGACACGATCAAAAGCTATGTTTAGGTTTGGGTCTGTCCATCACATCATTCTCCTAATGATATGATCTCGTTATTAAATGACAACACATGTCTATGGTTAGGAAACCTTAACCATCTTTAATCAACAAGCTAATCTAGTAGAGGCGTATTAGGGACACGGTATTTGTTTATTTATCCACACATGTATTTGAGTTTCCAATCAATACAATTATAGCATGGGCAATAAACATTTATCAAGAACAATGAAATATGATAATAACAAATTTATTATTGCCTCTAGGGCATATTTCCAACAGTCTCCCACTTGCACTAGAGTCAATAATCTAGTTTACATTGTAATAAATCTAACACCCATGGAGTCTTGGTGTTGATCATGTTTTGCTCGTGGAAGAGGTTTAGTCAACGGGTCTGCGACATTCAGATCCGTATGTACTTTGCAAATCTTTATGTCACCATCCTTGACATATTCACGAATAGTGTGAAACCGGCGTTTAATATGCTTGGAATTCTTGTGAGACCTCGGCTCCTTGGCGTTGGCTATGGCACCAGTGTTGTCACAATAGATGTCCATGGGATCCAACGCACTCGGAACCACACCAAGGTCAGATATGAACTCCTTCATCCAAACTCCTTCCTGTGCCGCTTCTGAAGCAGCCACATATTCCGCTTCAGTTGTTGATGCTGCCACAACGCTCTGCTTGGAACTCCTCCAGCTAACTGCACCACCATTCAAAATAAATACGTATCCGGATTGAGACTTAGAGTCATCCGGATCAGTGTCAAAACTAGCATCGACGTAACCCTTTACGACGAGCTGTTCGTCACCTCCATAAACGAGAAACATTTCTTTAGTCCTTTTTAGGTACTTAAGGATATTCTTAACTGCTGTCCAGTGTTCCACTCCTGGATCACTTTGGTACCTGCTAGTCAAACTAACAGCATGACACACGTCTGGTCTAGTACACAGCATGGCATACATAATAGAGCCTATGGCTGAGGCATAGGGGATACTATTCATCTTTTCTCTATCTTCTGCCGAAGCTGGACACTGAGTCTTACTCAATATCTTACCTTGCAACATGGGCAAGAACCCTTTCTTTGCTTGATCCATTTTGAACCTTTTCAAAACTTTGTCAAGGTATGTACTTTGTGTAAGTCCTATCAGGCGTCTTGATCTATCTCTATAAATCTTGATGCCTAATATGTAAGCTGCTTCACCAAGGTCTTTCATTGAAAAACTTTTATTCAAATAGTCTTTAACACTTTTAAGAAGTTCTATATCATTCCCAATCAGCAATATGTCATCCACATACAGTATTAGAAATGCTACAGAGCTCCCACTCACTTTCTTGTAAATACAAGCTTCTCCGTGAGTTTGGACAAATCCAAACCCTTTGATCACCTTATCAAAACGGAGATTCCAACTCCGAGATGCTTGCTTCAGCCCATAAATGGAACGCTGAAGTTTGCATACCTTATTAGCATCCTTAGGATTGACAAAACCTTTGGGCTGAACCATGTATAACTCTTCCTCAATGTGACCATTAAGGAACGCGGTTTTGACATCCATCTGCCAGATTTCGTAATCGAAAAATGCAGCAATTGCTAACATAATCCGAACAGACTTTAGCATCGCTACGGGTGAGAAAGTCTCATCGTAGTCAACTCCTTGAATTTGTCGAAAACCTTTTGCGACAAGTCGAGCTTTATAGACGGTAACATTTCCATCAGCATCTGTTTTCTTCTTGAAAATCCATTTGTTCTCAACGGCCTTTCGGTCATTCGGTAAGTCTACCAAAGTCCATACTTGGTTTTCATACATGGATCCCATTTCGGATTTCATGGCTTCTAACCATTTTTCGGAGTCTGGGCTCATCATCGCTTCCTCATAATTCGCAGGTTCATTGTTGTCCAACAACATGACATTCATGACACGAACATTGTACCACTCAGGAGTATTACGTGTTCTTGTCGACTTGCGAAGTTCAGTAGTTGTCTCATTCAAAACTTCATGATCATTATCATTAGCTTCCTCTCTAGCTGATGCAGGATGCACGGGAACAGTTTCTGGTGCTGCGATACACTCAAATTCGAGAGAAGGTTCAATAACCTCATCGAGCTCTACCTTCCTCCCACTCACTTCTTTCGAGAGAAACTCCTTCTCTAGAAAAGACCCGTTCTTAGCGACAAACACTTTTCCTTCGGATCTGTGATAGAAGGTGTACCCAATTGTTTCTTTAGGGTATCCTATGAAGACGCATTTTTCCGACTTGGGTTCAAGCTTATCAGGTTGTAGCCTTTTTACATAAGCTTCGCATCCCCAAACTTTAAGAAAGGACAGCTTAGGTTTCTTGCCAAACCATAATTCATACGGTGTCGTTTCAACGGATTTAGATGGTGCCCTATTTAAAGTGAATGCGGCTGTCTCTAATGCATAACCCCAAAACGACAGTGGCAAATCAGTAAGAGACATCATAGACCGTACCATATCCAATAAAGTACGATTACGACGTTCGGACACACCATTGCGTTGTGGTGTTCCAGGCGGCGTAAGTTGTGAAACAATTCCACATTGTCTTAAATGCGTGCCAAACTCGTAACTCAAATATTCACCTCCACGATCCGATCGTAGAAATTTAATTTTCTTGTTACGATGATTCTCCACTTCATTCTGAAATTCCTTGAATTTTTCAAATGTCTCAGACTTGTTTTTCATTAAGTAAATATACCCATATCTACTCAAGTCATCTGTGAAGGTTAGGAAGTAACGATATCCACCGCACGTTGTAACACTCATTGGTCCGCACACATCAGTATGTATGATCTCCAACAAGTCACTGGCCCGTTCCATTATGCCTGAAAACGGGGTTCTAGTCATCTTACCCATGAGGCATGGTTCACATGTATCAAATGATTCAAAATCAAGTGATTCAAGTAGTCCATCAGAATGGAGTTTCTTCATACGTTTTATACCAATATGACCTAGACGGCAGTGCCACAAATATGTTGAACTATCATTATCCACTTTGCACCTTTTGGCATTAACATTATGAATATGTGTGTCACTACTATCGAGACTTAATAGAAATAAACCATTCACAAGTGGTGCATGACCATAAAAGATATTACTCATATAAATCGAACAACCATTATTCTCTGATTTAAATGAATAACCGTCTTGCATTAAACAAGATCTTGATATAATGTTCATGCTCAACGCAGGCACCAAATAACAATTACTAAGGTTTAAAACTAATCCCGAAGATAAATGTAGAGGGAGCGTGCCGACGGCGATCACATCAACTTTTGATCCATTCCCGACGCGCATAGTCACCTCATCTCTTGCTAGTCTTCGTTTATTCTGTAGCTCCTGTTTCGAGTTACAAATGTGAGCAACTGAACCAGTATCAAATACCCAGGTGCTACTACGAGTACTAGTAAGGTACACATCAATAACATGTATATCAAATATACCTTTGACGTTGCCAGCCTTCTTATCTGCCAAGTACTTGGGGCAGTTACGCTTCCAGTGGCCAGTCCCCTTGCAGTAGAAGCACTCAGTATCCGGCTTAGATCCAGATTTGGGCTTCTTCGCGGGAGTGGCAACAGTTTTGCCACCCTTCTTGAAATTTCCCTTCTTACCCTTTGCCTTCTTGAAACTGGTGGTCTTATTGACCATCAACACTTGATGCTCCTTTTTGATTTCCACCTCCGCGGTTTTTAACATCGCGAGGAGCTGAGGAAGTGTCCTATCCATCCCTTGCATATTGTAGTTCACCACAAAACTTTTATAGCTAGGTGGTAGTGACTGAAGAACCCGGTCAATGCCTAATTCATTAGGAATCTCAATTCCCAGTTGTCTCAGGCGGTCGGCGTACCCAGACATTCTGAGCACGTGCTCGCTAACGGAGCTGTTCTCCTCCATCTTGCAGTTAAAGAACCTTTCGGAGGCATCATACCTCTCCGCACGGGCTTGGGTCTGAAATAAAGTATTCAGTTCCCCAATCATAGCATATGCCGAGTGGTGCTCAAAACGCTTTTGGAGCTCAGGTTCCATACCAAGCAAGAGGCCGCACCTAACTACATTGTGGTCCTCAGATTGAGTCAGCCAAACGTTCCTAACGTCAGCAGACTCAGTTGCTGCGGGTTCTGCACCAAGCGCTGCATCAAAAACATAAGCCTTTTTGGCAGCTTCGAGGATAATCCTCACATTCCGGAACCAGTCCGTAAAGTTACTTCCATTGGACTTTAGTTTATCTTTCTCTAGGAGAGTATTCATATTGAACGTAGTACGAGCCATTGATCTACAGCATATTTGCAAAGGCAATTAGACTAAGTTCATGATAATAAGTTCAAGCTAATCAAATTACTAATGAACTCCCACTAAAAACAACATCCCTCGGGTTGTTTAGTGACACATGATCCAAATCCACTACACCAAGTCCGATCATCACGTGAGATGGAGTAGCTTCAATGGTAAACATCAGCATGTTGATCACATCATTCATATGACTCATGTTTAACCTTTTGGTTCCTTGTGTCCCGAGGCCATGTCTGTACATGCTAGGCTCGTCAAGTTAACCAAAGTATTCCTGCATGTGTAAAACTGGCTTACACCCGTTGTATGCGAACGTAGAGTTTATAACACCCGATCATCACGTGGTGCTTCAAAACGACGAACTTTTGCAACGGTGCATACTAAGGGAGAACACATTATTATCTTGATATTAACAATGAGGGATCATCTTATAATGCTACCGTCAACTAAGCAAAATAAGATGCATAAAAGGGATAAACATCACATGCATAAATAATGTGACATGATATGGTCTTCTCTTCGTGTGCCTTTGATCTCCATCTCCAAAGCATGGGCACGATCTCCATCATCACCAGCATGGCGCCTAGGTCCTCGGGCGTCATGTATAGTTGCCTCCACCAACTATTGCTACTACGACTATTGCTACTACTAGCGATAAAGTAAAGCAATTACATGGCGATTAAATCATTGATACGAAGGTCATACAATAATTAATGAGACAACCATACGGCTCCTGCCGGGTGCCAAACTCATCGACATGCAAGTCGTGAAATATTACAAAACATGATCATCTCATACATCAAATATATTATATCATATCTTGGGGCATACCACATCACATGCCCCTGCAAAAACAAGTTAGACGCTTCTACTTTGTTGTTACATGTTTTACGTGGCTTTAGGGGCTGCACTAAAAGAACCGTTCTTACTTACGCAAAAGCCACAACGGTGATACACAAATTGCTTATTAACCATATAGGCCTCCCATTGCAAATCAGATTTCAACTATAGTGGGAGAGACAGACACCCGCCAGCCGCCTTATGCAATACAATGTGCATGTTAATTGCGGAACCGGTCTCTTGTGCGAAGACAAGTAAGGTTGGTCCGAGCCGCTTCATCCCACTATCCCGCAAAATCCGATAGTGCACAAAGGAGGTAGCAATATGAACATCAACGCCCACAACTAAATTGTGTTCTACTCGTACAAAACATCTACGCATAGATCTAGCTCTGATACCACTGTTAGGTTCGTTGCATAGGAAACAAAAATTTCCTCCGAGAAGTGCGGAAGAAAACCCAAGAATATATATACTAGATGTATGTAACGAGAGGGATCATGAACACCATACCCTCGTAGACCGCTAAGCGTTACGATCACGAGATCGTTGTTGGTGTAGTGGAACTTTCAATGAGATCAATCTCAGTGCCGAACGGACAGCACCTCCTTGGTATCCACACGTTCAGCTTCACGTTGTCTCCTCCTTCCTCGATCCAGCAAGCGAGAGGGAGAGGTAGACGAGATCCCGGCAGCACGACGGCGTGGTGACTATGGCGAATATTCTCACGGGCAGGGCTACACCGTGCGTGTGAGAAGAGGAGGAGAGGAGGGCTCAGGGGAGAGAGATCCAACTGAAAGCTTTTGGGGTGTCTCTCTCCCTTGCCCCCCCTTCTATTTATATAGGGGTAGAGGAGGCGTGGCCGGCCAGGACTATCCCGTGGCCAGGACTCTCCGGCGGCCAGGACTCTCATGCGGCCAGGACTCTCCTCCTGGCCGCATGGGCCTTGTGGGCTAGCCCCTCGGCCCATTAAGGCCAGGGTGCTCCCTCACAGGCCCATTTAGCCCAGGGATAGATGGGCCTCAAGGTGGAACCCTTCGGATCCCTCCGGAACCTTCTAGAAGCTTTCCGGTCAAAACCGGGAAATATTCCAAACTTTCCAAAACCCTGAAAACAACTTTCCATATATAAATCTTTATCTCCGGAACATTCCGGAGCTCCTCGTTGCGTCTAGGATCCCATCCAAGACTCCGAATCATAATTCGATATCATCATCATTTATCTCATCTAACCCAAGCAACATGAAATGTTAAGTGTGTGACCCTACGGGTTCAAGAACATGTGGACATGATCAAATATCAATAACCAATAGCGGGACCTGGATGTCCATAATAGTTCCCACATATTCCACGAAGATCTCATCGGTTGAACCACTATGTCGAGGATTCAATTAATCCAGTATCCAATTCTCTTTGTCTCGCGATATATTACTTGCCCGAGATTTGATCGTCGGTATCGCCATACCTAGTTTAATCTCGTTACCGGCAAGTTCTCTTTACTCGTTCCGTAATATAATAACCCCGCAACTAAACACATTAGTCGCATGCTTGCAAGCTCATTAGGATGTTATATTACCGAGAGGGCCCAGAGATATCTCTCCGTCACAAGGAGTGACAAATCCCAGTCTTGATCCATACAACCCAACAAGCACCTTCTGGGATACCTGAAAAACACCTTTATGATCACCCAGTTACGAGATGACGGTTGATGCCCACAAAGTATTCTTCCGGTACTAGGGAGTGGCATGATCTCATGGTCTAAAGAAATAATACTTGACATAATAAAACATAAGCAACTTAAACTTAAGTGACACGATCAAAAGCTATGTTTAGGTTTGGGTCTGTCCATCACATCATTCTCCTAATGATATGATCTCGTTATTAAATGACAACACATGTCTATGGTTAGGAAACCTTAACCATCTTTAATCAACGAGCTAATCCAGTAGAGGCGTATTAGGGACACGGTATTTGTTTATTTATCCACACATGTATTTGAGTTTCCAATCAATACAATTATAGCATGGGCAATAAACATTTATCAAGAACAATGAAATATGATAATAACAAATTTATTATTGCCTCTAGGGCATATTTCCAACATTGATGTCAGGCCCAATGAGCGTCGGGTCGACCACCAGAGCATAACCACCAGGATTCGACATGACCTTAGGATGATCTGCCCGGTTCCAACAGAGCTCATGTTCTGACCAGTACATGAATTTCGGTACTGCCGGCATAACAACGTTGACTTCCATCTCACGCCTGTGCTGGCTCTGCTTGTCGTTCGGCTCCGTGATAAAGATCATGTAGCGCTGGTGATGCTCCTTGTACTCGTTTCTTCCGGCATATTCCGGGATGCCTTGGTCTTCCACCTGATTGACAGCATTGTTCGCCGGAGGGGGTCCCTGAATCTGTGCATTGGCGCCTGTGAGCGGCGGAGGAGGAGGCAGCCGACTTGCCTCACCCTTCTCGGCCCGCTGCATCCAGCTGCATTGTCGGGTTGTATGATTCGCCGGTTTGCTAGGATTGGTCATGTAGAAACGACAAGGCTGATCCAGCATCATCTCGAACGTATACTTCTTCTTATCTTGTCAGGGCTTCTTCTGCTCTCCTTTCTTGGCCCACTGCTGATTTCCAGTCTTCTGACACTGGCCAGGACCGGCATCAGGTTGATCTTGAATAGCCGCGACATGGACTGGCCCATACCGGTAATCCGGCCTGTCGTCCCTTCTCTTGTTCCGATGATCTTGATGATCATTCCTCCGGAATGCCCTGGCAGGGTTGTATGTCGGCTGCTCTCTTTGCGGCTCTGTGGGCATCAGCGATGGCTGAGTCGGATCACCCAATGCATACATGTCGGCAATCTTGATCATCTCGGACAAAGTGGCTGGCATTTCCCTCTGCAGCTTCTGCCACAACATGCTGCCATGCCGGCACCCTTGGGCAAACCATGCTATTGTGTGTGACTCCACTATCCCTTCACAGGAGTTGCGGAGGTTGTTCCATCTTGTGAGGTAATCTCGGTCGGTCTCATTGTCCCTTTGCTTGCACATGGACAGCTGCTAAGGGCGTTTAGGCCTCTTGTAGGTGCTGGTGAAATTGCTGAGAAAAACTTCTTCAAAGTCTATCCAGCAATTGATGCTGCCTTCCGGCAGATTGTTCAGCCAGATCCTGGCTGGCCCTACCAGCATCTTGGGTACATAACGTACAACCCATCTGCGATTGCCGCCTGCCACATGCACTGCAGTGACATAGTCTTCCAACCAATCTTCCGGCTTTGTGCTGCCGTCATACGTTCTCGTAGCCCTGGGTAGCTGGAAACCCTGGGTTGGTGTCTCTCTCATGATCCGGTGAACGAAACAACACAGTCCCGGAGGGCCTTGCTCTTCCAGAAGTTCCGACAGATAGATTCTGTCGAGCCGATGTCGGGCATCTAGCGGCAACACTTGCCTGTTTTCCACTCGGGCTCCAAGTGGGCCGACATTGTCACATTCTCGCCTGAGATAACCTTCATCTCCCATGGCCGAGTATCCCTCATCGTAATGGTCTTGCCTGCGATCTTCACCTTGATACAGGGGGTTCTGCCCGGCACCCTGCTGACCTGCAGCAGTATTGGGCGCCGGACCCCAAGGTTGGCGTCCATGACCAGCCAAATGACGCTCTTGTGGGTCTCGGCGATTGTTGCCAAGACGCAGACCACTTTGGCCGTCATCGACTCTCCTAACCATTTGCTTCTCAGCCAATGCCGGATCATGACGCTCTAGCCGCTTGTCTCAGCCTGAATTGACACTCTTGTCTCATCTGCCACCAGGTGAAAAAGCTTGCTTGTCGGCCCGGCCGTCAGCGCCCACGGCCGAGTGAATGATCTGGGATGCACCGGGCTTGCCGTGCAACCTCATGTACGCCTAGTGTTGCTCGTTAGCCGTGCGGAGCAACTCCTTCACACGCAACTACTGCAGTCGGAGCGCCTCTCCCGTGAGATTCGGCAACTCTTCTGCTGCAGCCTCGGCTGCCCTGAGGTTCTTAACAGGGGTGATATATTTCGGCTTTAGTGCCGATGCAAAACTTGCCGACATAGCGGGTATTGCCCTGCCATCCCTAGCTATCTCGGCGTTCAGGTTTCTGCCACGATTATGCACTTCTCCAACTCGGCTGGGGTTAAGCACTGCAGTGGAATTGAGGCCATGAGCTTTGTTATATTCACGGAGCGAAATCTCGAGCTCTTGCCGAGCGCGAGCCACGTCGACAGCTTCCTGCAACAGTTTCTGGCGTTCCAACTCCAGCTCAGTCTACAGCTTGGCCGAGTTGGCGTTTGGTGCTACCGGCAAGGTTAGCCTTTCGATGGTGGCCTGGAGCTGAGTCGGCTTTGCCGGCACAGTGGACGTGCCGGCTTGAGCAGCGATGTTCTCCGGCTTCTCAATTGGAAACTTCGTCGTTTTGCCAGATTTGCTTAGGAGTGCGGCGCTCTCTGCCGCGCCCTTGCCAGCGGCGCCGCCATGAGCGGTCACCATGATTTCCACATGGTCGGCGGGGTAGTTGACATGCCAGCCGCGGACCGTGCAGACAGCTGGAGGATCTTCGGCTACCACAACCTGCTCGGGATACCTGCAAGGATTGTCAGTGGCGACATAGTCCTCATGCATGCCGAAGTTGATGAAACGGCCTGTGCAGGGAAGCGGCGCGTTGTTGAAGCAACCTGTGTTGTTGTTGACGAAGCCTAGAGAGCCGAATCTCTGGACCAAACCAAAGACGACCCGCTCTCCGATGACGAGGAAGCTTCCCGTCCGGATGAAAACTCCAGCCAGCACCGCTGCTGGCCCCACGGTGGGCGCCAACTGTCGTGGTGGTGTCACGGCAGATGCCATGGGATGGCCTAAGATGGGGCCGATGGACGAAGGAGGAACCGGAGGAGGGAGGACGGGATTTGAACCACGCACAGTATAAGAACACGCAGTGTTTAACCAGTTTCGGAGCCCTCTAGACGAGGTAAAGCTCATACTCCTGCTTTGTTGTATTACCCGAGATACAAAGGGCTACAATGGTGCTCCTTGATCTGTTTTTTGAGGAGGAAGAAGAAGAAAGAAAAGCTCTAGATGGCTACGTGAAGGAACCCCTCACACAGGAGGAGTGGTGCTTCTATTTATAGGCCGCTGGTGTCACGCTGACATGTTGTTAGCTTAATCTTGATCTTTGTATCAGCATGTTTAGTTTTTTGTTCATGCATGTAGTTAGGTGTTCAGCGAGCATCGTGCGATGCATGCGAGCTGAGTCCGGCGAAGTTTTCAGCTAGAAGAACGTGAAGGTGAGATGCCCAGAGGTGTTGTGCGATGCAACACGGAGGCGAGATGCCGTCGAGCCGTGGGATGCGGTCAGGCGCGTGAAGCTGCTGAACAAGTAGTCACTGGTGCTGCGGTAGGCCGAGCGACTTGGCCGGATAAGTAGCTAGTCGTTGCATGCTACTAGTACTTAGTTATGCCTTGCCGAGTGATTTGGTCAGGTTAGCTAACTAGTTTTACATGCATGCATTAGAATTAGTGATGGACCTAGTTAGCCGGTGAGTGGGTACGCAGGAGACGTGGGCAGGTTGTTGCCTACATGCATGCTACTAGGTGGCTATTTAAGGCGTGTAATCGAGATGAAAAAAGAGAAGAAAAGAACTGGCTGCGTGAGGCAGCTGGTGGCAAAAAAAAGAAAACTACTTGTCTCTTGTGTTCTTTTGTGCATACTACTTGTGAGCTGTGAGAGGCAACCCAAGGTAGAAGAAGGGAGCTCACAAGTGCTGTTCCAACAATTGGACCAAAAGCAAACCGTACCTACCATCGGGCCCGCTGGGTACGCCCCATGGTCCCCTCCAGATTGTCCAGGAGGGGACAATGAAGTTTTGTGCTTTTCGTACTGCCAGGCGGCGCACACTGTAGCCACGTCCCAGCCTTCGTCATCAGTCCTTCTACGGCGCGTCATTGTGCAGTCGCTTGGCACAGTGACGTGAGCAATGACTGCTTTTCCATCATAAAGGGAGCGCTGCTTTACTTTGCACCATGTGCCCAGGATAAGACCGTTGGCGCATCCCGGCCTTAGCCGACATCAGGTAGCTCATGTTTATCCTGCAATCATATAAGAAAAGATAGATATGCCGGCATAATTTTGTTATGCTGGCCTGTTATTAAGTGGGCTCAAAGATGCCGGCGTCTTTGCTTACACCGGCTTTGCTCTTGTTATCCCGACTAATATATGTCGTCATGACCCTACGTGGAGTCATCCCTCGACAATATGTTATCTTGACTGGTTGTGTTTAGCTCGATCAAGGGTAGAACTTGTGGATTGATTGATCCCGTGACGTGCCTCCACTTGCCAGGAGATCTATTACCATGTCGTCACACCAGCTCGGCCAGCTAAACACTAGTCGAGGCTGCGCGGCCACCTTGTATTGGTCAAAAGCCCCGAACTTGGTTTCTGGAGTAGTCATGCCTAAATTGAGACGAGCGGAGCTGCACAAGCAAAATGGCCACGCGCACGGAACAACCCGGTGATCGTCCACTCTCGCAACATGGGTTTCTGTTTTTCAATTCTTGCGTTCTAGAGTGATCTGGCAGTGTACCTAGCATTATCAAACGTGAAAACCACACCGGAAGGTCCCGGGCCTAATAATATGAGCGCTTAGCCGTTCTCTGCCACTGTTCTTGACTTCTTGTTTCAAGCTAGTCTTCTTTAGCAGACGTGCTGCAGCTTCTTGTGGTTCCTCCGGATCGCCCGGCCACCTTGTAGTTCCAGCGTTGCTGCACATAAACTGAGAGCGCGAGCACTGCTGCGACGAGCGGTTCCACCACGCAAGCAACATCAGAGTAGAATTCCATGACATCGTCTTGAGGCACGTCAAGGACACGCGGGTACATGTTGGCCGCGGAAGGCCGGAGGATTAGGAAGCCATAGACATGCAGCAGAAGCCACATGACCGTGACCCCCGCGTAGTACCCCTCCCTCAGAGGCTTGCAATTGACGCGCCACATGGCATTGCCAATATGACCTGCGGCAGCAGGAACCATTCCTCACGCCGACGCACCGCTCCACAACGGCAGCGGCGCCCCACGCGCGTGAGGGTGGGGTATACGGTTCCGCCCGGGCTTCGTAGTAAATGGTCTGCGGGTCCGCCGTGGTCGTCGACATGCCGGGGGTGTCCAGACAGTGCACGGCGAGGACAAACAGGAGAACGCCCAAGTGCGCACACAAGAGCGGCACCCAGTCGCACGGGACGCGCCCCGGCTCCAGCGGCGGTGACTGTGCCCGCGCCCGCCGCGCCTTCCGCGCGATGCGCAGCGTGATGAGGAGCGTGGCGAGGGCGAGAGCTCTAACACAACCGTCCACAATGTCCCAGCTATGCTGCAGACCGTGGATGTCCGTTCGGTAGCCGTCGTACGTCGGCCGCCAACGCCAAGCTGCAGCAGCAGCTGGCATCATCATCTTCTTGGCGTCAGCCGTGACCAGCGCCACGCCGTGTCCGAGCGCCTGGGCGCCGAGCATGGCGAGAGAGATGTACGGCACGACATCAGGGTCGGACTTCATGTGCCGCAGCTGGCTGAGGGCAGCGACGATGTTGGTCGACAGCATGGCGATGAAGAGGGCCCCTCCATGTTGTCGTGCTCCACGAATGCGCTTGAGCTCGACATGTTGAAGTGTAAAGTGGATTGCGTAGCTTTTTCCATCAGATCGGTTTTTTGGTTGCGTTGGCTATCGCAAGAAGCTTGACATGGTATCACAGCCAAAGGTCTCCGGTTCAAGCCCTGTTACCCCCTCCATCCCTGATTGGCCTCTTGAGTCACTATACCTCTGAGTTTATACGTGCTGGAGGGTGTTGAAATGTATAAGTGGCTGCCTCGCCCTTTACATCAGATCAGTCTTTTGGTTGCGTTGGCTAGTTGACGAGAGACAGTAGAGAAAACCAAAATAAAATAAAAGTAAAAGTCAGCTCTCTTAAGATCAACAAGTTGCAAGATACATCAACGGTCTCAATGACACTATTAAGGATCGTTTGATGATGCAACAGGTTTGGTCCATTGACCAAGCACAAGCTCTAGCCTTAAAGGCCGAGAGGTTGGTGAAGACAAGAAAGGCAAGTAAGCCTCCATATTCACATACGGAAGGCCCGTCTTGGAGTCACTCCATAGAGTGGAAGAGAAGAACACCCAACCAAAGGCAAAGAAACCTGCCCCGAAGCAAGCTGGAGGTAAGAGTAGGGCAAAGCCTGTGGTAAAATGCTATAAATGTGGGGGAGAGAGACATGTATCTAGCAACTGCCCATTGAGGAAATTCGTCAACACAAGAATTCATGATTACGAAGATGATAAGGAATATGAATCTGAAGATGTTGAAGGGGAAGATGTTTGTGAAGAAGAGGGTGAAAAGTTGGTATGCGTGATTCAGCGTATGCTCAACGCCACAGGCCGACAACACACAACGGAAGAAGAAAATATTTGAGAGCAAATGCACGGTGAATGGCAAGGTATGCAAATTAGTGATTGATAGTTGCAGTTGTGAGAATCTTATCTCACAGAATTTGGTGAACCATTTAAAGCTTGAGACACATGATCATCCAAATCCCTACAATATCGGATGGATCAAAAAAGGGGTGAATATGAGGGTCACCAAACAATGCAACCTGCCACTCTCTTTGGGAAAGTACTACCGCTCAAATGTGTTATGTGATGTTGTCATTATAAATGCCAGCCATGTTCTTCTTGGGAGACCTTGGCAGTTTGATGTGGATACTACACACAGAGAGAAGGAAAATTCTTACTCTTTCACTTGGAATAAGAGAAAGATCATCATCCTACCAAACCAATCAAATGGTAATACCTCTAAGGAGGAGGGGAAAAATATGTTAACCATTTTCCACACCTCTAATGAGTTTATGGAAGACTTGAAGGAGGCAAATATGTGTGCTGCACTTATTGTTAAAGGCGAAGAGCAACCATCAGTTGAGATTTCAGCAAAGGTACATGGCCTACTAGCTGAATTTCAAGGCATACTTGGATAACCACAAGGCCAACCACCATTGAGAGGAATTCAACATCGAATTGACTTAATTCGAGGAGCATGTGTACGGATAGTAGAGCGATCAACAAAATTACCATATGGTATAGATTTCCTATTCCCCGTTTGGATGATATGTTAGATCAACTTAGTGGTGCAAGAGTGTTCACAAAGCTAGACTTAAAGAGTGGATATCATCAAATTCGCATTAGATCCGGGGATGAATGGAAAACAGCTTTCAAGACAAAGGAAGGGTTGTTTGAGTGGTTGGTCATGCCATTTGGACTCTCAAATGCACCAAGTACCTTTATGCACTTGATGAACCAGGTACTTCGACCCTTCTGATCCCACTTTGTTGTGGTTTATTTTGATGACATCCTCATATACAGTAAGGATGAAGATGAACACTTGGATCATATTCGTAAAGAACTCGTAAAGATTATAGATTTGTATTTGAGGGTGCTATGGGCACTTCAGGAAAACGAACTCTATGTCAACTTGAAGAAATGTGTCTTCCTTCAAACACGACTTCTTTTCTTGGGGTTTGTCATAACAAGTGAGGGCATTCATGTTGATGACTCTAAAGTTGAAGCAATCAGAGAATGGCCAACTCCCAAGACTATCTCAAGAGGTAAGAAGTTTTCATGGTCTTGCAACTTTCTATAGGCGGTTTGTGAAAAATTTCAGTACCATCATGGCACCGATCACTGAATGCCTAAAGAAAGGAATGTTTCAGTGGAATGAATCTGCTGAAGCTAGTTTCAAAGAGATAAAAGCAAAGCTCTCACAAGCTCCTGTCTTGGCACTACCTGATTTACTAAGACTTTTGAGTTAGAGTGCGATGCAAGTGGAGTAGGCGTTGGGGCAGTTCTATCTCAAGAACGAAAACCCATTGCTTTCTTTAGTAAGAAGCTAAGCGAGGCAAGACAGAAGTGGAGTACCTATCAGCAAGAATTGTTGTAACATCCCAAACTTTCAAACCTTTACATGTGCATTGCATCCATGAGCATCATGCCACAACTGCATGTTTGAATTCAAATTTGAATCACAAAAGGCTTTAAAAGATTTTGTTTACACCTATTTGAGTTTTGGATCTTCAAACCATTAAAGTTTATATATATAAAAGGGGTTTATTGCACATATGAGCTACCCCATAATTTTTGGATAATTATTTGGAGTTGAAAACGTATTTTATTTTAAATAGATATATGGCCCTAAAGGCATTTATAGGGAAAATGTATTTTTACATATTTTATTTTGAGGGAAAACTACTCCCAAAAGTTGAATCATTGTGGAATATGATTTTAGAAATTTTCTGGGATTTATTTGGACCAATTTGGAGTTCAAACTCAAAAGATATCAAAGAAATGAGAAAAACAGAAAAAGAAAAGGTCAAAAAAAAAAGAAGGGTAAACCGGACCGGCCCGGCCACTTTGGGCCAAACCGGCCCAGTCCGACCGCACGCGCGCCGGCCCAGCCAGCCCGGCGCCCCACGCGCGCGCCCGCACCCGCTGACAGGTGGGGCCCACCTTTCAGGGGCTTCTTCCCCGGAAGGAAAGCGGCCGCGCCGCCGCCGCGATTCCCGGCCGCCGTCCCCGCGCGCTAGCCGCCGCAATCTCCTCCTCCGGCCTTCCATTTTCATGCCCGAGCACGCCTTTATAACCCCCGCGACCCCCTCTCCTTTTCCCCCCCATTTTCCCTCGCTCGCACGCCGCCAGGCCGCCGGAATCCCTCGCCAGAGCCGCACCCGCGCCGCCGCGTCTTCTTCGACCTAGGCGACGACCCGCGCCCCCGTCTCCGCCATGCCGCGCCGCGCCTCCCCGTCGCGCCCACGTCGCCGGAGCACCCCGCGCCGCCACGCCCGTGCCCGCGCCGCCGTCTCCTCCGTCTCCGGTGACCGCCGCCGCCGCCCGGTAAGAAACCCTAGCCCCTCGTCCGTCCGATCTAGATCGATGGCTAGGATTAGATCACTTATAAAACGAACCGGTACGCACTGTGGAGCGTCCGATCTTTATAAGTTAGATCTAACGGCTCGGATTTATTTATAAACCGAACCGGTACCGTCCAATAATAATGCGCCACGCGGCACTCGGTTCTATAAAATAGAAATGTAATTTTAATCCCCCGGAATTAATAAAAGGCACTTTTGCAGATAGGCCCCTGTAACTTCAAATGATCATAACTTTAAATCTGTTTGGCCAAATTTAGTGATCCACACCTTTTTGGAGTCCTTAGGAAGTGTAGAATCATTTGGCACTGTCTAATTTCAAATTTGAATATTTGAATCAAATTCAAATTACAGATTAGGGTTTTATGCCATTTAAATCATAACTAATTATTTAGAAGTCCTTTTTGAATGAAACCAGTGCCCAAAATTTTATTTTAATGTCCTCTGTCCAATGGAGCAGAGAAATAAATATTTTGAATTAAGTTGTTTTGCAGATGCAAATAAAACCTCATTTTAGGATTTAAACCCTAGCTTTTGCTTTTGCTTAAAAACCCTAATTACATGTGTTTAATTCTCAAGGCATTGGATCAGCAGATCACCCAAATAAAATAAACCAAACTCATGTCACATGTTTTGCATTGCATCATGACATACATATTCTTTTGCTTGTATGGTGTGTTTATGTATGTGTATGTTTGCCTGATTGTATAGTTTTCTCGGAGAGCGAACTGTGTGACTGTGAAGAGTGTCTGAATACCAACTACTATCAAGGCAAGTTCACTTTGACCATCATCCCATTATTTTATTATGCACTAGTTTTCATTAGTTGCATTGTTAGGATTAATATTGTATCTATGCTAGCTATGATCTGTCCTAGGAGTATAGGATCCCCTTTGCCATTTCCTCACCACCAATTACCATCGTAGTAGTGATACGCTATGCTATGATAATATACGAGGGCAGTATTATTACAATGTGATACTATTGAATTACAAATATAGTTTTCCTAGTGTATGGCAAAACAAGTAATTCAATGAACCGTCCTGGGTGGGCTGCTTTGAGGAAGTGGAGATGTATGCGCCGTCAGGTCCATTTCTATGGGTCCATTTCTATGAGTCGTCTCGCCATTTCTATGGGAGCGCCTGCGTTGCAACCGAGGAATGCCACCCGGGGTAACCAGAGGCTGGACTAGTTTCCTGTTTAGTAGCTTCCAGTACAACCACATGGTATTATGGGCTCTGCCAGGATGGATGTAAGAAATATGAACCCGAATCCGAGGTGACATCGGTATGTAGCAGTGTAGGTGGGGGCGCGTCCCTCAGGTGGTCTGGGGGATTATGTTCTGAAAATTCCTGTAGTCGATGCCGTTGCTACTCTACCCTGAGGACAGCAAGGGATTAACACGTCGATTTCTTGTGGGTAAAGTGTACCACCTCTCGAGAGTGTCAAACTAAGTACTTAGCCGTGTCCCCGGTTACGGACAATTATGAGCAACTAGATATGGGAGCTGTAAGGAAGGTCTCACTCATTCAAATTTCCTAATAAAATGAATGGATTGAACTGGGTAGGAGCATTGATGTTTTTACTCAATGTGCCTAGGTTAATAGGAGCATGGGTGTTTCTACCCCGTGTCCAATAGAATTAAAACTATTTGTCTAAAAATGGTAGGATTTGAATAATGATACTTTTATGCAAAATGGCCAAACCCCACTTCCTCAAAGCAGCCCACCCAGGACGGTTCATTGAATTACTTGTTTTGCCATACACTAGGAAAACCATATTGTAATTCAATGGTATCACATTGTAATAATACCACCCTCGTATATTATCATAGCATAGCATTTTACTACTACGATGGCAATTGGTGGTGAGGACATATCAAAATCGATATCAAAATCAAAAAGAGGCAAGGGTATCTTATACTACTAGGAGAGATCATAGCTAGCATAGTTACAATAATAATCCTAACAATGCAACTAATAAAATCTAGTGCATAATAAAATAATGGGATGATGGTCAAAGTGAACTTGCCTGATTAGTGTCTTTGTATTCTTCTTCTTTTCGATACTCATAATTACCGCACTCCGTATAATCTATCGCGAAGAACGAAAAGCAATAATAAATAACCATTCAACAACTCCTAACTGATGTGTGGGAAACTGCTGAAGGTACTGTTTTGCAACGAAGATGCACTAGTGTGGATGAACTTGTAAAGGTTTTAAAAGAAATCTAGGATTTATATTTGGATTTAATCTTGACATGACAGAAAGAATCATCTAATTTGGAGTAATGGCTCAAAAGATATAGGCTCCGGAAGACACCTAACTGATGTGACAGTGTTAACAGACACGACTTTTGATTGAAGATGCACTTAAGTAGATGAATCCTAACTTGTGCAACAAGCACACTAATGTGTAGAACATGATCTAATTAATGATCTACAGAAGGTTTGGAACCAAAAGGATCAATGGAACAACCTACATGAATTTCGAAAGGTGGCTAATCCAGAAGCAGCATACTGTGAATAGTCAATTCCAACGAAGATGCCGTACTGAAGATCATGGAGACGGGGTATACAATCTGGTCTGGTCTAGAGAGGTGGACGTGCTCTAACTAAAACAGAAAGATTTGGACAAAAATGATACACAGATCAAAAGATATGAGCTTCTAAACATTGCTAATCAAAACTGTTGTGGCCGAAAAGTTGCTCACCGGAAAAGACACGGAGTTCGCCGGAGTTGAAGGAGGACGGTGATGATGTCGACGTAGGGTTCGATGGGTCCATGGAAGACGTCGAGGCGGACATCGTGACGCGGCTTGCGCGGTCGAGGGCGTCTCCGGACGGCGACGGGCGGAGCTCCGGGCGCGGCTTTGGCATGGGGTCGGGGACGGCACGGCCAACGATGGAGATGGATCGCATAACCTTGTCACGGAGGTAGGAGATGGTCACGTGAGTGCACCGGTGAAAGGAATCGAAGAACGGAGGTTCGGGGCCATCTCACCGTGAACAATGGCGACGGTGACCGGCGGAGAAAGACGTCGACGTACCCGGCTGTACAGAGGTTTTGGGGCCAGCAAAGGCTCAAAGTGACGCGCGTGGAATCCTTTTATAGTGGCCGAGGAGGGAGATCGGGTGTGAGATGTCTATGGCCGGCATTCGGGGCGTCTCTTTTGGAAACTGCGATTATGAGAGGAAACTTCAAATTGGTTGCCTGAATGGGTTCCCGGGATGGTGAGGATTGATGGGGTGGTTTCGTTTCGGAGAGAGACGCGCGGGAAGGAAAGAAATCGAAGAAAACATGGAAGGAGGGGATTCCTTACGTGCAGAGGAGGAGGAACCAGCACGAGCTGGTGCTCGTGGCTGGGGCGCTCGGCCAGGTGAGTTGGGCCGGCCCAGTTGGGTCGGTCCATTCTCTCTCTTTTTTCCTTTTCTTTTTTTCCATTTCTGTTTTTATTAATAACTTTTGATTCCTAACTCCAAATAAGTCCAAATAAACTCCAGTAAATTTGTAAATTCAAATCCTCCAAAGTGTGAACTTTTGGGACTTGAATCCTTTCAAAATAAAATAAGTAAAAATATTTTTGCTTATATAAATGTCATTAGGGCTTTATAAGTAATACATAAAATAGGTTTTGAAATCTATTATGAAATCTTTGTTTCATAAATTAGTTTAAACTCCAACAAAATATTGGGTTGGCATACTTTGCACTAAAACCCTTTCTTACTTAAATACCCCATTGGGTTGAACTCCAAATAAAATCTCATAATAATTATATGGTTCAATAAATTCCCAAATAGCTTTATAACACCAAATCACTCATTTTGAAATCATAGCAAATGTTTCCAACCATATATATAATTTGGGAAGTCACGTTATCCCATCTCAACGACGGAATAAATGTTGGAATAACATTTGCACACGAGGATGTCAAGTTATCCTCTTCTCGAATATTTGATAGTTTTCTCTTGGAAACAAAATGAACACGACAAAGCAAATATCGAGAAAAACATAGGCGAATCATTAAATATGTTTTCCAACCATATACTTGGGAAAGTCATATTATTCCCTTTCTTTAACATTTAAATAAATGTCAGAAATTATTTCTAATTGATTCAAATATTCCAACGATGCTCTCAAATGGTCATGGCATCCAAATTGGAAACTTAGTGTGCTTATAAATCCTTCAAAAAGAAAATAGGACTTACTAAGATGCGAATAATAGTCCGGATGGAAACATAATATGCAAATGGTTCCAACTGAAATACTTTGAACTTATATAAATCTCCCAACCATGTTGTATAATTTGGATAGTCATATTAATCCACTCTTTTGTTGAATATTCAAACATGGTGTGGAATAAGTCCTAAAAATTTCAAATCCTTCAGAAATTCACAACCAAAATATTTCCAAAGGCAATATTTTTATTTAAAATAATTATTTTATTTAACATTCCAGAATTGGAAAATTCTGGGATGTTACATTAGGTGATGGCTATTTGGTACAAGATGGTTATCTCTTCAAGAATGATCGTTTGTGCATCCTAAGAAGTTCTCTACGTGACAAGTTAATTAGAGAAATCCATTCAAGTGATCTCAGTGGTCATGTTTGACGTGACAAAACTATCGCTAACTTGGAGACTCGATACTTTTGGCCACAATTAAAAAGAGATGCAGCCAAGTTTGTTCAGCGGTGCCCCGTATGCTAAACCTTCAAGGGTCAAGTCCAGCACACAGGGTTATACATGCTCTTGCCTATCCCTGATGCCCTGTAGGAGGATATCTCTATGGACTTTGTCTTGGGTTTACCAAGAACAAGACACGGGAACGATGCAATATTTGTGGTTGTGGACAGGTTCTCTCAAATGGCCCTTTTCATTCCGTGTCGCAAGACAACAGATGCTCATCATGTGGCAAATCTATTCTTTCGAGAAGTGGTCAGGCTACATGGAGTTCCAAGGTCCATCGTCTCAGACCGTGATAGCAAGTTTCTTGCTGCCTTTTGGCTAACTTTGTGGAAGCAATTCAACACCGAGTTAAAATTTTCTAGTACAGCTCATCCACAAACAGATGATCAGACGGAAGTGGTGAAAAAGTTTTTGGGTAATCTGATCCGTTGCATTTGTGGAGATAGGAAGGGACAATGGGATTTGGCTTTATCACTTGCTGAATTCGCATATAACAACTCCAAGCATAGATCAACGGGAAGGAGTCCTTTTTTCTATTGTCTACACTAAAATTCCAACACATGTGGTGGATCTGGTGAAGCTACCAACGAAGGGGAACTCAAAATCAGCATTGTCCTTTGCTGATAACTACACTGAATTACTTGAAGAAATACAAAGTGTCTTAGAGGCACAAAATCAGAAGTACAAACAATTGGCTGATTGCAAACAAAGGCTGAAATCATTCCAAGTTGGTGATAAGGTCATGGTATACCTCCGAAAAGAAAGGCTGCCTTTAGGCATCAAAGGGAAGCTCAGGCAACGGAAATATGGACATTTCTCTATCCTAAGGAAGATAAATGATAATGCCTACGTGATAGATCTTCCACCTGAGATGGGAATATCTAACACATTCAATGTAGCAGACTTGGCCCTCTATCATCCGTAACAAGCACTCTACGAGGATAACTCGAGGTCGAGTTCCAAACAACCAGGGGAGGATGACGAGGGACAGTAGAGAAAACCAAAATAAAATAAAAGTAGAAGTCAGATCTCTCAAGACTTCTATACACTTCTACTATATTCTAAGTAACTTGTCTTTTAGTCATAAGTGTTGTGGTAGTTTATACAGTGTTTTACTATAAGTTGTAACTAGGATATTTTCCTGGTTTTGAGTAGTGTTCCCTAGAAGTTTCTAGTTATAAGTAGAGCTAAGTAGTGCAGACTCATGAGGCCTATAAATAGAGGTTCACACCTCTATCTTCGGGCAGACTATGTACCACTGCCTATTAATAAAGAACACTTTATGTTCTTTGTCTTAGATCTTGAATTAGATATTGTGTGTTAAGAGTTTGGATTAAACTCTTGGCAGTTCCCCGTTCCTAGAGCGATATCTAGCACAGCACGTTGAAGTGGTTGCTTCAACGTTTGATGTCAGGGAGACAGAAGACGGGCAGCGACTGGAGCTCGGTCACGTTGAAGTGCAGCGGGTCGTCATCAGCGGGCCTTGTGCTTGACATGTGGAACTTAGCCGCCGCGGGGCTGAACAGCCACCGCATCTCCGTTGGCGGGTATTCCACTTTGACCTCGATGGAGCAGTCCATCATCCCGCTTTCGAGATCTCTCATCTTGGAAATGACTCGCCACGGGTCCTCCACATCTCAGCAGCCGATCAGGTGCATCTTCCCGTCCTCCGGGTTATACACGCCCTCCAACGAAATCAGTACCGGACCAGGACCAGAGAACTCTTCGGATGCCGTTAACGCGGCTGACATGTTGAGTATTTCCATATCATTGTTTGCTACTACTGGCGTGCTTGTCGCCGGTTTGCTGGATTGGAACATTCCAACGAGCGGCCTGATCGAGATTATCTGCTGCTGAAATGATTTCCCCATGAACCGTTCAGGCACGAACTGCAGTTTGGGCACGAGGAGGAATTGAGGCCGAGGTCTTCGGAGAGGTCGGAGAGGCTCATCATTTCATCGTCGCCGGTGCCGCTGACGTGTTCCTTATTAGGATAGCTCAATAGCAACGACTTGGCCTTGGCGACCAAATTGCTGGATGTTTTGCTCCTTCGGAGGAGCTCCATGGCCTGCTCGACCTTGGTGTAGCTGTACACCATGCGCAGCCACTCCTCGGAGTGGCAGCGGCCAACCTTATTCCACGACTGCCTGGGATGCAATGCTCGTTGGAATGACAACGGGAAGTTGCCGCCATCCAGGGAGGTTATCTGCCCCACGATGATGCTGCGACGGGTTAGAGAGAACATGGTTGGGACGTGCAGGGACACGCGGTGCTGGCAGCAAGCCTTGCAGGTGCCGGTGCCAAGACAGCCCGTCATGCAAAGCTGCCCCGTTGACGCCCTCCACACGCCCTCGGCCGACAGAGTCATCCCGCTCAGCCCGGTCCGCCTCACCGCCGTCTCCAGGCCCTCCCACGGCGGCACGGCACGGAAGACCGCCGACACGAGCGCGGCACCCTTGCCGTCCAGTCCGGTCGTCTGCTCGCACCGGAGGCCCTGCATCATGAGCACAAAATCCTTGAGAAACGCCCTGTCCAGGGAGGACATGACGTTGTCCCCGGCCGTGAACGGTCCTAACTGCCCGCAGAAGAACTCATCCGTTGAGTCGCATTCCCAGTTTGGGACGACACTGAGCGCAGTATTTTCATTGTCGCGAAGGATGTCGCAGATAGGGACGTCTTCAGACACATCGTCCAAGGAGGAACGAGTGCCGCACCCGACAGTGGCCGCGAGCTCTTCTTCCTCTTCTTCTGGCCGGAATTGGTAGCTCCCGGAGAAATGGTCCAGTTGTGAAGCCAGCCAGACAGTGTCGAAATACACGTTGTCCGACTTATCGGCACGCGTGCTCATCATCTTGCCACGCACCGCTCGGCTTGTCAACGTTTGCTCCTTCGGGTACCGCAGCACGAGCAGCATGTTGTTGCAGTCGTCAATGACCGGCGGCGGCTGGAAGCTGTCGCTGACGACATTCTTTTCCGCGTCGTCGCACGGGCAGGTGATATTGCCCCCGCGCATAGGGAAAGCTTTCCCGACCATGCACAGAACCCTCTCGCCGCCGCCGCCATAGCCGCCGTTGGCAGTCTTCGTGTACAGGCCTTCCAGCGGTATATCGAGCCTGGCAACACCCAGCGGGGCATGCCGGTGCTGTGGATCCGACGCAGGCGAGCAGCAGCAGATGCTCCTGACGGTCAGGCTGAGGACCCCGCTGGCGTCGAGGGCGAGCCGATGCCGATGCGCCGTGCCAACGTGGGTGAGCGTGAAGGTTGCAAGGCGGCTGGTGTCTTGAAGAACACGAGTAGAGGCACAGCCGTCACTGCCAGCAGTCCCAGGAAATATCAACAATGGTGCATGGCCGGCTTCCTGGTACCAGTCGCCATTGGAAAATGGAAGCTCATGTGCCAGAACGTCGGCGTTAGCTGTTTTTTTTTAGAGTAACAGGAGGCGCCACGCGCCCCCGGTTCCATGCACTGAAACCAGAGTTGTTCACAGTTTTACAGCATCAAGTCTTTAACAAGAAAGGTCGTTAAGGACCATCACAATAACAGAAAAACAGGAACTAAAACTGCAAACAGACTAGAGCAGCTTCAGGTTGAAAAGGACTCCACAACTTTCTGGACTTTGGAACGTAGGCGTGTAGCGGCCAGCGGGTCTCCAGCTAGCTTCAGGTTCACCGGAACAGGGGAGATCGACAGCCTGGAACAGCAGCCTGCCAGGACGTCGGAGGGATCAGGTGTTCCAAGAGCTAGTCTTGGGGTTGTTCCAGCCGGTGTGGAGACGCCAAAAGAGCCGAAGCTTGAGAGCAAAAGTGGTCCACCTGCTCCAACATTCGCTCTTTGAACAGCAGCTTCCAGTTTTTGACTGATTTCAAGATCAGCCACCAAAGATGCTTAACATCAGACCAAACATGATGATTAAAGATCATGTTATTACGAATTTTCCATAAACTCTACATGACAGCAGCGCATATGGAGTTTATAGTGGCTAGTTTCTTTCCAGCCACCCAACAGCTTGAGATGGATAGCAAATCACTGCCAAGTTGTTTACCTAGAAAACTAGAGATAGTTCCCCAGATTTTCCTAGCAACAACACAATCAAATAACAAGTGGTGGACTGTTTCTGATTCAGTACAGAACACACAGTCCTCAGGTTTGATTATGTTTCTTTTCTTCAGGTTATCTCTAGTCATAATTTTATTTTGTGAGACCAGCCATAAGAAAACTTGTACCCTAGGGGGGGCCACAACCGACCAAACAGCAGGGATGAAGGTTGGGACAATCCCCCTAAAGTTGATAATATGATAAAGGGAGCTAGTGGAATATATCCCAGAGGAATTATATTTCCAGATAAAAGAATCAGGTTCATCTAAATAGGTTACATTCTGGGCAATTTGTTCCAATTCATACCATCTTTCCATTAGGGAGTCAGAAAAGTTCCTTCTAAAGGTGAGTTTCAGTTCAGATCCATCCCAGATAGAAGCTAGAGTGGCACATTGTTCATTGCACAAAATGTAAATCTCCCAAAATAGTACAGAAAGATGGGAGATGCCAAACCAAGTATCTTCCCAAAATATGATACTAGTACCATTACCAACAGACCATCTATAACCAAAATGGATAGTTTGGACTGCCCACATGACACCTTTCCAAAATCTAGAGACACCCACCACTTTACTAGTGAAGATGCTGGGTTTGTTGGTGGCATATTTGGAGTCCACAATTGTTCTCCAAATTTTATTTTTATCTAGGTTATATCTTTTTAACCAAGAGCCTAGTAAGCATAGATTTACATCTTGGAGACAAGGGATTCCAAGTCCCCCAAACTCTTTTTTCATGGAGACAAGATGCCAATTAGCTAAATGGATTTTCCTATTTCCATCAGAAGAGTTCCACAAACAGTGAGCCATATGGCTGTTAATTAGCTCAAGGGCCCATTTTGGGAATTTGAAGAAGGAAAGGAGATTAACAGGTATACTAGCAAGGCAGGTTTTAATTAGAAGGAGTTTTCCACTATAAGATAGGAGTTTTCCCCTCCATCCAGCAATTCTTTTGAGGATCTTATCCACTAAAGGTTGGATGTCCTCCCTCTTAAGCTTCTCATAATGCAAAGGGATGCCAAGGTACTTTATTGGGAATTTTCCAACAGTACAACCAAAGATGTTAGTAAAAGGATCCGTCTCAGTAGGATCCATGTTAATTGGGATAAGTTCACTTTTATTGTAGTTAATCCTCATCCCAGATACTTGTTCAAAACATGTTAAAATCCATTTCAAGTTAACAGCAAGAGAAGGATTATTAGCCACAAAGATTTCTTCCTGAGGAAGAGAGGGATCCGTCAGCTGTTAGGGCGGTGGCTGAGCTGAGGAAGTACTGGCACTGCCGCGTCAAGTCTTCCTGAGGGATGCCTGGATGGAACGGATGGGCAGGGGACGCCGTGACGCCCAGACATAGCAGCAAGAACACACAGAGAATCTGCTGCGTGTTGTCGCTCTGATCCATTGATTGGCGGCTTGGCGCTCTGATCAGCACTACACCTGAAAAATGATACGGCACGACACGAGTAAAAATCAAATGCGCATATGCACAGCAAATAAATGGAGAGAGATCATACTGCAATAAGGTCTGGTTAACATTAAAATGCGCGCAGATCACTCTTCCCGTCGCCTTGATAGCGGAAGAAGAAAGCCAGCAGACCAGAGCGTGTTTGAGTGTTTTGACTTTTCGGGAGGGGAAGTGACCAATGGCTACTGCCGAAGATGGAGGTGTCGGAAACCTGGAGTTGAAAATGCACTTTTGTGACCGGAAGCCCAGTCGCCGGCATGTGCTTGCGCTGCTAGAATCATGGTTATAATCGATCCCGACTGCTATCTCACGATCCAATAAAACGCAAATAATAAGGGCTAGATCGAGATAAGGAGCGCTTTTAAAAACTCATTTCTGTGTAATTTGGGATAATAGATACTGCTTATACTAACAGAAGACAAATTATATCACAACATACTCTGATGGAACATACAGACAACGGACACTAGTAAAATAACATAGATCACAAAGCCAACGTTTTTCTTGCTTATTGATAAAGAGCCGTGGCACAAATAACATGGCAGAGAGCATAAACAGGTTTCTTCCGGCTTATATACTTGAAGTAGCTCAAGTGTTTGTCTTGGTGACTTGAACAGGTTCTGATGGATAACTGTTCCATACTTGGCCTGTTGGGTCCGATCCGTCACAAGTGTCTCAGATTTGTAGTACAACTTCGCTAAAAAATAAGTTTGTAGTACAACTTTGTATTAACTTTTTACCAAATCTTCTTCAAAAAAAAGTTTACTAAATCCGAAACAATTATTATGGATCGGAGTAAGTAAGTCAAATTTGTAAGTGTAATAAGGGAACACTTGATAATACTCATTTTACACGGATGTGCTGTCCATCTCCAAAGTGTGAGGTTAAAAGAACTGACATTCCTAATCCGTCAAAAAAGATATCTGCTGAGATAGCCAAGAATCTTGTTGGGGTTGCCTTGCATCTCTAAGGTTGTGTGGTTAAGAATCCAGTTAGGAATAGTAGTATGTCCGCTCTCTGGCAAACTGTGCACAAGATATCTGCTGAGAAAACCAAGAATCTTGTTGGGGTTGCTTTGCATCTCTAAGGTTGTGTGGTTAAGAATCCGGTTAGGAATAGTAATAGGTCCGCTCTCCGGCAAAATGTGCATGTAACTAACTAAAATGAGTAATAGGATTTATTTATTTTGAAAAGGAGGAAAAACCTCGGGCTCTGCATCGATCGATGCACAGGCATAAATGAGTAATAAGATATACTACTCATTTTAGGATGTGTACCTCCTCCAGAGAATGGTCCTCGGACTGGGCGGTGGCGGCATTGGCACTGACAGCATCATGCTCCTACTTGGGGGAACCGTTTCGGGGAACGCTAGATCTGCGGGCGAGGGGGTCTTCGTCGGAGGGTGACTGTTGGACGCATGATGGTCGGTGATTCTGGCTTCCATCGTCGTTGCTAGGCTGACAAGATGCATTGTCCTGAAAATGGTGGTGGCAGTTTCTGTAGTGTGAGCAGACGGCGCACGGTATGGAATTGCTAGAACCGTTGTGCTCATGTGTGGCCTCCAGATTTTGATGTTGGGGGGTGGTGTGCGGTCAGGACATTCGGTCCTGACAATGGCCACCCCTTTCATCTGGCTTGTAGGCATATATTTGTGGTTTTGGGTTTGTATTGATGTATTTATCTTGTCAGACTTGCCAATAATAAAATATGGTTGGGTGCATCATGTTGATGCAGAGGCCGGGGGATTTCAACCCCCTTTTCGAAAATAAAACTGCGTACACGGCTCTCCAGGAGAGTAGACCTCCGGAACCTTGACCTTTGACATCCGGCCCAGAGGACGAACGATAACATTTTTGGGAGCATTTGCGCGTGATTCCTCGCTTCGCGTCGTCGGTTTTTTTATCATCAATGGTCGACAACCAAATCTGTTTTATTTTCATGTTGGGGATTACTGGAATTAGACTTGTTAGACAGCTTTGTGTTACTGTTTATCATGTCTTATTTGCATGATACAGTCGGTTTAGTTTTCAAAACTATGATTTTCAGGATCAAATATTTACTGAGAATAGCTAATTATTCGACAATTCAGCAACCTTGTATGTGTAGGCAATTTTCAGTTAATTACTCAATATGCAATTTTCAGTTAATTACTCAATATGCAATTTTCAGTTAATTACTCGATATGCTGCATGCTTCAAACCACTTATGTTCAATGGTCCACTTTAATAGGTGGCGGACTAAACTGTATAATTGGCTCACGTCTATGGGCCAAACAGTACAACCGCAATCTTTATACCATGATATATGTACTAATCAATTGCTTGATGCCTTGATACATAGACTCGCTATGTTAGATCACTTCTGTTTTGTATCCACACTCTCTGATATGTGATTGTATGACTTATGTTTTATGACATTGCAATAAATTAAAATGGATATGCGCATTGATTGATGAAGAGGCCAGGGTCCTTCTCTTTTTCCAAAAAGAAAAAGGTTTGTGTTGTGGTCGTCGATGCGATCATTAGCATGTTGGAAAATAATCTATTTGATATTTATCTGCACCTTCGTAATACCAAAGAAACGTGGGATGCGCTAGAAGCGAAGTTCGACGCTTCTGGTTCCGCATGCAACGCCTCCACCTAATGTGCTACCCTACTGTCGAGTCTGGTTCCGCATGCAACGCCTCCACCTGATGTGCTACCCTACTGTCGAGTCTTGAAGACTTGCCGTCGACATAGAGTCTGGGAGAGCATTTGCTGTCGAGTCGGTGAGACTTGTCGCAGATGCCTAAACTACTCCCTTTGTATCTTTGGCGCTTTTGAACTTCGCTGAAGCGGTTGCAACACCATAGTTGGCCGTCGAATCAGGACCCGACATGCATGAAGACCTTTCTTTTGTTAGATTGACATAAACACTAACATCATGCTTTCGTTGTAAAATACCATTTTATTATATGTCTGGCATTCATCTTATTAGTTAGTTGTTATGTGGTAAAACAGTTTTAAAAAAATAATATTATCAACTAAACATTAGACAGCCGAATTTAGAGGCATTACAAACTTTTCGTACTTTTGTAACAAACAATAAGCTACATTTTCAAAAACTGAAAAGAATGAATCAAGATTCTTCTCAGACTTCCTGGGTCAGCAGCTTGCCAAAAAATTGAGTAGAAGCTACTATCTTCTAGAGAAACTGCGTCCGAAAAGAAAAGGGTATAAATGTGCATGCGGAGTTACAGTGATTAACATGGTTTAATTTATACCCGGAGTACAAGTACTCACACGTTACTCTTACTTACGACGCTGCGTGTTCATCTTAAGGAAGTCGGCTTCTTTAGTATCTTTGCATAGCGTTTCTCAGTTCCACCGTTTGTTCAAATATACAGTACTAATTTTCTATTTTCATGACTGTTTAAGCTAACCACTACTATAAAGTTTTCAACTTTAAACTGAGACAGAGTTCTTGATATTGTTTTGCTCGGCCCTATGCTCCGGTAAAACCAGCATGGTTTCCTTTCTGTCTCTTTAGCTTTCTTTCATAACATGCTTCCCACAAGAAAAAATTGGCATAGAAAAACAAACGGATCTGGTTAAAAATTGAAACTAGAAACCGGAGAAAACAAAAACAAAAAAAACTATCTGTTGACAGTGGGATTTGAACCCACGCCCTTTCGGACCAGAGCCTTAATCTGGCGCCTTAGACCAACTCGGCCATATCAACTTGTATGCTTCTTCTGAGTCCATAAATTACTTAACTCTTCATCAGTTGATCACACATATATCATGCGTTCGTTCATACTTTAGTCACCCGTATCGTGCGTGTGCGTGCGCGGAAACGCAACACCAGCACACACCAAAATTGCAAGTCCGGCGACATACGCCACGCTCTCCTGCTCTGCTATATAAACCACCCCAACCACAGTCGATTTCTCAGCAGCTCCACCACTACACGTCCGAGCTAGCTAGCCAGGCCGCAAAGAGCCGCCGGCACCAGGCAGCATGGCAAGCACCAGCAGGTCCTTCTTCCTCCTCGCCCTCGTGGCCCTGTCCGGCGTCGCCGACCTGGCCGCCGCCGTGCGGCCGCCTATCGACACGGCAGAAATCCACGGGCCGGGGAAGAACCTCCCAGTGACATACACTGGCGTCGACGACCACGCCGTCGAAGCGGCGGAAGAACAGATCTCCGCGGCGGTGAAGCGCGCGGCGGCATCCGCGTCCGCGGCCCAGCTGGACGGGCTGTTCAACTGCATGATCGGGTGCATCACGACGGTGATGAACTGCGCGTTCGGGTGCATGGCCAAGGGCCCCGACCTGCCGCTCTGCGTCATCAGCTGCAACCAGAAGAGCATCGTCTGCATGATCCGCTGCGCCATGACGCCCTCGCCTCCCGGGCCCAAGCCGCCAGCACCCAAGCCGTCGCCACCCAAGCCGCCCCCGCCGGCTTACGCCGCACACGGCACCGAGACCTCCACCTAGAAGACACCGCCGATCGATGACGATTCTTAATTCCACGTATTCAGATATACAACCAGTTATCGACCATGCGGTCATGCATGATACTACCAGCAGGCAGCAGTATAAGATAAGAATGAACTAAAAAGAAGACACGCCTTATATATCATGGAGGTATCCAGATATATATTTGTAGCCAAAACTATAAGTTATAACTTCATTAATTCCCATTTCTCATCTAGATTTATGCCAGCTGAAAAGAAATTGTATGTCATATGGTTTATGACTCATAGTGAGTGTACTTATAATGTTTGAGCAATATATGTACATTGGCCTGAGACTATAAAATGTAATGCTAGCTCCTTCCTTATATGTATTAAATCCATGGTCTCAAGGTGTGTTAGAACATATATTCCGTGCTAACATCTACTCTTTTATCTAGAGTAAATTATACCGTCAATGGTTTTGTTACAAATGTCACGTTAAGCTGGATTTTCAAGACAATTCATCACACTGCGCTGGATTTCACACAGAGATTTGATCGGGCTCAAACTGTTAGTTAATATTTGTGCGTCCGACTCTGATCGCTTCAATGCTCCTTGAGTGTCTAATCAGGCTGAGGCATCCAGAAATTAATGTGTTACTTGGTTGACTTAGAAACAACTATTTCCCGGATGGAAAAGAACTAGCTAGCAAATCCAGGAAATAAGCAATGAGGTTGGCGGACAATCGTTTAAAAGACAAAGGAGCGAATAGATCATAGTCCCGATCGATAGATTTTTCTGTCTTTTCGTTTTTAACATAAGCCAAGATCTTATCAAATCAACAGGGGCTTGCAATCAGCACTGAAAGGATGCAACACGAAGGCTGAGCCAGGAGGAGATCTCCTCCCGGCAGTCCGGCTTGAACTCGAGCTAATGTATGAGCAACCCTAGTCTGATGATCTGATCTCACGTAGAGTGGACAATTGTGATGATCTGGTCACCCTTCGCAGAGCAATATTATACAAAGTTTTCGATAATTGATATTGTTCCTGCAACTACTAGGTCCATAGTATTCGTCCTAATATGCCAGCCTCGGAATGGCCTCCCGGGTTTGAGGCAAACGTCACCACCGGTTACCTCCAGGATTTCTTGTATGTCTGAACTTCAGAAGATAAAGCAGTTTACGTGCACTGTGCAGTACTGAAACGTAACTTAGAAAAAATAAAAGCCTAGCGAAGAGCCAGAATTGCATCTGTGTCTTCTCTTTGCTGCAGTCACTTGCCACAGTATAGATTATAGTATGGATATGACAACCTGGGATTCAGTACCACAAGTCACGGAAATTGCTAGCCAGTAAGACTAACTTCGATTCACAACATGACAAGAGAACTCATTTCATTTCTTTAATTCTTTTCTTTATACTCCACAATTTACAAAGTTACAAATCCGTTCCATAGAATCAGCATTAATTTGAGATCTGTGACGTCAAACTATGGATCTTGGAACATGTAAGACAAAAAAAATATTTATAAGATTCTCAACTCCAAGTCTTGCAAGGAAGCTTCATGTTACCAAGGCTTCAGGTCTCCAACAGGTCCAGCTGTCCAGTTGACATGCTTCTCACCCGGCTGTAAATATACACTCTCTGGGTGTGGGAGCTTGCGAGCAAGGCCGTTTAGAATCTGATGAAATGCATCTCTAGGTTGCGCTGGCTGTGGGAACAACATGGCCTTCTTCATTGATGGGTTGGCAAGCAATCTTTGCTTCCTTAGGATATCATCGATTGGAATGGACGTGAGGATTGAATCTAGCTTAGGAACATCCTCCTCATCAACAAAAACACCGATTTCGTCCCAAGGGATTGCATCAGCAAAAGGCAGCACAATATCATCAGCTATGATGACTGGAATGCAGCCGAAAACCACAGCCTCCACCAACCTAGGGCTCCATGGTGCCCATCCCAACGGACACAAACAGAAGACTGAACGTTGCATATCTTCATAATAGGTGGCAGGGTGTTCTGTGGAGATGTCAAAGAGAGGATTGTTCTTGAAATTCTCCCACAATGAAGCTCGCGCACCTCTATATAACATACTCAAAACAGTTAGTAATAGGATCAAGTATCATGAGAAACATACATGTCATTTCTGTGACTAGTCTTACCTTGCATAATATCCACCCTCAGGGTCATTCCCATTGTCATAGAACAGACCCCTGAAGTAAACAAAGATTGAACGGGGAGTATCAGGCGGAATTAAGTGAGCCTGCATTTTCTGTGGTGGTGCATATGGTGGTATCGTGATAGAGCCATCTTTCAAGCAGACATGGTTCTTCTGTCCAAATGTTTGGACCAATGTAGCATGGCGGAGCAACGGAAGAATTCCACGCGCAATAGCATTCTCTTCCTGTAAAGATAAATGAACATTCCACATACAACTTCAGTAAATGGCTGCTTGGCAGGATGTGTCCTGAGTCACCTATCTGTGTTGAAAGTTCCACTGTTTGTGGAACTAAGACTGTGACCAACTGTAGCGGTGACAAGGATATGGAAGGTACGAAGACAGGTAATTCAATACGTATATCCTTACCTGATAGTGAAAGCATGCTGCGAAATCATGTGGAACGACAAAGAAGTGGTCTCCTCCGTCAGTTCTGTTCCAGAAAGGCCACTTGTTTGAAATAAACTGGATTGCGCTTCTCATCATCCTTGGAGACTTAAATGGTAACGGAAGTCCAGCACGAGTTAGATCACAAGTAGTGTAAACAGGAGTGTAGAACCAATCGGCCTCTTCAGGGTTAACCGTCCGCACTGCACTAGAGAACAAGAAACGGTGCATGAATATCTCGGCAGCAAACATGTGACTCAGGCATCGGGGATCCTTGGTGACAATCATCTTGTTGTACTTGCTTGGCAAGTCATAGACGAAAACCTTCAACTTCCCAACAGGATTGTCTTCTAGCACATCACCAGCACTTCCTGCAGATCAATGATCTTGGTTGAGTAGACGCACAGAATAATCTCCAAATTAAGCTGACAAACAGATATAAATATTAAGGTGGGAATAGAACTACTTCCTCAAGATTTCACTGCATATATCAACGAAATTCAAGTTCAGGGAGGTCCATTTTCATTTAAGCATTTATTGGCAAACATAATTGACTAAAACTAAATTTATGGCCACTGCTTAATCTCAACTCATGATGCATCATTTATGGAAGGATATAATCGTCGGGGCTTTTTTTTGGCACATATCAAATTTATGGTCCAACTGCCTATCCTACAACTGCTCAATTAATTGGACACACAGTCGAATAGGCACCAAGCACAATTAATTTGCATACCTCAGTGTCACGAGTCACTGACTCATGGTAGCTGCATAGACGTTGTCAATGATATCGCTCTACAATTTCCATTGCAGGTCGTGCAGGAAGATGTGGAAAGCTAAACTACCAGCCGTATGCCACTTATAGAAAAAGGAAAAGAAGTAGAGTATCCTGATGGCAATTCCCTATTTTAAGAAAAGTAGTTTGTGATGTCTGCAATCACCTGTGAACCTGTGTAATTAGGAGACAGTACAAGGTTTGAAGCAACTGTCACCGGAGCCCATTCCTTACAAGATCGTGAAAAAGAACAACGCAGTTTTCAGAAGAACATGTGAAGTTAACTATCAGGTAGCAGATCTCCCAATAATTGTGACTATGAAATAACAACCCCACATACTGAAGAATGCTAACTGAAGGTTGAAACATTACAAGAGGAAAAATCCAACTGAAGAACTGAATGCTAGCGGAAATTCCACAACTTAACACCAGATCACCTGATCATATCGAGCCCCTAGGGTTCGAGATATCGGGCCCCTAACCTAGCAACAGCATTCCAACTTGAACAAAAAGTAGAGAAGAAAAAAAGGTAATTTTTCTCATACTCATAACAGAACAATCAGAAATCAGCACCAGGGTCAGAGCAAGGGGAGGTCACCTGATATGCGCTCAGTGTTTCGCTGAGCGTCCCTCCCGTCCACCTCGGCGGCGGCGGCCGCCGGTGGTAACAAGAGAGGGTAGAAACAGGTGGCCACAAGGAGGGTCGCCATAGGGAGCCACCCGTGCCTTGCGCCCGCCATGGGCGCCACCTTGCCCAGCTGGGGAGCACCAGAGCAGGGCAAGAGAACCCGGGGAAGCTTCTGGAAGACGCGAGAGTTTAATCAGGGGGGAGAAGACTGCTGGGAAGCAGGAAGAGGAGAGGGAAAAGCCGGAGGCGGAGAGTGGGTTTTGTTGCTTGCGAGAACAAAATTCCCAAATTCAAGAGAGGGAAGGGAATGGGTCAAGGACTCAAGGCGAGGGTGGGTGAGGAGAAACGCGTCTGACCACGACAAATGGACAATCGAGACTGAGCCCTAACTAGAAGACAAATTCCACTGCTCGTTGCAAACTCACAAAATCGGTGACCAAACTTAGACACCAAAGTTGTACTACCTCTTTATATTTATCTCAAGTGGCTTTTTAGTACATATATCTGGACGTATTTAAATATATAGACATGTTCATATTTAAATAAATTGGAGTCATATAATATGAAACGGAGAGAGTACTTAGTACTAGTAATCAACGACATGTATTATAGGTCGAAAAGAGAATTATTTATCTGGCTTGTTACAATAGGATACGTAATTTGTATTTTAAATTAAAGTTGTGGTTGTATATCAGTTGTCTGATTTTTCTTTTTAAGATTTAAATCTCAATTGACGCATCACAGACATTGGATCAAGATCTGAGCGTTATCTTAACTTCATCTTCTTCCACGTGTTGTCGCTTGATCAAGATCTAACAGACAAACACATCGACTTATCTCTAACTAAAATCAGGTGTCTTTTAAATACCAAATATGTTAAATTAATCATATTGAATCTTTTAATATAAGAAAGTCATGATCTTTATTTATGCAAAAATGTAGAATTACTGATAAACAAGGATTTTAAAAATTATCAGGTTAGGGCGTGTGACGCGTGTCCCACCCAAACACTTGGCTATTCAGTATTCATATTTTATCCATTTCGGGTATATGTCCTCTTAGGCTACAAAGCCTACAAGAGTTATGATGACCCATAAGAAAGGAGAGTTAAATAATGGGTGTGGCGAGGGAGAGTTATGATGACCCATAAGAAAGGAGAGGTAAATAATGGGTGTGGGGAGGGGGGACACGCTCGCAGTGAAGGAAAAGGACATAAAATCAGCCGTCGATGAAGCAGTGAGCTAGAGCAATTCAGTCAGCAAACTCCATGCTCGCTTAGAGCAACTCTAGTAGTTGCCGAATACGACTGATCCGAACTGCGTTTTTAGTTTTGGGCCAAAAACAGGCTAGACCAGATACTGAATACGGCCCGAGAACTCAAAACCTAATTCAGGTCACCTAATCGGCTCATTTTTGTGCCCTATATGTAGCGTTCGATGGGGGCAGTTCGGATCCAACTCCGAACTTCCCTCCGCCGCAATCCCCGCCGCCTCCGCCGCCACCCACTCCATTTTCGGCAAGCCGCGCATCGAAAATGCGACCTCCGATCTCCTTCGCCGCACGTCGAGCCGGCTTGGCCACCATTCCCCGTGGCCACGGAAACCCTAGTCCGCGCGCCGCTATTGACGAGGAAGAAGCCCGGTGGCACCGGGCAGAGGGTGCCCGCAAAGCGGGGAGCCCGCAAGCAGCAAAAGTGGGCCGGCCTTAGCCCCCGCACGGCCGAGCTCCATCGCCGCTACATCGCCTCCGGGGAGGGTAGCTCGACCAGCGTCCAACGGATGCAACGAGGGAGGAGTGGCTGCGTTTGGCTCTGCCATCCTCTTCTTCCTCATCGGAGTCTTCGGTGGAGGTAGTCGGTGGCGCGGCGGAGGGGGCAGAGGAGGAGGGGTTCGACCCCGAGGACGGCGACGGCGAGGCGGAGGACACGGGGTTCGACCCCGAGGAGATCGAGCGTGCGAAGGAGGCGTCGAAGCTCTCCATCGCGGAAGACGACGTGCCAGCTCTCCACGGAGGCGAGGATGTTGGCGGAGGCCATCAACCGCTCCTCGGCCGCTTCGTCGTCTCCAGTGAGGGCCGGCCCCCCGGTCATCGTCCTCTCGGACGATGACGAGTAAGCAAGATTTTGGCGAGGGGACCGGAAGCCGGCGGGGTCGGCGAGAAGCATTTTGTTTTTGGGTGGTTGCTCTTCTATATTAGCTAACTTTAATTTATAGTGAATGTGGAACTAGTATATCTAGTAGAACTCCATATCTAGACGAATGACAAACTGCAATGATGGAATGCGAAGAACCATCCCCCTATTTATGAATTTCGCGCGAAGTTTTGAATTTCTCTTTTGTTCGGTTTTGATTTTTAGTATCCGTTCTGTCGGAAGCCAGCCGGTAACGAATTATATAATCTAGTTGATCCGAACTTGGCTAGTTCAGATTAGCCAGGTTCGGGATCTGCTAGAGTTTCTCTTACGAGAAACCTCTGTGGGTAGTTCTTTGTTAAGCCTTGCGTATGGCGTTAGCAAAGTGTTCCTTCCGGATAGAACTGCGTGGGAAAATGATAATAAAGCACCCTATGCAAATTTGACTTATCAACTCCTGAAGGAGTATACCCAAATATACGGTGAGTACTCAGTACGAATATTACACCAGTGTGCACACGAATCGGTCGCCTTGTCGCCCTCACCAGCCCCCAAAGATCCTTAAAAAAATACATGCTCTCTCTTTTTCAGAAAGGTTGGCGTATTGTTTTCATTAAGACAAGACTTTAACCAAAATACTTTATTAATATGTATTCGTTAAGACATGAATTTTGTATCAGTAGATTTGTCTCCATATGTTCTAGCTGATAATTGTCGTCCCATATCATATAAATTAATACTAGTGAAGTTATTATCATTGGTCAAATCTTGTCTTGACGGAACCAAATACGTCGATCTTTGTGAAAAGGAGGAAGTAAATCATAATATCAAAATATTTAAATAATCTATTAAATAACTTTTAATATGGTTTCTAGTTTCATATGTGATATCCAGATAAATATTCAATATGTGGTTGTTGTATCAGCTCACTCTGTTCTCCATATTGGCAAAGAAAAATCTGCAAAACTCTCAGTCCAAAAGGGGAACGATTTCTCGTCCTGACAGAACGCCACGTCAACAGGTGTCCATTGGTTTTGCGCTTTCTCAAAAGTGCGGCTGGGTCGTCCGGCCTGCCCGTCAGTCACCTGTGTTCGGTTGGGCCCCTGGCACGTGGTTTACCCGCTTTTTGGTAGCCGGGGGAACCCTGGGTCCTTCCGATCTCCTTCTGATCTTTCCGTGTTCTTTATGTTCCCCTTTACACTTGTCATGTTATTTTCTGGTCGGTCTTGCGTGCTCGTCTTTGCTTGTTTGCGTTTACCATCTCCTGTCTCGGTCGTTCCTCCGGTCTATATAAAGGGTGGTTTGCACTGTTGGCTGTCGTGAGGTTCTGCATTTCCGTGGCGGTGGTTCCTGCGTTGCTGGTTGTCCTGTTGCAGGGTTCTCCTCGGTGACTATTCGGTTGGCCTGTTGTGGCTCGTGTTGCTGCCACGTCGTAGCTGGTTTGTCTCTCCCGCCATGTTTCTTTGTTTTATTGTTATATTTTTGTTGGTCGGGGCTTGTCGCCTGTGGATGTTCTTGTTTTTCGTCCGGTTGTAGTTCGCCGTGGTGGTTGGCTTGGTGAAGTCAGGTGGTTATCTTGTGCGTCGGTGTATATGTTTGTCTCGTGCGTGATTTCGTTCCTTTAGGCCCGGTGCAGGTGTTGTGTCGTGAGGGGTGTCTCTGGTTTCGTCGAGTTGTTATTCATAACCAACACTATCCTCAATTATGATTATTTAGTCTTATACTCCCAAAAAATTATGATTATTTAGTCTTATACTCCCTCCGATCCATAATTGTGATTGATAGATGGCTTACGGGGTTGGGCAACTCACTCAAATCGCTTATTGGGGTTAGTACATGCTTTGTTATTCGATTTAGAATTGCAGGAATGGTCTAGTTTTTAACAAGAAGAAAACTTTCAATCTGTTTTGCAGATTATTCTTCAGGCCATGCACCAGATCCGTACTTAGTCTCTATTGCGTCAGATGGATGCGCATGAATCTTTGGAGTTTGGGACGTTTGGGTTTAACTGCTTGGAAAAGCTCACACAAAAATTCTTCAACCCGTTTGGGTGGTGCGCCAACAATAGGATTGGAGATGTGTGACGTGTTTTCTAACTTGTTGTTTTGTTGAGTTGTAATAACCGTGATTTGGATTCTTGCAAGGTTATGTGAATTGATGGATGCGTAGCCCGGAGACATATCTCTTTTTCGAAGAAAAAATTTAGACATAAGATCATACTCCCTGTGATACATAAAAAGTGTCGCATACTTAGTACAAAATTTGTACTAATTTAGTACAGAATGGACGACCATTTTTTATGAATTGGAGATAGTATATGTCCAATGGATCTCTATAAACAAAGACTTCTCTTAAAATAGACGTCCCATCTCATTCTCGATCTAAGTGACATATAAAGCGGCTCAAATCTCTGTCAATCACCTCATTCTCGATCTAAGTGACATATAAAGCGGCTCAAATCTCTGTCAATCACCAACCTTCCTTGAGCAAGACTCTTTGTCTATTCGCCATATTTTCTGGGCTGAATATGAAGAACGTTGAAATTTGGCATCGGTGGATCCATCCAGTGGTAGACATAGGTGGCGAGAATGCCTTTTCTTTCTGGGAAACGTTGTCAAAACCGCAGGGTGCATTCCGGAAGCCGACCACACTACGTACGCCACATGTACATCACTATGAAATGACGGGTCGGTCTGATTTCAACATGTGCTTTCAAGTACGGTTGGAGCTATGGTAGTATGGTGTCGCAGGGCAACGTGGCGGCAGCGATGTCTCGCGAATGGCAGTTTTGATGTCCTGTGTTCTCTAACAAGAAGCAAGTTTTCCCTTCTTAAAAGCAGCTTGTCATCATAAACAGAGTTGCACCCGCAGATCAACACTGTAATTTGTCATCGTCCATGCGCACGCTGGGAAACTTCTCGGGAGGTCGATCATCCCAATATTACTTTTTACAAAACACGCTTAACCGAGAGGTTCTATCGAGACGAGCTTTCGGTAAAAAAAAAAGATGTAGTGTATTAGTAAATGTAGTTTATCAACTTTATGAAATTTGGGCTAGGATGTCACAATTAATTAATTGTCCTTGACACCTTGGTTGGATGGATGTTTGGCGTAGGTCAGGTGGACTTAGTGTGGCTACCTTGGTGAGTGTTTCATTGGTGGCCATCTACAACGAATCTGGAGTGTCGTGGCGACACCACCACCTTTGAGAAACCTCGATGATGATCTTCTCCTCTGCGTTTGTGCAGAGGCCAAGCGGTGGTGCCATGAATGTTGTCATATTCCATGACGACACTACGGGGGTTTGTAATAGTTTTTACATGGTTTTTCATTATAGTTGTTCAATGATATTCTTAATTAATTGACCGAAGCCCTTAGTTCAACAAATAAACAAATGCATAACAGTTGGTACAAGAAAAGGAAAAATTCAGCGTGAGATAGATGTGTCTCATGGCACATAGCAAAGAGACATGTTTTCAGTGGTCTTGTGTACCTAACTTATGTAATTGGAATATTGTGGAGATGAACCCCGCGCGTTATTGGTAATATCTCTCTCCTCCCACTCCCTCTCTCTATCCAAGCGACGCAAGTGGTGACCCTTACCACATCACACCGCCGCCATGAAGAAGAGGAGATCGGAACGAACATGGGGCTGCATCGAATCGTCCTCCTCGATGACGTCGTGGCAAGGTTGAGAGAGGTAGCACTAGTGGCGGACCGGATCTTGGACTAGTGAAGAAGAGTTCGACAGCGTAGGTGGCAAAAGAAGATGATAGGAGGAAGAGGTGGAGGGGTAGGGGTAGGCCGACATGGCATTAGTAGGGCGTTCTAGGAGAGAGAAGAAGACATGGTATCATGGTTGGTGAGGAGCATGGAAGGGGGAGATAGCAGAGAGCATCACGGTTGGTAGAGAGCATGAGAGGAGGAAGATGGGTGAGCATCGCGAAGGCCATGATAATCGAAACGCACACATAGCCAATCGTGGGTCCTAGACCGTACCAAGGCGACATCACTAGCGGCACCAACAAAGCAAGCTGAAGGAGGCGGGGACACCATGGGACAAAGAGGCATCATGGCAGAGAAGAAACCAGCATAGTCAAAAGAGGGGGAGAATGAAGGTGCACTCGCTGGCATCGTTTGAGGCGGTGTGTACAAGGAGAATTCCAAACGCAGTGGCCCCCCCGCGGTGAGGCGGTGTGTACAAGAAGAATTCCGAACGCAGTGGCGCATGAGGGGTGAAAACGGGATGAATCCCTATTCCCTCAAGCCGTGCGCGCGCGAGAGAGATACATCAGCCAAAAACGATTTTGACTGTGGTTGACCACATGTCTGCAGTCAAGGACCAAATTTACCTGATATCAGTAATTGAGAGTAATGCTCTTCCGCACGAGAACAATAGTCATGGACGACCATGGGGCAACATGATGTGCCTGTTTTGCACTGTGCACCTTCAAAGATGGCGCCCCTGGAAAGATAATCTAGCAATGCACCATGCAATGCCAAAGACACCAAGGCAAGGGCACTCAACCATGTGATCGACTGATCGTAACGAGTGTGGTAACTGGCTCAGTTTACGACGGAATCAACTATCTCCAGTTTGTCATGATCTCAGATGATTCGTCTTTGAAATACAACAGCGTGCAAAGTACCACTTCAGATCAACATGTGAGAGATGAAAAACCGTTTTGTGTAGGTGCCACACCAAATGAACCTTGTATAGATGGTAAAAGGTACACTTCCCAAGTCTACAAAAGCCTATGAAGTACAGCCACAACAGTTTAACAGGAGCACGTTTTCGTTGATAAACTAGCATAAACAACACATCGTAAAAAGTGCATCAAGTTCATCTTACATCCAAACAGACAAATAATAGTAAATCACAGACTGAGGTAAAGAGATATAAAACAATCACATATAAGCTTCACTTTGCCAGCTAAGATATTACAATTTCATCATCCCTACCGAGCTCAGGAAACAGAAACAGACAGCCAGACTCGGAAATTAATTGACAGTACCAAAGTAGCAGCAGATTATTCTTTACTATCGGGTGCTAGGAAGAGCACTGCACTCAGATAGAATAGTCCGTAAAAAATATACCGAAGCACCAAAAAGGTAAATTGTCAAACCGACTCAAAATATCAGCACAGCACCATAGGATTAATCCTGTGGTCACTACTCTTAGCCGATAAGCATTTTGTTTTCCTCCAAGAAACTGTAGGTTGGGACCTCCAGGTTGTAAGGTGCTGGGCCCTTCCTGATTCTACCTGAGATGTCATAGTGTGAGCCATGGCACGGGCAGAACCAGCCGCCAAAGTCTCCAGAGTTGGGGAGGGGAATGCAGCCCAAGTGAGTGCAGACACCAATGACAACAAGCCATTCAGGGTTCTTGACACGCACTGCATCCTCCTGTGGATCACGGAGGGATGCAACATCAACACTATTGGCCAGCTTAACATCAGCCTCTGTCCTGCGCCTGATGAAAACTGGCTTGCCCCGCCACTTCACAGTCACAGTGGTCCCAGGCTCAATACTTGACAGGTCAACCTCAAGGGAAGCGAGGGCAAGCACGTCCTTACTTGCTGACATACTCAAGACGAACTTTAAGACGAGCAAACGCAACAAGGAGGCATAGACAAATCTCCCACCACTCAACACGAAGTAGGCAAAGGCACGCTTGCTGGGATCGCCAGGTGGGTACCTCTCGTGGTTATACTCGTCGTAGACAATTTTTGCACTGGGATTCTTCAGAGCTGCTGTAGTTGCTGGGAGCTCAGCCAAGCCTACGTCCTGGTTCCTTGGAACAAGTGTTTCAGCTGAAAAACCTGCACAAGAAAACAAACAGATTAGATAAAATATTGAAATACCAATAGAACAGGATGAGAATAGCAGAAGCATTGTATGTCTTCATGTAACGTGTTGTTATGTTAGAAAGAGCACAGACAAGACCGGACTAAACAGCACAAAAGCTATACTCCTCCTTTCTCAATACATGGCATATTCGGTTTTGTTAAGACAAGACTTTGAACAAGAATTACTTCATGAATATGTAATTTATATGATAGGAAAACACAATTATCAGCCATGGTTTTCATGTCGCCGAGTCGAGCTCGAGGAGTGGAGTCAACATGTCGCCCGCTATGGCGATAACTGGGCGTTGGGCGTAATAATAATAAATACTGTACTCCATCCGTCCCATATTAAGTGTCTCAAATTTGCCAAATATGGATGTATCTATGCCTAAAAAACGTCTAGATACATGTAATATTTCGACACTTAATTTGGGACGGAGGAAGTATAATTTAACAGGATATATAGATTTATACCTCATATGCAGCAAATTAGGGGATCTAATAACAAATAACAACTATCATTAGCATAAGCTCACAAGTCTACAAGTTGCTCAAAATAACAATTTAACCCACATAGTTTCAACACAACTTAGGAGATATAGCACTCAGGACAACAAATTAACCAAGTCTCCATTCCCAATAACTAGTTTCAAACAGCCAAGGCCAAGCACTCAATCAAATAACCTAGGCGATTCAATTGCTTGGTTAGCAACAAAACCACAGGCCAATAAAAGGATCAACTGTTGCTTGATTAGCAACACAGCCCCAGGAGAAGCAAGAAGAGGGGAGAGCATAACAGAGCCAGCACAGGGCATAAGACACAGCAGCAAACAGGGCAAGCAGGAGCATAGCACCGGCACAGGCTCACAGCAAGCAGCGCAAAAGGGCTTGAGGTGTCAGGCAGAAGGGGCGGCGCGTGAGGGGGAGCACAGGGCGGCACGAGAGGGAGAAGGGGAGGGATGCGGAGAAAGAAGCAGAGGAAGGAGGCTTATCGGAGGCGGAGCAGAGGAAGCTTCATGGCAGTGGCAGTGCACCTTCGCCTCCCTATCTCTCCCTCTCCCGCCAGATTCTCTTCTGTCATGATCAATTCCCTCTACCTCCCGCCCCATTCTCTTCTGCAGTGGTCAATTCCCTCTCCCTCTCCCTCTCACCCACCCGATTCTCTTCTCCAGTAGTCGATTTCATCAGTCTCCCGCCTGATTTCGTTTACCCCTGTGCCAATTTCCCCCAATTCCACCCGATTCACCACAAGACTCATGCCAATCCATCCTGGGCGAGCGACCCCCAGCATGCCTGGACGCCATAGCGTCGTTTAGGCGAGGTTTAGGCGACGACATGGAAACCATGTTATCAGCAAGAACTTTTGAAGATGAATCGTGATAAAATTTCATGTCATAGGAACCACATATAAACAAAATAATTATTGGTCAAAGCCTGTCTTAACGAAACCTAATACACCATGTATTGAGAAAAGGAGGGAGTACATGCCCACCTACCACACAATAAAAGTTGCACTTCAGAATTATCAGAACAGATTACTGAAAGATACGCTTCCATTATATTTCGATGGTTAATCCAACATATTCTAGTGGCAAGTTTTCACCATATGTGGTTACCATGCATTTGCTTTTGTTCTCATCAATCTGTGGCATGACAAACAGAAAACCGAAATTTTATACCTTCTATCCATGTTATATTAGCACAAGTAGTACATCCAAACACAACTGCAGTTTGCCAGAACTGAACAGCAATGCACAAAGTAGAATAAATAATATTACTTATAGCCACAGCACAAGCAAATATGACACCACATATTATCAGTTGTGAAATATCTCCCTAATTGTTAATTGCATACAGTACAAAGGTAATGACAGAAGTTATTCTGAACTCCATACTACAAAAAAAAGTTATAATAAATTGTACTCCCTCCGTTCCATAATTCTTGTCGAAATATTACATGTATCTAGACGCTTTTTAGGAATAGGTACATCCATTTTGGGGCAAATTTGAGACAAGAATTGTGGAACGGAAGGAGTAACATTTAAGGAGCTTGCAGCATATTCAATTATTCAGGCAATAAGAATTAAGCCATTTGCTGTATGTAGAAAACTAAGATAGATAGCATCATTAGCGACATAACTAACGAAGTTTTAGGCCCTATTCGGTTGCAGGATTCCCTGCAGCTGCAGGGATCGAGAGGGATTAGGGGGAAAGTGAACTAAAATTGCAGCAATCCCTGTCAATACCGGTGGGGATGGGCATAACCGAACTAGCCCTTATTGGGTATGTAAGGATAGCATCCTCAGGAAAAAAAACTTGTTAAAATTATCAATTTCATTACATAAACTAAGATATCTAAGATGGAGTCCAAATATTGACAATTCCTAAGCAAAATAAACAGGATTCCGGTGGTTTGAGAAATACCCCTCCGATCCTAAATTCTTGTCGTGGTTTTAGTTCAAATTTGTACTAAAACCACGACAATAATTTAGGATCGGAGGGAGTACATGCTAGTTAACATTGGAAGGGCAAAAATCAACAAACAAAAAACAGAGACCTGGCCCTATCTTTCTAGTGAGGAACTATTAAGGGAAAAAAATGTCCAGGACCATTACAACGATATGATGCATGTGGCCATAGAAAAATTAAAGGACAAAGCAGTGTCCTATTAAAACATTCTAAAAGACTCTGGTGGCAGCATTAGTTACATGAGCAGATAGACAGTATCAACTGGCAATGACAAGTTGCTTCATTTGGAGTAATTTTGCACTGCCAAACAACAACTACCAGGAGCATTTGCTGAACCGTCCACATAAGCATTCAGGAAGGTCCACATAATTTTATATCGGAAGTCAAATTGGAGATATTAGGAAAAATTATGGCACAAAAATACCTGTATTAAACCAATTAGAAAGAGTCAGGCATAGTCCATCATAGCTAACCACCAGTCATAAAAAAGAACAGATGGAACTTCTAAGGACACCAACAAGAGACCACAACAATCTAGCGCCAGGAGCATCTAAACAAGGAACTTATAAGGTACAAAACTAACAACACATCGCAGATGGGAGGAGTAACACTAGGAGATCGACGAGCACCTGTAGCATCTAAATAGTCCTTCTAACATCGCAGATCAGAGATCAGGCCGCAAAATGAAACGGCTGCATGGAGCTCTGGCCGGAACCCTAGGAGAAGGAGCGGGATCCCCACGACCCGAATCTACCTACGAGGCCGCAGATCGGAGGGGTAAATGGATGGAGAGAGAGCGGGGAACCGGAAAGCATACCTCTGGCGGCGGCGTAGAAGGGGGAGTCGATGGCGAAGCGCGGCTTCTGGTCGCGAGAGTCGTCGCCTGGGAGGCCGCCAGCGAGGGGGCTCCTGCCGGCGGAGGCGGCCGCGGCGGGGCGCCATGCAAGGTGGGAGGAGATGCGTCGACCTGCGACCCTGAGCATGGTGACGGTGAGCGTAGCCGCGTCGCCTCGCTCTTCTCCTCTCCGGCTCTCCGGGGGATCGGGTGGTCGGGTCTGGTGGGCGAGATCGATTCGAGCCAAGAGACGAGAAGAGGAGAAAGAGGGAGAGGAAGCGTAGAGGCTATCGCTGACGAGAATAGGGGGAGGAGGATAGACAAAAGCAAGTGGCGTAGGGAATTTGGCCTAGTGTTCTTGCTGGGCTTTAGCTTCGTTGGCCCAGTACTGCTCGGTGACATTCAATTTTCAATTTCCTTTCTCCGCACACATTCCATTACCTTACAAAAACTGACATGCTTTCTTTCGGGAAAACACGGGATGACTAGGGAAAAAACAAAATATTTGCCAAGCTTTGGGCATGGAGGAGAAAGATACCTGCAGATCTGACAACTCCTAGATAGGGATGACACCTACCGCAACAGCACGCCCATGAGCACGCCAAAAGTCTATTGTAGTATTATTTTTTTACTTTTTTGAGAATCTCAAAAGTCTAATTTAAGTATAGGCATGTATGAAACAAAATATGTTAGAATTTGGTGCGCCTGATCAGACCAAGCGAAAGTTTTAATAAATTCTAAAAATCTCAAAGGTTCATTCATGAAGTGGGATGAGGAAAGTGGAAATGTGAATAATCCCACCTTACTAGTTTAGAATAAGTGACACCAACATACAAGAGATGTTGCTTCTCATCCAATAAGCAAGTGATCAAATGAAATCCCCACGCGCGCTCCTACTCCTCGCCGCGTTTCGTGGATCGAGGCCGAGCGGGGCCGGACTTTTTATATTTTTGTCACGCGCGAGGTATTTTTGGAAACTGTTACGGACGCGTGCGGATTTTGTAGAGTCGGTTCATGTTTCATAAACCGAACCGACCTACACCTGCGTGACTATATATAGCCGCCCCATCCCTCCGATCGGTACGCAACACAACCGAGTTAGGGTTTCGCCTGTCTCTCGCTTTTGCGCCGTCGTCGTAGTCTACTCCATCCCGAGCGTCGACGTGCACCAGCGATCGGGAGAGCAGGTCTCCGGAACTTTTCGCCTTTGCGATCTTGTACGGGAGAGGGCGAATAAGGTTTTTGAGAAGCGCTCCTCGCGACTACTTGCTTCCCGGCAACCACGGGTCGTCTACCTCCTCGAACCGGCGGGTGCGCGACGCGTCGCCGTCTTCTTCGTCAACAACTTCATCAAGCGAATGCAATAGCAACGGCTTCCTCTCCACCGCAACAGTACGTACATCGTGTTTCGATCTACTGTTTACTTATGATCAGCGAGATTATACTATTGTTGATTGTGCTGTTGAATACCTCTAGTATATTCGAGATGCATGTGCTAGTTGGTACCGTCGTCATGATCTATACTATGGAATTAATCATTAATTTTTTATTCTCGAAATTGTTTAATTTTCCAACAATCCAAAAACCTTATTGTAGGCAATTTCCTGATTTAACTATGGGTTTAGCCGATGCATTGAAGCCGGATAAATTTTTCGGGATGTACTTCAAGAGATGGCAATTAAAGTCCATGCTCTGATTGCAGACTCTGAAAGTATTCTGGGTGACAGACGCCAAACCTGAGGGAGATTTATCTGAGGAAGCTCAGAAAAATTTTCAGGATGCCAATGTTGCCTTTAAAGGATGCATTATGAGTGTACTTTCTAACCGTCTTTGTGATGTGTATATGCACATAAAAGACGGGAAGGAGCTGTGGGATGCACGGGATGCTAAATTCGGTGCAACCGATGCAGGTACTGAATTGTATACCATGGAATCGCTGAACGACTACAAGATGATGGATAACCGTTCTGTAGTTGAACAGGCGCATGAGATACAGATCATTGTGAGAGAGCTCAAACTTCTCAACTATGAATTGCCCGACAAGTACGTGGCTGGGTGCATTATTGCAAAGTACCTCCTGCATGCAGAAGCTTTGCCACATCTCTGAAACACAAGAGACAGGAGATATCAGTTGAACAACTGATAGCGTCCCTTGATGTTGAAGAGAAAGTTCGGGCTAAGGACACCACTGAGAAGGCTGCTGATTTTCCATCTAACGCCAATATGGTACAGAGGAACTTTCGCGGCAACGGAAAGAACAAAGGAAGATCGTGCGGCTAAGGAACATGATGCATGTACCCTCCATGAACAAGAATCTCGTTAGCGGTTCCCTTTTATGCAGAGATGGTTTTAAGGTAGTTTTAGAGTCTAATAAAGTAGTTGTGTCCAAACATGGATAATTTATTGGTAAACGCTATGAGTGCGGAGGCTTGTTCCGTTTTTCCTTTTCTGATTTTAGTGACATGTCAATGAACCACATTTGTGGCAGTGCTAATGATGATGCATGTGTTTGGAACTCTCATTTATGTCATATTAATTTTGATTTAATGTCTCGGCTATCCACTATGAGTTTAATTCCTACTTTCACCATTGCCAAAGGTTCTAAGTGCCATAGTCGTGTGCAATTAAAGCAACCTCGAAAACCCCACACGGCGGCCGAGGAGAGAAATCTGGCACCTCTAGAACTCATACATTCTGATCTTTATGAGATAAATGGTGTGTTGACAAAAGGTGGAAAGAGATATTTCATGACGTTAATTAATGATGCTACTAGATTCTGCTATGTTTATTTGTTGCGAACTAAAGATGAGGCTTTAGACTACTTTAAAATATATAATGCTGAAGTTGAAAATCAAATTGGAGAGAAAGATCAAACGTTTTAAGTCGGACCGTGGTGACGAGTATTTCTCCAATGTATTTGATGAGTTTTGTGCGAAACATGGTAATATTCATGAGAGGACGCCTTCCTATCCTCCCCAATCAAACGGGGTCGCCGAGAAGAAAAACCGCACGTTGACTGACTTGGTGAATTCCATGTTAGCCACTGCCGGTTTATCTAAGGCATGGTGGGGGGAGGCGCTACTGACTTCATGTCATGTACTGAATAAAATTCCAAACAAAAATAAAGCAAAGACTCCCTATGAGGAGTGGATTGGAAAAAAGCCATCACTTTCATAAACCGAACCGACCTACACCTGCGTGACTATATATGTAGCCGTCCCGTTCCTCCGATTGGTACACAACACAACCGAGCTAGGGTTTCGCCTGTCTCTCGCTTTTGCGCCGTCGTCGTAGTCTACTCCATCCCGAGCGCCGGCGTGCACCAGCGATCGGGAGAGCAGGTCTCCAGAACCTTTCGCCTTTGCGATCCTGTACGGGAGAGGGCGAATAAGGTTTTTGGGAAGCGCTCCGCGCGACTGCTCGCTTCCCGGCAACCACGGGTCGTCTACCTCCTCGAACCGGCGGGAGCGCGACGCGCCGCCGTCTTCTTCGTCAACAACTTCGTCAAGCGAACGCAATAGTAACGGCATCTTCTCCACCGCAACGGTACGTACATCGTGTTTCGATCTACTGTTTAGTTATGATCTACGAGATTATACTATTGTTGATTGTGCTGTTGAATACCTCTAATATATTCGAGATGCATGTGTTAGTTGATACTGTTGTCATGATCTATATTATGAAATTAATCATTAATTTGTTATTCTCGAAATTGCTTAGTTTTCCAACAAAATACACATATGCCACAAGTCTTCATTCTTTGTAGCAAAACACCTAGAGAAATGTCATAACATATGGAGCATAAAACCCATTGTTCATGAAAACAACAAAACAATTTTTTGCATCAGAAGAACGAAGAAAACAATCTCTCAAGTGTTTTGAGGACCAATGTTCCAACAATGTTGCAAATGTTCGAGGAAAATTGTACATACGGATACGTCGTCAGACGAGATTTGGCTGTTAGAATATCGAACAATAGGAAGGTGACGGATGAGGTGTACAAAATACACGACCTACGCCTAGCATCTTTACACTTAAACGATCATCACTTGATTGCAACCCAATGTACTATCTCCGTCCAACAAAAAATGTCTCAAGTTTGTCAAAATTTGGATGTATCTAGACATGACTTGGTGTATAGATGCATTCAAATTTAGTCAAAGTTAAAACATTTTTTGTTGGACGGAGGGAGTAGTACATTTATGTATCATGATCTTTTGATTGGTCTCGTGAATACTTTGGAAATGATTATTTCTTAAATAAGTATTTTCAGAATTATAGTATAAATTAGAAAACACGATCAATAACTCATACATGTAATTGCAAGGATGTACCATTTTGCTATTCTAGCAACTTCAACAAGGTCACATGATTATACCGACCTTGCAAAAAGGAACTACCCCGTACGTGTTTTGAAATATTAAAAAGTAAATTTTCTGTTTAAAAAATATATGGATGTGTCTTACTTCACTGTAGCATAACCTGCCAACCACTTTGGAGCCAAACAAATACATCTCCATCTCTGGAACAATTGTTTGTGTACATTAATTTGCTATGCTAAACTCTCTTCCATATTTTCATGCAAATTGATACGTGTTTTACTCAAATTGTATTGCATACCAAATAAGCATATATACGACCGTTTCTTAAATATAAGATGTCAAAAAAAGAAGTCAAGTTTAACCAAGTTTATAGAAAACTGTATTGATCTTTACAATATCAAGAAGTATACAACGAAACATATGTAATAAAACTAATTTAGAGTTATAACCATTAATAGATTTTTCTATAACCCTTGGTCAAATAGAGAATATACTATATTTAGGAATGAAGGGATTACCATTTCATTTTTTCTTGATTTTTCCTAAACTTGCAAAAAAAGTCTCAACTACATTTTTTCTCTTTTTTCTCAAAGTCTTATCAACTTTCATGGGTAAAAAAAATATCACTTCCACGGTAAAACTCATTGACGTTTGACTGAAATACATTACAACAGCTTGTAATGGTATTCTGCAATATATTCACAGCAACATCGTTATACACTTGCCAGCTGCCAACGGAAGTTTCATCCGATGTTGGTATTCATGGTTTATCGTTAATACTAGAAAAAATAGCTATGGAAAACCCCAGCCAAATACCAGAACACACATGAGAAAACGTTTGTCGAGTAAGAAAGGGTAATACAGCCATACAGGGCACAAGCCCTAATAACACATCACTACTTTTGGAATGGATTTGGAATGGAGGGAGTATATTACAGGGAGGCCGAAACTGATATGAACACGTTTAACTACAAAATCACAGCCTGAGAGCTGATAACCAGAATGAAGCACAATGAAATTAACATGGAATTACATCTGAAAAGCATGTTTGAGCCTTTACACCGATCATACACAATTCAAACAGGCCTTCGGAAACAACAACCTTCAAGCTGCAGCCTATTGCAGTTCTTGCCCGGATACAACCGCCCTGCACCACATGGTGGATTGGACAAGCAACAACACCAGCATGAAAAAAGCCATTGATATTTTTGAACCAGGCTATGATCTACAGGAGATCAATCTCTTTTTTCCTAACAAATCCAGTGCATCTTGCTTTTTTCACATCCACGGCATAAAATTTGCACGATGATGCGGCTAAATTGCCAAAATCATAGTAACAAAGAACACTAGAAGGCTATCTTCTAAAACTTACCAACAGATGTCATCATATATTAACTAATTGCTTGAGTTTCTCTTGTTCTCATGTAAGTCATGAACTGTCCTGGTATCTCAGCAAGAAGCGACTGAACTATGGATATCCCAGCGCCTACAAACACAAATGGATGGAATAACACATTGCTTAATTTTCCAAGTGAAGGCCAAGAAAGCAAGATCATATGTACAAGGAAACAGCAAGCAACCAAAAAAATATACAGGTAGCAAGATAAGCGAAAAGAGTTGTTTTTGTCTTCTAATGTGGCAAAAAGAATTCCATAGATACAGTTCTACTCAACACATACCATGCACATCCTTCATTGGGGCGAACTGTATCACATCCCTTGATGCAACTCTCCCAGTTGAGCTTTCCAGTCTCTCCCCTTTATTTGGATCCAAAAACTGTACACCGAAACTCTAAGATCAAACTAGGCTCATACAAATTTGTATCATGCTAAGGAATCAGAAATGACAGTATCATTGCTAGTCAGACTGGCAACAATAGCTAGATAAAAACTAGAACTAAAGATGAGAACTAAATGAAGACGGGGAGCAGCAGCTCCAAACCGAACGCCGTTAGATGGAAAAGCAAACAACTTGGGTGTGTGCAAAGATGTTGGTATCAAAGCCAACTATGTCAGGCTATGGTTAGTGCCAAGCACATCAGCCGTGTGCCAGCTGTCCCCAACTTTTCCATGGAAAATCCTGTTTCTATCTCTTAAGATCGAACAATCTCTACAACGCCACGGTCCCACGGAGATAGATGCCATACTCACATTACGAGGGAGACAACATTGGAGGGGGGGGGGGTCAGGATTTCGCATGCTCAATACAGAGTGAATGGTGTTCACTCAAAAAAAAAAGAAATAGATCATCTAACAAAAAAAAAACTGATCTGAGCATGGCGAGGTCCGGCCAAGATCCACAGCAGGCAAGCGTGGGGATGCTGGCGTTGTGGGCCACTCGCAGAGCTCGCCTAATGGTGGAGGGTGCGGCTTGCTCTCAACACGGCATTAGCGCGGTACTCGCTGTCTTCGTCAGGCATGGAGCGGCGTTGTTGTTGATCGTCGGCAGTACAGGGGCAAGAAGAAGGGCTGAGGAAGGCTGCTCCTGACGCACAGCAGCAAACATGTCGGTGATACACATCACCATATTGGTCTAACAGAATCTTGTATGTGTATTAGCATTAGCTGTCGAAATGACCGTGCATAGCTTTTTTTTGGCACATATCTCGAGGTGGGATCTGACAGCAGATCGGAATGGAACCATGGCTCATTGGTTCCCCCAAAGTTATCCAAAAGTCAATGGCTTTGTTCTGTTGTCCTAAGCCCTAAGGCAGTATACTAAAACCACGACAAGTATTTAGAAACGGAGGGAGTAATTTGGAATGAAGGTAGTGCATAGTACTAGTTAAGCATTTCAAATTTATCTCAAGAAGGAAAAGTACAAATGAGTCTACATGAATAAAACCGTGAAAACTTATGCAGTCCTATTACCTCCATTTCTTTGAAGTCAGCCCCACCAACTCCAACGACAACGATTGACAAAGGAAAATCAGATGCCTTTATGATCGCATCAATAGTCTCCTGAAAATCAGTCACCACACCATCCTGGACAAAGGATTGACAGCTAAGGAAAACATGGTGCAATCTTTAAAGATGGATCTGGAATTATACATACCGTGACTATTAACAGAATAAAGTACTTCTGTTGATTGCTGATAAGTGACTGGCTTGCTATTGCTGTAGCGGTGCTAATTAACGGGCCAAAGAGTGTAGGACCAGCCAATGATACATTCCGTAGCGCACTGATGTAAGCTGACATAATTCCTTGTATTCCCTCCACCTGAGGACATTTATATGGGTAGAATATGAATAAACTGAAGTCAGTAGTTCTAACAAGCTAGCATAACGACTTATGTTTTGCCCATGCATAAAAGAGATAGAAGGAGTTCATACCACTAGAGAAAAGAATCAAAACTGGAACTGGTGCAAACTTGATGTGAGGTGGATAATTATGAACCAGCCACATTGTGGATGGCCTTAAGAAGCTACCCCAAAACAAGAGGAAAATTTGGTACTCCCTCCCTTTCAGATTGTAAGGCCTATCTCCTAATTCATAATAAAACTAAGAAGTGCCTAGTTAAGGTACTAGACTAATAATTAATAAACCATATATGCACACATGCCCTCTTCAACAATTGGTTGATTTCACATTGGGAACCAAAGTTTGCTTGCTCCCAGCACAAATGGGCTTACACATACTAACAAATTGAGATTTTTGAGACGGGCCTTACAAACTGAAAGGGAGGGAGTACAAGATCATTTATTTCGCAAGAATCAAATAAGTAACTTAAAAATAAATAAAATGGAAGAGGAATCAGATTTCCAGATAGCTTTCCAGACTTGGCAGTCAGAAATTTTTCTGTAGCAGCCAGTACTCTTAAATGTTAAAAGAATGTAGACTACCTCGGGCTGATAAGCGCTGCCATTTAAGTTGAAACAGTGAGAAACAGGACCGTCAATAGGTCTAGCTCCGTAGCCCCAAGAGGGGAAACGCTTAGCTGGGTCATAGTACTGTAGTATATCTCCAAATTCCAGTATTACCTACCATAAAAACAGCAATAAAACTTCAATCAATGTCTGCTCAGAGTTTATGAGAGCACAAAACTAACAAATATCAGCTGCTCACTCTCTGATATGCATTTGGCCGTCCATTGGGGTCAATATAATGCAAGGAATCTGGAAGTCGCGGATTTCCATTTGAAGCTATAAAGCACAAAATGTAGATAGTGATAAGTTAGGAAACATGATGTTACAAGCTACAGAAATAGAAATCGTGAAAGGCCAGCTTGCACTAGTACATCCGTGCACACCTGTGTAGTCTATGGCTACCATCAAGTTCAATTGACACCCAGCAGAAATATAATCTAGAAAAGTATGTCTATTGTTCTCAAAATATTTCTCCACATATACCTGACTCTTCAATACCTGCATATCGTGATAAAACTCAGTTAATAGGTATAACAGTTGTAGAGGTTCTACAGAAATAAATATTACCTCCTTACTATGACAATCATGTGCGGTGTTGGCAGGAACAAAGAAATTTTCACCATTCTGACTATGGTACATGTTTTCCAATTCGGCGACTGATTTTACTATCTTGCTGTTGAATTACAAAGGGTATCTAATCAGAAAAGAAATTGGAATTTAAGAATTAATGGCCCAGGCTCTAAGACACCATTGAACATACTTCTAACTAAGCAACGACCAAAATGGCAACAAACTGGGCAAAACAGCATAAAATTTACAGAATGAGATAATTACCCAACTAGATCGTGTTTGCCATTGCTACTGAAGTTGAAGCACTCTATAACGAGGGGGTTCTCCTGAAACATAATACAGCCATGGGAAAAGAAACACACAGTGATTAGATGCATACAAACTTTGGCCATTAGCCAATAAAAATAGTGAATTCATTGTTTTTCATTTTGGAAGAACCGCCTTTCTCTTGGAGAGTCAGCTAGTGGTTTGAATAAGCAAACACATAATGAAAGGCCATGAATAAGTTCTGACTTATGATAATAGAAAGTTCTGATTGCAGCATGAACAGAAGAACACAAGAAAGTAGGAAGAGGAAAGATCTCATGCCTTACTTCCAATCTGTTGGAGGTTCAAAATCACTGGCTTCCACTTAGGATTGAGATCATTCTTCCTTACTTCTGTCTTGCAAATTGGAACAGGCATTCCGTTCTCTGATATTCTAGATATTAGCAAGAAAGGATCCTGTAACAACCATGCTTAGAGAAGTGAAAAACTAGTTTAGACTGCCAGACCCAGCAGTCCACATGTGCAAGAGACAGATAGGCATGGCCAAACTGCAAGTGCAACAACATGAACAAGTGCTCCCTCCGTCCGGTATTAAGTGTCGCAACTTTGCCTAGATACGCATGTACCCTACATGCGTATCTAGGCAAAGTTGCGACACTTAATACCGGACGGAAGGAGTATACTAAACAAAAACATAAGCTTACACTTTTTGAAAGAAGATCCTTGATTTCGAGATCTGAACAGCGGAATACCATCTCCATTAATGCTTTTGAACCCGCACTTTCATCGGCCTGAACAGTTAACTCACCAAATTTACTAGGATTTGGTAAGTTGTGCTCAGAAACACCAAGCTTTATGTTCAACAGTCTGTTTTGTTTGGTGACAACCTACAAAATCAGCCCTGATCTCAAGAAACAAAATATGCATCTACGATATCAATATGTATCTTCAAACTCACTGAACATTACGTTCGTGATGAACCTAGAATAATATCTAGCAGAGCTGGAGCTACGGACAAGTCCAAAGTTGAAAATCCTGATGACAACGTAAACTTGGTCACCGAGTTTTATCAACTGCGGCATGGAGCCATAGTCTCATAGATCACAATGAAGTTTGCCTTCACAGCTTTATGCTAACTTTCAGTCATTAAAAAATAACACCAGACTCACACTACTAAATTGTATATGCAGCCACACATGATAATTTGAAAAGTTGGAACTAATTAGCGCATGTATTGTTTTTTTTGTCTTTTCCTCCCTTCACCCTTTATGCTATTAAGTTATACTGCACAGTTCCACCTATTCATGGCTGCTTCGACACAAAGTATATTTTGTGCACTGAAGTAGGTATTATACAAGGAAAGAATCAATTGCCAAGAAAATATCAACTCTTTTAGTCAAAGCAAACATACATCGGACAAAAGACAGATGGCTTCTCCAAGAAACTGTTGTTCTTCCAGCTTAAGCATCTGCATTTCAGAGCAGATTAACATAAAATTTTAGCAATGACAGAAGAGTGTACCCACTACATCATATTTGCTAGTGGTATTTTTTACAAAACTAATGTGTGGACTCCAATATAGTTTATTAACATCAGCAATAATAAATGGCAGAAAAAGGAATAAAGTGAAGGTACAAATAAACGCATGAACTGGAAATTATCAGAACAAAGTAAGGATATATTTATTTATACCTAGAAGAATCCCCATTTTCAGATATTTTGAGGTTCTAGAAAATTTCTGTAATCAATTGATTAAAAGATGCAGACCAACTATATCTTTATCTCTACTTTTTTTTATAATTTGGAGTTGGTGATGGTGGTGTCACACCTCCATTTGCCCAATTAGCCCCCTCCCCCAGTCAACTCCTCACTCTTTTCTTCTTTCACAACTAGCATGTAAATTGCATTAACCTACTGTTATGCCACAACTAACTAATGGCGGAATGCTTACTTGTTAACCTCATTCTTCATGTTAATGTGTAACAGATGGGCATGCATGCAATATATTCTCTTCTTTTTCGTGTTAACTGCTTTAATTTAGCCAATCAATTTTCTCTTAGTTACCAGCATATACATGATTTGTTAGTTGTCTGCAACATTGCATGTACATGTAGTCAAGACAGTCATGTATTCATCTCACGTGCTACATCATCTCAGCCATTAAGGAACATGCTGGTGTAACAGGTACCCTTGTCGAAGGGCGCCAATGTTTACTCTCCTTTAATCACGGGGGTAGCAGCAGATGCCACAAACTGAGGTCGCCACTACTTCTTTGGTGAGGACCCTTCCTTCTGACAATGGCACCACCCTCTGGGCACACCATTAAGACCCTCTCCCTTGGCAGGTAATCGTGGATTTTCAAAAGTAGAAGGCAAGCATGATCCTTGCATAGGTGAGGACTACCATACAGTGTAGGCAAGGACAGATCAGCAGGTACTACAGTCATGGTCTATCGTGAGAGAGCAGCCAATCACAAAATGCTAGCACATCATTTTTGACACATATGTTCGCAAAATAGATAACTCTTTGGTAAGTGCCTCTACATACTTTTAATGTTCCTTGGTGCATGGGCCACATAGCTAGTTTTTTTTATAGTTTACACCATTACATATAAAAAGTAGTTTAACTTACTGCTACATAATAATCCAAGCTAAAACAGTAGTTCAAAAAAGTATAGCGGTCATGAAACTTGGGACTTCCCCATTTAAGTGATTTATCTTTAGCACAGAATTAATTGGTAAAGAAGATTGAGAAGGAAAAAGAAAACAATAATCAGGTATTATTACCTTTTCACTGACATCATGAAATTGTGGATCAATGTCATAAATCTGAAACCTGTGAGGAAATATATCTGTTATAAGCCAAACATGGTTAAGAGGTAACATCCACTGTTCAGAATGTTACTACGAGATACAAATAGGTGAGGGGAATTGAGTAAACTACAACAGAATCTTACACCAATTGCTGAAGAACTTCAAACTGGTATTGCAAATTGATCTTTGCATTCCAAGATGGGTTCAATGAATTTAGAATTACTTCAGTACGCCCAATCTCTTCAAGTGCTCCATCATTCTTTTTAGAATACACAACTACCATGGGATTGCTCTGGAAAAGAGAGGGGGATTGAGAAAAAATGGGAGGCAAGGTTGGATGACACAGCATGACAGAAAGATTAGACATTGTTTCCTGGATTTGTTTTGAAGTCAACACGTACTTCATGAAAAGATTAGATATTCAGAGGAATTGCACTGAAGCCTGGAGAAGTGAGTCAATGATAGGTACTAGACAGGGAAATGCTATTCAGGGCATGGGTACATATGAACCCGGGTTTTTTAAACTTTGCAAAAAATCACATTTTAAAGTTTTGAAAAATGTGAACAATTTCAGCAAATCAACAAATAGAAACTTGCCCTTGTGAATTCCCGTAAAAAGAAGTGACCATTTGCAACCTGTTTGAACGTCACAAAATGTATTTGTGCACAATATACGTAATTGGTAACATAGCCTTCTGTACAGTAACTCATTTTCGATTTTTGCACACCTCACAAATAATCATATTTCTTAACAAAATTTACAAGCACAAGTATCTACTCAAACGTATATGTGATATTTTTTTCATAATTTTTTTAACTTAAAGATGTTTTTTTACTTAAGTTTCAACAAAGGGTTGATAAGTAATGTACCAATGTTCCGATAATTCGCTTCATACTATATACTAGACAGGGCATCCAAAACAAGTTGTGGTCAGCCTAGCTCGTTTCGTAACCTTTCTGGTTCACTACTTAAGTCAACTCAAAGTTATAACTAATTGAATTGAATTCAGATATGTAAATATTATTTTTACAAAAACATCTACATTTCTGGACATTGTAGAAACCGTACAAACGAACCATTGCATGCAACTGTTCATATTCATGTTCAAGTATGTGCCTACTAACAAAGTAGAAACATCCAAACAAGTCAACATGAAAGGTGGTCAGAGCAGAGTGACTTGCATATACCATGTACTCCCTCCGATCCATAGTGTCGCCGTACTAACTTAGTACAAAATGGGCGACACTTTTTATGGATCGGAGGGAGTACTACATATTACATTATAAATTACTCATGTTATTTATCCATAGTCAAAAGTATGTTCTTAATAATGTTCTGAGCCTGCATTCGCAAGAGTCTAAGTACAGTGCTAACGCCAGGTGTGCCAGCTGCGGGGGATTAGGTATTTGTGTACATATAAGTTGGGAGAAGAGAACACTGGGAGATAGTATGATGTTTGCTTGCATTAAAGTTAGATATATGCCATCCATATATAATAGATGCTTAGGCCCTTAACCTTTCCTAATACATTGGAATTATCAGACATTCCATTGTTTGATTGTTAAGACTTGTAGATACATAGCCATGTAATATCCCCATTGTATAAGGGGTTTTCTGCAAATTTGCCACACCTGTACGTGTATATAATACTGGACTTTGGTCTCCTGGAAATACAAGTTGCTATTTTCGGGTTTTCCTAACATTCATAACACAATCAGGCTCCGTAATACAGTCCAAATCTTCCTCTTCTTCCCTGACCAACTCATATAACTGTTCTTTTATGTCCTGGATCCTGCTGCTGTCACTGCCATGATACAATGGAGCACGTCCACAACAAATAAACATCGATAAAAATACTTTTATTAACATTAAGTTACGACCGAGGCACCATGCCTCTTTATCTAGATGTATAAGAACTGATGAAACACACATCATGAGAAATATAATGATCGTCTATGGCAAGAAGCACCACAACTGCCACTAGGTCTCTTTCCAAGGTACAATTTAATTGCAATGGTTAAATTACAATACCAAACATTCGCAGTGGCACATATGAAAATTTTCCACTTAGTAACCAACCAGAGACGACATACACGTGTTACTAGTGAATCATATCAAGTTTTCAGCATGTGATTGCCATAGCAACAAATGTAAATGCCAGTTAAGATAGTTTTCAGACAGGGTAAAACCACAACTGCAAGAAGGGAAAAAGAGGAGCATACCTTGGAGAAATATTCTTGATCGCCCAAATTTGATGCAGCGAGAGATAACTGTTTCAACATGTTACATAGAGCCAAACTTAAAAATACGACACAACTAAACAGGTCCGATCAATTCAATAGGTAAACAGTTGGACTTCTGCGGTTACAATTGACAGATTTAAGCAATAAACTTAACCAACACATAAAACTAAACATACATCTCCACAGTGCTCGGATGAAGCAAAAACACATTGCAGTTTGCAAACAACCTTGGGATTTAATACCAAATATCATTGCATGACTAAAACAAAAATATCTATTGCTTAGCCGCACAACTAAAAGAATCCCAATCCAGAGCGCAAGAACAATGTAGCAAACGGTTATCACTGGCAACACTCGTGTGAAGCAATAACAACATCCAATATAGTTTTTAAATTGGTAAAGCCATAAATAGGGCATCAGAAAATTTCATGGTGCAGGTACAATTATGTATTTTATCATAATGACCCTTTACACTGGGTGCTCAATTACAAGTGCGAAGAAGTTAATTGCTGCGCAGTGTAAGTGCAGATTATTCGTAAATCATAATCATCTTATACACTAGGTGCTCAATAACAAGTGGGAAGATCAGCATATTTAAGAGACTAGGTGTTGCGTTTAACTAAGAGAAACGAGATCAAGTCCATAACACATTGAGACATGATCAGTCTGGCCCCGGGTCACCAAAACAATTTATATGATATTCCAACCACAGGATTTTTGGTCTCACAAGTATCGATTTGAGTTGCATAAAATCAAATGGTATTATGGTAACAGCTCAACACAAAGCAAGTCCCCGAAGTTCACATGTTTTTGAATAACGCAAATGTGTTGTACTTGTAAACATACAGACGAATACGGTGCTATTAGAACCACCGTATGATTGTCAGGGCCAAGATGCTCAAGTAAAACATCCATGCTAACAAACAAATATAACACACCAGTGTCCAATACAGAAGCACAAGCTGCTCAATTGCAAGAACACAGCGCCCATAGCCCCAGCTATCAGAATCATCGGTTCAGAAAAGAACTAGAGACAACGCGATCAAATTATGTAGCTCCTAATCAACATAACGTACTATGGCGGAATCTCTGATAGGAGTACATGGTTTTCCCCAAGGGCTGCTTGGAGATTGCATGAAGAACCATGGTAACATCTCAATTCACAGAAATACCCCCACCTAAGAAACAATGCTAATACACCCACCCAAGACAGGCCCGAATTCCGATCACGCGAACCATAAACCACCACAGACCCTCATCCCCAAGCACGAGCACCGAGGTACCAAACCACGCGCGCGCAATGCCACGACCCCACAACCCACCGTACGAGGTAGAACCGCGGAGCTGTAGCAGTGCCTAGGGCTCCATACCTCGATCTGCGTGGACGCGCCGGCGCCGCGGGAGCGGAGGAAGCGGTCGGCCGCGGCGGAGGCAGCCTCGACGGCGGAGGCGGCGGGGCCGACGGAGTGGCGGCCGGCACCGTGACCAATCTCGTCGGAGCAGCAGTTCCCCATGGCGCCCGCCTACTCCCCGCGTTAGCCGGTGCGGCGAGATCTATCCGCCAATCGATCTCCGAATGGAGGGAGAGGAGCGCAGTAAACTGGTAATGGGATTGGAGGGAGCAGGAGCAGCAACTGCAGCAAGTGGAGTCGTGGAGACGACACGGTGACTTGGACCCAGCAAGGAACAAGGGGGCGGCGAATGGTGCGGAATTTACGGCTTTGTCCCTGTTCCGCCGCGTGTTGGGGCCGGGTGGTGGACGGCACACGGCAGAGTAGGAGGTCAAGTTTGACTTTGACTGACGTGCGGCCTTTTCAGGGCTGCTAGAGCTCGGTATCTCAGTCCGAATTTTCGTGACGATGAGTGATTCATTTATCATGGAAGTCTTTTAGCCTTTTTTTAGATTATTATGATTAGTCGACCAATTTACTTTTCTTAGCATGCTCATTTGTCACATCAGCAGATAGCTACTAGTATACCTCTTGAAGTTAACTACTTCTTTCAATCCGTATTAATTGTCTTAAATTTGTTTAAATATGAATGTATCTATGTCTAAAAAACATTTAGATACATGTAATATTTCGACGATTAATATGGATCGGAGGGGGTAAGAGAGAGATGGTTCTTTGGTGGTAAAAAAAATTTGCGCGTATTGGTGGTTAAATTTCATACAGAAGAGCTTGTGCGAGATTGATATGTTCTTACTCCGTATTAGATTTGTTTTGTCTATAACACTAAGCCCGGCCCATACAAATTGGTTGGAAATCACTTTCCTAATTTAACAAAATGAGCGCACGCAAGGATTACTACGTTTAATAAAGCAATACAACTAACATAATCTGATGGCCATTTCGAGACGATAAATAGGGGTTGCAAAGTGGACCAAATGGGGCTCGGATAGATGAAAATGTTGACATTTTTGTTACAAGCATCAAGGATGGATCCAAGGGGAGGCGCTGGGGGCTCTGTCCCCCTAAGAAATTGCATTTTAGTTAATTGTTACTAATCAGCTCATCAAACATCACTTTAAAATAGGTGAAGTCTCTAATTTCGCCCCCCTATCCTAAGTCGCCCCCTCATGTCAAATTTCTGACTCCGTCCCTGACAAGCATGTACCCTTAGCAAGAGACCGGCTCAATTTAAGGCCTTTGGGTCCACTTTTCTTGTGCGTGTGATTGCATAGCGGGCAGCCGTCATCAACGGTCTTGTTCATGCACATGTTCACTGGAGAAACGAGATTGACGGAAATTATGTTAAATACCTTACTATCGATGGTACATCGTTCACGGGCGAAAGAATAACTGTGTTACATGATATGAAAGATGTGAAACCGGTAATTTGGTCCCAAACAGGGTAGAATCCCGCACTAAAATCTAATAAAAATATAGGGCCGCGCGAGAAGCAAGCCACTTCGTCCAAACCATAAAGATTCAAAGAACAAAACCATCCCTAGCCTCTTTTCTACTCTCTCCGTTTTTAATAAATAATGTACTCCCTCCGATCGGTATTATTTGTCTCAAATTCGCCCAAATACAGATGTATCTATGTGTAAAAAACGTGTAGATATATGCAATATTTCGACAAGTAATTTCGGTCGGAGGGAGCAAGATGTTCTAGATTTGCCTGAGTCAAACTTATTTTTCAAACAACAAAATCAAAGAAGTCAACATTTACACCTCTAAACTAGTGTTATCAAAGTTGTCATGATATATATCTTCGTAGTTTACTTATTTGATATTGTAGGTATTAGTGTATTTTTATACGAATTTAACAAATTTAGAAGTTGGATTTAGAATAAATCTAGAACATTTTATATTTAGAAATGAAAATAATAAATGCGTTATAAATAACTGCCAACCTTTTCTCCTAATGGATAACCACACGTCACACCCTTCAAGAACATTTCTTCTCCACGCCCTCGCATTAGCGGAACTGCCAAACAAGTCCTTGCCGCTCAATCCGCCAAGTTTTCCCGCCGCTGCAATGGAATCCGGTCCAGGGAAAGAAGACCGGGACGCCCGCATCAAAATACCGGCCCATTGGCACAGGCCCGGGCAACGCGACTACTCAAACGCCCACGCCTCCACTGGGGCGCAGAGCGCTGTGCCAGCCGATGGCTCCCCGCCGCCGCCGCGACCTGCTTCGCTCGTCGGTCCTCCCAAAGAGCGGGTCCATGAGCAGGCTGGAGGCGGAAGCCGCGGCACAAAGGGATCGAGCTCCGCGGCGGCGGGTGTCCACCAAAGGAACAAGAAGGTCGGCGGCGGCATTCCTTCTCCGGCACTTTACCCTCCAAGCTCCGTGCGCAGGAGCCCCTCCAACCCGTTGGCTGACGACGATGCGGCCTATGGACCCGGAGCCGGGTTGTCAAGCCCGGCGGTGGGCAGCGACAAGGGGAAGGGGGTAGCGTGGAGGCATCCGATTGTGACGGAGACGATGACGGCACCGCAGGAGGTGAGGCCGCCGCCCGACCCGTTCGACTGCAAACTGGTGTTCGAAGAGTTGTTTCAAGAGCAAGCGAAGATCAATCGGGTGAGTAGGCGATGGGCCGAGCAGGAGGAGACGCAGAAGCAGGTGATGGCGCGAATGTTGCGTTTGCGATGACGACACGCATTGTGTTTTTTTTGGAGTCTTTGGAGTGTGTTCTTGATCATTTCTTGGTTTCTCTTGAATAGGTGAAACCGACAGACGTCAAGGAGACGCTCTTCAGAAAGTTAAAAAACTATTTCACCCGCAAGAAAGAGGTATAACCTGAATCTTGTCTTTCTCGTGCCAACCTTTTTGTTTGGGGTGTGGAATTGTTTCCTCGAAGTTCGCTGAAATCAAGGGGATGATTTAGGTAACAGAGGTGGAGTCAGTGGGCGAATGTTAGGGCCATTTGACTCTGTGTTACGCCTGGATTAAATATTTCCTGATTATTACTCGGAGACAAGTGAGGATCTGTTGTGAATTGTGATTGCTCGAAATTGCTCAAGAGTTAGGTGTTCAAGCTTGTGCTGATGATTCTTTTATTTAGTGTGATAGCATTTTTTGTTGCAGTGTAAAGTGTGGGGAGATATGAGAATCATGTCTTTACTCTTGACCAGTGGTTGCTGTTATATTTTGGCAAGATATCTTGAAGCTCAATGCATCAGTTTTCAGTTTAAATGAATGGTGTTATAGGGGAAGTTAATGTGAATGCTTAACTGGCTGCACTTTATCTAAGCCGTTGGCAACTTATATCCAAAATCATTACCTGAAAGGCGGAGGTTAGATTGGACTTTGGAAGCCTCAAAACTCAATTATAATTGGCAAGAGCAGAGAGGATTTTGATTCCCCAATTTTCTCGATCTTATTAGTCCTTTCACCTTGCTAGTATGAAATGTGCGATCTTGATACTAATTCTTTGGAGTAGGAGAAACCAGGACAATTCATTGTGAGAACCCAGCCTAAAAGAGGGAAATTGTTCTGGAGTCAGGTCAAGAAGGTACAGCCTGAATCTTGACCGTTTTGCGCTTGTGAGTCTTGGCTGGTATGAGCATTCTTGTACCTACCTATCTTTGTATGTTGAATGTGGAATTGGGATTGTGGTTATGTTGATTTCTTTTGGTTCATGTTAATTCTTGGACCAGTTAGTGTAATCAAGGCAAAAGAATATCCTGTTGTGATATTTTCCATCGCAATCTGGTGTTGTATTTTGAAACAAAAGAATATCCTGTTATGATTTATAATTTATAGTCTGTAAAATGCGGGGGAATCTTTGGGTCATGTCCTGATTACTTCGATATTTTGGTAACAGAGCCTCAAGTAAAATGCATGCTTTTAATATAAAAGAATGTTGTTATAGGAAAACTTAATCTTGATGCTTATTTGGGCTAGCATAACTGGACATAATTTCAATAAATCATAGGGCATTTAATTGCAAAATCGCTGATCACTTCCTCTCGCGTTTCCATTTGGATGTTTGGTATCTGGAACTCACTCAGAAGCCTCAGAATATGATTCATGTAAGTAGTTGGTAGGAATAATGAAGTTTTGGATGCCCATGTTTTGTGGTTTTGCTCATTCTTTGTTTATAAATTCCATAAGTTTCACATTGCCTTGTTTCTTATTTTTGAAATGTGTGTTCTTCACTTCAATTCTGTACAACTGTAAGTCTGGCAAGATATCTGAATTTTAACCCATTCTCTCCGTCAAATAGATTTTTGATAGAGGAGGAAGGCAATCATATGAGGAACATGTGTGTTACCAGGTTTGATCCCACTTTTCCTTTTAAAATGTTCAAAATTGAAGTGCATGAAATATCAGGATCAGCTCCTCGATGACATGATACTGTGGTTCATGGTTCCCTGTACGATTAAATGATCAGAGGGAATGAATATGTTCTCTGATATGGATACTAAATTGTATCATAACTCTTGATTGTGATAGATCCTAAATCATCCTTTTACAGTTGTTGAGTTTATCAGACGTTATAGATTTTCTTCTTTTCTTACTGAACAATGACCAATCAATATCAATTAAGGGATTATACATGTTAGTGGTTTCGAACATTTTACTAGAACATGGAAACCTGAAATTCTATTCAGTATAATTTGAATTCCCTTATTTGTGTGTGCGGTGCAGACAATTCCCATCAGGGAGGTCTGGAATTATTATCCTCGTCTCCATCATAGGGCCATGGGGCTTACCCCTTGCAGGCCGAGTCATATGGCCGTGGACCAAGCAGTAGTTCCTTTTAACGTGACGAGCCTTGATGCATATTCAGAATTTAGGCGGGTGCTTGGAGATGGGGAGTGTTTCTACAGGAGCTTCATATTTTCGTACCTTGTAATCGTCCTCCTCTCTGTTCCTTAGCTTAGGACTCATGTTCCATGATCTAACTATCTTTGTTTATGCCAATGTACAACAGGAGCAAGTTCTTGATTGGCAAGACATAAATGAGGAAGACCGTCTTCTTGCTGTTGTTAATAGAGTGGCTACACAACATGCAAATCTTGGATGGACCTCTGAGTTTACCAGGAGCCAAAAAGTAAGCTTTTGCCTTCTCCATTTTGTATTTCTGAGATAAGCATGCTTGTAAGGGATGATTCTCTTCAGTTTACAAGTATCTTCCGGCTGGATCTGGCATCTCACTATTTTTGTCTTGTCATTTACAGGAGATGCACAATTCTTTAACAGTAGTGGCATACTGTCACAGTTTTATACGCTGTGACATTCAAATTTGTAAACTTAACAACCCGTTAGCAACAGCAGTGTACCTTAAGGGAAATTTCCTTGCAAAGAAACACCACGGACGACACAATATATCAGAGAAGAACAAAATTGTATGCTTATTTAAACACTAAAATACGGTGTACTTGCTGCTTCTTTTGGTAGCCATCTCATTGTTTTGCTATCAAATATTTACTTCCTTAACTAATATGTTAATATGATTAATGACTGATGCTTCTCAATATCCTTAGCTATGTTTGTTCATATCTTGTTATCGATTATCAATATCCTGCATTATGGTAACCTATGGAACATAATGATTATCGAATGTGTTTTATTGAGTGGCTGATGCTTTCAGGCATTTCAGAACCTGATAAAGAAAGTAATACGATGGAAGACACAAGACACACAAGGCAGCTTTGCAACAACTGGCAGGTTTTTTATTCGCTTGGTTTTCTGCAATTCCATCATAACTCCATCTCACTGACATAACATGTGCCTTTTTTACTTTTTAGCTGCCGTAAATAGAAACTTCTCAAGTTCTTCAACACCTATGATACAACGGAAGACAGTGAGAAACACACCCTTGAACTTATCTTTCTTCCAGTTCATCCTAAATCATTGTTTGTGACACATTTTGTTGGTTAGTTTTTGTTTTCCTCAGATTACTGGCAGCTATCTGGATATGCTCGCACAGTGAGGAGTATGAGCCGCTTATACCTGGGGTCAGAGGAAATTACGATTTGAAAAATGTCGGTATCAGCATCACTTCCCTTGTATTACCTCGTGCTGAATTTCCAATGCATATACATGATGTTCGTTTTAACTGACAAGTTGCTCTACAAACAGTGGTGCACTCAGAACCTTGTATTATCTCGTCAGTTTACGGACCATGTTCAGATGAGAGCCTTGGCCAGCGCGCTTGAGATACCCCTCAAAGTGGAGCAACTCAGGGGTGTACCTGCTCAAGATATCTACACTGCTCCTGGAGTTTCTCGTGTGAGTGTGACCTTGCTGTATACGGCCATTCACTACGACATCATCTATCCACGACCTCCTGATGGTCAGCACAGTCCCCGGTGACAAAATCCTGCTGACAAGGGTTCGACTGCTGCCTATAAATATCAGCATTTTCGAGATTGGTGGTACAGAATTAGATATACTCTTCGGATGCACAAACTGCTGGTGGCCTGGTGCCATTGCACTGATCAATGGCTGCTCCCTTGTCTGAAGAGTGTGATAGGGAAGAACAAGTCGTGTTGTTTGAATTGTAGGGCTGTGTGCAATGATTCTTTTGTGATCACATTCATCTGTGCTAACATTCTGCAATTATGGCAAAAATTTATTTCCTCTACAAGTGTCATTAGCAATCCAATGTTGAAAAAACATTCACTTACAAACAGTTGATCCCGCAGCATCCTGATAGTGTCCTTGGTGGCATGATCATATCGATTTTTAATAGGTCCATTGATTTGTTCTCCACTTCTTCGGTCACTCCTGCTCCTTCCCACTGTTTATTTTACTGTGTTGTACTTTTTCTGTGGCAGCAAATACATAAATTAGAAGCCCTGTTTGCATCATTTGAGTTGTATTTTACCATTGTTGGAATTTTGTTCATGAGTTCTCAAAGGTTCTCCAAATTTTTATAGAAAAGCACATGATACGTATCTTGAAAAGTTCCTTCTCAGATTGTTGAAAGTCCGTTCTTCAAAATTGTATGGGGGTTGGCATCATGACTTCTGGACGTTCATTTGAAGTTTCTGAAAGTTGATATTGTGATTCAGAAAAAAAATTTGCATTACCATGAAATTTAATTCCTTCTTTTTGGAAAGTTCAAACTTAGTTTTTTGAAAGTTCTCTTCGTTTCTAAATATAACAAGTCTTAATTTTGTTCTAAGTCAAAAAATTCAAGTGTATAAAAAAGTGAAAGGAGAGAACATCTTTGTGTGGCTCTCACAAACTCGCCCAATATATCCGTAGAGAGTTGTGTAGTGATGTGTTGCATGGATTTGTTCCTCCCTGCGTGGAGGTGGATATTCATGCGTGATTGTAACCAGATTTTAATCGAGTCTTAATACATAACTATCCTTAAAAAAATGGAAAATACTTTTGGTCAAAATCAACCGCCAATTAGTCGTACCCAAAAGATGAGTCCCTGACCTGTTAATAAAGGTCGTTTGATTCCTAATATCAGAAGATACTGACACCTCAGTCCACACAAGACATGGTGGTGGCCTTCACAATTAGTTCAAAATCAATTGTGATACAGATTAAAATAAATCTCTTTTATGTGTTTAGCCATGAATCCTACATTACTCGACAACGACCAAGTCAACAAAACCCTCGGCTTAATTTTCCAGCCAAAGTCCTTTCTAGGTGCAAAATGGCAGCTGTATGCAATGTTTACCAAATAAGAATTAACACAATACCACTAGTCAAAACCAAACCAAGAGTTCTAAAATAGCATCAGATAAACCAGACTTGCCAAAATACAACTACCGTTAAGGTTTTTGATGCTAGATTGCCACTGCCGTTAGTTGTCAAAGGATCAACATTAATTAAAGTTGTCAGTTTTTCTCGGGATGCCAAAACTACCCTCATCTAAACCTATACGTCACGAGGCCGTCTCTTTCCACTTCCGTCCGCTTCTCCCGACCAAGCATGGCGACGGACCAGCCGGCACGGCGATGGCTCGTCGCAGCAGCTGCCTTCACTCCCCTCCGAATCCCTCCCACGCCTGACCTCTCCGGCTCTTCCTTCATTCCTCGCGCGGCCCTTCGTCGCCGCCGAGTCCGTCGCGGCCAGGCCCGACACGGGCTCTCTCCGCCGCTCACGAGTGACGCGGCCATCGCGGCCTAGCCCGACCTGGGGCTCCCTTCGCCGCCCACGAGCCCGTCGCGGCCATGCCCGACGCGGGGCACCGGTCTGCTCCATCCTCTCCCCTGCTCGCGAGCTCCCTGCCCGCCCCGCTCGCCCTCTCCGCTTCTGCTCTGTCGTCACTCCGTTGATCCGCTCCTTGGCTCTGAAATTCTACTGAAAATTGCTGCTGATTGCTCTCTGCTGCTGAATAGCTATCAGATTTTTTTTCCTATCGGCTGCTGAATCTGTCAAATGCCGCTTGGCAGTGGATCTTTTTGCTGAAATCTTGTTTAGAAGATGTTTTTTTGACGAACCTAGCAGTTGTGCTGCCTTTTCAAATAGAAGGAGAACAAGAAACAAATTCACCCAGTACAAACTACAGAGATTGAGAAAAAGCTCCAGGGAAAAATATCAACTTGACCAGCAAGTTGACAACACAAACACTCAGACTACCACTCTATAGAAGATGTTGAACTGATTGGAAATGAGAGAGTTGCGTTCAGATTCAGAGGGGTAAGGGCATGCATATCTTCTTGTGTGGGTGTTAGTCTCAGTTAGTGCCGGATGGTATTTTGGCATAAAAAACCAAAACTACAATGATATTGTGGCAAGTTCAGTTTTTCGAGTGCTATTTTGGAACTCTCGGTTTTGACTAATGGTATTATGGTTATTCATACATTTCATTTTCTGCAATTCCAGTAAAGTGTTGCGGCCGAATGCTTCCACCTCTCTTACTTAGCATGCCTCATTTTCAGCTACCGTAAGCAGAAATTTCTCAAGTTCTTCAGCAAGAATGGAAGACAGTGAGAAAACCACCTTCAATTTATCTTTCCCTCGCTTCATCCTAATTCATGTTTCTGACACATTCTGATGGTCAGTTTTGACACCATCTATTCACGGGCAACCATTATGACATCATCTACCGGCGTCCGTATCAGAGTTAAAGCCAATGGATCCCCATGAATGCAGACAGCAGATTTTGCTAGGTTAATGTTGAGTTGGGCTCTGCTGCCTACGGATGTAAACGTTGCAGAGTTAGGTGGTAGAGAATTAGGCATACACTGATGAAGCAGGTAGGTCTGTATACTTGTACAAACCCATTACTCGGTGGCCTGGTGCCAATGGATTGATCAATAGTTGCCCCCTTGTCTGAAAAGTGCGACAATGTCGAGTGCTATCGTTGTTTGAAATGCTGTCTGATTCTCTAGTGATCATATTCATGTGTGCTGAACTTTTGTTGACACTTTACGCAGAGTGCAGGTGCCAATTGATTGGTTGATCAGTTGGCATACAAGGAGTCAAGGATGAAAACATTCGATGTTTAGTTTCTGTGATTGGACATTTCTGATAAAAATTATACCGTCTATTACTCAATGATATCGTTTCACTTACACGAGCAGATTTTTTTTTTGCAGAAATCAATGTCTAGAAGAAGAAAAATAAATGAAACAAGGGTATCATCCATCCATCAGCTTAGCACATGCACGCGCAGGCCTCCTTGATCGATCAGCGGATTGGCTTGAGGCAACTCAAGCAGTGCGTCGATGTGCTTGCCCTCGTTCATGGCGACGAACAACTTGTCCACCTCCTCGCCGGGCGACCGCCGGTCAAGTACGCCGTCCTTGCCCCTTGGCGACCACCGAGGTCTCCACGTCACGCTCTTGACGTTCTCCTCCAGGTGCCGCAGGTCGATGGCGACCAGGAACGACGAGGACATAAGCTTCAGTATGTCGATGGCCTCGGCGGGTCTTCCTCGCCGAGAGGAGGCCGAGGGAGTTCACGTCCTGGTTGTGCTGCTCCGCGCTCTGGACATGGTAGGTGACCGGGTTCCCCAGGAACTACTGGAGCTCCGAGAAGTAGGACGCCATGGCGATCTCGGCGCCCTTGAAGCCGTAGTCCAGGCTCGGGTTGCGCCCGCCGGAGGGGTTGGACGGCAGGCCGTTGCTGTAGCAGTCGTTCACCACCTCCGAGAACTGCGCGAACATGAGCTAATTGCCGATCGCCGCGACGCCGAGCCTCGTGTTGTCCATGGACACGCCGATGGGGCTTGTGCCCTGGAAGTTGCCGCCGTGGACCGCCTTGCCGCGGGAAACGTCGTTGATCGCGCGCTCGATGGACTTTGTGGCGGCGCGGATCCGATGACCTCGATCTGCCGGCCGAGCCAGAGCCGGACAGCCGTGATGATGCCCCGATGTAGGAGAGAGGGACGAGATCGCCGGACGCCGTGATGATGCCCCGGAGGCCGGAGCGGCAGGCAGAGAGTCACGTTAGCGTTGAGCAGCGCAGCGATCGTCTCCAAGTGGATGCCGGACAGCCGGAGTAGCCCTGGTCCCCTGGCGCAGCGTGTTGACCGCCCGCGTCGTGGACACGGGAAGCACGTGGCCGTCTCTGCCGGTGCCGAATGCTCCGGCGTTGAGGAACCGGATGAGCTCGTATGCCAGCATTTATGGATTGATGCATTTAGATAGCAGAGCAGATCACGTCCGTCTGTACATTTTTTTCATATTAATATATTTGCAGTAGTCATTTTGCCTTACTGTCTTCCCTAAAAAAAAGCACGTTGACATACCGTGGTGATCAGGGCATAAACAGAGCACACAAACTTATACTATATGGAGGGTGAAGATGTACATATGAACTTAGCAAAGACGGTGAGAAGTTACAAGACCAGCAGGATTGGGGCACAAGTGCCCTGTCCGGTGACAAAATCGAACTTCTCCGCACACAACTTAAGAGGAGCCCTCAACTCAAAATGGAACACAGAAGACACCAGAAGAGGTTACAAAAGAAATTGCAGACCAGGCTTCCGCTCCACACATCACCACTAAAAACTGATGTAAATGTCTCCTTTGCTCTCTCCCCTCAGCACGGTTACTGCTGTACAACTTGGGGTTAATAGATTCTTACAGTGACCAAAATCTGGAAGCTCGCCCTGCGCCTCTTTCTTTACCTTTCTGAGCCTTCAGTTAATATGCATACTGGTAGGTACAAAGGAAACTGGAACCACCCTCTCTCTGTGTGTCTCCATGCTTCCCATCAGGGACAAAATTTTGCAGCAATCTAGCAAAAATCTTTGGTGGCCCGCATCATCAAAGTTAATAAATACAGATCAGGGGGCATACCAAAGAAACCAAAACGAAAAAGGGAAAAGGGAACTGGGAACTGGAAATGGGGTTGCAGAAGTTATAGTCTTGGGTCTTATGGTTAGCGATCAAGTGCGAAGCAATTGGATTACTCGGTGTCCTTGGTGGGGCCTGAAGTGTCAGCTCCGTTGGAAGAAGTGTCACAACTGGCCAAGGTTGATGAGATTTCTTGGTGGTTTTCTTCGCCAGAGGAAGTCCGAGCTCTCCCTGACCTGGCTCGGATGTTTGCACCCATAGGGAATGGTTCCTGGAAGACATGACAAGAAGATAAAATGTTAATCCTGTTTAGAAGCATTGCTATTTGCTAGCAACATCTTAGAATGACAAGTAACCTTTTTGGGAAAAGGATACAAGTTCTAGAACTTATGCGTAGCAATGTCTTGCCTTTCTCCTTTGAGCAGGACTAATGTGTGTGTTTAACTACCATAAAGCTTAAAGAAAAGAAAAGTTTGCTGTGGACCGGGGCAACTAAATCCATCAAAATGACATAAAAGGTAAAGTAAATTAAAGAAGGCAGACCTGATCCCCTGCATTAGGGCCATTTGAATGGAAGAGGATGGGGCGGCAGCGCTTGTCCTCATTCATCAAACTGGAGTTCTGGAAATGAGCAATCAGAGCTAGTTTCCCTTGAATTCTGGCATAAGCAAGTGATGCTACCTTCTCACTGTTAAATTTTTCCCACTTTTTACCATTGAAAGTCTGCAAATGGAACAGAAGCATCAAGGTATGTTGCTGATATTTCACATTTGATATGAACTGATGTTAAAGTTAATATGCATGTAGAACCATAAGATAAAATTAATCATTATTGCCTTGATGTGACAATCATTTCACAATCTGATATTATCACCCACTGTCTCACCTGATAAAACGGAACGATGTGCTGAGGATTGGTCATATTGATAAAAGCATAGCCAACATTGCATTTATTCTGGAAAAGTGAAAAGTAGTCATACAGTTAGGATAGACTCCAGGAATATTAGGCATTTTTTGCAGAAAAATAAAATAAACTTAGATCACCTTGAAGTCAATAGGCAGGTAAATAAAATCATAAGTTCCTTTATGATTTTCATCAATAGCAGTTAAAAGCATCTTTGAGGTGTACCTGGAATCCCAAGGCAAGCAGAAAGTAAAAAAAAAGACAATAAAAGAACATAAAAAGGGATTTCATAAACAAACGGTAGCTATAAATCAGTAGGTTTTGTAGACATACTTGTTTGGGATATTCTTTATCATCAGTGTAGTCCGAGAGTCTTCACCACGCAGAATACAGTCAACATCAAGCTCATATTGCCTTTTATTATCGGACTGATTAGCACTTGTGTCATTTCTTCGGTTCCTCATCCGCTCACCAGGTGAATCAAACAATGGATGTGGTACCATAGGGTTCCTTCCATGGAACATACCCCTCTGCTGAGGAGAAGGTGCGCCTATCTGTGCAGGAGACACAGCTGGATCCATACAACTTCCTCCATTTGGGGAAAATATGTTATTAAGCTCCACTGAGTGAAGCTGAGGACTACCAGGAAACCCTATGCTCCCAACACTACCAGGATGGAAACTTTGTGCTTCTGTCAAATCTCCTGCATACCCATGCCGCCTATCCCAAACTGACGGATTGATTGCTGGTGCAGATCCAACATGGTGATGATGCATGGGAGGGGCATTCTCAAGCATGTGTGCTGGTGCTCTTGGTAATCCATGCATTTGTGCAGGCGGTCGAGATGGAACATTATTTACAAATGATGCCGGGTTTGGGTTTGGCCACAGCACAGGAGAATTGGGGTGATGATGGAAGTTATTTGAATTGTTCCACATTAAATGTTGACCACGGAGAGGGAGGCTTCCACTTCTTGAAAACCCAGGAGCTGTAAATGAAATAATGCCAGAAAAGCAATTATAAATTAAATAACAGATATTACTTGGTCTAGATTCAGAATGCTTCATACTTGCAATCTTTTTCACAATTCTAATAAACCTAACAGTATTGCTATCTTTATCAAATCATATCTGTACTCATTAGCTGGAACTAAGAGAGATGAATGATATGGACTGGACAAGAACAGAATTAACAAACAAGGCAGATTATGATATCCAAATTTACCTCCTTCAGCACGATCAAATGGATGTCCATTGTGGTTACCAGAGCCCACTTTATGGAGGTGCCTGCTGTCCACCGCTTCAGCTACTCTTGAATTACTATCAACGCCAATTGGTGTCATGGTGTTGTAAGGGCTACCATTAGTTAATCCACCCATGCCTTGGAAACCATAATTCATGTGCCCATTCATCCGACCAAGTGAGTGGCTAAGCTCACCAAGGGTAGCCTTATTTACACCAGATGTAATTCCAACGGGAGAGGATAAACTTTGTGGTATGGTAGAGGATAGGCCTGGAAATGATGCATCCCTGAATGAGCTCATTGATGTCTGAATTCCAGAAAGCATACCCATACTCCCATTTTCAAAGCCAGTGGAGGTGAGTGTTGCCAAATTAGATGAACCTTGCAAAATGTCATTCAGGTTAGGAAATGCAACTGCTAGAAAAACATTTGTTGAATAAAAAATAAATAACGTACCAAAAGAAGCCATTGAAGGGCTACTTGTGCTTGGACTCCCCAGTTTGTATACACCAAACTCTTCCTGCCCTAATTCTGGAGACAGATGCTGCATCAAGCTGTCGTACAAAGAAACAAAACCATTTTCAAAGCTATCGTACGATCAATATATTCATTTCTCATGGTTAAAGATTCAAACATAAAAAAGAATTAGGATATATGTTAGATCGGTGCACCAGTGAGAAGTGCTGATTTGGAAACAGGAGAGCCCTACTGAAAAAGAGAACTGCTATTTTACCAACATGTTCAACTTCCAGGCTATTGCATTCAACTAAGTTATTCTTGCTTCCACACCTCAACCTGGAATAAACATGAAGGTCGAGTAACTCACCGTCTAGTACCACCCAGATGGCTGCTCTCCAATTTGATTTTCTTGCCTGCGATATCATTCCGATTTAAAGCACGTAATGCACTTTCGGCTCCTCTGATATCATAAAATTCAATTATTTTGTGATGACCCTTTTGTGTAGTATCACGAATCTGCAGTTAAAAACTTCACCATGTTATAGTCCTAGTTACAGCAGTAGTTAGCTAATGTAAGACCATACCTCCTTGATTTCACCATAGCCACCAAATATCCGACGAAGATCGTCATTTGTTACAGATGGATCAACATTAAACACAACAAGAGTTCCCTGGTTAACGTCCTTCTCCGAAGGATTGTCCTATGGAAAAAGGGTCAATTAGCATGCAAAACTTGTGCTCTACTTTTGCACATATGCTTGAGGCCTATAACTTAAGAAATAAAAAACCAGTTTAAACTAAAAAGAAAACTGCTAGCATCATGTTTATTAATAAGGTATTAAATCGTTTCCTGCGGCTTTGCAGTAAGGTCCCAGCTACAGCTATCAGCCTATTGCTAGCTATCGTGAAAGGAATTTACAACAGTGCTTCCTGTAAAAGAACAATTATTAAATACACCGTAATAGAAGTCCCATTCAAATAAGTTAGATAACTATAGTAACTTATTCTACTAATCCATGTCCTTAGAACAATAAGTGAACTCCAAAACTAGCCAAAGTAGCACTAAAAATTTACGAAATGCCCAAAATAGCAGAAGGCCATAATTAGCTCAGATTTTAAATGGCGGTTAGCGTGGCTTAGCAGCCAGGTCGATGAAAATCAATTGAGAATTATCATTAGCTATCATGGAAGCTATAGTTATAGCAATTTAAAAGATAAGTCTTACAAATAATTATAGCGTAAAGAAAATATTAAATAAATGTTGAAAAAAATAACTATTACACAGTTTTCTTTATCACGTAAAGTACTTAATTAGTGACTAAGAAATATGGATGCTGGAGTATATAAAAAGTGAAAGATGAAGTTCCTTGATATGTTTTATCCAAATTTAATCTTATAATTTCTGTATTTTGGACTTCTCATGAATTGTATTTCAAAATTACCATACTATTTTGAGATAAATTTGCTTCTGCGTAGTGGGAGCTATCGCTAGCTACAAGCTCATGGCAAACAGCGGAGCTATTTAGAGCTATAGCTCTAGTTGCTTCATAGTGAAACATCAGTCTGTTGCTTAACGTTTCAGGTCCAAAAAAGCTATGGCGGAGCTATAGCACAGCCAAGCTAACTACTTAAAACCATGTTTACTAAAATCGTAGATATCAAAGGCACAATTGATGTAATCTAAAATCAAGCCAAGAAAACAGAAGAAAGCATTTGGGTTGGAGTGACGACCAGCGAAGTGATGGTTACCTTGGGAATGGAGTAATGTATGTCAAGTTTTCTACGTCTGAGAGGCTTGTTTTGAAGTGCCCTCATAGCATTTCGTGCAGACCTTATGTCATAGTAAGATATCATCACAAAACCTCGATGTTTGCATGCAGTGTAAAGGGTGCGGATATCTCCATAATGCTGCGAGGAAAGAGTAAATGGATTTCAGCAATCAAATCTGATGTACCAGAATGATGAGTTGAACAGGAAGATGGAAAAGGTAACATACCTCAAATATGAGCTTCAATTCAGAGTCCTCAACATTGCTATTAATGTTCCGAACAAAAAGGGTTCTGGAAGGGTGTTCCCCATGTGGATGTTCACCATTCAATGCACCATTCAAAAAACCAAATCCGTCGTTAGCTCCACCGGTAAGTTCTTGCAACTTTTTACTTTCATCAGTTTCGAGTTCCATCCCGCCTCCAGTGTAGAATATATCATCATCAACATCCTCCCCATTGTTAGTATGGGCTGCGTACCCAACTTCATCGAGAACACCTGATAACAGTTCGTCGTCATCAGGAAGCAGATTTCCAATAATTTGGGCCTCAATTTCCTCAGTCAACTCAAACGGCTCATCATCGACATGGTTTAGATCAACCTTTTGAATTGGCTTTCCGACAAGAGCATTATTGGTTGTTAATCTCACTGCAAGGTGACAGATAAAACCATATGATCAGCAATTAATAGAAATAATATGCTGCAAATGGAGTAGTGACTGAACCAGAGTGTTTACTGTTTCATCTTTGTACAAGAACATACAAGGGTAACAGATAGACCACGGTACCAAACTAAGTGAATTAATTTTTAGGTCCCAGGATAGAAGCAAGATTCTTGCCAAAACAAGCAGAAGTCATTCACTTTCTAACCCCCATATTCACTTGTATGCTCCCTTCTAATTATATACCTAATTATATACCATTTCTCTTTGTGCAAGAGAATCATTAAATATAGCATGTCAGGAAGTGATGAAAATGAAGATAAATAGATTGACATATTTATTACTCCCTCGACAAGTATATGAAAGGCCTATCTCTAAAAAATCACTGTTTTTGCCATTTTTGCTTTGGTACTAGTGTTTTGCTTTGATATCGATGTTTCATCTTGTTACCAGTGTTCTTCAACATTAAATCTACATTTATTCTATCTTTTTACTGTGCCTTGGTTATACCATTTTTCAAGAGAGGCCGTAAACGCAAACGGAGGGAGTGTTCGTATAGGAGTAAAGATAGAAGTGAAGATAAAGAACTCAGCACAATTACTATAGAGTGGATATTTCTTAAGGTCATGATTCATTGCGCGGTCGAACCAAGAATTCTAATGAAGTAAATGGAAAATGATAAAAATAATGGCTCACGTTTCTTGTCAAAAATGTCAGAAAGCGAGCTCGAGAAAAGCCCATTCTCGTTGTAGACCTCATTTGTAGTAGTCCTTCTCTCATCACGAAATAGTAAAGGTGTCGCCTTTAAGGATGAAGCAGATTGGGAACTAGGATTTTGCTGAGGTCTCCAAGGAGATGGTGGCAGGTTTGCATGCCTCTCTTGACCGAACGGCTTGTGCTCGAGACTGTATGCAGTTTTCTGATCCTTCGGATCATATTGTTGAATAAGCTCTAGTCGACCTGCTATCTTGGTCCCAATTGGTTGAGGCTTTTCCAGTGGAGACGATGCAACCGACTTGCTTCCTGGTAACAATAAGAAGCAACTAGATTTGAAAAGAGATCATGTCATCAAAAACCAGATAATGCATCAATCATCATCGCAAGGAAAAGCGGTACACTAGCACCAACAAGTAGAAAGAACTTGCAGCAATCAACTGCCTAAGACAGGATAATCTGTAAATTCCTTTGTCTAGAAAACTTTGCAAATAGACTCCTTGACCTCAAAAAGCATAAACTGTTGACCTCACTATAGAGGAAAATGTACTTTAACCTACAAGGAAAAGCCTCAATCCTCAGGTTTGATAGCATGCACAAAAATGGGACTCCTTCAGTGCCCCAACAAAGTGAAACATTTTATGGCTACAAGACATCCTAATTCTAATACAAAAAAAATGACAAACAAAACCTAATTCAACATGAACAAAATCGAACCCAGTGCTCACCCATGTTATGGGGTATGGATTCCGGCTTCCAAAATCCAATTTGCCTCTGCAAATTTAGATGACCATTATGAGAAAAATTAATTCATTCCCGACCATGAACCGTACCAACAATAAACTTGTTGAAGCAAGAACTTGAGCAACAGCTTCAAAGTGTGTGGGGGTTACCTCTGTGGGGAGGAGAAGCTCATCGCTGAAGGAGGAAGCTGTCACGATGGGATTCCTGTACTGGGACAATTGGTGCCTCTGATCCATGACCTGAGATGGCATCCTGCAGAAGCCAAAACATAGAACATGTTAGGTACAAGACCTGCCAACACCTCTGGTAGCTCAATTTGGTCGGATCAAAGTAAAATTGTTTTTTTCCCGAAATCATGCACTTCTTGGAGACCAAAGATGCACAATCAGCGTAATATCGTGCGCGGAAATTCGAACTACCCCAAGAGGAAGCAAAAAAAAATGTGGAATTTAGTGCTTGCTTGTAAGCTTCCAAGGTCAAACGTTCCGAATCAGAACCACCAGATTTGACAAATCGGTGAGGGAATCTGACGAACTTCTATGCAAAAATGTTTAGTTTCCCAACAAAACAGCATACGAGATGTGGAATTCAATGCGTCTCGGGCTCTACAGCTCCAAAACAAGCAAGTATCTTGTGATCAAAGAAACAATGAAAATAAATCGAAAAATCCGCACAGCCCAAACCAAATTACCCCCAAAATTCAAGCTCGGATCACACCAAGCAACTAAATCTCCCACAATTCAGTCTTCTCTGAGCAAAACCAAACACAAAATAGCACAAAACAAGCAAGGCCTCACCAGATCGGCGCCCGCAGCCACCTCAACCTCTTCAGAGCCAAAAACTCCGCACGAATTTGCAAGTTGCAGTGACAGGCGGGACAGATGCTCCCATGAGTCGCGACCGCCCCTCGGAGCTCGAAGACGGCGGATCACGCCGCCCAAACAAAGCCCCCGCAGCCCAATGTGACGGCGGCGACAGGGACCCCCCTCACGCGGCGAGAGGGAGGAGGAGAAAAATGGAGAAAGCTACAACAGCTACCTAACCCTAGAGGAATGCAACAGCAGCAGCAGCAACGACGACCCAGCTCTGTCCGCTGCCCTGCATTCCCAGAGGTGCCCCCGCCTCCTCCCGCTCCGCGTCCGAGAGGGCTCGCCGGAGTTCGCCGGAAACGGGCTCCGGCGAGAGTTCCCGGCGAGCTGGTGGTGGGGTGGTGAGACGAAGACGCAGGGGACAGGAACTACCTAACCAAATGGGGTCGCGGGGCCGGAGGCCGATTTTTATATCGGACCCCGCGGTGACGCCCGGTGACCGCAAGCGCGGAGCACGGGACCGCAATACCGGGACGTCGCACTCCTAACCGCCCTTTATCTCTGACATCTGGCTCCCACTAAAAAATGTTCCCACCTGTCAGTGACTACGGGAGATGAGAGTTCCAGATGTCAGTGGCATGGAAGGGTTGGTCATCAATCGGTCGTGGTGTAGCCTGAAATTTGGGTGGTGGGAGTCGAGAGAGGCGATGCTTTTGAGCGGGATGAATAAGTAGTTGGTTAGGACAAGAAATTGCTTCGACCGAAGAAAAAGATGGATCTTCTATAGTTGGATTAGATTACATTACATTACAGTATAGTACTCCGTACTACCAGTATTAGTTTTTGTTAGTTTTAACTGCTTGCCTTTCTTGAAAAAATTTAATAGTATCGGCCTTTCTAGATGCAAGTGTTTCTTGATTCTTGTTTCTTCCGTTTGATACTGTATTATTCCTCTATTTTCAACATCCTGACTGACCGTAGAGCAATTTTCTAGTTCAATATTGAAATGCATTACGGGAAAATCCATATGTTGTTAGTATTTATTTTTCATTCACAAAAGGCAACTGATTGTGATTGATTTCATTTTTATTGGAGCTGAAATCAACAGCATTCAAGCACTCTATCTTCTCTCATGTGCTAAAGGACCATGCTAGAGTAATAAACCACTTTGCATGCTATACATCTGCATAACGTACTGTCTCCTAAAACCATGATCCCCTTAGCCATTTCGATTAAATGTACCCACCATATGCTTATTTTGAGGAGTAGGTTTACTTATGGTTATGACTAAATTTAGGAGGCCTAATAATAGTAACACAAAACAAAAAACGAGATAAAGTCCTCAGCTCACAAAAAAAATTCTTGGCGCGCAAGTTCAATTAGGGAAAAAAATGATATACTCCATCTGATCCCATACCTTGCATAAACATGCGGCAATTAAATCGGATCGCAAAAGGCAGAATATTTTACGGATCTATAACATGTTACTATCTTTTACTAAGCAATATTGTCATGCGGTGTTTTACATTCATACGTAGGAATTTTATTTTTTACCATATAGGAAAATTGTTACTTAATATAAAAAAAAAAAAGTAAAGTCTACTTTAAACCTTGTACTTGTAGAGTTGACCTCTGTAAAGCTAACGTTCGAAATAGACTTTATTCTTTATTAAAGAAAATTCATAAATGCATCTACTAGTACTATTTTTTTCATCAATGGAACTTAAGCATCAAATAAAAACATGGACATACACATATCATCAATGATCATATATTTGGGTGCCCGTTTTCCTACGGCGCAGCTGCAAGCCACAGCATATACGGCAAAACAATATTCATCCTGGCCCTGACCAGCCTGTTTACCGCGCTCCAGTTCGAACCACCAAGTGGCAAAAACCGTCTCAGTTGGGAGAGTTTACTTTTGGTCCCGCGTGAGCAAGACGACTCCCCGTCATGTGGGCCCCGCGTCTCCCCGAGGATAAGCCTCCCCTCACCTTTGTATTGTACCGCTCGCGTTGCCCCATGCGGCGGGCCCGGCGCCCCAGAGTCGGCCGGGGCCCCACAGCGGAGCCTCTCTCTCCCAAGGCAGCAGGAAAGCAACCGCCAGCGGTAAAGGAGCCAGGAGAGCGCCAGGGGGAGTCGGCCAGCCACGGGGTTTGTACGACCGAAGATTCGGAAGGAATCGAACGGCCACGGTAAATCCGTGCGTCGTCATCCTTTACCAGGTGCCGCGGCGTGTATCCTGCTCCGCGTGAAACTCCTCCCGGGTTGTCCTCGGCTCCTCCTCGGTCCTCGCGCTGGGAGGTTATCATCTTTTTTCGGAGGAAGACAGGGAAATGGATGCCGTCAGGTCTACAGACTTGCTAGCTGGTGTACAGCGTACGCAAGTCTCTACCACTAGTCCACTACCGCTGGCTATGTTGATGGGCAGCCATCAGTCGCGTTTAAGTTTGGACAAACGGCACAGTGACTCACGCGGCCGCATATCCTCTGTTATTCCGTGCGTGTGGAGGCGATTCTCTGTAACAGTAAAGTAGTACCGTACTCTGTTCATATTGGTCGTTGAAATATTATATGTATCTAGACGTTTTTTATTCACAGATACATTCATATTTAGACAAATTTAAGACAATTAATATTGATCGGAGGGAGTAGTACTCCAATTTGCACTTCAATCAAATCACGCATGGTAAAATACTCCCTTCTGATTCTAAATTCTTGACTCAAATTTGCCCAATATAAATGTATTTATACTTAAAAAACGTCTAGATACATGTAATATTTCGACAATAATTTAAGATCAGAGAGAGTATGAAACAGTAATTTAAAAAATAAATCAAGAGAAAAATAATCGATGAACCTCGTCCGATGACAGTACCGTTAAAAGGGGCGTAATAAAATGCAGAGCAGAAGTAACTCTTGTTTTTGTTTGAGAATCCTCAAAGTTTGTGCTCACAGCCAATCAAGAATAAAATACCTGAAGTACAATTCAAGAATAGAAAAACAACACTTTTTCTAAGAAACAAACTCTCGACGCATGTTGAAGGCGATTGTAGAAGAAATATGGAAATCCAAGTTAAATCAACTTGTTGAATATATGTAAGTTAGTCCTTCCGATTCTAAATTCTTGTCGTTGTTTTAGTGCAAATTTGAACTAAAATAACGACAACAATTTAGGATGGGAGAGCGTATATTGTGCTGATTCTACTAGTTCTCAACCTTGACTGTTTAGGAGTAGACACCCCACTGATAACAGATGTCCATTGTCCGGCTCCATGGCATCGCGGGCTGTGGGAAAGAGGGATGCCATGGACACGGTAGATTTTTGTAATCGAATGTTGTAACTCATGCACGTTTTAGCCTTTTAGGTAATACTGTATTTGGTTCCCGAGCAGATACGATGAATGAAATGGTTCTATTTCTGTCGAGTTGGAATGGAATGGTTTTACTTTTTTAAATTGTAGGAAGGAAACACTTGAACCACTATTTCACTTGGAATCAAATTCCTTCTTTTTTCAAAAATGAGATGTTAATCATATTGAGAGAACATTTCCTTTCGAGGAATCATATGGTTATGTTCTATGTTATAGGAATAAAACACATGAATCATCTCAACTTTTGAAACCACTCCAGTACGTTTTGCTTCATGGCCTCAACCAAACAACGTCTCTTCTCAGAAAACAAAGTACAAACGCACACGCTCACAAACATGCACGTCGGCAAACGTCTCGTAGTTGGCGGGTGCGTCACTTTCACTAAAAAAAACAACGAGGTAAATGCGACGGCCCATGCTAATCCTAGGACTTAAACCTGCGTCAGCTGGTTCCGTTCGCTCATGCTCTTGCATTTTACATGAATGAACCACTTACGAAAATCTACCACATTACCACAAAACATCCTTTCATAGAGGACACCTAGTAATTCTTATTCTAGGTTCACCCTTGGCGACAATTACTATTTTTTTTTGCGAGAAACAGTTACTGTTGCGAAGGTTTAATGAAGTTTGATCGTTTACACGGTACTCTAGTTGGAAAAAAAAATCAATGTTGTTCTTGTTGATCGTCGGCGAGAGCTAAGTTGGTGCAGTGACGACGAGTTCATCTGCGCCTTTGACCATCATTTTTAATTAGGCACGATAACTTGACTGTAATTTTATTATTCTTTAGGTTTTTTTTACAGCAATTCTTTGGGGTTGTTTATGTTTGTGGTTAGCCCATTGTCTGGCTGTACTCTATTTTTACGTAATTAAACCACATTCGTTAAAAGAACCTGAATCTGGACTAGCTTGGGCCTAGGTGGAATATGGCTTTCGATGGGTCTGCCTTGCCTGAAAGTTCGACAAGTCTAAATCATGCTAATTAAAATGCACCAAGAAAGCATATGCTCCTATCAATTAGACCAAACAACTCTCATCTTCCATGATGTTAAACCAACAACAGCACAGAATAAGTTCATGTATGACAGTCGCTATCATATATGCTGAACTGCACTACATCGCACTCGTGTTCTCCGCCGAATGGACCATCTTAGAAGCCATCGACCAGTTAATATTCTCTTGCATTCTTTCATCTGTTTTTGTTTCGAAAAGCCTGCAACCTTTTCAAGTTTCAGAAAAAAAAACTTGCTTAGCATGAGCTTGGTGCTCTGGCGAGAGCGTATCATGTAATGCTGGGCCAGAGGAGACCAGACAGCAGCAATCAGCAACAGGGTAATCGGGGCCTCATCATCATGACATTTTCTGTGCTGGAAGTGCAATTCCAAGTGCAAGCCCTGCTGCAACAGAAATAAGTACACAATATAAAAATAATGCAAAGAGGACCTATGTACAGGTAAAACAGGAATATGGGCTTGCAGTTGCATCAGCCTGGCTGTGTCAGGTTGCATAATTTCCTTGCCTCCCCCATGGGGCAGCCTTGCTTCATTTATTATTATTTTTGCTAGAAGAAAAGGCATCTGGCACCACATATCTCCCAGTCTCTCCCTGTCCTGAAAGCATCTATGAATTTTAAATCTAGCAATATCTGCATCTCTATCTCTCCCCCTTTTGTCCATCACTGTGCATGGATGTGCTGAGCCCCCACATGATAATGGACCTATCAGAATAAAGATCAAAGCTGGTGCTATCCATAGCTTTCTTTCCTGGTGTCACACGCACTGTCACTTGCATCGATTATTTTTCTCCCTATCCGTCACATTATTGCCATCCATCCATCCGTCCCACCTAGTTGGACCATCGGATGGATTAATTAACAGCTGTGGGTGCAGAACAGAAGGAAATATAGATTAACAGGACGAAACATACCAGGTAGATTAATTTGACTAATTGCCCTTTCACTATGTGACGGTACTAGGTTGTTAATTATTAGTTAATAACAGAATAGTTAGTGCACATTGACTTTTTTGAAATGTACCCATTTTGCACTAGCATTTCCGAGCACATGCACATCAGGTGAGCAAAGATTAAAGAAGAAAACAGAACAACATTCTCGTTGTTTGTCTATCGTGTTGTAGTCGAAGGGGGATCGAATAAAAGGGCCCCCTCTCAGTCGCCGCTCGTCAGCCGTTTGATTTTTTTTATAGCAGCCATACCATTGTGACATGTGACGTTACTTGTAATTATTTACAATTTTATTACTACGTGATGACTGGCTAACCGAGTGAAATTCCTGATGACATGCGGACTGAAGCAATTATGCAACAGAGGAGGACAGTGTTAATTGTTTTGGGCCAGATGACGAGAGCTGTGTGCTGAGTTTCAAGACTCGTGGTTATAGGTTGACTTTAGAGGATTAAAGTGGAAACCAGTGCAAGATTCCAGGGCCTATTTTGGTTGTTTGGAATGGCTACAATCTTGTGTCAAAAGCATGGCCAGCCGCAAACTTTGATGTCAAGAGTCAATGTTGCCCAACTAATCGGGCACAACTGAACTTTTCTAGGCCAGGCCAGATATAGTTGAGGAGCCCCCTATTTCACAATAGAAGACACACAAATATACACTTGCTCAACACTCTAAAATTTTAATCAGAAATGTGTAGAAAATATATGGTCTGGATATTTACGAAGTCGACTTACACAAAGTTGGAACTTTTTACATTTAAGATGAAGTACTATTGCTGTGTTTTCAATTCTCATATAGTCATATGACTCAATAAGCCATGACACATAATTCTCACTTTTTCATGTTTTACCTTTTTGAAATCCTGCGAAGTTTACGGGCACTGAACTTCTGTTTTTGCTATTATGAACAGGCAGCATTCGCGTGAAAGCCAAATGCTTTTTGCATGACCTCTTTATCTCTTCCGGGAAGCGTCTGAAGCAGGTTCACCAGGTTGTGGAAGCGTAGGAACAGAAGTTTTTTGGTTTGCTTGTATTCACCCGTGGGCGTGGCTTCAAAAGGACTCAACCTCCACCAGGATTTGGATCGACCTGCCTGCAAGTTTAGCATTTCGTGCGGAGCAATCCAATGCAAGCGGGCTTTAGGATATTGCACGCGTTGCCGTAGTTGGAAGTGCACGTACCAACGCACCCCATCCATGTCCATGTGTGGTCCAAACGACCAGCAAAGCACCACTCTCATTCGACTCATCTCCAAATCTAGAGATCCTATTCAGTACTGCTCATTTTCCCTTTAACATCTTCAGATAGCAGTGTCTCTTTTTTCACAGCAGGAATGAAACACACAGGCACCATAGAAATCTGTATGGTATGCAATTGCAAAAAGAAGGATAGAAAAACGTAAAAGAAAACTGCACATGGAACGGAAAGCAAAAGTGCCTCAAGGACGTTAAAATTCCTAGGAAATCTGAAGGCGCAGAAAAACAATACATAGAAATTGGGTAGCACGATCGAAATGGCATTTGCACGGAAAAAATCGCAAGTACTGGAGTCCTAAAAGGACCTTAAAATCCTATAAATCCAAAAGACCTTGATGGTCACCGTGCGAGTTCATCTTAACTCTGTCATAACCAGATTCCTCCACCAGACTACAAGCTTGGTGCTGCAGGATGTCTTGTTGCACGATGTTCTAAACCCACCCACCGGAGGAAATAAATATAGACGCACACAGTTGTTGAAGCGGATAAGCAATAGCTAAATATAGCACTACTATACACATTGTCCTGGTCAATTCTTTCAGCAACTAATTCACATCAATTGTTAATAATATTGCAAACAGATCATGTGTTGCGCTGATGCAACACCTTATTCCGCAGGAATTGATCCTCTGCCATTATTAAGGATAACCGTGAATGTGCATCCTGTCCAATAGAAGAAAAATCAAAGGATGAAATCAAACACAAAATGAGGATATGTTTACTTATTCTTAATAAAGCTAGACAAACAAGAAATCAGATTCGGCTTTCGGTGCTCCAAATTCACTTGTTAGCAAAGCAACATATTACTGATAATGGTGGAACAATCCATTTATGATCCCAACCACTCAATCTTCCCAATCAGGGAGAATGAAAATCAGCGGGGATCTTGGCTGTGGCACTGACCAAATGACAAACCAACCTCATCTGGCTTTTCTATAAGGCACCATTATCTCGCACATCTATCCTCTCACCTACTAACGCTAATCTTGCCTTAAATACATGTCCAACTGTCTAATGCAAGATAGACACTTGGTTCTCTCTTCTTTTTTCCATAAAGTGGGGCCTCTCTGGGGGAAGCCAGAACAAAGAATCTCTTGTAATTGGTGGCTGGAGGTTGAAGCCTGAAAGCAAGAAAGCTCCATAGCCCACTTGCCAATGGTTTCAGGACAGGGATGACTCGACTAGCTGTCGTTGTTTAACTCAATGTGAGAGCATCTACAAAATCCAATCTCACTTGTTACTAAGGGTATGGCACATCAGCATATAGTTAATGTGGATAAGAAAATACGAGCAGAGGTGGTGAGGTACTTGCTAACAAATAATCAGATAGTGGATAACAAAAAGCAATAAATAACCAAATACATTGTTGGAGACTAACTTGCTATAAAAACTCATTTTGTAGGGACACCAACTCCACCTCACATTCTTACGCATGACATCAGTTAATATTTCTGTTCTTACTAACAAACTGAAGTAACTAACGAGTAAAGAGGCTGATAAATCGGTTAAAAAAAGACCGGTTGATAAGGCCTATTGGTATTTAAGGTACTAACTGGGTAAATTTTATTCTATTTAAAGTAAAGGTGTCTGTTTGTGCACGAATGTTTTATTCGATGGCTCAAGTTGGTGGTCAGTAATTATGTGAGCCATAGTGTGTGTTACCCCTGTTAGAGTAACTTCAGGTCTAGTTGTTGCTAAGTGGTATAGTATTAGTGAGTGCAAGGTGGTGACCAGTGTTGAAGAGAAGTCACAGTTATGAAGGAAAAATCATGCATTTAGATATAACACATGGATTAATGAAAACAAGCCATCAAGGACACATATTTTATTACAGAAGAAACCCAAAAAGCAAGAGAAAGAGGGCCATTCCAAATTTACACATGCATAATCTTATCTTGTGCAGAGTTTGAACAATGTAATGCATCAGAAATCCATTTTCACAGAAAGGTCCGGCGGAGCCACTTTGCAGAAAGAGCTTTGTGATTTAGACAATTCTAAATAGGCATTTTATTTTACAATACAAAAAGCAAAGGTTTCCTAGACCAAGTCAAAATGTTCTTAGATCTACAAAAAATAAAAATTGAAAGGTACGGCGCCGCATAGAGCAACACGGAATCGTTTGACATTTCCTTCTTTGTGTGAGCTCTTAGTTGTTACACAGTATAGAATAGCTTGGTATTTATAGCATAAGGGCATGCAAAAAAATACATGATGGTCTTTGCGCTACTCACAAACCTCTAACTTGCCTGACCGAACATTTAATGAGTGCACTGTCCCCTGTGGCACACTCGGGAAAGTTTTTTACCCCGGAGGGTTACTGGCACTCGGGAGCTTCACATATTCGGGTAGTGGATGTTTCTAATGCTTAAATAAAGAGAGAATAGCCATATCATAGAAGCATTGATGCAAGACTAATCTTTTCTAATGCAAGCACATCATTGATTCCAAGCGCGTGGTCATGGACTCTTGCTATGGCCCTGATGCATGCCATTGGAGCTTTTGATGCTGCCGCACTCATGCTAACTCATTTACTGTTCACACATACAAATTCTTTTATCGAATCTTTGGTACCACTTTAGCTAGGTTAGAGCAACGGCAGATAACATGCATGTTATTTCCAGCAAAAGAAAAGACATATTGTTGAGAGTGGTGGAAACCCCTACCTTATCACCTATTTGGATGCCAAGGGGCAAAGATGGTTCTAGATGGCCTAGTGCGGAAGGGAAGGAGGAAATGAACAAGGGCAAAATGGAAAATATACTTTGGAAAACAGGAATGACAAACATTTGTGAGCAAAGGAACTACTTGAAAGTGAAAAGTAAGCAAGAACGAACAGAGTATTAATTAGAGGTAGCTATGAGCATAAACACCGGTAATTACTCGAGCATCAACGCTGGTACAAACTTAGCATTTTTTATTTCTTCCAAATGGCTTTTGCGTGCATGGATGTCTTCGTGTGCATGCGCGTGCTAAGCACCTCCTGAATCATCTGTATTGTGCTAAGAAGAAGGAAGAAATCAAGGAGCATTTTCATCCTACATGCTTTCAGACTAAAATAAACCCATTCAGTATGTATTCTAGTTAAAAATGTGTCTTGCTTGATTTCCGAGTTAATATTTCTCCATGCTTGAGCAAGTTACAAGTTCAATGGAATACTGTGTTCAGTTATTTCCAATTAAGTGTTGCTGAATGCTGATACATCACAGGATGCTAATATGCTAATAACTATACTGCATGGTTGATCTAACCTCTATAAAGCATCACAACATAACCTTGTTGAAACTAAGCAGTAGTTACACTCCTCTGTTTCCATGATTAACTGGCAGAATTTTTTTTTATGAAAAGGAGGAAGAACGCCCTGCCTCTGCAAAATTTTAACTGGAGGATAGTACTCCCTCCGTCTCATATTAACTAACTTTCTATTACATGGATCTAGACGCTTTCTATACATAGATACATCCATATTTGGACAAATTTGAGTCACTTAATATGAGACGGAGGGAGTAGTACTTTAACTTCACAAAATCATTAATGTCAGGACTCAGGAAGTTGAAAGAATTACAAATGCTAGCAAGCATAGGCTCTATAGTCTGTACTGAAAATGAACTGATGAAGTGTAACCTTGCTACATTCAGCATTTCTGAAAACAACATGCTCTATATTCAGTTTTAAAATGTCAAATTTCAGAAAAAATATTAGCAGATATAGCCTCCTAGTTAAAAAATGCTAGCTGGTATTCTTCCCTGTTCCTTGTCTTTCCATGATAGGAAGTTCTGTAAAGAATACATCACATTATCAGACTAAAAGGATCAATCATGCCAGTGTAAAATGGTTGTTTGATTGCTTGATCACGCGTGACGCGAGCTATCATTCATCCTAGCGATTTGAAGTTGTGAGCACCACACATACATGCTTGTAGACATCAACCTCTTAGAACCACTGTCGTACATTCACAACCCTGATTGTGATTGCTTCAGTCAAAAGGACCTTACCTGTTCGAACTGAGGAGGCACCGTCGGAGGAGGAGCTGGGGTGCTTGGCAACGGGCCATCTCGATGACGCGACGCCCGTGGGCAATTGCAGCGCATAAGCACGGCTCACGGACTCAACAGCACTGGCGAACATGGAGGCATCAGAAAAAGGGAAATCCACGATGGGGCTGCGGCCATGGCGACGGCTCCGCGTCGCAGCCTCCCAGGCATGGAGGAGGAGCGCGAAGCGGATACTGAGCCCTGATCTTGGCAAATCGGAGGGAAACCTGAAGTAACCGGCGAGGCGGTAACGGATTCAGTGGCGTCAGCCCACTGGGGACCCCCAAGACGGGCGTTCCCGGCGGCGAGTGACCATACACTCATACAGAGTGACCTGGGAGAGAAGAGAGAAGAGGGGGCACCCGTCTGGTCTAGAATTTGGGCCGGCCCAACAGTGGCCGTCCTAGTGGGCCGGTTTTATTAGTTTTACAAACTAAAGCAGATTTCCCTAAAAAAACTAAACGTAAATTTTTAAAAATAGAGTTATAAAAATATATTAGTAGTATCTTTAAAATTAGAACTCATGTTGATATGTTCCGGTAAAAAAGGTTAACCTTGTTTTGTGTCATGTCTTATGTTACGTGATTATCCATCCCAATTTTATCATAGTTGTCATGTATTTTGTCTTGGTGCTACCTAGTTATCCTACATTGTTTCCTTGTCACGTAGTCATCTTGCTTTACTTTTGTGTCTCATAGTTATATTACTCCCTCCCTCCATTCCATAATTCTTGTCTCAAAATTTGTTAAAAATGGATATATCTATTTCTAAAATGCGTTTAGATACATGTAATATTTCGACAAGAATTATGAAAGGGAGGTAGTACCTTACATCTCACGAGCTGTCATGCCTTGTCTTTTCCCGTAAGGTAGGACATCTATGAGTAATATATAGCGCAATATAGTAAGGATAATAAAAACTATAAAACACACCAATATATGATCTAGTTTTGAAGAATCCAGCTGTAAATTCTGCTTTTAGTTTAGGCATTTAGTTCAAAATTTATACGGAGTAGCAGCATAAAGTATACGTCTATACAAAAAACTCCATCTTGAGAGGCTCTTCCTCATGGTGACGCCACATGTCATATAAGAACGCACAGTCACTTGTACTTACAAGTGTCCTAACTTCAAATTTTAAGTCCTGACTAGTAGTAATTAACATCATGTACGATTGACCGACTAATTAGCGAACCGGACACTTTATCCCACCTTCTTTCGTTGTTAAAGATCTCCGTCTTTTTCTAATGCGAATACTTAAATACTCATGTAAAAGAGTCCATCAGTACAATTACCAAAGTGGAGATAAATTACTAAAAAGTGCCACCAATTATTAAGTGTTTTCTTAGCATGATGCACAGTTTCATTTATTTTAATCGTAGTAACTCACGGTGTTTAGCTAGTCTTTTTTTTTTGCAGGCAAGTGTTTAGCTAGTCATCACCGAAAGATTCGTGTCGTAGCGCAATGACTTCCGTGACAGCACATAATTCGGCTTCACAAGCTTTAGTGCAACGAGGCAGGGACCTACCTAGCTAGTTGACGAATTCGGAAGAAGAAAGAAAAAGATGTCGAACAGTAAGTAGCCAAGCAGTCCTACGGCCTACGGGAGAGCAAAGAGTTTGGAATTTCGGCAAAGCCAAGCCTGATCTGGTGGGAATAAAATCGACCGAGTTTCCACGCACACTTTGGTCCCAAAGTACACACGCCTTTTCGCCCCTGTGGGTGGCCCTAATCCACCACCCACTACCCACCGGCTAATCATTCCTTAAATCAAAGTGCACACAGTATTTGTTTACGTCCCAAATCCTGAGGCGGGCAGGGAGCCAGCCAGCCAGCCAATCAACCGGGCGGCATTGGCACTTACTCCTGCTGTGAGGTGACACGTTCGTAGGTTCGGGCCCGCCCTTGTCCGAGAAAATTTTCTCCTATGGCGCCCGCCCGTCCCGTTGGTACGCGCGCGTGCGGGCAGAATGACGCAGGCAGAGAGGTGTAGTTGTTGGGAAGGCCACAACGGCGAGGGCCTCTCCGACGACGGGGTCAATCCACCACCACCACTACTAGCGGAGTGGTAGGAGCGATGACGGATGACAGAAAGCGAAAACAATGGAGCAGCAGCCGCGGCCGATGACATGGGTGTTCCCCTTCATTAGCGGCGCACAAGCGCGTCACGCATGCGCGTGCAGCGTGCTCACCGCGCCGTTATTGCTTTCCGGTTGGGCGGATTCAGATTTTCAAATACGGAGTAGACTCTGACCGGAGGCAGCAGCTCCCGTGGGCGCTGGCCCGCTGGCTTGGATTCAGTGGCGGTCATTCCATTTCCACTGGGTTTCAGAACTTCGGATCAAGGATTCAACGGCGCGCAGATCACCTGACGGGGAATTTTGCATCAACTGCTCCTGGCTGTGCAACGATGTCTCGTCTCTGTTGACTCTTTTTTCTATATCTGACCACGTCCTCTTTACCTGACCAAGGTTTGCCCTCAGTTGCTTGAAACACTGAGAATACACCTGCAATCAAATTGAAATGGTGTTTCTAGTCTGCTATGACCCTCTCTTTTTTTTGCGAGAAGATCAATGTCATATATTAAATCAACCAACAAAGTTATAAATGTTGGTAGAATTTGTATAAACTTGATCAAATTTTAAAATATTTGACTTAAGATAAATTAAAAACATCTTGTATTTGAAAATGAAGTGAGTAACCAACAAGTGATAATCCTAGCAAGACTTGCATAGACAGAGAGCTATCCCCTCAATTCTGTTCTCTCCAAATGCCCCTTGTCACAGCTTCACAAGTCACAACTCACACCCACCATCAGCATTTGTGTCAGCTAGCACCCTCCCCACACAAGGCCGGCCCCAGCAACTCTCTGTGTGCCTAGCAAGAGGGCAATGTGACCAGAGGCGCCAAGCCACAAATTTTCCTGTTGGTTTTGGTCCACTCTATTAGAACTGCGTGCATATAAACCACTATGTTAAAAAAAAGCAGGAAATACTGACCCAACATTTTTCGCTTGGAAGTGCGAACAGCTGATCGTATCGTCGTTAACTCCGGAGATAAAATTCTCCTCTATGACACACCACTTAGGCAAGAAATCCTTTATATATACTTAGATTTATTGTAATTTTACAAGACAATGCCCAAAGAGGATAAAGTCAGTGTGAAGACTCGAGACGTCACTGCTAGATTCCTCGTACTAGGAAGGTTTTGTGTCTGGTTACCGTCGGGTAATTGCATTTCTTGACCTTAAAAATGCATCTACTAGGAAAAAAAATCATGTTTTTTTTTGTTCATTTAAGTTTTGAACTTAAGCAACGAATGAACCTGTGACTCTCAAATTAGGATAGATATCTTCGCCCAATACTGCAATTATATATGCAGAAATACATCTGTGCGGTAGATAATCATATTAATCAAATTTTGATTAAAAAAACTCATCCGATATATTGCCAAGATTTTTCAGTAGTCAAAACCTTGACTAGCACCACTGCGACCCGCGTCGAAGATCCACATGAAGCACTAGAAAGTAGAAACCATGAACGAATTAAGCTCTGTAAAAAAACAATTTCATAAAGACCCCAACATGGCCATCTCCACTTAGGATTAACCACACCTATATTTTTCTCCACTCAGTAAACATATTCTCTAGAAATAATAATGCATACGCATCATAATAGTATAACAAATATCTTTGTCAATTTTTGTGCATAAATAGAAATATGAGAATGTTGCATTCTGCTGCGAAAATGAGAACAAATGACATACTATTAACTCTTCATTTTTTTCTTCTTACATGACAGACATAACAGATATGACCATATCGTTGCACCGAGTTCTACAAGAATACTACTCCCTCCGTTTCAAAATACTTGTCGTGATTTTAGTGCAAATTAGGAACGGAGGGAGTACTCTTTTATAGCACACTGTTCATATGTGATCTTTTTAGCTTTTATAGTGAGGGAAACACACCTGGAATATAGGGTGCGGTGAACCGAGGCAGAGAAATTCTCATTTAACAAGGATCCGTTCGTCATCACTAATCTGAACAAACATCGCGCCTACCCTTTCCGCCTATCTAAACACAGCAATCCTAGGAAGGATAAAAAAGTCAAATAAGCAAGAGGTTGATCAGTCAATCTTCCACACAGGATAGGATTGCAATTGGCAAAGCACCCAACAAGCGAGGCACCTATCATGAGACCCGGATCGACCGACCTATGCTCAGCTATCCCCTCAATTTTCTTTTCACGAAAAGGCCCCATCAGCATTTGTTGTTTCAGCTACTACTAGCTAGCGCCCTCCCCACACACGGCACAGGCACTGAGGCACCAGCAATTTTCTGTGTTCCTGGCGAAAGGGCCGGGGAATCCGAGCAGAGGTCATGGTCTCGTGGACATATATCTAAGCATCCATCCGTCCACCCATATGAGTGTCGTGTGATTAGGCTCTTGTGGTGGCTGAAAGGGCAAAAAGACCTTTGGTCACACGGAAAAAAGCAGAAGTTGACACTGAAAGTTACGCTGCGGGATCTGGGAACCAATGGAAGGAGTCTGTTCGCTCGGGTCGGGACTCGGGTCACACCTCCCGTGGGGACCTGTCCCTATGGGCAAATCCTTATGGGATCATGCCCCATATTTCCCAATAGCCTTTTTCGACGTTCGCATTTAGTTCTCTCTTTTTCTGAATTAGCTGCCGTACTGGCAGCAAATCTACCAATGGAATGGAAGTATCTCCTTATAGGGACAGGGAAAAAAAAGATGGGAAACGGATGAGAGCTTATTTGTCTAGCAGTGGACTTAATTACTGTATCTGAAAGAGGTGACTGTTCTTTTTTATAAACCGTTCATTCATTCAGAAGAAAAACAAAACACCATGGCGAATAAAGCAAACATTTGTTTTCAGTACTCTTTTATGCTGACGGAATGTGTTTTTTTTATCTTCATCCAATTCAATAATTCATGGAAGAATTGAACTGTTTTTTGCGAAGTCACGGGGGGATACATATCTTTGGATGTAGAGATCAGAAGAGTATGCATGCTCTTTCGTTTTAAGAAACATGATCTGAAATGTGTTCTTAAAGCTAAGATGTCCTGAAATGTGTTTTTAAAGCTACAATCATATGATACTGGGCCTAACAAAAACACGTCTTTCTAGCAGTGATATATACAGGTGGTGTAGTTGTTTACAACCATGCTGACGGGAACTTGGCAGTAGTTGAGGTCAACTCAAATCCATATAGTAGGATGGAAATGGACCTCATCAAATTTAAAGGGCCAGGTCAGGGACAGCTAAACCAATACTGAACTCCTAATTATACTCAATATATATAATTCCATAGGTGAGGTCCAGCCTGCTTATAGCAGGTATCCTTAGCATCACACAGGGTACGTAGACCATACAACCAGTTTAAGTAAAACCTCGTCACGGGGTAGTTACATTTTTCAATGAGATAAATGTCTTACAACAACTCCATTTTCGATTTTTCAAATAGTAACAGTTATAAGAATAATTCTGGAATCAATGCATCATATGTTCCATGGCTGTATCTGTTAAGCAAGTAAGACTAATGCTGACCAAAAGTTAACCCACTAACCAAGTACGATTAATGCTAACCATAAGTTAACCCCATTTTGAATCAATGGCATAATAATATATCATTTGCCCTTCTACCATTCCATCTGCGTTAGACACATGTAATACGCAACACAGGGTTAGACAACCCTAGTCCTGTCAATTCTTATCAGTGTTTTTAACTCATTCTCGTGGAGTGTGATCTGATAATCATAAGGAACCCCGCAAAGTACAGAAGAAAAGAAAGTAAATTATCCCAACCAAGAGAGTTGGACAGAGACGCCAGGGAACCCCGCCGGGTATTGCTGTGCTCTAATCGGAGGTCCTAATCACGCAATAAATTAATCGACCTCCTTAAGGCACCACCACTCCTTATACATGCCCACCATTGTTATCGGAAGTTTTTTTTTGCCTGGCAGAATCCCTTGAAAACACCTTTTGCTTGTTACATCATGGAGATGGAGATAGGATATATGCGTCATGGGCATTTGGTATTTAGCACCGATTCATTTCTTAAGCCCCAACCAACTACCCTCCTCTAGGCCCATCATTTTCTTCTTCTTTGAGCTACTAGCTAGCTAGCTCATCAAATCTATGGATTTAGATAGAGTACATTCATGAAAGTGGCTGAAACTTCAAGTCTAGTTATTAATATCATCCTTTGATAATCTAACTACGGCTTAAGTTCATGGGAAAGACAAAGTTGCACCTGAGCACACCACACCTCATATCTCCACCACTTGTACGCATCTTGAGATTCGTGCACATCTCAGACATCTCTCCTGCCCACATGTTCTGTACATATGAGGCATCCTCTCTCTCATCCCACCACATCTCCTCTTCACACATCTCTCTGGAACCCCACATCTCCTCTCTCATCCCCACATCATATATATGGCCGCCATGTGCTATAGCCGCCGCCGGCGCATCTTACTCGCGCCATCCTGCCATGCGAAAACTCAGGGGCGGAGCACCCTCGAAGCGTCGAGCGACATTGACGTGCGCAGGGGCGGACCCAGTTGGGTTTTCGGGTGGGGCACGCCCCACCCAATAAGTTTTGAAATCCTTCTTTTACCAATAGAAATTATCAGGAAAAATTAGAAAAAATAGAACTGTTGTGTATTTGCCCCACCCAATATTAAAAATGTAGTGTTTGCTCCACCCAATATTCAAAATCTGGGTCCGCCACTGGACGTGTGGAGAGAGAATGGTAGAGACATCAAAGATGTGGGGTCAAGAGAAAGAGTGGTGGGACCCACAAAGCAAGTGGACGAACTGCTGACATCTCGATGCTCCAGTCGTGGGGATACAGGATGTGATGCGGTCGGGTGCAGCAAATCCTCTCTCTAAGTTCATACCGGCATATTTTCCTAGCTTATATCAGTAGAACTCTAGATAAATCTTTTTTCTAGTTCTCCTACCTTTTTTAGACAACGTCTTGTTCTCCTATGTGCATTGAAAATTTTGTGTGTCCTTTTGGCCTCTGCATCTTCGTACGTACAAAACCATACTTTACTAAATAACAAGACCTGGTTAGGGCCCCATTTGAATCAACAATCTAATGAAACTCTCACATAAAAAAAATGATGATAGAAGTTTAGAATGAAAGACATGGTAGAGAACAATTAGATTTCGTCTAGCAGAACAGAGGCAAGAACTATTACATTTTCCCTATAAGCCCATGTTATTTTTATGTGCCTTAGTATAATTTTTAATTTCCTTTTGTGAAAAAAATCTCTCTAACATGTAAGTGGAACACATTTGATTAAAGCGAAATTAGCTCAATAAGCTTAATAAACTCAACAAATTAACTCAAGAAAGCTCAAATTGTGTAACTCATCGAGAGTGAGCTCATTTGGACCGTCCGAATATTTTCATTTTTATACTTAGTGACATTTATTTTTCTTATAGACATTATCGTTTGACATCTTTTGTCTGCATTTTCCTTTTCTTCTTTGAGAAAACGTAAAACTCTGCAGTTGAATGAGTTGATTAAAAATATAATCAACTACTAGTCCAAATTAGGGACTACAACCAAAACAAACGTGGCAAATCAAAATATGATCTTTATTTCCGTTATTAAATCTGAAACTATTCCAAAAATAGTAAATGAATAATCCTATGAATCCGGATTTTTCAAATCTTAGATGGGTGTGTATTTAGCGAGCTTGTGAAGTTTTAGCTTACATTTTACCAAAGTTTAATAGTTTTTGAAACATTTCACAAGAATCTGAAAAAAGAAAATAATAACAAACGCCTAATTATATGATCCAGAAAATGTTAATCTTTGGATAAATACTTTAAAACTCGACCTGCAAAGGGGTAAGCCACCCCCTAGGCATTTGCATTGAGAAGAAGACCTTCTCACGCAGGTCGAGAAACACCCAAAACCCTGCTCCACACCGTACACAGCGGCACTGAAGCCCGTGCGGGACCAGGCGGGCCTTAAGTCTGTGCTTAAGGCATGGGACAGACGAGAGAATTTTTTAACTCCAACCTGAAATTTGCTCCCACAAGGAGTCGAACTCAGGACCTGAGGAGTGCTACTAGAGTTGTTCCCTGAACCATTACGCCAAGGGCTCGTTCACTTGGGTAAATGCTTCGAGAACTATGAGTTTCTGAAACTGCCAAGTCTTAATGGCAACTCCAGCGGGGCGACCCAAACGGGCCGGACGCGTCCGTTCGGGCCGAAACGAACCAAACGCGCCTACAGCGGGGCGACTCATTTTCCGCCCGCGTCCAGATTTCGGTCCGTGGAGATGCATTTCGACCCCAAATCTGGGCCGGGTTTGCATCTCCACGGACCGAGAAACGGACGCAGACCCAGTCAACCCTTTTCGCATTCCCGGGGCCAACTGCCAGCGACCCAACAACCCACCTCTCGATCCTTTTTAATGGGACCGAGTCGACCGCATGTCCCCACCCCACCACACACACACCACTCCACCCCTAAAACCTAGGTTCTCGCAGGCAACATGGATCTGCCGGCGTCTCCACCGTCCGCGTTCTCGACGAACGTGTGCGCTGGCGGTTGTGGAGGTAACCATCCCGGCTTGGGGAGCTTTGCCAGCCGGCTATGGAGGAGGTGGGCGTCGCACAAGGCTTGCCTCGAGGCACGCTCCGCGTGCCCAAGATGGAGCACGAGGAAAAAGAGGCGGCGCCGAAAGTGGAGGAGATGGAAATCGAGGCTCCTCTTGTAGCGTCGCCGCACACCTGGATCCGACTTTCGGGTTCTCGGGTCCGACACGGAAGGGGAGCAACGCCTCATCTTCTTCGCGTGCAAGGCCTCCTTGGAGCACAGCACCAAGGACGACGCCCGCCGAAAGGCATTGGACGACGAGGAGCTCGCACGGGGGTTTGTAGCGGACCAGAAGTTTGAGCTCAACCGGCGGGCGTGGCTTGCGGACAAGGGGTTGGCACCGCTCCTCCGGTACTCCGCCGCCTAGCCCCCGAAGGTGCTCCCCGCGTCGAGGAGGACTATCAGTACTAATTGTACTCCTCTTTCCACGAACACCAGGAAGCCTTGTTTCCACGAACACCAGGGCCCTGGTGGACGAGGACGATCAGTAGCAAAATTGTATCTAGTTTATCATGTTTATCAATGAAATGTTGCAAGTTTCAATCTGTTTGTGTCAAAATTGTATCTAGTTCATCATGTTTATCCCCAATTTTGTGTCTCCCCGTTGGGCGCACTGTCTGACCCAAACGGACAAACTCCGGACTCGGGGCGTCTGTCCGTCTCAGTCCGTGCTGCTGGAGTTGCCCTAAGTCTAGGCATTTGATTCACCTTGTCCGTTAGATCTGGAACGGACGGAGGAGATGGTGGGTATATTACGTGTCAGAAGTTCGATCTGAACAATACATGTAGCTCCGTGTGGACTGTTCAATATACACTGTCCGGTTGTTCTTGCCGACCCAACCTAACTGTTCAGAGAAGAAGTGAGCCGGTCCGCCGACGTAAAGCTCAGCAGGTCCAACCCGAGGCGTCTGGAATTTTGAAAATAGTTTATCAGGGCAATTGACATGTTTGAGAAGAGCGCTCCCCGTAATTAAGCGCCCTCCTAATCTCCTCCTTAAGTCACAACCCTTTCGCCCACTGTCTTCCCCACACGTCCGCGGTTCGCCCGGCCCTGGATCCCTCCCCCTTCCCTTCCCTTCCCTTGCCTCCCTCCCCACGCTACCGTCGTTACCTCTCCGTTACACCACCCGTCTCACGCCGTCACGTCAACTTCCGCCCCACAAAAGCACCGCGCGTTCCCCACTCCGCCCCCGGCCGCATGTCCAACGCCGGCGACCCCGCCGGCGCCGCGGCAGCGGCGGCGGCCACCCCGTCCGGCCGCGCCCCGAGGCTGCCGCGGTGGACGCGGCAGGAGATACTGGTGCTCATCGAGGGCAAGCGCATGGTGGAGGTCCGCGGGGGCGGGCGAGGCGGGAGGGGCCGCGTGGCGGCGGCTGCGGCTGCGGCGGCCGGGGAGGCGGCGGCGGCGCTGGAGCCCAAGTGGGCTGCGGTCGCCGAGTACTGCCGGCGTCACGGCGTCGAGAGGGGCCCCGTGCAGTGCCGCAAGCGGTGGAGCAACCTCGCCGGGGACTACAAGAAGATCAAGGAGTGGGAGCGGGCGGCCGCCGCCGCGCGGGAGCCCTCGTTCTGGGCCATGCGGAACGACGCGAGGCGGGAGCGCCGGCTCCCCGGGTTCTTCGACCGCGAGGTGTACGACATACTCGAAGGCCGGGGCCGGGGGATCGTCGCCGGGACCTCAGGCGGTAATGCCGCGGGGGAGGAAGAGACGGCGGTGCGCGTGGACGAGGAAGAAGAGGAGGAGGAGGAAGAGAAAGGTAAGGAGAAGGAGGTGGGGGTAGCAGAGGAACCCGTGTTTGACAGTGGCCGCGCGGCCGGGGACGACACGCTGTTCTCGGAGGACGAAGAGGGGGAGCTGGAGGAGACGCCGGCGACGACGCAGGCATCCCCGCCGGCGGTTGTCGCCTTGCCGATATCCGGTGAGCTGCCCTTTGATTCTTAATTGGTGTTAAAATTACGAGTCCTCTTGTCGCGAAATTGGGCTCTTCTTCCTTGATTGTGAATTCGGGTATCAGAGGTTTTGCTGCTTCTGGGTGTTTTTCTTCTCTTCCAAAACAGAGCTTTCCGTTGACCGATTTGTGCTTGCCTGTTCATTGGAGGTAAAAAACGCGGGAAGCTTTTTACTACTGTAGTTCATATCCGTGGTAAATTTGAGTTATTGATTCTTACTGCTCGTAAAAACGCGAGCTAGTTTCTTCCGGGTTCCATGCTAAATAGCTTAACTGAAGTAATTGGCACTGCACTGCTACCTCGTTAATTTTGAGATCGATGCACCGTGTCCTCTTTGCGTTATACTAGTAATTCGAATCGTCGTAAGTCTCAAGTGTAATGCACTAGGAGTTTGTGGAGAAACTGAAGTTTTGAGGCTTGAGTAATCTGCCTGATTCTTCTACTCGGTTCATCGATTAATTCGTGTTGTTTTTCCGTCTCAGAGAAGTCGGAAGCATCAAGGCAACAGAGCACTGAGCAAGGTAAATTCACTTGTATAGTTGTATTCATTTTGGCAGGCAGTAGCTGCAAGCATCAATCTTTCAGTCGTCTAATTTCACATTGTCAATCACCGCAACTTTCAGCAATAGTGCAGCAAAGAGTCAGATGCTACTAGCATGCATAATGCTGCCCACGCCTAGTACTACATGCTACTGTACATGGCTAATGGTAGCTTAATCATCGTATATGTAGTCATGGCTCAGCTTAAGAGAAGTACTACTCCACCTCCGACGTGGCACTAGCAATGCTTGACGCTGGTCAACCTATGCTATTCAAACCGAGTTAGCCTTTAAATCTAGTCGAATGTGAAATTATGAAGCTAAAATCTGGTTCAATCAGTCACAAGGTCGGAAATGTGGTTCAACTTGGATATCTTTGTCCATAACCATTGTTCCAACGAACTCACGTTGAAACTTGAAACCAAAACTGGAGTCTGATCATCATCGGCTACAATGGCAAGCTGACGTGCCACAACAAACCGAATTGATTGGGTGGTTAGCATGTCTATCGACCTTTCCTGTATTGGCAGTCCTGGATCAGGACACGGTTATCTGTTCCTTTCCGCATGACGTCTACAATTTCTACCTCGAGTTAGCACTGATGAACTCGATTCGCAGCTGGTATTTTTCTTTCTCTTTTGCTTCTCGTGAGCGAATGCCGCATTCTGAATGCGGATTGCGTACCAATACGAGCTTCATAAAAAAAAAACTTGTATAAGATGAATGGCCTACTTGGTGATCACCACCGCATTCCGGTGATTGGTGATCTACAAATGTTAAAAAGGCACGAACGACAGCCGTATAATGAACAGCTGCGTCTTTGTACAGCAGGCACATCATCAAAAGACAAGCAACCAAGGCAGCAAGGCCAAGGCGCTGAAAGAGGAGCATCACCGACGCAACAGCAGCAGCAGCAGCAGAGCGGGCAGAAGAGGCAGCGGACAGGGGACGGCGACAGCGAGGCCGGAGAAGAAGGCACGGCAGGATTGCAGGGCAAGCTACTGGAGATCCTCGACCGGAACAACCGGATGGTGGCGGCGCAGCTGGAGGCGCAGAATGTGAACTGGGAGCGCGACCGGGAGCAGAGGAGAGACCAGGCTGACAGCCTCGCCGTCGTGCTCGGCAGGCTCGCCGACGCCCTCGGCAGGATCGCCGATAAGCTCTAGCTAGCAGCGGCTGCATATGCCGCCAGCTACTTGGACAGAAAATATGGATGTACAGATTGGTATAGGAGGAGGATCACTGGCATTTGATTCTTTTTTTTCCCTACTGGTTCTATATATATAGGGACCTGAATTGAGGTTTGGGGATTGTTATATATATAGGGTGACGAGGTTATATATATATATATCATTCAGATGATCTAAAATGCTGTTAATATTGAGTTTCTTGTGAATGTTGCTTCTTGTTAGAACATGCAGTAAGACTACTTCCTGCGCGAGCTGAGCCTGAGCTAACCAGTTGACAACTACGACGCCTGCAGATAGACAGAGAGAGTGGGAGGGAAGGAGGGAAGGACAGAGAAGGCCTTCTGGATCGCGAGAGTTTCAAAACATAAGATTGAAATGACATGGTTTCTTATCCTAGAAGAAATCAAAATATAGGAAGTGGCAGACATAGCTCCCTATATGCTCCATGTGAGTATTGCAAGAACTTGAAGAGAGAAAAGATGGATGCAAGACAAACGAACATTCTCAGGTCTAACATCTTGCCGGAGATCCTATGGAATTGTTGTGCAGGAATGCAATCCATCAGATTTTTTGGGATCTTGTTATTTCATCCAAATGCAATTCCTATGAATTAAAATCATCTAAATTCCATCAAAATCCTTCGATCGATTGAAAGATTATTTGACAAGTTTGCCTAGAAATACTGACGGTTAAGCTCATCAGGGATCAAACCAACAGGTCAGTAGCGGACCTAGAAAACAAAATTAGGTGTGGCACAACCAACAGGTAGGTACTGTTCAAAATTGGAAAATTCATAAACAGATACACATATGTACTATGGAGAAATATATAATTTTAGGTGTGGCACTAGCCATAGTTTGCCATATTGGTTTATCCGCCACTGCCCTAGGTTTGACGTTTTATCTGTCTCATTTTAGACACATCGTCGTTATAGTGGTAGGTGACATACCATTCGATAGCGAGGTGCCAGTAGCGATTTTGTCAAATTTAAGACTCCGCGACTTCAGTCTGTGTTGTGTGAATGAGTGCGCGCCGTATGATAATGGTGTGTGTCTACAATGTTAATCGGTGTTTTTAAAGAAACACACCAATAAATTGTTGTGTTTTGTCCGAGAATAGATTGGTCACGATGTCAAATCTGGCTGCGATGCTTAGCAGGTTAGCCCACTTGTCTCTTCTACTCTGAATAGGGAGCGCTTTAGTTTTTACAGTAAAATTGCATCTCGTTTCCCTAAGATGGATGCTTCTGCCTTTGCCAAATTTCTCCATGGTTTTAAGTACATTGAGTACGACTTGTTCATGCTGTGCAGAATAACTGGGATATTTCGGCAGCTATCATACGCGTAAAGTCATCATATTTTGGCAAGCTTTCAAAATTATCCAAAATCTGGTTCGTACTGATATCCACTTCTTATGCAATATAAAGAAAAGTTCAATACCAAATTTATTTTTTAAGGTGTGCTTGGGTACATACCCTTAAAAGGTTATACAGACCTTAGAGTAACAATAAGGTCTAGTGTTGCATTGGCAGGGGAGCAGCGTGTGGGAGGTGCCTACTGCCTAGCCGGAAGCTACCAGCCTGGCTGTGTCACGATTTTCTAGGACATAAAAAGTCCTATACTGCCTTTTGTTATCAAACAGGTAACCTTTAATTTTCACCCGTTGAAAAATTTACTCCCTCCGTCTCATATTAAGTGACGAAATATTACATGTATCTAGACTGTTTTTGAATATAGATACATCCATATTTAGACAAATTTGAGTTACTTAATATGCGACGAAAGCAGTAGTTATCGAGGAGGCATATCGAAACACATCTCTTCATTTTATTTTGCAAGTAGTTAGCCTTTTAGTGGAACATGTGTCTAGCAGGAAGTAGTATGCACTGCTGCTAAACTCTTGACATCCACTACACCATTATTCTTCCCTTTCTTTAATAAATGTTTTCACTAAAAAGAGGTAACATCTCTTCTGTCTTCTATGCAATCAGTCCGTTTTTTAAAATATAAGATGTTCTAACTTGTCTAAGTTACATTTCTTATAATTTGAGCAAGTTTATAGAAAATCTACCAACATGTACAACTCTAAATTAGTTTCATTAAATCCGTCATGATATTTATCTTCATAATATACTTATTCAGCAATGTAGATGTTGGTAGATTTTTGTCTAAAAGTTTGGTCAAGTTTGAGTGTTTGACTTAGGACGAAATTAGAAATATTATATTTGGGACAGAGATAGTACATTGGAACTAATTTTTGGACAAAATTTGACCTCTGATGGACTCGAGCTATGGAGCTCCAGAAGCTCACCTCTAGCTAACAATGCATTAATGGATGATGAATCTATACATCATCTAATGTCTGAATGTGTGGTATCTAGATTATTTGGAACAAGCTTGAATCTGTCACTGGATTTCAAATCTGTAGCTTCTTTGATGTTGCACAGCATTGGTTGAATGTTGTTACTACTGCTATCCTGTGAGGGTTGTGGAAATGTAGAAACGATATGATTTTGAGGCCTAATTCAATACAACCCTTCTCCCAAACTCATAAGGGTAGGATGGTCTTTTCATTTTTTTTTCTTCTACTTCCTTTTGCTCTCCTGTTGGCCTAATCTTTTTCTTTCTCCTACAACCTAAAGTATTATTTTAACAATCCCACCGGTGAGATTGTACGAAATTCTGTCTACTATGACGATGTGAAATTTTGTCTCGATCTGACGGTGAAATCTCTGGCCAACTCCAAAACAGCAAGTGTTGTTGGATTCCTCACGGCCATGCGTCACAACACGAATGTCTAATTTGTTCGCATGTTTCCTGTTGATTCAGTCATTATTTAGACGATCCCTTCGGTGAGATTGTGCGGAATTTTGTCTACTACTCTCTCCATTTCAAAACACAACTCATATATATTTTTCTCATTTGTTCCACAACACATCTCATTTTTCTCTTGGTACCCGCACCCGGCCAATAACTACTCACATACATTTACTATTGATTCAATATGAGTGGTTAGGCACTAAAAACGAGAGCTGCCTTGGTCCAAGTGCACAAATATATATGAGTTGTGTTTTGGAACGGAGGGAGTACCACAGTATAAAATTTCGTCGCAATTCAACGGTGAAATCTCCAGAAAACTTCAAAACACCGAGTGTTGTTTGAATTTCTAACTACCCTGCGAGATAGCACAAACGTCCAAATTGTTTGCATGTTCCTGCTGCCTCAATAAAGATTTCGCCGATCCCTTCGGTGAGAGTGTGCGGAATTTTGTCTACCACTACAATGTGAAATTTCGTCGCGATCCAATGGTGGAATCTCCGGAAAATTGCAAAACACCGAGCGCTGTTTGGATTTCTCACAGCCGTGCGGTACAGCACAAACGTCCGACTTGTTCGCATGTTTTCCGCTGGCTTAAGAAGTATTTTGCTGATCCCTTCGATGTGATTGTGCGGAATTGTGTCTACTACAAGCTCGTGACATTTCGTTGCGATCCAACGGTGGAATCTCCGACAAAATCAAAAACACCTTGTGTTGTTTGGAGCCAGGTGAAAAGAAGAGAAAAAAAATATTACTAATGTCCATAATGACTTTTTTTAATGAAAGGGTACGGAGTGATCTGGACAGTCCTTGTGTTTTCGTTGGAGAAGAGGAGGTTGTATTAAATCAGAAGTCTATGATTTTTAACCATGGTTTCTTTTTTTTTTGAGCAAAAACATTCATTATCTGGATATACCGAACAGAACATCATCCATCAGACAGGCGTCCCGGACATGTCCCGGGATCGCGCCAACTAAGAAGCCAGTAGAATCAGAGTATCTTGCGAACAGAGCTAGGTGATGGGCTAAATAGTCACCAGAACGATGGATCTTACATAAATTAACACTCTCAAAGCTGACAGTAAGGGAATGGATTTCTCGCAAGATGAAGCAAGACGAAGATCTGTCGGCTGTCGCCCTCTGAAGAGAAGAGATCAAATCCTGGCATTCGCTTTCGATCAGGATTTTGGGGTTGTCCAGCCCAGCCACACCTTTGACTCCCTCCAGGCAAGCCATTGCCTCAGCTTCCATTGCACTGGCGCAGGTAGGTCTACGACCCCAGGCCGACGAGAACACCTGGCCATCACTGGAGCGTAGGACTGCACCCCACCATGCCTCGCCAGAATGAGGAAGAAAACCTGCATTAATGTTCAGTTTTACCCAGCCCCTGTCAGGTGGTTTCCAGGCGGTCAGATTGTGGTTCTCGTTGCATCTCCTCTCGTTTGCAGAGCGCCCTGGGATAGTACCATCCGCATTGCTGTGCCTGGGCGTCCTGTTCTTCGGACTCTTGTCCCCAAAGCAGCTGACGATGTTGTCCACGGTGCCATTCAAGTTTTCCATGGCCTTGGAGTAGCTGAGGATGAAGTGGGCAGAAGCCTCGACACTCGCCGTGCCTGTGCTGAAGATAGAGTCGTTTCTCAAATGCCAGGCGCGCCACCAAATAAACATAAGACGTTCTCTTGTTAATTTGTCAAGTGAGTCAAGTAAAATAAGGGCCCAGTCCCTTCCACTGTAGCTCAACTCACGCTCCGTCGGGAGGTGCCAATGTTGGCGCATACGATGGCGGAGGGCACGAGCCTTGGTGCAAGACATGACGGCATGGAAATTGCTTTCGTCCTCTCGGCCACAGATAGCACAAGTAGGTAGAGAACGTTTGATTCTTTGACTCCGGAGTTGTTGTACTGCCAAAGTGTTAGTCGCCAGTTTCCACGTGAAAACTCTGACTTTGGGAGGCACATTGGTATTCCAGATAATTTTCCACAGATCTCGGTTGCCATTAGGTGCAGAGCTAGAGCTACCTTCAGAGTCTGGGAGTTTCTCATTAAGGGCTAATTTGTATGCACTCCGGACTGAGAAAACGCCATTTTTCTCTGGGAACCAAGCAACCAAGTCACTATCATGATGATGAGGCAAGTGGATCTGAAGTACCGTCTCAGCGTCATGTGGGTATAGAACATCACGGACCACCTAGGCATTCCATTCGCTCATGTCTTGATTGATCAGATCGGAGACACGTCTGATTCTTGTTCTTCTCGCCTTACCGGAAACTTTCAGATTCCCTCGGGGCAGCCAATTGTCACGCCAAATGTCCACTGAATTACCATTGCTGATGCGCCAGATAACTCCTTTTTTCAGCAGTTCTAAGCTATGTTTGATACCCGCCCACACAGGCGAGGCAGATTGGATAAAAGCAGTGTCCAGTAGGTTGCCATTGGGGTAATACTTGGATTTCATGAGGCGGGCACACAGGCTTTCCGGGATGGTCAAAAGGCGCCAAGCCTGCTTGGCGAGGAGAGCTTGATTAAAGAGATAGAGGTCACCAAAACCAATCCCTCCTGTCTTAGGTCTTATCATTTTCTCACAGGACATCCAATGAATTTTGCGTTTATTTTGTTCATCTCCCCACCAAAAATCCCTGGTCAGGTGTTCCAACTCTTCGCATAATCCTTGAGAGAACTTGAAAACGCTCATCAAGTAACCATGGTTTCTGGTGGATTGGCTTCCGCTTCTGCCTAGGATTCTGAAAACTCACATTTGCTGGAAATTGCAAGAACTGAAAGCTCCATTCATGCTTCCCCCGGTGCCCTGATCTGGAGCAAGTCTGAGGAACAGCGGCTCGAGGTTGCGCTGGATATCAAATCAACTCATTTATCCTCTCTGGAAGAGCCTGGGGAGATGAAAGGAAGCACAGGTGCAGTCGGTGGTGGTACCAGCGCTATACTGGTTGGGTGAAGTGTAGTAGGTTTGAGAAAGCTTGGTGATGTTTTTGATACAGTAGTTCCTGTGATCAGGGGGGAGCCGAAGAAACCAAGCATTGGGTTCATGCTATTACAATCATGAGGTTCATATGTAGTATGGGGTCTTTATTCTATTGAACTTGACATTATTTATTGGGTTCATTTGAACCCAATCACTGCAGTTCCGCCACTGCGTGTGATGTTTGGCTCTGTAATCTTTCATATGAACTTGTAATCAGAATCTGGATTTGGACCAGGTGCGCGGTTGGTTTCTTTTTCATTAAAATGGAACCGGGGAGGAATCCCTGTTTATCTAAAAATATGGATTGACTTTTTTTATATAGTTATTTTAAGCAAATGGATCGAGAGCGAGGAGGATGGGGAGCGTTGTCAAGGATTTGAGAGGGAGAGGGGAGGGGAGGGGATCGTGAGTTGGTGTGATTAAACAAAGGGAACATCAATCGATCAGCTGATCAGCAATGCCGGGCAATAGACAGGAGATTAATCCAAAGAAAATTGGTCTATTCCACTTGAATAGGTTAACCAAATAGACCAGAGAGTATTTGCGTCCTATTTTGTTGTTGTTGAATTTAAACATTTGCTGAGAAATATAAAAAGGGAGTGGCTACGTAGCAGTCGAGTTTCTCAGTCGACGTACGCAAGCCAGTCTTCCCTTGATAGATCGATCGATCACCCGATCCCCTGTAGATCCACCTCCCCATTCAGTCTAGTTGCTCATGGGCTTTTCTTTTATGTGGCCTGATTTGTTTATGGGCCTTATGAGAATACTATTTTGTATCAAATATTTGGTTTTGGTCTATAAAATACAAAAATTAACATCAGTTTCATTAGTAATACTTAACATGAATCTACAAGTTTAAAGATTTAACATCTAATTTTATGTGCAATTTAAAAACTGCACGTGAAATTTTAAAAATTGCACCGAAATTTTATGTGCAATTTAAAAATTACACCTGAAATTTATGTGTACAATTTTAGTCGTCCGAAGGTGCAATATCCAATTGCACATTTCGAAATCCAAATTTGCACATGAAAAACATGTGCAATTTTAGCCGCCCGAAGGTGCAATATCCAATTGCACATTTCAAAATTCAAATTTGCGCACAAAATTTCACATGCAATTTCAGTCGTCCGATGGTGCAATATCCAATTCACATTTCAAAATCCAAATTTGCACACAAAATTTCACGTGCAACTTTAGCCGTCCGAAAGTGCAATATCCAATTGTACATTTAAATTCCAATTTTTATAAAAAAAACACGCGCAATATACAATTGCACATTTCAAAAAAGATAAATATACTCCCTCCAGCACATATTAAGTGACTTTCTATTACATGTATTTAGATACTTTTTAGGCGTAGATACATTCATATTTGGATAAATTTGAGTCACTTAATATGAGACGGAGGAGTACAAATTATCTTATACTGCTATTTTACGTTAGTGCACGTATATAAACTTGAAAACAAGGGAGAATCAATAGAAATAAAAACTACAAACAGAAAAGGAAACAAATTATAATTAGAAACCGAAAGTAAAAAAAACAGAAAAATGCACATATATAAACTTGAAAACAAAAGAGAATCAATAGAAATAAAAACTACAAACAGAAAACGAAACAAATTATAATTAAACAGAAAACGAAAGTAAAAATAAGAAACAGAAAAATAAGCCGCCCAGGATTCGAACCCGTGCCCCACTCTACATGTGGTATTCCCACGGACCACCAGACCAAGTAACCATTTCTCGCAAGATTCAGTTATTAACCTATTTATTGTCTGCTATATTTCGCGTCTTGGCTGAGAAAGACAATTTCTCAGGCGACTGTGCCCTAGAACATCCGATAAAACAATTCAAAAAAGACTTACTTTCAAACTAGCTACTCCATCCGTCCAACAAAAGATGTCTCGACTTTGACTAAATTTGAATGCATCTATACACTAAGTCATTTATAGATACATCCAAATTTTGACAAAGTTAAAACATCTTTTGTTGGACGGAGGAAGTCTAAGAGTTGGAACAAATGACCGAATACATTTAAAAGACGACAAATGATCTAAGTTGGAGGAAAGTAGGAGTAAAGACCATTTTCATGACACAGGAGTAAATACCATGACATATTGAATCGTATATGAGGTTAAAACATATGAATAATCAGTAGAAATTGTTTGGTTGCGCTACACAAAAAATGAAAAAAATGTACTCCCTAAGTTCTTCCCCAGCTCATGTATTTTTCCCGTTTGTTCCACAAACAAGGCTTGTTGCTCCATTTTCACCTGGTGTGACCAAAATGTCCACGATTTGTTCACTGTCCAGGATTTGAATCGGTATTAGTTACTCACTCCGTTCCACAATTCTTATGGAACGGAGGGAGTACTTCCTTGCGAGCCTTCACGTGTTATCGAGTACGTCGTTTGGGCTTCCCTGCATGCAACGCTGGTCGGGTGGACTACGTTAACGTATTTGCATGCAGCACTTGTTCCAACGGGCAGCATACCCTGGATGTTTAATTAGGGACAAACCAGATACACAATCAGAGGCGGAGCCCAGATTTGAATATGGGGGGGGGGGGGCAAAAAAGACAAGCAGATATAAAGTCTCAATATAAAGAGTCTATATCGATATAAAGCATAGCAACAAATGTCTGCCAGAACGAAAGAAAACTAAATTTCTATGAGTTTAAATTTAACTCCACGACTACCAAAAGTTCATCGAACAAGTCAATGATCTCATCGGAGGTGACTTTTGTACCTATTTTCTTTCCAATATAGACGATTATGTAGTGTTGAAGAAAGCCATCTTCCAGTTTATTTAGAAGATGCGTGTTGATCAGTAATCGGAAGATTTGAAGATGAATTGATGATTAGCTAATCATCTAAAGAATTAGAAAAACGAGCAAGTTACCTAACTGTACGTGAGGGAGCTGCAGCCCGGAGATGGCGAGGCGAATTGAGAGGAACAGAGAAGAGAGAAGAGGAAGAAGATCGAAAACGTGGTGACGGGAGGAAGGAAGTGGAACCGGCCGCGATTCCGTGCTGCCGACCGGCCGAGACTTCCAAGAAATCAGGTGCCGTGGGCTTTTTCACAGCTAGTGGGCTCATTTTTACTCTTGGGCCTTCTTCTGGATACTTAGAATTAGTCTAGATAATTAATTAATTCCGGCCATTAGCACCTTAACTTGTACTTCCTTCGTTCCCAACTAACTGGCAGAAATGGATTGCGTTGATTTCGAAAAGGTACATGTTTTTTTTTTCAAAAGTTCTGATAGAATGTGGACTGCAGGTCGATTTCGGACGAAATAGTGAGGGTTTTGTTTGCGAAATTTCTGGTGCCAATTAATTAGGAACATAGGAAGTAAATTGCATCATTAGTACTACTAGCATATACACTGGCATATAAGCTGGACATCTGTTGGGTAGGGGTGGGGGTGGGGTTGGGAGCGACAGGAGGCTCTTCCTTAGGGCTCAGTCGGCTCATTTGGTTTGTAAGATTTTCGTGGAAAATCCAAAGGATCCATAATTACGTAAGAAACTTCACCGTAGATGCATTTGATTTGGAGGAAAGTGTTAAAATGATTCCTTAGAATACTTTTTTTAGAGTAATAAGGGCTCAGCCCCTGATTTAATTAATGAAATCATAGCGGTTCATGGTGTAGTTTGAAACTATAGGTCCAAAGCATAAATGCAACAAGGAATTTAAACTTGGCTGGGCATTACAGGTACTCCAGCATATAACACGAATAACAAAGACTTTGGCAGGAACAAGCGGAGTAGCGATCTTCCTGAAGCCCGCAAAATACAGCGTAGGTCAGGTTGGCCCAAAAATTGATCGAGTAACAAACAGAGAACAACATATTAGTAGGTTCCGTAAGTTATTCTAGATAAGCAAGATGCATTTCTACATTTCCACATGCTCCAGTACAGAGCTGCAACGCCAAAGGCAACTAACCTGCGTTGCCGCCCTTTGAAATGCATCAACCTCGCCCTTTGAAATGCATCAACCAAACTGAAAGTAAATCATCAACCGAACTGGGAACATTGTTGATCCCAAGGAACACCATAAGATACTCCAGCACACTTTAGCGTAGAGCATTCAAATAAAAGATGGTTTATACTCCCCTGCGCTCCACAAAACTCACAGTTTGTGGGACCTGTCCTCCCCCTTTTATGTAAATTGTCTCTAGTTAAGATGCTATCCTTCCATATTAACCACAAAAAAAACTATTGGAGGAATACTATTCCTTTCCTATGTTTTTTAAGGAAAATGAGCATTTTGTCCTACCTTTTTTTTCCATAGGAATGAAGCAAATACCATTCTTTACGACCGCAAGCACCACCCTACCACAATTCTATGTTTTGTATTATTTTAAACTGAATGAGCCATTGGCATGTGAGAAATTTTTATGCGCCTTTTTGAGGCATCAGGGAAGTAGTACATAGTGATTACGTAGTACTCCCTCCGTTCCATAATTCTTGTCTCAAATTTGCAAATGATGTATATATTATTAAAAAGTGTTTAGATACATGTAATATTTCGATAAAAATTATGAAACGGAGGGAATACTCTATATATCCTAATTGTCATAGACAAAAAAAAGCTTTCAAGGGGTTTAATCTCGTGTTAGAATTTTTATGAAGTTAGGATGTCCACAAACTTTTGGAGGATCCATTTCTTTGAAAAAAAAAGTTCTATATCTAGAAATCTTTTAAACCTCGATCAAAGAAGCCAACCCGGTTTATGAATGCCCCGTCCGAAAAATCTACCAATGCTGTCATATGTCCACGTGTCGGACGCAGGTGAGTCCTCCTGCCATCCGTGTGCCGTCCACCTACCGGTGAGCTGACCGCCCATACACCGTATAAAGCCCGCACCTCATTCCCCACCCCGGCGTTATCGCCGTCACCCCTCGCCGCCGACCAAACGCACCCCACGAGCTCCCGCGCGGGTTCATGTCCATCTCCCCTACCGAATCCAGCAGAGGATCCCACCCGCTCACGCCGCGCACCTCGAACCCTAGCCCCAACCCCCGCCATGGCATCACCTCTCACCGCGGCCGCCGCTCCTCCCCTCGGGCCTCCGTCTCGCCGGCCTCCGCCGCGGCGCTCGGTGCCGGCGGGAGCGGCAACATCTCCGGTGAGTTTATTGAGAGCTTGTTCTCTTGTTCGTTCCCTTGTATGCGATTGAGCGATCGGATTGTGGCGGATGTTGCGGGTAGATCTGGATTGGTTGGCTTAGCTGGGGGATTGTTGCTGCTTTTGGGCTGGGTTTCGGTTCTACTTTCTGCAGGACTGAACTCCATGCTTCGGGTGATATGTTTGCTGCTTATATTTCATAGATTGAGAGTTAGCCTCCAGTTCTAGGGTTAGCGGCTTAGCGCAAAGACTTGGGGATTGTGTTAACCTGAGCATTTGGTTTGTTAGCATGGAGCCACCTTTCCATGCTTCGATGCTTTCCGCCAACTAGTGGTTTAACATGATAGTTCTGTCGTAGGAGAGGATATGCAAGCATGTAGCCCATATGGATTTCGGGTAGCTTTGGATCATGCCATTTTTTTGTGAAGAAGTTCGCCTGTTTATACGACCAGCTGTAAGCAATGAATCTATGTTAAAGAAGAAGATATTACTAGTACGTTCATCTGCTTGACAGTCTTCCTGCCTTAACACAAAATGCTTCATCTAGGCGAAATCATATTTTGAGATCCCTTATTATGTACGTAAGGAAGCAACTATGCTTATTGGGTTTATTTGGGCGTAAAGGGTTAGTTCAGCACAATCAATTTGGAATCATTCTTCATTATCTTGCCGTTTTTGAAAGGAATTACCTCAATTGGTGGCTTCTGGCAGTTCAATTGGGAAAGCTAGTTTACATGTAGAGCAGCTTCTGTGACTTAGTTGATGGTAATTCTATGGTAGAGAAGTGGTGTGGATTATCCAGTCATTTGGTTAGGGAATCTGATAGGTAATATTTTCTAATCCAAAAAATAGTTTCTTTTCCACAATTCAATTTTTAATACGATAAAAAATATGCACACGACATGGTGTATATTTTCCCATTTTAGTTTAATGTTTTTTAGCCATTTGTATCCATGCTCCAATTTGAACATGATAGATCGTCCTGTATATCTTATATTGCAAGGGCCTAGTGCATTGTATTGATTATATATACTTAGTGTTATCTATTAGCTAGTATGGTGTTTCAGTCTACCAGAATTGAGCAGAGTGGCGGAGACTTAATGCATATGTTTGATGTTTATCCAATACAAATATTGAATTTGACAAAAAAATATGTAGTGAATATGGTTTGACTGATACTGTTCTTTCCCTTTATTAGGTTCAGTTAGTGCTGTAAGAAAACATTTTGGAAACTTTTATACTAGCTTATTGGACAGTTGGTTTCATATGGACATTATACTACGTAGGGTAAATAGTAGAAAAGAAGATTTCATGATGAAGTCAGGAAGATATTATTCTATTCAGCTTGATCTTCTACATTGTCAATCAAGGTGTTCTATGCATGCTGTGTTTCATATGGACATTATACTACATAGTGTAAATAGTATAGCCGAATATTTCATGATAAGCCAGGAAGATATTATTCTATTCAGCTTGATCTTCTACATTGTCAATCAAGGTGTTCTATGCATGCTGTTTTGTTCCCTGAAAAGTCAAGTTATTTTGTTGATTGTTTTACTTCTGGTCAGATCAACTATTGGCATTGGCAATGCATTGTACCAGCATGTTAATTCATAAGTATCTGCTTCAGTCACATAAGTTGGCTACATGGCCTAGGTCCTATTCTTTCATGGTATTAGGCTGCCTAATCTCAAAAACTTTCATTTCCAGTATAATTTTAACAATGTAGCTCATATTTTGCAGACTCAGTTGTTCCAGCTATCGGAGAATCTGTTGATGCTTCCCAACAGGTAAAGTGTTTGCAGAATATCTAATACTTAATTCAAATTCCTTTGTTTTTTCAGTTTGTCCACGAACAGTTTTGTTTTCTGCTCTTGCCTTATCCATGAAAATGAAATAACTCGCAGGTAGTTGGATTTAGAATATCCAGAGAAGAGAATGATCCATGTACCCAAGAGGTTGGCAATGTTTCTGAATTCCAGTCTTCTGGACAAGCGAGTTCGGGTCTCCCAGTGCACGATGTTAGCTCAGATCAGGCAGATGCTCGGAGACTCGGAATGGTGGGGTCTCTGCAGAATGACCATAGTTCTAATGGACTTCAGGGTAATGGAGCTCTGATGGCCGCGAGAAAGAATCAGGCTGTGAATGCCAACCATCTGCTAAATTTCCAGTATGATCCTATTTCTCGACCACAGCCTCGGGGCCCTAGAATATATCCAGCGAAAAGGCAAAGGAAGATCAAACCTTACAACAAGGACTTGTTCCTCCAAGCAAATTTTAAGTTTGTTGTTTTGGATACAGGAAATTATCAGATTGAATCAATGGATCCTGATAAGATGCTCCAGTGGGAAGATATTATCTGTGTAAGATACTGTAGCCCTTCTGAGGTGCGATGTCCTATTTGCTTGGAAAGCCCATTGTGCCCCCAGATTACGTCGTGTGGACATATATTTTGCTTTCCATGCATTTTACGTTATTTACAAATAGGTAAAGAGGATTACAGAGGCGAGTGCTGGAAGAAGTGTCCACTGTGTTTCATGATGGTATCAACAAAGGAGTTGTACACCATCTATATTACTCAACTTCAGCATTTCCATGTTGGCGACAAGGCGACTTTCACGCTTCTGAGGCGGCCAAAAAATAGGCTCACTCCTTTTATTAGAAACCCATCTACTGATTTTTCTTCTGTAGATAAAGATCCTGGTGATATTTTCTCTAAGTTCATTTTGACATCAGATGTGGAGCTCTCTGTTAGGGAAGCAAAATCAGATCTCAGTAGTTGGCTGCACAGGGCCGACTTAGGCCTTGTTGATGACTTGGAGAGACTTCCTTATGTTTCAGCTGCTTTGGAGCAGCTGGAAGAAAGGATGAAATACTGGACTGAGTACAGAAACTACACTAGCAGCCCCCCTCTAAAAGATAGCTTCTCTCCCGTGCCTAGTAGCAAATGGAAGAACTCTGATAATCTGAAGACTTCGCGCCCCAACAGTGGACAGAGACTGTCCCCTGTTTCAGATGGAGATATTATCACTGGTGTTTCAGAGCTCTCTATTTCACCCCAATCAAATAAAACTGCCATTAAGGGAATGCAAACCAAAATGGAAGAGAACAATGCTACCATGATTTATTCAAGTGAACAAGACTCATACACATTTTACCAGGTTGGTGTCATGCTGATGATCTCCCAGTGATCGTGGTTTGGTGTTTTCCTATTTTTTATGTTTTAAATTTTGTTGCAGGTGTCTGATGGTCAGCACCTAATTCTTCATCCACTTAACATGAAATGCCTTTTAAACCATTTTGGAACTCCTGACATGCTTCCACCAAGGTAACAAATTATTTGTTTATTCCGTGAAGTATGGAGTCCCAGTTACTCTTGCTGTCATCATTTTATTGTTTTGCAATTACCATGGTGTGTAGATTGTACCCAATGAAGAACATTGAGATACTCCCTCTGATCCATATTAATTGTCTCAAATTTGTTCAAATATGGATGTATCTATGCCTAAAAAGCATCTAGATACATGTAATATTTTGACAATTAATATGGATCGGAGGGAGTATTAGATTTTGTACTAAACAGAGGATAGTTCATTTTGTTTGATCTGGCAACCAGTGCTACCAGTATTGGGTTGCTAGTGCTGGAGACAGGTAGCAGTTTGTTTCCCATGGTTGGCTCCCTTTTTCTCGTAGTATTGGGAAGAAGCTTGTCAGGGCACCTATGTGGCAGCATGTGTATGGAAGTTTAGCTCACTTTGTAAAAATACTATTTGAGCCGACAAGGTTCTTGCAAAATTTTGACAACAGATCTGGTAGCACATAAAAAATAAATACAACCCAGGTACCACAAAAATTACAACTTGAGATAAACAAAACTGAAACTTGCTCACAAATGTTGCCAAATAGTTCTACGATAAGCTTCGGATCTGTTACATGCATACTTACAAGTTGACCTGAGTTGCCACAAGCCCACAACACCGGATGTCAAAATAGGCAACTCTCTCTCTCTCTCTCTCTCAACCCAGTATATATAAAACAGTGTTCACTTTTTCTTCTGGCAAATAATCATGTCTGGAGTGTGTGGCAGCAAAGCCACCAAAGAAGAGTGCATGTACTGTCTAGCAGATGCCACAGAAAAAGAGTGTGTGTAGCCAATTTTCCCTCAAGGATAACTAATCTACTAATATCTAGAGGATCCACAGGAAGCATTGCCTACCAAATTTCGTACTCAACCTAGATTTGAAGCTTCAATTGTGGGACTTGTTGATATCCTGAGCATTTGGGTAACCTGTGTGCTCAGAATGAGAAACCAATGCTGGCATTATGAATTTCTCTGGTATATAGGCTTTGCTAGACTGGAAAGCTAAGTGTGATTTTCCTTCACAGCTAATGCCGTGCATGATAAATACTTTTTGAACATGGGGGGCCATTGGGCCAAATGACTTGAGCAATACTTGATATCTGAACTGTTTTATCTTTGTATCTATACAATACCAGATTCATGTCGGACAGTTTACTAATCAGCTTACTTGCACACAGAATAACTGGAAAAATCTTGGAATTGGAGACGATAACACAGTCTGAGGCTACCAGAAAACGCTATCGTTTCTTAAGTCACTTCTCGTTAACAACAACATTCCAGGTAAACCGGTGCGCATATGTAATTATGTAATTTTCTTTTGATCTGTTTCTCAAGTTCTATAATATAAACTATGCAGTTCTGCGAAATTGACCTGAGTGAGGAGCTACCTTGTATCTCACTGGGTCCATTCATGGATGAAATGAAGAAGCGTGAGAAACAGAGAAAGCGCACTGCCGAGAAGGTCTGAACTATTTCTTAGTGTTTGCTATGTTATTTTGTTAAAAAGGTCAACACCATCATGTGCATCGGTTGTTATTTGTACAATCCAACTTGGGAAGAATGTGTTTCTACAAATGGGTTTAGTGATCTTTTAAGGAGTCACCTGGCTAGCATTGTTGGATTATTTTAGGTCTGGGCTTCTGTTGCTTACAATTTTAGCAATGATCTGTCTGTGCCAGCTCACCTGGTTTAGCATTCTCTTTCGCCTACAGTTAGTAAGTATTCCCTCCGTCCCATATTAAGTGACTCAAATTTGTCCAAATATGGATGTATCTATGCCTAAAAAACGTCTAGATACTTGTAATAGAAAGTCACTTAATTTGGGACGGAGGGAGTAGATAACTTCAGATTGATTGGAAATATCTATATTTAACTCTAAAAGTTTCTCTAGAACAGTACTTACCGCTTTGTTGCACAATGCACAATACTGACCTTGTTGGTAGCTAGTCATTCTGGAAAGTTTGTTGCTGAAGCAACCAGAATGTATCCAACAGTAACATGCGATGCTTGCTGAATGAGGGCTATTCAGTTTTGTGGTTTGCTTACCTTATATATATAACCTTATATATATATATATGTATATATATATGTATATATATATGTATATATATATGTATATATATATGTATATATAAATGTATATATATGTATATATATATGTATATATATGTATATATATGTATATATATGTATATATATCTGTATATATATGTGTATATATATGTGTATATATGTGTATATATATGTATATATATATGTACACCCAATTTGTTTGGTGCATACATGTCTTTTTGCATCGTCAAGGGATGTTATGGTTTGTCTAGTTAGCCATTATGGTGTGAAAATTTGTTTTGGGACCTTTGCAACTGCATAGAAAATAAAGAACTTGCTGTAATGGCATATAAATATCAGGTGGTATCTTTACAATGGCATGCACACACAAAAAACGATCTCCTTATTGTTTATGTCTCAACTTCCAAAGCTTGAATCCCATCCTCAAAATCCTGGGCCTGCTACTGCTTTGATTTAAAGTATTATTTAATTCTATTGAGATAAGATGGAGTTAAAATTTAGATGTCTCGGGCGTGAAAATACATGCTTCTCTGGTGTTTTCTAGGAAGAAAGCGACAGGGCGAGGGCCGAAGTAGCTGCTGCTGTGCAGCTATCTGCTATGCGTTTTGAACATGCAAACTTCTCCCACAGTCACAACGATGTTATGTTCTCTCTGGATGACTTTGAAGGTAAATCTATAACTCACTCGTGAATACGCCCAATGTTATGTTCATAATACTGTCCACGGTTTACTTTTATTGGGTCACCAGTTTCTTCCTATTACTAACTGTTATTCTGATCTTACAAAAAAATAAAATCAGCTTTGCAGTCCCACTTTTGGTAATATGCATACCTAATTCTTTACGGATGCTTTAGTTTGCTTGTCACACACTCACACTTTGATATCTTCTTTATTGTAGCTCTGGGGAACATTGCTGGACCATCAACGAGTCCTCCGGCCAGTGAACGAAAGCTTTTCTCTGATGTTACACGCCTTGGTTTTGCTTCTGCGCAAGACTCGCCTCCTCTAGGAGTTGACAGTGGGCCTGGGGACACGGCTGGCAAACATGAAAGCTCAAGAGACCAAGGTTGCACGCCGCACCATATCCAGTTTTCTGCGTACACCAAAACTCTATGTCGTCGTCTAGTAAAATCCTCACGTCACCGTATTGTTTGTTTGTGCAGCGCCGGCAGCCACTTCTTCCTTGTCTTTTGCCAGCATTCTGGCTTCCACCAGGGCTGCCGCGGGCAACAGCGTGGAGATGCATAGACCAAATGGAGCCGGAAAGAAGGGTAAGAAGCCCAGCAAGGTACTCTTGTCTACCGGCGGTGGCCGCCGATACTAGAGGAATAAAATATGCGGGACACATTTGGGTGGGTGTTTCCGTTGTTGTTCAAGTCAAATGTGTATAGTGCATAAGCTGAATTACTGTTCTGTAACATTCAAGTAGGAGATATGTTTTTCTTTTCTCTCAAGTTCCTAAACACGTGTCGCGGGGGTGACAGAGAACCGTGTAATCCCGCAAGTTCTGGTGACAGGTTGATAACACACTGTTCGCCGGATGGGAAATGGATTGTACTTGTACATTAGTACTCCGTACTGCAATAACAAGAGAAAAACAACTGTTAGGTTGGAACCCTTTCGTGTGTCATGGCAGATTCTCTTGCTTGGCTCGCAAGAAGCACCCAGCTCGTAAGCCGCTTTCTCTCCCCCCTTCGTGCCAAGTTCATTCATGCATCTGATGGCCAATCGTTCGCCACGAGACGGAAAGGCAAGAGGAATACGCTACGCATGCACGGCAGCCCGCACTTGCGGCCTCACAAGCCACACGTATTACTGCGGTAGTAGGTTGCTGCCATGTGCCATGATCTATGTGTGACGGCTCAAGTCGTGGTAATCGGAAACACTTCACGTACGACAAAGTTACCATGTTTTTTTTCTCCATCTTATCTCCTCACGCAGTAAGCACGAGCTTCCAACCCAGCCATCCGAGCCCATGTGTAATGCCCGTCCGATATGCATCCGTCCGTTGCCGCAGATAATTGTTCGCATTGCTCCGGAACACATCTGTCTTCCGCCTCCATATATAAAACTTGACCGATTTTCTTCTGTGTCGAGAAGTTCGCGAATGGTCTCCAAATTATTTTAGTATACTCCCTGCACGTCACTTATTTTGAAACGGAGGGAGTATTTTTTATCCTCTAACTATTGAAACCAGATACCAATGATCACTCGCCTCATCCAAAGCGGTTTTAGTGTCATCATATCGTGATTTTGGCCCAAGAGTTGTCATGTTAGCCTGTCAAATTGAAATCACTTTTCATTTTATCCCACGAGTCAATTTGTTTATGCAAAAATAAAAAACTAAAGCCAATGTGGTATTTTGAGGCCAAAAACGTGAAATATCAGCGCTAATACCATTTCGAATGTGAGGAGGGACCATTTTTGTCCGGTTTCAACAATTGAGGGACAAAAAGTATATGAAAAAAAGTTGAGGCACCATTTGCGTATTTTTCGACGAGTTGAGAGACGAAAAATATGCTTTTCTCTTTCTTCTAACCATAATTTTCCATCCAAATCCCTGCAACCACATTAGGGCCTCCTTTGATTCAAAAGATTTCCATAGGAATTTTGAAGGCTTGAAATCCGTAGGAATTTTTCTAACGTCGGTCGTTTGATTCGTAGGATTAAATCCTATATGAATTTTTCCTAAGGATTCATTTGTACTACATTTCATAGAAAAATTTACATCCACTCCAACCTCTTGGAAGAAATCTTTTGGTCCAATCAAACAAACTTTGATGCAAACAAAATCCTATAGGGATCAAGTGGACATGACATTGCAATTCTACATTTTTCCTATTCCTTCATTTTTCCAATCCTACGAATCAAAGAGGCCCTAGAATTCAATCTCAGTTACAAGAAATTTCTATTTACAAAAGAGATAAGTAATATGTGAAATGCAAGAGAATTCGATCTTTATTCTACATGGCGGAAGGTACGCCTGTTTCCAATATTGTTTATATACTTAGCCGTTTTGTAGCACTGGACTTGTGCTTCACTATTCCAGTTGACTAGCTACGGAGATAGGACCGGCCGACAGCACTGGACATCGTAACAACGTCGTACGGCATTTGTCGTACGTATAGCAGCGCCGTGTGGTAATTCCATGTCCTACGGTTAACTCGACCGGCCGAGATTTTTGCCGATTGGTGTATGTAAGACGCGTGATAATGAAAGGAACTACCTGCATCAAAGGTAGTCACTGTCTTTGCAGGTTATCTATAGAATAAATAATTCATGTGACTCAACACAACATGCCACGTATCGGGTGCAAACCTTTATTTAGTATAGACTCATAAGTATGAGACACTGTATCTAAAACTTGCGGTACAGATTTAACCTACAGATAAAGAATGGGCTAAGCACATAGGTTAGATCTGAAGGTCCGCATGCATAGTTTGATGGTCCGCATGAATAGTTTGCACCGAACAGAGGTTTACACTAGATACGTCGTTGATACAACATGTCTCAAGTTGACTATATAGAGTTAATGTTAAATGTGATGATTTAGAAGTTAAAATAAAGTTGACTCTTAATTTTTTTTATTCAAAACCTTACTTTTATTTGATAGTTAGTTACATTCTCTGGCCTCTACATCAAAATAGAAGAATAAAGAGGTGCTCACATCACATTTTTGTAGATGTCTCCATGTGAATAATCTTGCTAGATATAGAAAATTGCTAATTTAACTCCTTCTACGTTCGGTTACCACACCGAGAAACCCAACTCACTCGTGATACGCTTAGAGAATATCCTGCAATAGCCCCTAAAAGAGGCCTCCTAAAACACCAAATAGGAGCGGGGCCCAATAATATGGTCCCCAAAAGTGGGGTCCTCTATTTCACATGCCCCATCTCATTTTCTCTAATATTTCTTACAACACCACATACTATATAAATGGATTTTTTAATGCATAGAATCCAACATTCAAATCCACATTTTCAAACAACACAACTCAGATTTTTCAAACATATACATGTACCACGACATCACAAATAATCAAGCAAAACATAACAAATAGTTTCACAATGACAAGATTGAAAGATCGGTATGGTCGGTGAGAGGGGGGGGGGGTTTTGAATAGGCGACTAACAAATTTTAATTTTTTCTTTTATTCTCTTAAAGATACAAAGCACTTAAACCTAAGGCTCACTAGATTTTCTAAAGTGAATGCAACCCTAGAATGAAGTGCAATAGCCGAAGCAACAATAGATAGAAAGAATGTAAAGGGAAATGATACCACACGCGGAGACAAAGATTTCACATGAGTTCCACCTATTGGGGTCGGTGTACGTCTTCATTTGGAAGAGTGTTGTACCACAAAGATAGAGGCACCACAAAGGCTCACTCTATTCTCCAACTCACCACACCGCAAAGGTGGGATGAGCTCTCACAACATCACAAAGGTGAGGTGAGTTCCACTAGTGGCTTCCTTGGTGGCAAAGTCCAAACCATTACAAACTTGACTAGGGCTAGCTCCACAACTCAATTGGAGACTCCCAATCCAATCCCCGAGCTCCTCACACCAAGGGAGAGCTCAAGGCAACCGCTTCCATCTAGGGCTCCCAAATGCCCAAGAGAAATGAAATCCACAAACGAAACAAGGGGAATCAACTTTTGGCTTTGTGAAACCCTAGATCAAGATCTTCTCCTCCAATCCTCAAAGAATTAAGAGTTGGGAGTGGCTAGGGAGGGAGATCTTGGAAATTTAAGCTTTTTGTGTTCTTGGGGTGAGAGGTGGTGTTCTTGGCTGCTTGCTCGGTCTATCAGCTCGTTGGGGATGAAGGGGTATATAAATGGGGTCCCCAAAAATCGAGCCGTTAGACACAGATCGGGATAGGCAGGAACTTCCAGGGAACAGCCGGAACTTCCGGCTAACCGGAAGTTCCGCATTTTCCTCTGGGGCTAACAGAGAGCACCCGGAGGTTCGGGTGGAAGTTCACCTGGAACTTCCGCCACCTGGGAACCTGGAAAGCCAGAACAGAGAATTTGAAGTTGGTTTCTTTTCTCACCTTTTTGGGTAGGCTTTTTAGTGGGTGCAATTTTGTGTAGATGTTACGTGAAATTGATTCACCCGTTACCTTCCCTTGTGGATTCCCTCTTACTAGCACGGATGTCCTACGACTCAAATCAACTGAAAAAGCCGCTAACACCACTACGCTTCTTTCTTTTTCGAGGTTCCACAAATCCTCTTGTGCCAAGTTTTTTATAAACACTCAAATGCTTAGCACACAATTAGATAACAAAACACGTTGTCATCATCACCAAAACCACTTAGGGGAGAAATGCCCTTTCAAAGATGCAAATAAGCAAACTACTGCACACCATGCCATGTCCACAAGTGCTCGACAAGATCATCTCTCATCTGATCATGAGTTTGCCTACTACGAATGTGCATGTGTATTGCCAAGAAGTCATCAAGTGGATCACGTCATAGTTCTCATCTGACAACATTTCGGTATGCTCTTAATCATACTAAAAATTCTTCATCTCGTTCATCATCTGTGATCCTGTTGTGTAGGATAACATGAGATGTCATGATGTACCACATGGTCTCCTTGTACTGGCATCTTGCAGGACACCTCATCATTGCAAACCGAGATTTGAGCACACCTTCTTGGCAGCTTCTTGCATAGTTGCAAAAATGCTCCTTCTTATTCCCTTATGGATTGCTAATGGTATTAATAAAAGTAGACCAATAAGGATATAGTGTGTCATAATCAAGGTGTATGTATTTGTTCCCATTCACCGTGTACTCCACCTCCGAAGCTATCCCTAAAGTGAGTCCCCGAAAAAGTGGTGATCTGCGCAGAACATTAATGTCAATGATAGAACCTGTCAGCCTAAAGAAAGAATTCCCTACCCAAAAATATTGAGACGCAGCGGCTTCAAGAATCATGGTCGGACCATCCACATGTGCTGAGTATTGCCCTTCTTAAGCAGTTGGGAAGTTCTTCTATCTCTAATGCACACAATCAATATAACCAAGCATGTCGGGGAGCCCTCTTGCATGATATATATCTTCATAATATACTTGATATAGTAGATATTAGTTTTTTTTAATATAAGCTTGGTCAAACTATAACAGATTTGATTTAGGACAAAGATAAAACATCTTATATTTAGAAACTGAGGTACTATTTACTATTGATAGTATAAATTGTACCCGCTCTACATTTGTGAGGGTCGATAATGCATTTCGGTATTAACGAGGGTAGTATCTCGATGTTTTTTCTCTCTCTTGCAAGGCCTTGTTTGGTAGAAAAGTATTCAAAGGATCTGAATATTATTCTATCCAAATCTAGAAACACTAAAAACCCCGAATTAACCATTTTTAGGCCTAGATAATTAGATTACAAGAGATAATCCAAAGATATACTCATAAAACACCTAATTATTGTGTCAATGAAAAACACTCCACAATACTAGTGTTTTGATGTGGACGAGGATTAAAAGTAGGCGAAAACCACTTTTATGGTGCGAACTCTATAAAAAGCACGTTTATAGGTTCCAAAAAATTCATATAAAAATACCATGTATTGGAGTTGTGGTGTTCTACAAACTTGCAAAATTTCAAGTCAAAAACTCAAATGCATTTGGAAGGTATTAAAAAGAGCAATATACAAATTAGTAGTGCCAAACCGTAAAATCACCATTGAGGCTGAATTTGTTTTTTCGCTGCTATTAAATGCGATTGAATTTGAATTTGAAATTTTGCACATACATTAAACATCACTTCTCTGGCATATGTAATTTTTTCCTTCAAAATATGGTTTTCACGAAATTTTCACCGGATACGCCCCCTTAAGGGTATCGAGTATATACCCAACCTCTAGCTAAAAAATACACTCCAACCAAACAAAACAAAACAGTAAAAAGGATGAAAAAACACTGAGGCTATGTTTGGTAGCTCTGTTTTTTCATTTACAAAATGAGAAAAAAAGAGTGAATGGAAAAAATGACTGCCGTAGGTGACGTAATGCAGCCGACTCTTCTTATCTCTTCTTCTCCTCCCCCTTCTGTACATATAAACTCCATATCCCTTCTTCCTGAATCCTCCTCCCCGACCCGAGTCCCCTCCCCTCTCCTAGGGTGACGTAACGTAGCATCAACCGCCTTCCTCAACCGCCGCCGCCGCCTCCGCGTCTATCGCCGCCGACGGGCTTCCCTCGACGCCGGGCGCCGGATCCAATTCGCCTTCCGGGTGCCACCGCCCCGTCCATATTTGGTACGCCGCCGTGCCCGACCTCTCACTCTCTACCTCCTCCTGTTCTCCCCTTTTCGTCCCTCGTCGAGCGGCGGCTGCCCGGTCCGTGTAGCTGTGTCTAGTCAGGTGGCAGTGGGAGCGCGAGCCAGAGAGAGAAGGGAAGGTGAAGGTGAAGGGAGAACATACTTTGGCGGAAGGGAGCTTTACGTTGGAGTCGTTGGGAGCTGGGAAACCCTCAGCTGCCGGCCCAGTTTGGGGGATCCCGGAAGGGAGGCTGAATTTGGGGAGTCGATGGGGAAGCTGCTCGACCCGTTTTTCTCTTTTTGTTTTTGCTCACAACCCTTAGATATGACTATGGGGCATCGGATAGGGCAGCTGCTGCTTATTCTTGGCTATTAGGGTTTGCGAATGCCACTCTCGGTGGATTGGAAGTGCCTAGTTATCTGTTGTGCTTATATCAAACTAAGCTGAACTGATATCCATGGAGAAACTCTCATGCTGACTTGTTTGTATGCAACTCTACTGCCGCTTCAATATGGGCTTAGTTGTGTGCGATTTAGATGGATATGGAACTTTCTCGTCTTACAGGGCGATGTTTACTTGCTCTTATCCCATAAAGGTCTATCTTAGCTCTATTCATGACCATTTCGGCATATTGTGATACTCACCATAATCAGTAATACATTTTCAGGTCTTGGTAAAAGGGTTGCCTGGGGCTTTATTTAGATATACCGACATGGAGGGGGCTCTGGTTCAGTCAGCAATTGTCCCTACAATATATAACAGCGGTGCTCAGGTCCGTGCGCGTGCAAGGGCGACATTGGTGAGGGCAGCATCAGTGTGCAGTATGCGGACGCAGACCATGACCCTAGGAGGTTTTCAAGGACTGCGGAGGGCAAACTTTTTGGACACAAGATCTGTTGTTAGACGTGACTTTGGCTCTATTGTGGCAAGTCAGCTTGCACGGCCGAGAGGAAAGGGGTCTCGAATGGTTGTACGTGCCATGTTTGAGCGCTTTACAGAGAAAGCAATCAAGGTGATTATGCTCGCCCAAGAGGAGGCGAGACGGCTAGGCCACAATTTTGTTGGGACAGAGCAAATCCTGCTTGGCCTTATTGGTGAGGGTACAGGCATTGCAGCCAAGGTTCTTAAGTCAATGGGCATCAATCTTAAGGATGCTCGTGTAGAAGTTGAGAAGATCATTGGCCGAGGCAGTGGGTTTGTGGCTGTTGAGATCCCATTCACACCCCGTGCAAAACGTGTATTGGAACTGTCACTTGAAGAAGCTCGTCAGCTTGGTATTGACCTTTTATTACCCATCAACTTTAGCTCATTTCATTTGCCATGCTTTATGTGGACAATGCAATTTAGCTATATTTACAATGTCCATTTCTTGTATTACTATCACCATCGACAATATTTTCTATTGGTTCATCTATTAATGTACTCTGACTTAGCTATGTGATCTACTTTCCTATATGTCATATCCAAGTTGCTGCATTAGCTTGTATATGACCACAGGATGTGAAACTTTTAACAACCAGCAATAGGCATCCATTTCCTGTGTTATGTCCTAGTTATCCATGAGAATGTCATGTGATAGCTTCTAACCATGGTTCTTCATTGTTCAGGGCATAATTACATAGGATCTGAACACTTGCTCCTGGGCCTGCTTCGCGAAGGTGAAGGTGTGGCTGCCCGAGTGCTAGAAAGTCTCGGTGCTGATCCAAACAACATTCGCACACAGGCAATCCTCTGAGCTCTGCCTTTCAGTTGAAATGTTTCAAATTGCACTAAGTTGAACATGATATATAACTTACTGTCCAGGTCATAAGGATGGTTGGTGAAAGCACGGAAGCTGTTGGTGCTGGTGTTGGTGGTGGAAGCAGTGGTCAAAAAATGCCTACGCTTGAGGAATACGGTACTAATTTGACTAAGTTAGCTGAAGAGGTAATTTTTTCGTCATTGCCACACTTGGTTTTCTGCATAATATTGGATGTGAATCTGTTCATTATTTTTGCAGGGTAAACTAGATCCAGTTGTTGGCAGGCAGGATCAAATTGAGCGTGTCACCCAAATATTAGGTAGGCGAACAAAAAATAACCCTTGCCTAATCGGAGAGCCTGGTGTTGGCAAGACAGCTATTGCAGAGGGGCTTGCACAGCGTATTACCAATGGGGATGTTCCAGAAACAATTGAAGGGAAAAAGGTTTGTGATAACTATTTAGTTCTGTACTTCTTTTTTTCTGGTCATTGCATAAGATTGTCCTGCGTTGGACTTAAATTATCGCGCAAAATCATTTCGCTCCGGTAAGATCAATATTTAGTGGATGGAACAATATATCTTGGTGTTGCCTCAAGAAATTGATTTGTTGTATTTCGACTACTTAGGTTATTACACTTGACATGGGCCTGCTTGTTGCTGGTACCAAATATCGTGGAGAGTTTGAAGAAAGGCTTAAGAAGCTTATGGAGGAAATTAAGCAAAGTGACGATATTATCCTCTTCATTGATGAAGTGCACACTTTGATTGGTGCTGGTGCAGCTGAGGGTGCAATTGATGCAGCCAACATCCTGAAACCTGCTCTTGCAAGAGGTGAACTGCAGGTAAGAAAAGAAAAATGTTGCCAACCTTTTTGTCTATCTTGATCCTTTCTTTTGGCTCTGGTATATTAGACTTTGTAAATCACTTTGTTCAGTAGGCGACTTGAAGTTTCTATGCAACTTTTTCCAAGTTGACTGGCAACAGTGCTAAATATAATAGGCTAATAGCTTCATACATATGTTTACCTTTACCATATAATTGACGTTTACCTTTCTACAGTGTATTGGTGCCACAACTCTGGATGAGTACAGAAAGCATATTGAGAAAGATCCAGCACTGGAGAGAAGATTTCAGCCGGTCAAGGTGCCAGAACCAACTGTTGATGAAACCATACAAATCTTGAGAGGTCTTCGTGAGAGATATGAGCTTCACCATAAGCTGCGATATACAGATGATGCTCTTATTGCTGCTGCAAAGTTGTCCTATCAATATATCAGGTTTGCAATACTAACTTGATTTGAAATTGTCCATGCTCTGTTGAACTGTCATAATTCTCAACCTGCTTTTGCAAATTTAATTCTACGTCATTTTTTCACCAATAATCATATGTTAATTGTGATTTTTGCAAATTGTAAAGCCGGACTTGTTTTAAAAGGTCATTATATCATAAAGCTACTGGAGGTTTCAAGAAGTTCAGAGAATAGAAGTCAGTAGAACGAAATTGGTTATGTTATACGCAAGTATAGTTTTATTTCAGTAACCTCCTAAGTAAATATCCACCTCCTCAATGAATTTGTTAATTGTTCTGCCATATCTTAGTTGCTTGATGCGTGAGATCAGCTGCTTGAATTAAAAACACTACTCCCTCTGATGCGAATTAATTTTCGCAGATTTTTTTTCAAAATGAGTGAACTACACACTGAAACCCGTCTAGATACATGCGTATCTAGACCAAATTTGAACAAATTAATTTGGATCGGAGGGAGTAGTATCAGTAGAAAGCGACAAACTATTTTGACTTCTTAGACACTGTATGTTTGGTCGGTGACAATATTTTCCCTGCCATGGTTGCCAAAATTTTGGCAGCGCGGCGTATGAAAAGATGCCCTCCCACCTCGCATTACTTTCACAACTTCTGCCAAAGAATTTCTAGCCAATTATATTTGGCTAGCTAATGGTTGTCAAAATTTGGTAAGGCAGTTTGGCATGAACCAAGCATACCCTGCATACTTACATTTTTGTGAGGTGCCATCTCCATGTCACTATTACTGCCTAGTTATTATCCCCCGTGCAGAGAAGAAACAAAAAGCAATGTTAGCGAGCACAGGATATGGAGGCTGATGTTAATCTTGGTTCAGCCCAGTGATTGCGATGAAATCTGTAGTTCGACTTATACATACATATCGGTCTTTGTGTTTCACTCCAGGTCAAAAATAAAGATAACAATGGACAAGTAGCTTTACGTTGTAATTTCTAAAATTCCAAATTTTTATTTAGTTAGTAAAGTTCTATTGTTGACATACAGTGATCGTTTCCTGCCTGACAAAGCTATCGACCTGATTGACGAGGCTGGATCACGTGTCAGGCTTAGGCATGCTCAGGTAAAACACACGGCTTATTATTACCCAGTTGACATAACTGAAGCTTCCCTCTCTAACTATGAAAATTTGTTGCAGCTCCCTGACGAAGCAAAAGAATTGGACAAAGAACTTCGCCAGGTTACTAAGGATAAAAACGAGGCAGTACGTGGCCAAGATTTTGAGAAGGTACCTGTGTTGCAAATATGCTCTTAGTTAATGTGCTATCTCGCAAAATGGATGCTTTCGTGACAATGTTTGATACTCCCTCCTTTTCACAAAGGTTGGCGTATTTTGTTTAGCATTTGACCAAAAATTACTCTATCAATATGTAAGTTATATGATACGAAACCAAAAGAACTTTTAAAGACGAATCCATCGATATAAATTTCATGTATGAAAAAACACATTTCAATAGAGTTTTCATCGGTGAAAGCCTTGTCCTAACGAAACAAAATACGCCAACCTTTGTGAAATGGAGGGAGTACTACTCTGTCCCAAATAGATGACACTTACAAAGTGTGCATTCAACTAAAAACCTATTTAGTGGTATCATTAAATTTGATCAAAAAGTAATTTCATGATATAATTGTTTATAATAATCCGTAGTAAAGATATTCACATCATACAAAAAGTAGATGTCAGAGTTGCATATTGGGGACCATACAAAATAAATAATGTCACTTATTTTGGAACAATGTATTATTTTTACGTGCACGGGAATTTCGACAATAGTCTGTCTTTTTCCAACTTTGAAGAATCATCACTCACCAGTATTTTCTTTTGATCTGTTCCTGCCATCTATTGTTTTGACAGGCTGGGGAACTAAGAGACAAAGAAATGGAACTAAAGGCACAGATTACAGCCATCATCGACAAAAGCAAGGAAATGGTTAAGGCAGAGACAGAGTCTGGTGAAGTTGGTCCTTTGGTCACAGAGGCAGATATTCAGCACATTGTGTCCTCATGGACTGGAATACCTGTCGAGAAGGTCTCCTCTGATGAATCTGACCGTCTCCTGAAGATGGAGGAAACACTGCATCAACGTATTATCGGCCAGGATGAGGCTGTCAAAGCTATTAGCCGTGCAATCCGCCGAGCCCGTGTTGGCCTGAAGAATCCAAATAGGCCTATTGCAAGTTTCATATTCTCTGGACCAACCGGTGTTGGTAAATCAGAACTGGCTAAAGCTTTGGCATCATACTACTTTGGCTCTGAGGAAGCCATGATCAGACTTGATATGAGTGAGTTCATGGAGAGACATACTGTCTCCAAACTAATTGGGTCACCACCTGGATATGTTGGCTATACCGAGGGTGGTCAATTAACTGAAGCAGTTCGTCGTCGCCCTTACACGGTAGTTCTTTTTGATGAAATTGAGAAGGCACACCCAGATGTCTTCAACATGATGCTTCAAATACTGGAAGATGGGAGATTGACTGATAGCAAGGGGCGTACAGTTGATTTCAAGAATACGTTATTGATCATGACATCAAATGTTGGAAGTAGTGTCATTGAGAAGGGAGGCCGCAAGATTGGGTTCGATCTTGACTACGACGAGAAGGACACCAGCTACAACAGGATCAAGAGCCTGGTGACTGAGGAGCTGAAGCAGTACTTCCGGCCTGAGTTCCTGAATAGATTGGATGAGATGATTGTTTTCCGCCAGCTGACAAAGCTGGAGGTGAAGGAAATTGCAGACATTATGCTGAAAGAAGTGTTTGATAGGCTGAAGGTAAAAGAAATCGACCTCCAAGTGACGGAGAGGTTCAGAGATAGGGTGGTGGACGAGGGCTACAACCCTAGCTATGGTGCCAGGCCACTGCGTCGTGCTATCATGAGGCTTTTGGAAGACAGTTTGGCAGAGAAGATGCTAGCAGGTGAGGTCAAGGAAGGTGATTCTGCTATCGTCGATGTTGATTCAGAAGGCAAAGTTATAGTTCTCAACAGCGGCAGCGGTGTTCCAGAACCAATGGCGCCTGTTTTGAGCACCTAATCATGATTCTGGACTACCAGTTACTCTATTTCGTTCGGTGGTGTTGTTATCCTCGATCTTTTTCAGCACCAGCAGTGGAAATTTCAGGAAGACCAATGAATATAACTTCCACATAGCCTACAGAGACACCACGCCTAGATGTTTAGTTTATTTGCTTTAGAAAGAATCGTGGAAGCTTGGGTTTTGAGACAGCACGCCTTTTGACGGCACTGTAATGTTTGTAACGTGCTTGGCGGCTTGGCGCCCACCTGCTCCCTCACTTGTGGAAATTAGTAGAAAAATCTTCAATAACGATGGAGACATTGCCGCTGGCAACTTCACCACTTACAAAATCGGCGGCATATACCGTCCAATTGTTTAGTACTAAAAGATTATAAAGAAAAATTCACATGTGCTAATTGGTATTCCAATAGAGAACCTAAAATTTTAGATTAGAAGCATATCATGGGAAATCTGATTGTTTAGATCCATTAGTCAGGCCTTAAACGCAGCAACGAGGAGACACCACGCAGGAACGCTGATTTCATCATCCAAGCCGCGGTGGCACTGCTGTCTCAAGATTTCAGTCCGTTGCTTCGAAAGAAGCTCGATATCTAGAGATCACTAAGATATTCTCAAATAGTTGGCTTGGTTATGTATTTGGCTAGCAAAACTAGGCGTTAAATCTCATTTGTTGTTAATCGGGTTGAGACTTGTCACAATTCCGGGAGATGATCGGCTTGCACAACGAGGCCTTACATCTCACTTGTTAAGCAAGTTGAGCCGTTTGTCTCGATTCCGGGAGATGATCGCTGGTGTGCATTTGGAAGAATTATTGGCTATCTAAAAGAAACTGTGAGCCATGTCATTCACTGTACCATGTATCGAAAGATAATCAGATGTTTTATTGTGATTCAATTGGATTTTCTATGAACAAATTGCCACGAGCGGGTATGCGTTTATTCATAGTGGTGACATTGTTTCATGAAAGTCTTGCCAGTAGATCATCTTAACGAGGTCAACAACAGAAGCAGAACTCACAACATGAGATACAACCACTTATAAAGCAATGGCTTTGTAAACTCTTGATGGACTTGCCTAGAAAAAAAAACAGTAAACAATCCCTAAACATCACGAGCACAAACCAAAACAACCTATGAAGCACAACCTCCGGTAGAACGAGAAACAAATGCCAAAAAGCCAACAGAGCCGCCGACCTCCACCCCACCGTAAAAAAATCCATGGGCACTGAGAAGCTGACAGGCAGCTCCTCAGGACGCATGCCCAGAGAAGAGTCCAACGAGACGGCGATAGGAGGCTCTTGAAAACACATGCTTCGAAAAGAGTCCGGTGTAGCCAGCAAATCCGACACACCTAGTGATGACAAAGACAGAATCCCCAAAGATGCATGCCCCCCGCTAGACCAAGCACAAACACTTCAAAAGTGAGAACAACCGATCAACAACGACTCTAAACAGAACAAATGAAACCCAACCAATCAGAAGAACTCACCGACAAAGGCCTGCCCATAAGCAAAAGGCAGAAACCGAAACAGCCAATGGAACCGCTGACGTTGACCTTGCCGAGAGAAAACCACCATCATATAAACGGAAGCATCAAGTGTGCTTAGGCAACCACATGTAGGAAGGAAATGCAAAAAAAAAAAAACACGAGCAGAACAAGCCTCCGAAGACACGCCCAGACAGCCACGACCACAACCATGCCGACAGCAGACGAATGCGCCACTGGAGGAATAGCTAATTAAAGAGAAGAACCACCTTCACCCGAGGCACGCAACGGGAAGGCACCAAAGAAGGTAAAGTGAAACCAAGAAACAAACAATATTGTGCAGCAAGAAGCGGCAACACGCACGGAGAACAGAAAGAGGGAGAAGAAGAGGCCACACAAAAGGAGAAAAACAATCACCTCGAAGCAAGTAGGGCGGCAGCTAAGTGGTGGACACAATAGCTCGAAGACACATCCACACAGGAATCGACTTCGACCACACAAGGACAACACTGAGACCAACAAGAAACACCTAGAAAACGGTAAGAGAAAAAACCCACCAAAGAGGCAGCAATCACAACAACCCGAAAACACAATTAACAATTGGCAGCAACAAGCAACAAACAAGGAAAACAATCAGACAAAGAAGCCAAAGGGGAAACAACAACCGTCGATCACCACCAACAACAGCCGGTCACCTAACAACCGCGTGAGCAAAGAAAAAAAGAAAGCACTAGGGAACAAGTCGCCAAACGGAGTGGTAAAAAAAAACCACACCATAGGAAGAGTGTTATTACATGGACACACCGCAGCCACTCAATAACAAAGCGTGGGATGGGCGAGGCTCAAAGCAAGGAGAGGACGTAAAATCTAAACGGTTTATTAAAAGGGCTAGAATAACGCGCGAACGTGCTCGCATTAACTCATCCGCGCATACGCACCATGCATGAAGCCGCTAGAAGCAGAGGCAAACATGCCAGCGGAGATGCCCATGCGCGCATGCATGCATGCATGCCGCTTGCAGCAGTATCTCAGCTGCCCGTGGGTGTGAACACGCATGTATTATTTTGTCAAATGCAACTTTAAAATGTTATATCTCTCAAACCGAACATTCGATTTAAGATCCGTCTTCGTGGTTAATTATGTTTCGATGAGATCTTCAAAACAAGATCTCATATTGATATGTTTCGACAAAAAAAAAATCATATTAAAAGTTGCCAACCTACGGTATATAAAGTTGACACTCTCCAACATATAAAGTTACAATATCGCGCGACGGTTGCGCTATAGGTACAACACGTGACGGTGCCGGTCAATCCGCGTCAGCTCATCATATCTCATACAAACCCTATCTCCCTTGCTGCCCGTGATACACACAAATCATCATCCCTAATTAATATAATTTGCACTCTCAAATGAACACAATAACAGTGCACATATATTTCGGTAAAAAATCGACCACGCACCACCGCATCCTGCGTCTCCTCAACTCTAAATTAAGATACCATCTCCATTTAAAATGATCTCACTTAAACCTTATCTACATGTCTCTCTTACTGCAGGCAAATTGCCACCCCTAATGCAAACAAATTGTCACCCTCTAATGAACAAAAATTGCCACCCTAATGAACAAAAATAACCACCCCTGATGCACATAAATTGTAATCCTCTAATGAACACAAATTGCCACCCTTAATGCACACAAATTGACACCTTAATGCACAGAAATTGCCACCCCTAGTGAATACAAATTGCCACCCCTAGTGAACACAATTGTGACCCATAGTACACACAAATTGTCACACCCTAATGAACACAGATTGCCACCCTCTAATGAACACACATAACCATGTACGTCCATCCATTTCGGTTAAAGTCTAGCACCCATCATTGCATCCCACATTTCCTTCACTCCAAATTAAGCTACCACATTCATTTGAAACGACACACACAAATCTATATTTTTGTTTTCCCCAATGCACATAAATTAGCACCCCTAATACACACAAATTGCCAGCCTCATATGTACTTAAATTGCCACCCTAACGCACACTCATTGCCATCCTTAATGCACACTCGTTGGCACCTCCGGTGAACACAAATTGCCACCTCTAATGCAGACAAATTGCCACCTCTGATGAACATGATTTGCCATGCATGATACAGATAAATTGCCATCTTTGTTGAACACAAACTGCCACACCCTAATGGACACATTTAGCCATTGTATATATGTCCGTTTCGATCAAAATCTAGCACCCACCGCTCGATTCCGTCATCGTAACACTGAATCTTGCCGGGGCTCCTCCCTCATGCAAGCCTTGCGGCAGAGACATCACCGCTGAATCCACCTCTCGATTACGATTTGCGGACAAGCAGCCTGATTCGTCCCGAAACAAAATAAAGCAGCTAGCTACGACGCTGACAAATCGATTATGTCCTTGTGGGCGAGGAGCGTTTTTGCCCCCGCTACTGGCGGGCAAAATGAGCAAGCAGCCACGGCACGACATCTACCGCGTGCGGCAACGACAGGTACGGCTCGTGGCGGCGATGGGAGAGGTGTGCAGAGGCGGGTGCGGCGCAGGCCGGTGCCGGCTGGGGCGGCACGTGGTGGCGGGGATGGCGCACGGGTGCGGGCAGGCCACACGAGGCGGCGGGCACGGCTCAGTGCGGCGGCGCGAGGAAGCGGGCATAGCGCGCGGCGGTGAGGGCACCATGGACGGACACGACAACAACGACGAACAAGACCACGAGAGAGCAAACATGCTTGTCATTATAATTTCTGTAGAAATAGAAAGAAAAAAAAACAATGCATGCATGTGGCTAGCCACTTATCTAAGCATCAGCACATATCACACCATCCGCGCAGATGCAGCAGGAGCCAGCGTGACAGTAGGAAAAAATGTATGCATGCATGCACCTATTCACCTAGCTTAACAACAGCACCTAGCGCTAGCACGGCAGGAGCCAACGCAGCACTAGATGCGCTCGAGAGTGGAGAAACCAACGTGCGAACGCGCATCGTCATAATTTTCGCTATTAAAAAGAACTATTTGCTTGCAGGATGCCAGTTAGACTTAAATGTATTTTAATGATTGTTTTCTCTGTGTTTTTTTAGTTGTAACAGTTTTCTTTCGTTTTTATTTACAATGAATGTAAAAATTGCGTGCCGTGGCTGACGTGACGTAGCCGGCTCTTCTTATCTCTTGCTTCCCCTTGCCCTCCTCCTGTATGAGCTCCATATCCCTTCTTCCTGAATCCTCCTCGCCGAGTCCCCTCCCCTCTCCTAGGGTGGCGTAGCGTAGCATCAACCGTCGTCACCCGCCGCCGCCGCCAACGGGCTCCCCTCGACGCCGTGCGCCGGATCCACTTCGCCTTCCGGGTCCCATCGACGCCCCGTCCATATCTGGTACGCCGCCGTGCCTAACCTCTGACTTTCTACGTCCTCCTGTTCTCCCCTTCCTGCCCAGCCCAGTCAGTGTAGCTGCGTCTAGTCCGGCCGCAGCGGGAGCGCCAGAGAAAGGGGAATGGGAAGGGAGAGCATACTTCGCGGGGGGGGAGCTTTCCGTCGGAGTCGTTGGGGGATGGGGAGCCCCAAACCCGAGTTTGGGGGATCCTGGAAGGGATTTGGGGAGTCGGATGGTGAAGCTGCCGGACCAGTTTTTGTTTTGTTTTTGTTTTTGCTCAAAACCCTTGAATACGACTATCGGCATCGGATAGGGCAGCTCCTGGAGTTACTCTTATGGAGTATATCGGCTATTAGGGTTGCGAGTGCCACTATCAGTGGATTGGCAGCACCTCCTTATCTGTATATCCATGGGAGAAACTGTCATGGTTGACTTCTTTATATGCAATTCTTCTGCCGCTCCCATATGGGCTTAGTTGAGTGTGGATTTGGATGACTATGGAACTTTCTCGCCGTACAGGGCGTTGTTTACTTGCTCTTATCCCATAAAGTGTCTATCTTAGCTCCATTCATGACCATTTCGGCATATTGTGATGCTTACCATAATCAGCAATACATTTTCAGGTCTTGGTAAAAGGGTTGCTTGGGGCTTCCTTTAGACATACCGACATGGAGGGGGCTCTGGTTCAGTCAGCAATTGTCCCTACAATATATAACAGCGGTGCTCAGGTCCGTGCGCGTGCAAGGGCAACATCAGTGAGGGCAGCATCGGTATGCAGTATGCGGACGCAGACCATGACCCTAGGGGGTTTTCAAGGACTGCGGAGGGCAAATTTTTTGGACACAAGATCTGTGGTTAGACGTGACTTTGGCTCTATTGTAGCACATCAGCTTGCACGGCCGAGGGGAAAGGGGTCTCGAATGGTTGTGCGTGCCATGTTTGAGCGCTTTACAGAGAAGGCAATCAAGGTGATTATGCTCGCCCAAGAGGAGGCAAGACGGCTAGGCCACAATTTTGTCGGGACAGAGCAAATCCTGCTTGGCCTTATCGGTGAGGGTACCGGCATTGCAGCTAAGGTTCTTAAGTCAATGGGCATTAATCTTAAGGATGCTCGTGTAGAAGTTGAGAAGATCATTGGACGAGGCAGTGGGTTTGTGGCTGTTGAGATCCCATTCACACCCCGTGCAAAACGTGTATTGGAACTGTCGCTTGAAGAAGCTCGTCAGCTTGGTACTGACCTTTTTATTACCCATCAACTTAAGCTCATGTTATTTGTTATGCTTTATGTGGACAGTGCAAGTTATCTATATTTTTCCACTGTTCATTCGTAACCATGTCCATCTCTTGTATTCCTATCACCGTCCCGTATATTTTCTATTGCTTCTTACCAGAACATGATTTTCTCTTTCGACATGAAATTTCTCTCTTCTTTTTTAATGATATACTTTGGCGATGTGATCAGCGAATGACTAGCTAGAATCAGATACTAGAGTAAAAAGGATATGCACTTGAATCTGTATAAGAGAAATGATTTTTGGTGCTTCAGATTTATATAAACTCATATTGTTATGATAAGATGAGATGTGCGCTTGTCTCCAAGTAAGTTTTACTGTAGCGGTTTAAGTATGCTACGTAACCTACTATTCTACTTTACTTTGAATTTGCTATGTGATCAACTTTCCTATATGTCATATCCACGTTGCTGCATTAGATTGTATATGACCACAAGATGTGAAACTTCTAACAGCCAACAATAGACGTCCATTTGCTGTTTTATGTCCTAGTTATCCATGAGAAGGTCGAGTGATAGCTTCTAACCATGGTTCTTCATTGTTCAGGGCATAATTACATAGGATCTGAACACTTACTCTTGGGCCTGCTTCGTGAAGGTGAAGGTGTGGCTGCCCGAGTGCTAGAAAGTCTCGGTGCTGATCCAAACAACATTCGCACACAGGCAATCCTCTGACCTTGGTCTTTCAGTTGAAATGTTTCAAATTGCACTATGTTGGACATGATATATGACTTGCTATGCAGGTCATAAGGATGGTTGGTGAAAGCACAGAAGCTGTTGGTGCTGGTGTTGGTGGTGGAAGCAGTGGTCAAAAAATGCCTACACTTGAGGAATACGGTACTAATTTGACTAAGTTAGCTGAAGAGGTAAATTTCATTCGTCATTGCTGCACTTGGTTTGCTGCATTATATTAGATGTGAATGTGTTAATCTATTTTGCAGGGTAAACTAGATCCAGTTGTTGGCAGGCAGGACCAAATTGAGCGTGTCACCCAAATATTAGGAAGGCGAACAAAGAATAACCCCTGCCTGATCGGAGAGCCTGGTGTTGGCAAGACTGCTATCGCCGAGGGGCTTGCACAGCGTATTACCAATGGGGATGTTCCAGAAACAATTGAAGGAAAAAAGGTTAGTTCAAAATTATTGAGTTGTGTACTGTTTTTGTTTTTATTGGTGTCTGCATAAGCTTGTCCTTTGTCGGATTTAAATTATCTGCGCAAAATCATTGTGCTCCATGTCTGATAGGTATCCACACGATAAACTTTGCTACTGGATGAAACATGAGAACATGCATTCCCTATTTCCTATGATATTTCAGTGTTGTTCCAAGAAATTGATTTGTTGTTATTTTTGCTACTTAGGTTATTACACTCGATATGGGGCTGCTTGTTGCTGGTACCAAATATCGCGGAGAATTTGAAGAAAGGCTGAAGAAGCTTATGGAGGAAATTAAGCAAAGTGATGATATTATTCTCTTCATTGATGAAGTGCACACTTTGATTGGAGCAGGTGCGGCTGAGGGTGCAATTGATGCAGCCAACATCTTGAAACCTGCTCTTGCTAGAGGTGAACTGCAGGTAAGTGGTAGAAAAATGTTGTCAACCTTTTATGTTTACCTTGCTCCCTTCTTTTGGTTCTGTATATTAGATTTGAAAAAACAATTGTTCCATGGGAGACTTGAAGTTTTATGCAAATTGTATTCAAGTTGACTGGGAACAATGATAGATCACATCAATCGCATATCTATATTTACCTTCTCTATGTGATTTATGTATTTATTTCTTCAGTGTATTGGGGCCACAACGCTGGATGAGTACAGAAAGCATATTGAGAAAGATCCAGCACTGGAGAGAAGATTTCAACCAGTCAAGGTTCCTGAACCAACTGTTGATGAAACCATACAAATTTTGAGAGGCCTCCGTGAGAGATATGAGCTTCACCATAAGCTGCGATACACAGATGATGCTCTTACTGCTGCTGCGAAGTTGTCGTATCAGTATATCAGGTTTGTTAGCATTAGTTAGATCTGGTTACTTCTGATGAATGCTTAAAGTGTTTTGCGGTTAAAGTTTGTCCTGTCTTGCAATACTAACTTGATTTGAAGTTGCACATGTACTGTTTAACAACAATGATTCTCGGCCTGTTTTTGTAAATTTAATTTACATCAATGTGGGCAAGTAATCCAATGTTATAGTGGTTCCCCATGTGGTGCCTTTTGCAATATGTAAAGCCAACATGTTTTATTAGTTTGTCCATAGCATAAAGCTACTGAAGATTGTAGAAGAGAAGAAAACTAGAAAGTTCAGTATAGCGACATTGTTTATGATAATTGCAACAAAAGATGTTACTTCAGTAACCTCCTAATCAGATATCCACCTACTCATTGAATTTATTATTTTTCTGCCATTGAAGTCTGTGATCAGCTAGTAGAATTGAATTTTTTTTTATGCCGTTGAAGTGTCTGATGTGATCAGCTGCTAGAATTGTAAAACAATAGTGATATCAATAATCAACAACAAACAGTTCAGACTTTACACTGCAGACTTGCATTTTTTCGAGCCTTCATCTCAGTGCCACTAATATCGCCTAGTTATTTAGCTCCCCATTAGAATGAAATGAAAGAAAATGTTCACGTGCAGGGGGTATGGAGGCTGATATTAATTTTGGTCCAGCCTAGTGATATTAATTTTTACAACTGTAGTTTCGTTGTCACAAACCTAGATGCGCAAATTGGTCTTTGGGTCTCACTCCGAGTCTAGAACAAAGATAAATAATGAACAAGAGCTTTGCTGTACTTACAAATATTCCATTTTTTTTTGTTCAGTTAGTAAAATTTTATATTGTTGAAATACAGTGATCGTTTCCTACCTGACAAAGCTATCGACTTGATTGATGAAGCTGGATCACGTGTCAGGCTTAGGCATGCCCAGGTATAAGCACACAGCTTACTATTCCTGAGTTGACAAACAGTGAAGCTTACCAATCTAGGATGAAATTGTGTTGCAGCTCCCTGATGAGGCAAAAGAATTGGACAAAGAACTTCGCAAGGTTACCAAGGATAAGAACGAGGCAGTACGCGGCCAAGATTTTGAGAAGGTATTTGCACAAAATTTGCTCTGGGTTAATTTTCTTTCTTCCAAAAATGCCTGCTATATTGATAATGTGTGGCACTACCTCTGTTCCAGATAGATGCCAATTTTGATTGTGTGCAGGCAAGATATTGATCATGATCAATAGTGTCTATTTGACATATTTAATCTTGTCACTGTTTGATGTCATGACCAAGGTTTTCAATATCGCGATACATATCATAGTAGCGTATGATTTTACGATCCAACTGTATTTGAAATGATACATATTGTACTCCAGATCTTAATCTGGTAATGGCCCCGGGATCACTCTGTAGCGTGAAATCGGTAGAATTGCGACATGGATCGACTCACATCAATCCCACACCCAGCACAACAGCAACACGTTAGCAAAGGCCCGGTTGAGGCTGATACTTGCTGCTGGTCCGGCAGCCCTGGTATTTAAGTCTCTTGCAACCTCTCTAATTCCGTGAGGTGGGACTGAATGAGGTATGTGCTTGCTAGTTATGACGTTGCATGTGGGCTGCCTATTTGTAGGCTGTGAGCTGCAAGATCAATGGCCATAGGGCTCTGCAGGTCTAATTATTTCTTTGAGGATCTGCTAACTAATCTGGGTATTATTTGTATATTGATTTATTTGTCTCACACGCTTACATTGGCTCTATTGCATGCTAGATCATGCACTTATGTGTATGTCTTAATCATTATTTTTTTGGCCAGTGATGATACTATACTCTATATTTCTTGCTATTCTAGATAATTGTATTGAAAAAATCATTCTGAGCTATTTTCTGTTATATATAAATTAACTATACTTGAACTGAAAACCACGTCTTACTATCGTGATGCTATGATATGATCCCACGATTGAGAGACTGCTGCCCCAAAATAAGATAGTACCTGGTATCCGGATGTTGACAGCCTTGGTCATGATCAATAGTGTATTTTTAACTAGTATAAAAAATTACTTCCTCTTCCCATAAAATAGGTGCAATTAACTAGCGCATGCATGCTTACATTTTGGTTTCCGTGTGTCATCGATACAGCATGCTGTGACTGTTGGATGCCTAATGAGTAGTAGTAGAAGGGCAGCAAGACCAAGCATTCTGTACATGCATAGCATTGATGCGGATATTGGTTGCCGATACAATCTAGTGTCGTAGCGAGTCACTGTGGCTCAGAGTAAAAGTGTCGCTCCATTAAATTGGAGCCGCACCTGAACTCCTTGATATTGCCAACAAATTTTATCTGACTTATAAAATGGGAAGAGGGGGTATTTAGGTTTGTTAGGTGCAACTGGTATCATTAAATTTGTTCTGAAAAACAGTTTCACAATACATTTTCTTTTACTGCTTTTCAGAAATATATCTGGCATTTAAACATGGCAGTCTCCGAGACACAACTTTTATGTTTGCTTTCACATATGTATGTTTGTAAAAAGTTAGAAAAATTACATATTTTGGAACTATTTTTATGACAAATGTAATGATATCGTTTTTACTTAATAAATCAAAATAGTTTGTTTGTTACTTTGTTGTCAAAGGTGGAGAAGTTTGACTGCATGCTTTCTACAAGTCATGTTTTTGAAGGTTTTTTTAATAGAGGCAGTAATTTTTATTTACATTTTCATACAAAAGTTGAGTTGCATATTGGATACATTGCAAAGTACTAACATAATTTATTTTGGATGGAGTCAGTACTCCCTCTGTTCCATAAAGATTGATGGCTTTGAACTAGAGCTAGTTCAAAGCCGTGCCAATCTTTATTGAATGGAGGGAGTACTAGTTTTATGTGCATGGCGAAACTTCTTCCCGATTGGTCAGCCTTTGAACTTTGAAGAGTCTTCCCTCACCAGTATTTTCCTTTTGATATGTTCCTGCCATCTATTGTTTTGACAGGCTGGGGAACTAAGAGACAAAGAGATGGAACTGAAGGCACAGATTACGGCCATCATTGACAAAAGCAAGGAAATGGTTAAGGCAGAGACAGAGTCTGGTGAAGTTGGTCCTTTGGTCACAGAGGCAGATATTCAGCACATTGTGTCCTCTTGGACTGGAATACCTGTCGAGAAGGTCTCCTCTGATGAATCTGACCGTCTCCTGAAGATGGAGGAAACACTGCATCAACGTATTATCGGTCAGGATGAGGCTGTCAAAGCTATTAGCCGTGCAATCCGCCGAGCCCGTGTTGGCCTGAAGAATCCAAACAGGCCTATTGCAAGTTTCATATTCTCTGGACCAACCGGTGTTGGTAAGTCAGAACTGGCCAAAGCTTTGGCATCATACTACTTTGGCTCTGAGGAAGCCATGATCAGACTTGATATGAGTGAGTTCATGGAGAGACATACTGTCTCCAAACTAATTGGGTCACCACCTGGATATGTTGGCTATACCGAGGGTGGTCAATTAACTGAAGCAGTTCGCCGTCGCCCTTACACAGTAGTTCTCTTTGATGAGATTGAAAAGGCACATCCAGATGTCTTCAACATGATGCTTCAAATACTAGAAGATGGAAGATTGACGGACAGCAAGGGGCGGACAGTTGATTTCAAGAATACGCTCTTGATCATGACATCAAATGTTGGTAGCAGTGTCATTGAGAAGGGGGGCCGCAAGATTGGGTTCGACCTTGACTACGACGAGAAGGACACCAGCTACAACAGGATCAAGAGCCTGGTGACTGAGGAGCTGAAGCAGTACTTCCGGCCTGAGTTCCTGAATAGATTGGATGAGATGATTGTTTTCCGCCAGCTGACAAAGCTGGAGGTGAAGGAAATTGCAGACATTATGCTGAAAGAAGTGTTTGATAGGCTGAAGGCAAAGGAAATTGACCTTCAAGTGACCGAAAGATTCAGAGATAGGGTGGTGGATGAGGGCTACAACCCAAGCTATGGTGCCAGGCCACTGCGCCGTGCTATCATGAGGCTCTTGGAAGACAGCCTGGCAGAAAAGATGCTTGCTGGTGAGGTCAAGGAAGGAGATTCTGCTATCGTTGATGTCGATTCAGAAGGCAAAGTTATAGTACTCAACAGCGGCAGCGGCGTTCCGGAGCCACTGACGCCTGCTTTGAGCACCTGATTATCATTTCGGAATCCAATGTTTTGACCTCACGCTGTGACTTGGAGTTTGCACAATTTCCTCTCATTCATTTGGCGGTGATGTGTCCCTAGATCTTGTTGCAAGCCAGGCAGTAGAAATTTGAGGAAGATCAGTGAATATAATTTCCACATAGTTCTCATCGAGACCAGTCTACTAGATTTTTAGTTTGTTTGCTTTGAGAAGAAACCTGGAAGCTTTGTTTTGTGTGAAGTTCTGTGCCGGGTGTGCCCATTTCAGGTATTAGTTCTTTTTTGAACATTCTTTTCAGGTACGAGGTAGCACTGTACTGTCTCGTAAGGGCTTGAAGCGCAGCTGCTGCCCTTTCATGGACGCACTAGTAGAATGAAACAGAAACTCCTCATTTCGTGTTCTGTTGGATATTAATGCATGATAATGTTTGGCAATAGCAGCTCCGCTTGAGCATACAATATCTTGTAATACCTTCATTTCACACGCATAACTAAGGGGTATCGGATTGGGATATATTTAATCAACCTATTTGTTCTCATTAGATAGATTAACACTTTGTCTATGTAGTGGCGACAAACAAGGTCCGCATCTTTGAATATTAGTGAAATTTGTTTTGACTTCTAAGTATGTGCGTGTGGCATAAAATATGAAACGAAAAGAGCTTGAGTAGCAAATTCTTTACCTGATTTGACCGAAACCTCCAGCAATCTTCAGTGCATATTTATCACCAGATCATCAGCAAACTTAAGATGCAGCCGGCTCCTAAGTGCAAGTCCGAGCTACCAACATGAAGCCGGCCCACAACCTCTCTTTCACTCGTGAAATACTCGACGTGCTCAACCATTGTCTTGCAAAATGCGAATTGTCTCTCGAGTGACTGGCGGACTGCATCCTATACTGATGTTTAAAATTAACTATCTTCATTTTATACTGTGGGCTAACTGCATCCTATATACCTATACAATCCATACCGATTAAGTTTTTTTTCTTACACATGTCACATTATCACATCGTCAATTTGTTCACTTATCTACAGGAGACATTGTCACTGTTTTTTTTTCTAACAAAGGGATCGCACCACTAAATGTACATTTTGCACATTCATGCATGCCACCTGCCACTGCCATCAAGCCATCCTCACTAAATATTTTTTTCTACACATGCAACTATACCACATCATCAATTTGTTCTCGACTAATTGTGAGGATCATTGAATGTATTTCTTTTCTCACATGCATGCACTTCGCCATCAATTTGTTTTGTCGGTCAAATAGTTTCTATGTCATACCATAGCTGTCATTCAAAGCATCACATGGCTATTACATAAAATAGACCAACTACTTTCGATATATACATTTTTTTTTGTTATTTCATTAGACGATAAAATTCTTGTTTGTTTGTGTTTTATAAGATTCTTTGTCTGAGCATTGTAATTTCTTATCAGGTGATACCGTTCGATATTATCTTTAACCTTTGCTGACATTTAGAAAGTAAAGAATTTATCATACAATTTCATTGTATGCTTCTAATTTGAATCACTACTACAAATCGGTCTATACCTCACGGCTCATCAGTAACGGGTCGGGCGCGACCGTTAGTGATGAACAACATCACTATCGGTCGTGGCTCCGACCGTCACTGATGAACAGACAGGGGTCTGCCCGTCCCCGTCCAGCCATACATCAGTGGCGGTCGCTGAATGGTCGACCGTTAGTGATGAGTGGTACATCACTAAAAGTTGCCCGAATGGGCCCGCCACTAATGCCCAGAACATATCAGTAACAGTCGCTGGAGGCACGACCGCCACTCATGTTCTGTACATCACTCGCTGTCGCCCATACAGCAACCGTCACTGATGTCTCCCCTGTTATCAGTAACGGTCACGTTTGTCCCGACCGACACTGATGACTCGCGGTTTAAATAAGCCGCAGCTGGTCGTGCTGCGCGTCGTCACTGACCAGCTGTGGCCACTTCCGCGTCCGGCGCCGTCGAAGCCATGCCGAAATCAACGACGGCGGCCGAGCCCAACTGCAGGTATGAGCTCCTTTCCTCCTCTCCCTTCTTCCTATCTCCCCCGGCCGGCCCCATCTCCAGAACCGGCCGCCGGCGGCCGGTGAGCTCCATTTTTGGAGCCCCAAGCTTCTTTCTCCCTTGCGAGCGCTCTCTCTCTCTCTCTCTCCTGATCTTTCTCTTCGGCCTCCAATTTCTCTCTGAATGTCCCCAATTTCAAATTTTAGTTGCCCCTTAACCTCGGTTAATTAACCCCTTAATCTCTTGTTAATTATTAGGCTAACTATTTTGCTTTGTGTTTTTTCTTGTGTATTGTGTTGTAGATCGAAGGACCGTTCTTGGATGTACGCCACAGAAAGAATCAATGCTCGATGGATAATCGAATGGACGGTCTTTTTTGGAGTCGCCAAAGGTGATATGAAACGAAAAGGTTTTGTGATGATGTGTTGTCCATGTCGCAAATGTGGAAACACATGCATGACGAAGCTTGAAGATGTATGCACGTGTTGGCATCGGGTTTGTGGAAGGTTACTCACGATGGACTTGTCACGGGGAGGATGCGGTTGATGTCGGTAGCGGTAGCGAAGATGATCATGTCCTGCAGTATGATCTGGCGAATGATTCCGAGGAAGAAATAAGGGTCGATGAGGAGGCTAATGTGGAAGGTGAAGGAGCTCCACATGGCAGGATTGCCGAAATGCTAGATGACCCGTACCTACAAGACCAGCTGGCGGACCCCGAAGATGATGCGGAGTGTGCTAAGTTCAAAAAATTGTTGAAGGACGCAAACACACCTTTGTATGATGGAGCTGGCGAAGAAAACAACGTGCTCGAAGTAACGCTCGAACTTTTAAGACTGAAAGTAGCATCACGCTGGTCAGACAAGGGCTTCACAGACTTGTTGAGTTACCTTGCTTCGGTTTTTCCACAGCCAAACAAGTTGCCCAAGAGCACATATGAGGCGAAGAAGATTACATGCTCGTTTGGATTAGATTGCGTGAAACATCATTCATGTCCAAACGACTGCAGGGTATACATTGGAGAGTATGAGAACCATGAGAGTTGCCACATATGCGGTGCATCAAGATACAAGAAGAAAAACGCCAGAACTGGTGAAAACGATGGGGAAGAAGTGATGAAGGGTAGGCCAACAAAGACTGTCTGGTATCTTACTTGCTAGAATGTCTGGAGAAATATGCTGACCACGACTTTATCCTCTTCTTCCTTAATTTGGAGTAAGTTGAATTTTATATATGGAACCGTTTGTTTTTTCTAATTCAGTCTTTCTTATACACCCTTACATACTAAAATTTGTTTCTTTTGAAAACAGAGACCATTGGGTGACATTACTCATTTGTTTGCCTTGGTCCGCGGTATACTATTTCGATTCACTACTTCCTCCGAAGGGTGCTTGAGGTTGCTACTGAAAACCAATCAAATTACTCATTAACACTGCCTGGAAAGTTGCGACCAAGCAAACTAGTTGGCAAAGGCTATAAAGACGAGCCTCACCACAACCACAGATTCCCTTGCAATCAACAGCCGCTCGGCACTGTGTACTATGGGTACTACTGATGTTACATCCTTATGGAGAATTCCAGCATGTTCAAACCTGGGTGGAAGGGGTTAATCGCGGCTGTGGAAGAGTACTGGCGGCCCCGAATGACAATGGCGCACCGACCTAAATGGATCGTGTATAACATTCAAAGGGAGTTCGGCCATCTCATCAACAATGAGGTCATCAAGCCGAGTGGGGACTTCTACGAACGCGTGGAACAAGTGGTTATTAGGGTTCACCCACAATAATAGTTTCAAACTTGACTTTGCTATGAAATTTTGAAACTTTGTAATCAATGTCGTGAAGTGAGATACATTTGTATGCTTTATATTCTTTAAATGTTGCGGCTTTATATACATTTGTATGCTTTAAATGATGTGGGTGTGGTTTTAATTTGAAATATATGTGCTGTGTTGTGTATTTTCTGTGTATTCGAAATACATGTGCTGTGTTGTATAAATGCTGTGTACTTTATGTGGTTTTAATTATTATTTTAATTACTGAAAAAGTATCAGTGTCGGTCACTCGCCCGACACTGATGAAACACATCAGTAACGGAGCGACCGTTACTGATGATATAATCATTACTGGCAGGAAGTTAGTAACGGTCGTCACACCCGTTACTGATGCGGTTTTTCGACCGTTACTAATAAACCTTTCTGTAGTGGTGAATATTTTTTGTTGATACTTAATTTCACTAATGTATGTTAACTGAAGTCTCCCCAAATCCCAAAAACGTGGGGGCTTCATCTAGTTTAGACTTTTTGGAACGACTGACTCACAATTCACAATAATAACGGTCAAACGGTGCATCCTCTCTCTATCTCTGCACTGTGCAGTACACATCACACTAGCAGGCGAGCTGTTGTGTGGTCCATGCTCATGCATGAAAGAGTGATTCCAGCAAGCTGGCTTACACGAGAGACAAAAGGATGACAATGGGAGAAGATAGGCAAACAGTGTGAAGGCCGGGCCTTCTCGCTCCCTTTTAGCCTTAAATCATAAGGTCATGATGCCGCCCGTACATAGCCCGCAGCATGCACGGATCAATAGCATTCGAGATAGTCATGTAGCTTGCGGTCGAACCGAGCACTCGATAAAGTCTTTGAGCATCGTTAGGGCCTCCTTAGCTCGAAGGAAATTCATGTAGAATTCTAATTCACAGAAATTTTCTTTAAAAGAATAAATCCTTGACCAGATGTGGTGGTCATGGCGATGATCTGCCCGTCGGTCCTTCCACGCTCGATGTGGTTCAGCCGTAGCGGCATGTGGTCCATGGTCTTCGTCAGATCGACCAACGCCTTGTCGACCTTAGGCTCCTTGAATCGCGTGCAGTTTGCTCTTGAGGTCTACCGCCGCCGATTCTCTCCTCTTCTCCGCCTCCATCATGAAATCGAACGCCTGCTGCAAGGTGAGATTGTCGCCCATCGTTCCATATCTGCTCACTCTGAATCCACCTACTCGATTGAGGTACATCAAAGTGTTTTTCGTCAGATTCCGTAAGCATCCACTACTTCTGCTATTACATAATTCGTCTAGCGATACACCAATTCAGATCCGATACAAGAATAGTCTAGATGTGAAGATATACAGAGATAAAGGTGAGGAGAGCAGGTAGGCAAGAGAGAGCCGGTTCGTTCAGCAATCTCTTTTTTTTTTGAGAGAAGTTCAGCAATCTCTTGAATGATTCTCCACGGAAGCCAACCCGGACGATATGTCACTTGGTCCATTCCGGCAATCCGGCCCAGCGTAGCACTTGGACGGGACACGGGGCTCGCTTGGGTGTCTTGAGTGGGCCGGCTGGATTAGGCCCAGTATCAGTCGCTTCCTCTGTATCAGCTGCTTCGATGTCTCCTTCTTCAGTAAACTCAACGACAGGGGTAACAAGAAGAAGCCTCCTGCCACAGAGAAATGTGTCATGCATGCAAGATGTTCTTCATGATCGATCGCGTATCTACAGCCTAATTTTATATATTGTACTCGCTCCGATTGTCAGAACTTTTAGTATAAAATCGTACTATTGTTGTACTAATCTCGACATTTGTTATGAATAGGAAAAAAGCGGTGGAAACGGTTTCACTTACCATCGCGCGGCGAGGGAGGTGAAAACCGCGTGGGATAATACTGTACGTACCAGTGGGCTGACCCACAACAGGCACTCCTGGGCCTCAACCCCTCTGCTCCTCCTCTCTGTCTCCGGCCCCTCACCATGTCCATGTGGAGACGGGACACGGCAATGGATACTTTATTGTGCCCCAGCTAATTTTCAGCTGAAAATGTGATGTTGTTGACTGACTGAAATTTAAATAGTTGTGAGACAAACCATAAAATTGCACGCATGTTTGATGGCTTCAATTACCAAACCTAAGGACTGCTTCCCTGGATCGAACATACGCTTGTACTGTTAGAGCTAGCCAAGCCAACTCAACTCGACATCACGGAGATCCGGCCGGGCAAACTAGGAGCGAGTTCCGGGCGGTTGATCACGTCGCTGTCCGTCCAGCCGGGCGACACTTAATTGAACGCATTGGAGCATCATCGTCTCTGATCGATCTTAAAAAAGGACCACATCGCAGTTGTATTACAGTATTGATTTTACGCATAAGGGTACCTGGCAGATGTACGCTGCACATGCATGTATACGTCCCCACAAGCCCAAGACAGAGGCGCGCGCTAGAGACGAGAGATGATGGAGAGAGATCTGTGCATAAATATTTCGATGCAGACTTTTTTTCTGCCTGTTGGGCTGAAGTTTGAACAGTTTTGGCCTTGTGCTGATGTGTTACTGCTCATTTCTGTGCCATACTTGCTGCAGTGCAGTGCCCCATCCCCATCATGCTGCCCTCCCTTGTGAGACACAGTGCCCTCTCGCCTCCCTGTCTGTCACACATATTCGTCGCCGCTGAGTTCTTGCGTGGCAAAAAACACAACATGTAATGTACTACTCCATACACCCGGCACGTGTGTAATGCTATTAATCTACAGCACAACGGTCTTAGGGGTAAATCCTGAAGCTAACTCTCGGCTGTGCTAAAATCAAAAAAAAATCTATGAACCGTACCGGCTAGCACAGACCTAAATCAACGTTGGAAACAACCTTTAAGCAGCTAACGAGTTACGACTCCAACGACACTCCATCTGTGCATGTTCTATGAAACAAACTGCATGTATGCTAGCTTAGGGACATGCAGGAACGTAGGCAGGACAGCTTGCTGGGACGGGACGTGCAGATAATAAGGAGGCGGCAGCGGCGCAGTTGGCCATGAGACGAAGTCCACTTGCCCTAACAGAGCAGGAGATTCTGAACACCACGTACAAACTGCAACGGGTTGCCTAGGTTTGCCGCATATATGTATGCGGCCTGACATCAGATCGTTTTTTCTTTGTTGCACAGATTTAAATCCCAGCAAATAGGCAAAATCTCCTGAATTAGAATGAAGCACTCCAGAATGTCCACGTGAAAAAATTAAAAGTATCGGCACCGAAAATTATCTCTAATTTAACACGGTACAATGTTCCGCATGTACTGTAACATCATGCGGTAAGTCAATATTTTTTATGGTTTTCTCAACACAGGAAGCACATAGCCGTTTATTATCCCAATAAAGAGAGCAAGATCCAAAATACAACAATTAACACATATATGATATAAAGATCTTAATTGGACTCTAAAAGACATGCTCAATTGCTCATCAAGTGAAAGCAAATATTGAGTCCTCCTACACGACTACTCAACACATATGTTTCTTTTTTTTTGAGGGAAAAGACATATATTAAAATGAAAAATTATGTACAAAGGCAGAGCCTCAAGGTTCTATCTAAAAAGTGAAATCGATGTCTCAAAATTTACATATTTCTTTCTCTTAGATCTATGAAAGACCATATTGAGTTAGACTGGTTAATTCCTCTGTGTCACAAATACCTTTATATGACATATTATGATCAATTGCATATGAGTAGAGATGAGCCATTGTGACGCCAAAGTAGTCTCCGTCCACTTGTCCTTCCAGAAGAGAATAGTGTCCCCAAGTTTAGGTTACAGACAGTCATTCCTTTAAACTCTTCAAGGAGCTTCAGATTGTCATTCCACTAGAAGGAGGCATTAACACGACAAGAGGGAGGAAGGCCTGCAGAGTAGTGTTATTCCCAGTTGACCCAAGGGATATCAAGCTAGTTGAAGAATTTGTGCAGGTTTTTGAGAAGAAGAGCTTTATTCTGAAGGTTAAGATTCAGGACGCCCAGGCCACCTTCTTTTTTAGGCCTGCATACCATCTCCCATGCAGCCAAGGGTGGGTTCTTTTTGGTGAGATCTTGTCCCCTCCATAGGCAATGTCTTCTATACTTGTCAATTTGCTCAATCACCCCTTTGGGCATCAGGAATGTGCTCATGTAGAATGATGGCAGAGTAGAGAGAACATAATTTACCAACTGAAGCTTGCCACCATATGAAAGCATGTTGGAGAAACATGTGAGCCTGTTTTCTACTCTCTTAATCAGAGGCAAAAAATCTTGGACTTTTGGTTTTGAGAGCCCAAGTGGAAGGCCTAAGTATGTGAAAGGAAGGCATTCAATCTTGCAGCCCAGGAAATCAGCAAGTGTGCGTGTGTGAAAGTTTGATCCATGTTCAGTGGGATCATGCTTGATTTGTGGTAATTGACCTTAAGCCCTGTGGACCGATGAAAGTTATCCAGGATGTTTTTCATGACTAGGAGCTGATGCATGTCTGCTTGCATGTAATTAATGTGTCATCAACATATTGAATGATAGGGAATTCAGAACAGGCAGTGGAGGCAATTGGTAGGCTGAGATGTTGTGTATGCAATGCATGATTGATACATGACTGAAGAACGTCTGCCATGAGGACGTAAAGCAAAGGAGATAGGGGATCTCCTTGTCTAAGACCTCTCGTGCAGTGGATGATTTTCCATGTGATCCCATTCAGCGGGACATGAGAAGTGGCAGAAGGAAGAATCATTTTAATCCACAGGCACCATTTAACCACAAAGCCTAGAGCTGACAGAACTTCCAGCAGAGCAGTGTGGTTGACCATATCAAAAGCATTTTCAAAATCAATTTTAAGCAGGATAAGTTCTTCTTTGGATCTGTTTCTAATGGCAGATACGAGCCAGACAAAAAGAGAATCTCAAAACAACCATGTACATTGAATCGAAAGAGTTATGACATTGTTCAGATTAGGAAGCAAATCTTGAGGCCAAATTGCAGCAATTTATTTGATGAACTACAAAAAGAACATGCTTGCTTGTAATGTCATCATCAAACTAGAACTCTCCATTTCATTTTTCTAGCTAAAATTTGTACGTTCGATTGGAGTTGAGGTATAATTTTAAAAAAATATCAGAAAATAGGAATTTCAGCTATACATATTTCAAGCTTAAACAATGGAGTGAACCTTACAAGTAAACATTTGGGGAGAAGAGGTTGCTTGTCGAACTATAAAATTGGATATCGTACCAAGGAACAGACATGATACAAAGTGCCCATCTGTTTCTAGGAAACATGACTTTCTCTAGTACATCCTTAAATCATGGTTACGTACTCTATTAGCATTTTACCAAACAAGAGGCACAAAATGTGGTTGAATATAGAACTTACGGTAGATATGCGAGAAGCCCAAAAAGCCAATTAGCAGAGATTTAAACCGAAGGAGAGCAAAAAAGAGGTTTTAAAGAAAATTTAACCATGCACACTCCCAAAAAAAATAGAAAGAAAAAGGAATTATTGGCAAAAAAAGGAAATGCTTGAAATTCAAATTCACTTATAGTTCTCACTCAGGACCTAAGTGGTTTAAAAACAAAAAACCTAAAGATAGAATACGGTGGGCAAAACTGGCACCAGATCGAGTAGTTGTTTGGGGGAAAACATGACTACTACTTCTAAATAATCTGGTAGTTGTTCGAAAAAACTAGCAGTTGTTTCTAAACAATAATCTTGTGTTTGTTTTCGAAAAACACGATAATTGTGTTAGGAAATTTGGCAAGGATATGAATAATGGATGTTGATACTTCGTGATCTTGGAGGCAGCGGCGACAGGCGCCACTGCAAGGATAGCTAGGTGAGTTGTACGTGGTGGACATCAGGGGACTATGGCCCTTCAATGGCCATGGGAGAAGGTATCGAAGTGGGGTAAAATTAGCGACCCGCGCAATGGCCACAGGGTGGAGGCAATGGAGAACGCTAAAGATGATTTTCCTACCAACAAAGAGTTTGATAGTAATTTTGTTGATTTGATATATGCCACTGCAATTTTCATTTTTTTGAAAAATGCCATTGCAAATCTGCAGATTCTTCGAAAAATGCCAATACAATGGGGCGAAAGGTGCGGTGGCATCTTTTCAAAGGATGATAATTGCAGTGACATTTTTTGAAATCACAAAAGTTGCAGTGGCATATATCAAATTAATCCAAATATGTTCTTTTAATGTATGCAAATATGTTTGGCTTATCTATACCAATATATTAAATTGGAGTTGGTGGTGATGGTACGAGCGTCGCGGTATGCCACTTCACCAAAATTACGAATCTGTCACTGATGTCCCCACATGCCTTTTAATCCTGAAGCGTCCGCCTCGGAGGCCGACGCCCTCGTCACCAGGCTCAGATCGTCTCCCCCAGAAAGCCTCCCTGTCTCGTCCTCTGGAAGCCAGGCCAGCCGCTCGGCTTCTATTCTGCTCCCTCCCAGTGCCCGCGGCCTCGTGACCCTCCTCCCTTGAGAAACCTCCCCGATCCGCCCGCCACGGTACATTGTCGTGCTTCTGTTTCTTCCCAAGCTGATATGTAGGGAGGAAAAGATGGCGGCATCCGCTAGAGTCGGGGAGCGAGCGACCAGCTTAGCCACGGCCTACAGCCTCCTCAACCGTTTCGTCCGCCAGAATGGCGCCGCGCTCGGCCTAGGAATCAAAGGTGAGAGATTATAACTTTTTCTTGGTTGGGGGGGGGGGGGGGCGTTTCGATTCGTTCGTCAGGTTTCTCGTGTGATATCTGCGGTGGAAATCTGGATGTTTTTCAGGATGCATCCCGCCTCATGTTTGATTTGCTCCGAAGATTCACAACAGGTGGCTTGAATTGTGGAGTCCGGCTCTCCGATCTGCCGCTTGGTTTGGTTGCTATCAATGCCTGGTTAATCACTAAATTGGAGGAATTGATTTTTGGCTTATGCTTCTACCGTGTAGATGAAGTGCTTGTTGAAATTAATAATAGACCATTTGGTCAGTGCAAGGGGTCATGGTTTCAGGACTTGTGCGCACCAGATGCTTGATGGATTATGTCAAAGAAATTACGTGAAAGGGTCTGTACATCTCAATCATTTAGATAGACATGCTTATTTCAGGTCTGCCTACTGATCTTATTTAGCTATGAGCTTTTAATTGATATGTGCATGGGGTTACTTAATTGCATATGGTTATCGTGTGTGGTCGTGCTATTGGGATGCTTGTAGGAAATTGAAACCAGAAGAAGGAAAAAAGCTCTTAGGTTACTCTCTGTATTTCTGTAAGACCGTTGCAACGTACGGAGATTTTAACTAGTGTTCCTAATATATGGAAGAGCGACTCTAATTATTTTGTTTTTTTCTGCGAGAACTCTACGTTTTATTTGCGAGATAGCGGCACTACTTTCATGTCACGCATGCTGCATGGATCAACTTTTACCGTATTGTATGTATTGATATGCGCGGCGTATTGTATTGATTTGTGCCGAGTTGAGAACCGAATCAAGTAGAAGTACTCATTCCGATCGTAAATTGTTGTAATATTAAATACATCTAAACATTTTTTAAGAATAGATACATTTAAATTTGGACAAATTTGAGACAAGAATGTAAGATCGGAAGGAGTAGAAAAGAACAAAATGAAAGTAGATGGTCGGATGGCTCGCGAAAGATACCTAGCGGGTACACATCGCTGCGTAGTCAGCTTAAGAAGATCACATCTACAAGTACATAAAAAAACGTACGTTTAAAATTTCATCAGTGAATAATTTCCTACGCATGGGAAACCCACTGCCGAATAATTTCCTGCGTAGGGAAACCCACTCTCTCTATGGGAACAACCGAAAACCAAATCATTCCCATAAATCTCGTATGGTGCGTCTGGTGTTGCATGCTATCCCTGACTGCTGCTGTGCTTGGTGCAGCACAACCAAACACTGCACTCTCCTGGCCCACCCTCCTGCATAGATTCCCCTTCTGCCAACCCGAGGAAGGGTTCCCTTGTCTCTCCCCCCTGCAAGCAAGCAAGCTCGCACACACGCACTCGCTCTCTCTTCTCCCAGCTCCAGCTAGCTAGCTGCCCTAGGTAGGCTGCTGCTAGATGTACACATGGGAGCATCATGACCACTTTATTCCTCCCTTCCCTGAGATGGAGACAGAGATAGCCAGCCAGTCCAGAGCCACAGATGAGGCCAACGCTGTCTCGCCTTTCCTGCTGCACCCTCCCTCTCTGACCTCCCTCCACTCGCCTGTTGCTCTACCTACTCCTAGACTAGGCTAGGGGCTTGGACACGACTAGCGCTAGCTGCTGCGAGGAAGGAGAGCAAAGCCAAGCAACCACGCGCTGCTCTTTGCTTTCCTTCCTTTGGGTGCCCGGTGGTTGGTGTCGCCGGTCAAATCTTTTAGCCCATTATGCCGAATCCGTCCTCCGGCCCATTTGCTACTACCTTCCAAAGTTTCTACGCGGTTTCCCCTTCTAGTCATTTTTTGACAGCAACTGCCCTTGAATATACACAAATTTATCGATCCAGGTCTTGCGGGGTAACAGCGCGCGACATATAATCTTAATCATTGATTTCATTTCTCAATTAAGCATGGTACGCTCTAGAAATTATTGGGCACTCGTATGTTCTAAGGCTTTGTCTGGGTACAACGGAATTAGGCCCGACCATTATGGACTGTTGATGTCGTTTCAACAACAATGTGTGCCCAACCTCGGGAATTTGCTGAAAAGTTCGTTCAAATGTTGTGCTTTCTGTTAGTTGCTTGAGCGGCCACGCTACGTTTAAATGAGAAACAGTAATGCTCTCCCCCCCCCCCCCCCCCCCCCTAGCACATTCCAAAACTCTTCCGAGGAAGGAGACAACTATTCCCATGGGTAATAACTTGCAAGAGAGACAAATGTACCTGGTTACGTGTAGGATTATAGCTGTACTTTGCTAGGGTGACAGGCTTCTTAAAAGCATATCCCTTCTGTTTGATGTATATGTTGCCTTGCGCGTGTGCTTTCAGCCTTGTCTGTAGCTCCAGTGCTTGCATTGTTATGTGTTGTTGGGTTTTGTCTGTTTGCTGCAGTTGCAATACCTTAATCTTTTCTTGCAAGCCACAGCTTCTGTGCGCTTATTTAACCTTCCCTCCCGCAAATGTAACTAATTAGCTTAACCAAGATTCATGGGTGTTTAAGGGAAAAATCTGAAAATCCCTTTGCAGCATGTTTGGCTCTTGGAAAATTCAGGAAATAGAAAATCTGAAAATTCCTTGGCATTGTGTTTGGCTCTTGTAAAATTCTATCAGGAAATAGAATCCTACAGAGAAGTTTTGTTAGCACAAAAAACTGTAATAATATATTCCAATAAGTGAGTACATAACTAATTCAAGTATTTAGTATCAACAACGAAGCCAATGGAATTTATTGGACAAAAACATAGAGCTCCTACCGGTATGATCTCCAAACGAAAAAAGAGTGAAGTTTTACGAAAGCAAATTCCACCATGGGATGCTCCTCCATGCCCCAAAGTTGCCTCCAATATTTCAGATGATTTTAGGAAAATCTACGTTGTGAATTCAACACTGAAATTTTACAAAGCCATTTCCCCAAACACTGAAATATTTCAGGCGATTTGAAATTCAAACTTTACTTGGTTAAGCTTTCAAATCCGATTGAATGAATCAAATTCGATTCTTAGCACCCAGAATAGCTAAGAAGGGGCTAATCATGGTGCTAGTTTCTCGCGCACAAATGGGTAGAGGCGGAGCCAAGCCCTCGCACGGGGGGGGGGGGGGGGGGGGCATGCCCCACCCAATAATTTTTGAAATCCCTTTTCAATACTATACTAAAAATTATCAAAAAATTAGAGGAAAAAAATAGAATGGTAGTATATTTGTCCACCCAATATTGCAAAAGTAGTTCTTTGCCCCACCCAATGTTGAAAATCTGTGTCCGTCACTGATTTTCAACCCAAATTTGGGTCGAAAATGGGTTGGTGCGAAAAACACCTTTGCACCGCGCTTGTCCTCCCTTAGCTACTTTTTCCACCCGTGGTCCACTTGTCTACGACCAATAAAACAGACCAAATGGGTCGCCTCCCTAGATGCACTGGCCGACACAAATGGACGGAGACCAAACTGAGGCTTTTTTTCCAGCTCGCGACTCAAATGATCATAAAAAACGGTCCGTTTGGGTCGACTTCTGGAGTGTTGCCCTAACCATATAGTAATAGAGTAGATTAATGAAACCTCCCCAAAGCAAAGGAGTGGTCATGTGTGAGATACTCAAGAACAATGATTTAATACTGATTAATTGTGGATAACCACACACAAACGAAAGATTGAATAATATTATAACACAAACAACATTCCAGTCCCAGTGTCCCACTGACTAGAACAATACTAAAACAATAGCATGAGTGCTGCACGTGAACCAGCTACACCCTGATCACTCGCTGTCCCCCTCGCTGATGAAAGCAGGATAAATAAAACACATTTTCTTCTGAGGAATAAGAATCTTACTGCCCCTCTCTCTCTTCACAAGGAATTGTTTTGTCGTGGACACATGCATGACAGGCAGGCGCAGACATCAGATACGGATGGGCATGCACAAAGGATAGAGCATCGTCAGAATGTATACACATGCAGGCACTTTGCTTGAGTTGCTTCAAATCTACACAACGCAAACCAGAAGAATGTTGCAAAACTGACGAGCGGTACATTGCGAATTAAGCACTGCACTAATTAATTAACTAGTTGACTGCAGCCAGCTCAAGGAAAGGAATTTAGTAGGGTAGTACAAATGTTCATTCTTGAAATGGGGATAGGAAGAAAGATTAAAAAAAAGGGGGGGGGGGGGTGGTGGTGTTAGTCTCTGTTGTTGAGTCCCACAAACTGGAAAGGAGAAGGAAAATAAAAACTCTAAAAAGTCTAGACATGGCCTCTCTCTCTTGTCCCGTACATTGGGTCACAATGTAGGAAATTAACGGCAAAGATTTCGGGGACCCTTGTGCTGAAAACTTGTTTTTCCCCGCGCTGAACAGTGAACACCGAAGCCAGATTGGCAGTCCATGACAGCGCTTGCACAGTTGCGAAATGGGGGTCCCCTGCCCTACAAACACTACAATGAGTGAATCACGGGACCAGGTCCAGGTGGTGACGACGACGGGCAGGCTGGCGGCTCAGGCGTAGGCATTGTTGTTGTTGCTGCCGCTGCGGCCGAGGTAGAGGAGAGCGGGGGTGCCGCACTTGGGGCACACGCCGGTGCTCTTGGGCACCATGAAGTACATGAAGCACGCCCTGCAGCCGGCCGCCACGAGCACGTGGACGGCGTTGTTGCCGTTGCCGTTGTCGCTGCCGCTGCCGCTGGAGGCGGACTCGTCGGTGGGGGAGAACGAGGAGACGGCGGAGCTCTGGCTGCTGCTGCTGCTGCTGCTGCTCTCCTCGTCGGCGTCATTGTAGCCGTCGCTGTCATTGTAGCCGTAGCCGCCGTAGCCGGCGCCGGAGAACCAGGCGGCCGCGGTGCCGGCGCCCACGGACGAGGCGGAGGTGTAGCCGGAGGCTCCGGACGAGGATGTGGAGGCGGCGCGCGGCGAAGCTTGGGGAGTGGACCGCGGCGTCGGCGAGGATGAGAATGGCGACGACGAAGACGAGGTGCGCGGGTCGACGGTCGTCCGGGTGCCGTCCTCCCAGTTGATGTAGTACACTTGCCCCGTCTGCATCAAACAAGTCAATACCAAAACAACTGGAAAATGTTACTCCGCTAGTACTACTATTTGGCCATTACCCAAGGAGAAGGAGAATAATACAGTGGCCATGAAACAAGAATGACGATTTAAACTGACGCACATAAATACAGGGGCTGAACCGTAGAGAAATGCTGGACCGAATCAAAACAGAGCACTATGCAACTTGTGACATTGCAGGGTAAGAACACCGCATTACTTTCATGTATATGTTTTGCTGAGAGTGATTAAAAATGGTACTGTAAATGAATTGAGTGTTTAACCTTTCATCAAACTTTGAGCTAATGGCAACCTATCTTCTAGGATTAAAAACACTGCTGTAGACAATGCAGAGCACTCCATTTTGATGATTCATGGTACATATCACCTTATTTTGATGACTGATGCTACATTTGTCCTTTCATCATCCCTTTTGTTTGTTCAAAGTAGGGAGAAGAAGGTCTCTCTATCTCTCCCTCTTAAATAAATAAAAGAGGGAGGAGAAAGTAATACATCGACACTACATCTATCCTAATGCTATAAAGATCATGCCCCCGGTGATTATCTATAGGACCAGCGGAACATCGTGGTCCAGAAGAAATCTATAACGCAATCTAGTTTTACAGATGGAGACAGAGCAAAAAGGAATGGATCCACAGGCATGTGTCAGGATAATAGAAGGCAGGCACAGATCTGAAGTCGCACTAGATCAACACGATACCAGCATGCAGATTTCTAGAACGGCACGCTCAGATTAGTGGAGGAAGAAAAGGTTGGAGCCTTTTCACATTCAGTGGAAAGGGTTCAGATCTTTCTGAAGCTGGTTACATCCCAAAAGAAACAGGAAAGAAATAGAAATCATTCTTCTCCTGAACTGTAAAGGAAAGACAAGATCGAAGAAACAAAAGGATACTAATAAACAACATGGCAAAAACAAGAGGTAGAAGAGGTATCCGGTTTTAATCTGAGGAAAGAGCAGATTAAGAAAGAATCCAAGAACAAGAGAACAAAAAGAGGGGGGCAGGTAGGCTGCGGCCAAAAGGGGGAGAGTTAAATGAAGTTGAACTCAGTCTCCAGTTTGCAGCCCCTTTCGCCATTAATGACGGGAATGATTGATCCAATCGAATGCCAGCCCCAAATCCACCGGCATCCACCTACCTCGTAAACCGGTTGCCATTTATGACCAAATGATTGGGAGAGAAGAGAACCCACGGCCATGCAACGCACGCACCACGAACTGCCGGCCAGGCCATCGATCCCCATCCATGGCGTCGTTCGTTCGTTCTCGTTTTCTCTGAGCGTGAAGAAAGGGCGGAAGGGATCGATCAGGAATGGGGATACGTACCCGGATGTCGAGGCACTGCTGCCAGTGGTAGGGCAGGGCGACCTCGGAGTTGAGCTCCACGGTGACGCCCTCGCTGTCGTCGCTGCGCTCGGCGCGGCGCCTGGCCCTGCTGCGACGCCCCCCGCCGCCGTTGAGGGAGCAGTGGCGGAGCGAGGAGGCGATCATCTCGATGTTGGGAGAAGTCATCGAGGGCAGAGTACAGAGTGGCCGAGAGGAATCGCCCTGGCGTCGGCTTCTGCGCGCCTGGGTAGGGAACGATGGAAGGAGAAGGAAGGGGAAGGGGGGAGGAGGAATTTCTTGCCTAGCCTTTTGGTGTGGTGGCGATGTGTGAGCCGCGTGGGGTATGGCGTGCGGGGGACGACGGGAGGCTGGTTTGGTTTGTTTGCCTGGCTGGAGCCACTATTATATACCGCTGGCGCTGAGCAATACCGTGTTTTTTTTTCACGGTGTATATTTGTTGTCTTTTCACACAGTATTGTATTTCGGTGCTGACTTCTATAAGGACGCCACGCCACGCGCTTCCTGCAGGGTTTATAGCTAGGTAACATTCTAACTTGGCTCTATAGCTGCGAAGTATGATAACCGTCAAGTACAAAAAAGAATGTTGGTTGATTCAATTTGATTGTAACCAGCTTCTGGCATAGAGCATGAATTTGCTCATACAATCGATTTGGTTCTCAACCAGCATAACATTGCATCCCATCGATGAGCAAAGGTACACTACCACTAGAGGTATATTGTAAGCGTATCACTAGTAATATTGATCATTTGCACAAGGATTTAAACAGAAAGGGTATGTGATGTCGGGGTCATCCACTTACGGTTTAGTAATTTAACGTGTGTAACGAGAATCCATCACACATAATTACAACAAGGGATCTCATACACCTATGTGTGATGGACGACCTCCACCAATCGCCCCCCTCCTATTTGTCCTCCTCTGCACCTGAGCGCAAACTCCTTGTCGTCATGTGCTATGGACATGTGTGATGGATCCCTCCTCCCCATGACACATGTTTTTCCTTCTTGTAACTCTATAAGATGGATCCCCCCTCCCCCGCACACTAGCTCCTTGTCACCCGTGTGTTGCGGACCTTTGCCACCGCACATGTTCCCTTCTTGTAAACGTGTGCCATGGACCCTCCCTCCTCCCGCGCACACTAGCTCCTTGTCACCTGTGTGTTGTGGCCCTTTGCCACCGTACACGTTCTCTTCTTGTAAACGTGTGCGCTCCCCCCTCACACACACACTAGCTCCTTGTCACCAATGTGTTGTGGACCCTAGCCACCACACACATTCCCCGCTTGTAAACATGTCCGATGGACCCCTCCCCCCCCCCGCCCCATGAATTAACCGTGTGCTATGAGGTGCATAGCAGGTAGCGAGGAGTGTGAGGCAATATCGCGCATAACAAGGTTTTGAATAGAGATAGGACACCACCCAGCCACGTGGCTTGAGGAAACTGTTCCATCTTTGCACCAGTAGTTGCTAGGGCATGAGCCACACTACATGAACGGTTGCAAAGGGCACCATTTGGAGACAAATCATGGCCAGTCCCTTTGACAGCCTGGATGACGAGTAGTGCAAAACGATCGTTCAGCCTGGTCCATAATCTAATCTGGCCCGTAAATTACACCCGTATTGGGCCAAAAATGGGCTTCCAAGCGGAACCAGAAGAAAAAACCGTAGCCGAATACTTTTCCAACTCGCATAAAATTCTTCGTGATGACTGGTCACCGATATGTGTGCTCTTCTATCGTCCGTTCCAACTTCCAAGTTTCCAACCCCGTTAACGCGGCTCAGAACTGAAACCACGACCGGCGACCGCCCACCAACAGCCCAGATCACCGGCCCACGACGACGACCATGGCGACGAAGGCGTCCGCGGCTGCCGGCGACGAGCCAGCGCTGGGCATCCCATACAACCCGATGGAGGTCCAGGGTAGGTCCTACTATGCGCCAGACCCTTACGCGGCGGGGATGCCGCCACCGAACGCGATCTACGCCGGCGCGCCCAAGGGGACGCCCCTGCAGCAGACCATGTTCCGCGACACGCCCGCTCCCTTCCACTGCCAGTCCTGCGGGGCCGCCGCGGTCTCTTCCGTCCGGTGAGGTCCTAGTCTCTCCGTGTTATCTTCCGCCTTTGGTGAATCGGTCTTTATGACTTTTATTAGGTGCGACTTGAGCTGTGAGAGGGATAAATTCTAGTGATTTGAAGATCTGTTGAACTGAAAGGATCAATCCTGCTAAGTTTGCCTTAAGTGTTGACCAAATTTAGGTTTAGTTGGCCTAGGAATTATCTGATTGAAAGAACAGATAATTGTAATGTTCCAATGCTAGGTAGGCGTGGAACTCAAGTTGATAATTATTTGGAAGCCTGATGCTGATTGCAGAAGAGCCAAACAGGAAGTTATGCTCTCTAGGTTGTCTGAATGGGAGGAGCCTGATTCTTGAGGTGCTCTTGATGCTTTTGTAGTTATAATCAGGGTCCTTGTTTGTCTCAAGTCTCAACGTAGGGTTGCAGGGTTGCCTTGGTTGGGAAGAGGAATTGCCGCTGTGTTGTTTGTTCGCTCAAACGCTTGATGTGTGGGGCGCATGAGAGTTGGTACACGTCATAAACTTGAGTTGGAGAAAAGGTTCATATGATGTGGGCTGTCTAATGACTTCAACGTTTAAAGGACTGAAGTGATTTTCATTCTATTGCTTGAATGGACACATTAGTTGTAGTGGTTCGCCCGAGGTTTCCCAGGTTGCCCTCAAGGAAATGCTCTTGCACCAATTGATATCCTCTAATCGTACAAGGTCCAAGGGGCACTCAGGATCATCCCTCTTCCCTCTACCAGAAGATATTCCATATGCACCAGGAGGTCAGACACAACCACTGTTGCTGCAATCATCAACCCTGTGTGTCAACTTGTGCCATTCCTGTCACTCTATCAGTAGAGCACATAAATACTTTCTGAACATGGAAAGTCAAAAGCGTGGAATTTGAAGTTGGTTGCTATAAACCTACTTAAGTGCTCTACATTGGTTTACTTTGTGGTTTTTACCTACACGAACTAATACACATCATGAGTACCATTAGCGAAGGTGCTGCAGGGATAGGCTATATATAATAACCGAGCATGTATGGATACTGGGTACACTGTCACTTGGAAGTTCCTATAGCAATCATCTGTGCTCTAGTGTCTAGCAAGATCTAACCACCTACTTCTTCTCAGCTGCATGGCCTCTTCTGTGCATGAGCTGGTCCTTTGCTTTGCTTTGCTTTGCTCTATCCTCTGTGGCCTCTGCCCTCTATCGACAGGCTCAATAACAATATGTTATTATGTTATATGTTTTCTTTTGAGGCATTCTAATGAGAAAGATGAGGGTTTTATCATCTACATCACCATATACGTAATCTTGGTGGTCATAAGAGATTGCTCCTTAATTTTCTGCTAACAAAGATGACATTCCAATGATATTTACTTTCAAAGTGGAATTAACTATCAGATATTCTTAAACTCATAATGTTCATTAGAAGGAAATAATTTTTTTATTGTTTTTGCGAAGTTTGTTGGATAGCAGGGAATAAGAGAGAACTCTGATGGCTTGTGCTACTGTGAGGGACACGAGAGATTTTTATTCTCTCAATGCACAATTTGATGGAAATATATGCCATTCATATAATCAGGTGTTATTCAAATAGGAATATATGACAGTCTGGTACTTGTCACCATCATAGATTTTTGGTTATTTGTGATAACAATTAAATACACATCCAATCAATAACCTCATGCTTTTACCTATGGTTAAGGCTGTCAACATAGCTTGAAGTCACATCTGCTTAGTTGGTGCTTGATCACGGTTGTGGATCCAAATTTGTAACCAAGCTTGTGATAAAATAGGATCAAATATGTATTTTTGTTACAGTTTTCCAAATGGAAGACCCAGAATGGAACCAAGCAACAGTTTTAATATCAACTTGTAGCTTCTCATTTTGAATTCTAGTCAAGCACATTGTCATAGTTACTAAGGCTTTAAAATTCATACCATGTCTGTTTTCATGTTTTATCTGTTATTGAGTCCTTCAAGACCAGCTTGAGCCTACATAAGCATTATCCAAGCTGATCCCAAGCTCAGTGTTGAGCTTGAATTAGTTTGTTGAGCTGCCCAATGATCCCCAAAAATAACATTAGCATCTAGACGCATACCATGGCATCTAGTTTTACTATTCGTTGTATCTGAGACACTTGACGTGTTTTAGGAATGCCAGAGGCAGATACGTTCATTAGACGTGATTCTGAATCTAACATTTCTTTGTTATGCAAAGTCTTTCTGAGTAATAGATTAGCTTGGCAGCGTCTGGTATTTATTTTATTAAAGTTCTGTGTGGGAGTTATCTCAATGGTTTAACACCTGCTTTGGAATGCTAGCAGTGCATATTCTGTTTTGGAAAGTCTGGCTTGAGTGTTCCTTGCTGTTAATACCTGGTATTACTTTATACTCCCTCCGTTCCATAATTCTTGTCGAAATATTACATGTATCTAGACACTTTTTAGAAATATATACATTCATTTTTGGGCAAATTTGAGACAAGAATTTTGGAACGGAGGGAGTAGTTTTTTTTTGCTGATAAACACGTGTACTTTTCTTATTGTACTTATCCTGCTAATGAAACAAATTGATGCTTCCTGGCTAATGGGGGACCCGTTATTAATACTAAACTTAGGGCCTTCATGCTTTTTCTTTTTTAAGTTGCATGTAATTCTTGCGCTTGGCATTTCAATTTCGTAGGATGTGTTTCAGTAGGTAGACATGGGATCAATTTGTACAGAAGTGCTACCCCAGGATATAGATATCCAGGCCTGCGTAAATCCGTATACAGAAGTTCTACCCAGATATAGATATCCAAGCCCATCGTAAATCTGTATAGAGAAGTGCTGCCAAGGATATAAATATCCAGACGGGCCTGACATGGGATCAATTTGTGAAGTCATATAGTCCAATGGAAAAGAAAACCATGGATGCTAAGCCTATTTATTACATTGAACAGGTCGAAGCCAAGTCTTGCATCAGTTGTGGCTTGCATGATGCCATTCATGATGGGCGTCTGCTTCCTGTGCCCTTCCATGGATTGCCTCTGGCACAAACACCATTACTGCCCGAGCTGCGGAGAAAAGGTTTGGCGTCTTACTGTCCTAGCTCTGTCCTCTTTGAGCTGTTGCCTTAGTTTTTCATCATTTCCCTCTGTACTCTGCAGGTAGCCGAGTTCAAGAAGTCTGATCCGTGCATTGTGGCAGATCCCACTCGCTGGACTGAGCCAAGCTTTGCTGTACCTGCATAGTGTACCCACATAAACCGCTTGCTAATATGATCTCTTCGACAGAATTTTTCTTGTGCCATCTGTAGATAAGTGGCTATTTTGTTAATTTGTTTATCGTATATCATGTACCTAAGCTGTATTTTTAGTTTGTGTACATCTCTGTTGGAGAATGTTTTGTTCTCTTTGGATTGCCACCGGGCGTGTTGTTTTATATATATTTGGTGCGAACGATTGGACAGACATAAGCTGCTTGCTTTGTTTCTGAAGTGAAATGGATAGGTTCTAGTTGGCTATAAAAGAAGGCTCGCATTCATTCAGGATGTGGTTGTCGCACCAAAATTTGTGAAAGTATGAACATTGATTCAAAAACAAAAAATATTTGGTTAAGAAAAGCTGTGTTGAATGATATTCGGCAGCCATCAAGTCCAAGATAATTTGACAATCTACATCCAAGATATATTTTTTATTTCCGAAATGAATCAAATATGTATTTACATTGACGTAAAATCTCGTGTTCGAAATTTGACCCACATGATCTTTTGTGTTTCTTGACTTGCGGATGCAGAAGTGCAGCCCATGTCACTCCCATGCGAAATTCGACTCAGAAGTGCACGCTACCGTGGACATCCTCATCGTTTAAAACAGAAGAACACACCGTTCTTTGGTTCTGATTAATATTATTGTACCCAAGGCTATCACGGCATAGTCCTTAGAGGAGTATACATTCGCTGCGAGGGGGAGTTTTATGACGACGCCATGCCTACCAAGGCATCGTCGCTCCCCTAGCTCTACTTCTCAGCCTATATGCTTCTTCTCAACTCCTCGGCCTCTACAGTGAGTCCACGACCATGTTGCCGCTGAAGTCAAAGGAGATGGGAGTTTGGAGCTTGGAGTCGAAGGTGAAGAAAAACAGGCAGATCGGCCAGCGCGAGGACGAACCTCAGAACCTGGTGGTCCTAATGACGACTTGCGCAAGGTCAAAGTCTCAAAGATGACCTCGGGGCAGCCGACCTGGCCTGCTGACCTCCGGGCTGACAAACCTGGCTGAGGCGACGACTGGCACGGTGGCGACAACATATTTCTGGCCCTGGCCTAAAGTCGAATCAGCCCCGAGAATAACGGCCGGTGGACAAAAAAACTTGCGCAGCTGACCGGTGGCATCTCCCGGCGGCAACTCAACGTACGTCACTGGGGTTGTCGAAACGAGTTGGCCCGCCCGGCGCCGCACGGCGGCACGGGAGTGGTTGAAGGCAAGTTGGACGGCGTCGCAGGTCGTAGTGGAAATGTTCGAAGCATGAGCTCCGGATGGCTGATCTGAGTCACGCGCCCCTCAATCTTGTCCACCGGAAGACACGTGACGGCGGCGACGTTATCTCTGGACGTACGTACGGGCGGTGATGACACTGACGAGGCAGACGAAGCACCGGCCTGGGACCGCTATACTACCTGCCGGATCGACATATGCGCGTCGCGGACGATGGCGATTCACACCTACTACCGCAAGCAACGGCGACGCTGAGAAGCGGAAGGTTTTGTTCACCGAGTCCTAGTTCCACTATTGTCTACTGCTGTTGAAAGCACGTGTCATCACGGATATGGAAGATCTTAGGCCAACTCTAGCCGGATGTCCCATTTGGGCCAGACCCGTCTGTTTCGGTGGGAACGGATCAAAACTGCGGTTCAGCGGGCCATTCCCAACCCAAATCTGGGCCAGGTTTGCGTCGCGCACGGATGAGAAATGGAACTCCACTTGTCCGTCCTCAATAAACCCTTGGCCCTCCTGTATGTGACCCACGTTCCATTTCATTTCCTCCCTCTTCTTCCCCACTGCCGCTCCCGCACGCCCTCGTCAGGACTTCCCAAAATGTTCTTGCCACCGCCGCCGCATCCCCAGCCCTAGCTCCTGACGCTGCAGCATTCTCAGAGGCCGCCGCGCTCCAGCCGTAGCAATAGCACCTCCCGTCCCCGCCGCTCGGCTTAAGAAGCCGAAGAAGGAGATGACCCCGGAGACGAGGGCCATCGAATCCTAGAAGAGGGGCCAACGGCGGCTGCGCAAACTCGCGCGTGATGCCGCCGTCGCCGCCTAGAAAGCACGGATACGTAGATACGTATCTGGTACGCGATACGAGGATACCTTGATACGCCAGTTTTTGGAAAACATAGATACGGGATACGTTTCTATATATATGTTAAATAATACTAGTACAGAGCCCGTTCGTTGCTACGGCAAAGTTTAGAGAGACTATTTTCTTTTCACTTGAAACACAAATAATGATGTTTCACACACACGACTGGTTTCTACATGCCCTGCCACATATCTCCTGGACGCGCATCATTACAGTGGTTTTCTTAGTAGGTTCCAGTATCTTAAACTACAGTGCTAGAGTCGTTGGATATGCATTTAGTGATTTAGTGACTATTTTATCTAAAAATCAAACCGCATCCGGTTGATCCACATACAGTAGCGAATAATGATCGAACATTTTCGGCCAAATCAGACCCAGTAGCAGCAGAGCAGCGAAGAACCAGATCCAAACCAAACCTTGAAGAAAAATCTGCAGCGGGATGTCTAATACAACCAACGGTTGGACAAGGTCAGTGGGCAGCAGAGATGCGGAAGCGGGATTGGCGGGCGTGCGATTGCCGGCTAGTCCGGCCGGCAAGTCAGGCTGGGAGGGCCGAGCGAGGAGAAGCAGCTCGGCCGGATCCATCGCCAGCGACACCGAGCTGCTCGAGCGCATCCGCAAAGGCACCTTATGCGGTCGCTGTGGCCGCCGGAGGCGACAAGGAGGAGCTTGACTCGCTGCTGGACGCGGACGCTTGGCTCTCGGCCTTCTGGCGTGAACGAGCACGTGCTCACCATGGCGCCCGCCGACCTCGCACGGGGTCAGGAGTATAGCTACAGGAGCCTGCCAGCGTCGGGATCTTTGGCCATGTACGGTGCCGGCGACGGGATGTGGCGGAGGGGATGGCGGAATTTCGGGGAGAGAGGAGTCCTGCTAGCGAGGCGGAGCTCGTGGGGAGATTTTTTTTTCTCACGCGGTTTGCGGGTGCAGCGAGGTTTTTTTTCTTTTCGTACGGCGTTGTCGTGTGTTGGACCTCGTACCGGTTCGGTTGCTGGGCTGGGCCAGTCCGCCAGGGGCAAGCCCACCATGGACGTCGTACCGGTTCGGTTCGATTGGAAAACGGCAGACGACGAGGAAGGAAAGAACAATTAACATTAAAAGAGACAATGGTCCAAAAGATCACAAGTTCACCCCTCTCACTCCATCCACAGATACGTTTGGGTTTCAAATTTGTCCATAAAAGTGTGTATTTTTTCTTTCCAAAGCACTTTAGACTAAGATAAAATGCTTCTCTCTCATTGCACGGAAATCAAAGCCAATAATATTTCTTCATGCACTTAGCTAATTGGAGATGGGATAATTAAAAAGGAGAGATGGTGATGGGGACCTTCCCAATGCAATTTCTAGCTCAATGCTTAATTTTTTTGAAAAACCCCAAACGTACACTTTTTCGCGGACGGAGAGAGTACATTTCTACGACCCACAAGGCCACAAATTCATAAAATAACAGCATACAGTCACTCAGTCAGGCAATGGAAATGTTTTTAGGAGATGTCAGCGGAGGCGTCATCTTAGGAGAACTCGAAGGAGCTGTTTGTAGTTTGTTTATATGTTTATGTCGACGAAGACGTTTCGACAAACTCGGTTGATTCCTCACGATGGGCGTTGTCAATCCATCCACGGGTATGTCTCTTGTTGATCTTGTGATTGTGTAGATACTAGAAATGATGGGGTGTTGAAGCAACATGTAAAAACCACGAATGTACTTCAAAGACACCAGACAAGGTGTCGATACATGGAACACTATATATATCCCATGTATATACCTAGCCATCCAATGTACTTCAAAGACACCAGACAAGGTGTCGATACATGGAACACTATATATATCCCATGTATATACCTAGCCATCCGGTTCAAGCCCTCTTGCGTAAATTGTATGTTTTTTCTTTATTACCATCGGAAAATAACTAGAAAAGATGGCTAACTTAGATGGGATAACCTCATGATCTCAGATATCCCAGTCTTCTAAGGGAGACCGGTTTGACAATCCGATTACATTTTCGTCATCGAGATATCCATTTTGACACCTTTGGGATGTCAAAAAGTGGTCCGCGCGGGGACAAACGCCCCCAATTAGGTCCACCTGAGCTTTGAGAACCTCGCCAAAAGAAATTATAATGGTGAGATGGTTTAGAAATTGAACACTATATCCAAATGCTATTGCATTTTGTATTTTGACTTCCACAAATAAATAACCGTATACAAGAGAATGAAGAAAACTGCATGAGTTAAGCACGCTGGTAATGTGACATATGCCGAGTCACCCTGTCAGGTCGTCGAATTTTTCTCTTCCAAAAAGGAGGATCGCCCCGTCAGGCTGTCGAGTGATGCAAGGTTTGATATCTCAGATATTTAAACACAGATCGAATGAAATCCTTGAAATTTGCATGCCACTTGATAGTGCCAATCGCATGGACTCGCTCGGGCCGCGCGTCCTCTGCGTGTTAGCGGCGCGTGGCGTATGTGAGTACGTATATTACGTTGTCGTGCTAAGCTTTTGGCCGTTGATTGGTCAACGGTCAAACCGGCTTGTCCGACTTTGACCGGACAGTTGTTACAGGAACGAGGGAGCCAGGAGCTTCGTCCCACGCTCTCACCTCACGTGCCTTTGCTTGGTATCCTTGCGGAGCGATCGTCGGAACATGAATGCAACACAAAAGAAAGAATTACTTTCTGTTTCGTGGCCTCCAAACAAAGTGGTCGTCGCTGATATTGCTACGTTGAACTCGTTAGTCCAGAGATAATGTTTTATTCACAGATAGAACAACACAATTTAATTAGCTATTCCGGATAATGCACTGTCTTTTCAATCATCACTGCCCTCGTCAACAAGCGAATGCATACTGCCGACTGATCCTCCACTCGCTGTCAGATACTACTCATACCGGCAAATAATAATAAATCAACTTTCAAATAATTCACCAGAAAATAATAATGTATGGAATCAACTTTTTTGCAAACTCAATTTCAACAAGATCTTCATAAGCTTAACTTCGATCAAACTAATTGCAATATTCATATTCATCATGACCTACGCCTAAAGCCTCTGAAAAAAGCATACACTAAAAGCAGTGAACATAATAATACATGTCTAACGTCTCGTTATGTAATTGTACAGAATTATCAATAAAAATAGATAATCTTTATTACAACTAAGATGAAGTATAGATTTTTTTTCTTCGAAAATAAGGGTATTCCTTGACCTCTACATAGATGAAATATTGATGGGAGTAAAACACACGGAACGTATTTCAGTGAAACAATACATGCTTGCCCGAAGAAAACAAACAGCATAGAATCTCTTGTGTTTTCTTACACACGTGTACACATTTCAAACTGTAATCCTAGCCATTGGTTCTTCAAAAGAAAAAAAGAAGCGAGTTTTTTTGGCTGAAAAAAAACGCGAGTCTTGTTCTTTCTCTCTGAACAGCGGTCAACCATGGACTTGGGCCCTACTGCCATCATCTGTCCTGAACAAAAAGAGGCTATAAGTAGAAGTTAGATATCCATGAAACCTCTCTCTATCTCCCTCTCCCTCCATTTTTAGTCTTTCATAATCCAGACGCCAAGGCCAAAAAGAAGAAAGGAAATTAAGAGAGACATACACACATAAGGTTCTTGATCATTCATCTTTGGTAGTACTACAAGACAGGGATCGATTAATCCGAGAGGAAGAGGAGTCGATCAATTACGTTTTGGCGTTAGCGTTTGGGAGCTAGGGGTCGTCCGGAGATGAAATCGCCATTGCGGAGGCTGCGGGGCTTTGGCCACCACTACCCCAGGGAGCGGAAGGCGCACCACCCGCCGCCCGCCAAGCTCGACGAGCTCGCCGACGCCGCCCAGGTCCGTCCATTCTCTTTCCCCATCCGCCCCTTCCTCTATGGGTGGTTTTGGGATTTGTTTTGGTGGTTCCTCTTCCAGGCGAAACTGGCGTAGAAATCGGATCTTGGGAGACGCCGTCTGCAAAATTGCGATTTTGGGGGCGCCGTTTTTCCAAGTAGATTGGGCTGTTCTTAATGCGACGGGAGGAACGGAATTAATCGACTATTATTTGAAATATGCTTCTTCCGAAGAATTTCTCACTATTTCTCACGAATAAGGATCACGCCCTCGGCCCTCATGATTTTTTTTTGTAGCTACTTGAGTAGAAAGACTATGGTTATGGTGCCATAATCCTCATTTACTTGAGAAGGGAATTAGAGTGATCGTTGGGATTAAAAAAATGTCTGATGAAAGTAGGAGTTCCTTTCATTAGGGTGGTGTAGTCGTTAGGCTCTCATCCATGACAATGACATGCAACTTCTCTGCAGTTGCCTTTACGTGTTTGCGTGGAAAGCTTTTTTTTGTCTGGTCAAAGTCCACGGAACGAAGCGTCGACCGGAGAAAGTTGCTATAAAACAATGCCAGCCATTGGACGTAATCTTGACTTAAAGTTCAACACAAAATGCGTAATCTTGACCGTAAGTGATGTGCTGGATAAAGGGAGAGAGAGCATTTCAGGATCAAAGTTCCTTTCGTCGTAACTATGGAAGCTTAGACATCATGTGAGACATATTCAAATTTGGATACCGTGTGAGTCTTTGATGCTGCAAGGACGTTGAATGTACATAATCTTGACTGGATAAGCTGTTTGGACTTGGGATAGCGATATTATTTGAGAACTCTTTTGACATTGTCGTAATCTTGTTCTACTGTTGCAACTCCAAAGTGATCTTGTATCTTATCCAAAAAAATGTGATTTTGTTTGTGGCTTGGATTAAAAGGCGACGTAGGGTAATATGGCTAAATTCTGTTGTTCCATATGACGGATAACACTGAAGAACACTTACAATATAACCTTGGAGCATTTCACTTATGTTGTATATGTCTAATAGACTGACGTGATCCAAACCGTATCTCCTGATTACTGAATAGTGGTATTATTATCATTACAACTGCCACAACTTATATGAGTTATGTTCCCTTCTTCGAGAATGACACAACTGTCATTACTGGCCAGCGGTTGAAAACTGCTATTAGTTTTAATCTAGACGAGAGTAAGAAGTATGGCAAATCTATCCTTCTGCAATGTTACATTTTGACCTTGAAATATGTTCTGAACTTCGCTGCAGGATGTGGAAGAAATGAGGAACTGTTATGATTGCCTGCTTTCGGCTGCAGCTGCTACAACAAATAGCGTATATGGTACCTACTGTTCCACCCCCGCTCCCAAAGATACTGAATTTCTTGCAATCACACACTGGTCTCTTGCCATGCTGAAAACTAAGAGCCCGTTTATATGCGCAATACTTCATTAATGGGTTCTGTATATTATGCAGAGTTTTCTGAGGCTTTGGAGGAAATGGGAAGTTGCTTACTTACAAAAACTGCTCTAAATGATGACGATGATGATAGTGGTGAGTTGTCTTGTAAATATATTTCCGCATACAAATATATAGTGTAAAGCATACATTAAGTCATCAGCAATCTTTAGAAGCACCATGCTAGTTATGTCATGTAAGCTTCTATATCTTTAAGCCATGATCGTTCATTTATTGATTGTACTAATCTATGTTTAAGATACAAGTTGTTTTTCTAATCTTAAAATTGCAAGTCCTGATCATGTAAGCTACCTATGATGTTTGTATGTGTAGTTACTGCTCTCCATAAGCATTTTTCCTTTATATTCATTTGGAATACCTGCAGGTAGAGTGCTGATGATGCTCGGAAGGGCCCAGTTTGAACTAACAAAGTCTGTGGATAGCTATGTAAGCTTTATTTTTCTATTACTGTTTTGATTTCTTTCTGTTGAACAAACTTTGACATTCATTATATTTGTTTACTAAAAGTTAGAATCTGTTGAGGCTGACATGTTTATACATTGGTTATCAGCGTACAAATATCATTCATACAATCACGACCCCGTCGGAGTCTCTTCTCAAGGAGCTACAAACTGTAGAGGTTAGATATTTGAAATTTCCACTAGGAGATTTGCACTTTTATATTCTCGTTTGAACATTACAAATGTTATCCACCTGTCAGCAACATTTATTAGCTTTTACAGGATCCTTACTCATTAATTTATTCATAGGAAATAGACAGCGACTTAGGCACAGGAGGGAGTAGGGTGTGGCTATGCCTCAGGTGCCTGATTTTTAAGAAAAAGGCTTAAACCTCAGTCGATCGTATCAGAGCCGTTGAATTAGTATTTGGACGACATCCCTACCCCCTCTTCTTCTTCGTTCGTTTGTTCTGAATCTCAAAGCATAAACAATATCCGGCGGCTGAGCAATCGACTGATTCCTAACTAAAAATCAGGCGAATTAGGCATAGCAAAACCGTAAAACAAACACCTCTGTTTACATCAATATTTTGCAAAAGCTCTGATGGATAGCTTTTTTTTCACATTGATGCAGGAAATGAAGCAACAATGTGACATGAAAAGGTTCGAACATACCTTGTATCATCTTTTTTTGTATTCATTATTGAGACTTGTCTTTAACAACGCCACTTGTTCGTGCAGGGATGCGTACGAAGCCATGAGGTCATCTTATAGAGAAAAAGGGCAGTCAAGGAATCCCAAAACCGAATCGTTCTCCACAGAACAGCTGCAAGCTTCTTTTGTTGAATACCAAGAGGATGCAGCGCTGTTCATATTTCGCTTGAAATCGTTGAAGCAAGGGCAATTCCATAGTCTTTTAACACAGGCTGCTCGCCACCATGCTTCTCAGGTAGGTTAATCCTTTGTCCATAAAGCTGTTTATATTATAATGTTAGTGATGTTGAGTGGCACACAACGTAAATAGTTATATTGCTTGCACATTTCAGTTGAGTTTTTTCAGGAGAGGACTTAAGTGTCTTGAGTCGCTTGAACCTCACGTAAAAGCAATAGCCGAGAAACATCACATTGACTGTCAGTTCGTCGGCCTTGAGGATAATGAATCTGACAACGATGGTTCCAGCTCTTACCAGGATACTTGTAGCGATGATGGAGAACTGAGTTTCGACTATGAAATAAATGATAGAGACCAAGCTTTAATTGGTTCAAGAGGTTCAATGGATGTAAGTTACTCAGTTTGGATCTCTCAAAAATAAAAGTTACTCAGTTTGTATTTGCCTGCCATATTTTCACAATGTTGCTACTTCTCATCTAGAGTATCCACTTGGTTACAGAAATATATCCAATACATTCCTGATGTGAAACTTTGGTCTTAAATGGTTATTGTCTTGTTGTAAATAAACTAATTTTTGCATCTGAGGTGGCTTAATCTTCAACCATTTGTATTTTTTAGAGGAGGTCTTCAGCAATTTGTGGTCGCAAAGTTTGCAGTTACAAATTTATGCTAGATCCAGGGTCATGATCTATTGAAAAGCAGGGTTTAGCAGATTATTTTCAGTATGATGTTTATTGATAAACTAAATTACATTTGTTAAGGAACAACAGTTATTTGTATGCAATTGCGTGCTTTGGTGCAAATCAGCATAACACGCCATTGTTCTTCGTTATCATCGTAAGCGTAAGATAATTTGATTCACTTAGAACGAAAGAAGGGATTCAAGTTACTTGCGCTATGCCTTAGAAGAAAGTTGACCATGAAACTAAATCGCAACTACTCAATCTGTTCCATATCATAAGACATTTTGGCATGCTGTCTTATAATTTGGAACGGAAGGCTAGTATAGACTGCCCCTTTTACATTGATATTTCTCGCTGTCTCCAATCAACCCGTTGAGCCATCTCACTTATTATAGGCAGTAGAGATTATTCAATCTTCACGGTATCAGAGCCAAGAGGTCTCTAGTTCAAGACCTGGACAACGTACTATTTATAAAAATATTTGCATCATGCATCGATCCAGGCCTTAGACGTGAGCTGGGGAGTGTTGAAATATATTGTTCTCCTTACCCCATGAGCTCGAGCTTCTGGATGAACTGGTTCAGTGCATACAATTCGATAATATTTCACTTAGAACTCAGTAGATGGTTCACTTTGTATGCATGTTGATGAATTTTGTTTAAGCAAATAAACTAGTCCCTCCGATCCATAAAAAGTGTCGCCCACTTAGTACAAAATTTGTAAATGGGCGACACTTTTTATGGATCGGAGGGAGTATCTAGGATGGGTCAATGGATACCTGGCCTGTTGCTACTATTTTCATATAATTCTACTAATGTTGATATTGCTAGAGTTCAACTAATATTCATCCCGATGATATTTGGCCCACTTTCCTTCTAATATTTCATTTTACCTGTCATATTGAAAAGGATTTGTCTTGTATTGTCCTGAGTTGCCCTTTTCTGTTTTACAGTTGGATAAAGAAGATTTTCCTGAGGAGCTCGGCGAGTGGAAGAAGCAGGCTGGGATAACTTCCCCAACGCCAGTAAAAGAGATCATGCAGGTGAGTTGGCACTCACTAATGCTCATTGGTAGATCGTTGGAATTTCCTAGCTACTAGATTTATCTCTCTCTGCATAACATATACCAATAATTTTTTTTTCTCGGTGGCCTAATTTGTGTAAATAAAATCCTTACCGACTAAGTAATCCCCATGAGTTAATTTCTCTTCGTCCGAGCATCATTCCATTTTGTATTCATGCACCTAATGATCTATGAACAACTGTTATCTTTTAACATGATGAGTTAGTTATGTGTATTTTATACTCAAACCGGTAGTCTCGGCATCAGACAATGTTTCATACAGTACTATGTAATTAGAACTGCTTCAACTTATAAAGATAAGAACAAAACTATATAAACCGTGCATTGGATATGGATTTGTTCTATGTGGATTACCCTGTGTAAATACTCGCAAGTTCTTCATATTGGTAATTGCTTGTATGTAGGAAGAGGTGAAACTGTTGACGAAGGCAGAGACAGTAGCTCCACAAGTGAAACCAGAGATCAGTACACATTCAGCTCCAATTTTTGCTGACCATTTTCTTGATCAAACTGAGAGGCTTCGGCAACTGAGACCATCTTCAGCCAAGCATTCATACAAACTACCAACACCAGTCGATGATAACTACCCCAGATCAGCGGTTGTTCACAGATCACATCATTCTGCACAGTTCTTTGAAAGTAAACCCAGAGCTGCAGCCAACTTGTGGCATTCATCTCCACTGGAAAAGGCAAGCACCGTCAGACTACCATCAAGTTCTGATTTTAATAAAAAGTTAAAGAGGGAGGCCTGGTCTGGTCCAATTCCGGGTAAAGCAGGATCAAGCAAGTCCTTATTTCAACCTGATCAGAGTTCATCCACGGGCCAACATCCTCATGACATGCCGGCGAAATCGTATGGCCACGCTCGGCAGTCGTCATCCCTTTCCCCCAAGATGTCACCACTTTCAACAGTATCCCCAAAGATCAGTGAGCTTCATGAACTGCCTAGGCCTCCAGCCAATGTGGAGCCCCTTCGTCCTTCTGGCCTGGTTGGCTACTCTGGTCCTCTGGTATCAAAGCGTCAAGCTCCTATGGCGCCGGCCCGTGCCTCACCAACAGCATCGCAGACAGCTTCGCCGCTTCCGCGACCGCCTGCTGCCTTTGCACGCAGTTACTCCATACCCTCCAACAGCCAAAGAATACCCATCGTTACTGTGAATACTTTGCTGCTGGATGCTAGAAATAGCAGAGAGGGCAGTGAAGTTTCTTCCCCACCACTGATTCCTTTGTCATTTGCTGATTTGTCTCAACGGTCAACAGCCAAAACAACTATGGGAAGCACAAGGAGAAAGGGTAAGTGACTATGCGACATCTAGTGTTGCTTTTTATCTCTTTGCACGGATGATTTAGCTCTGTTTATCTAACTACCATTTCTTGTTTCTCTGCAGAAACCTTGTGACAACTACCTGCCGGTTGCAAACTGTTCTTAGACAATTTTGTATGTAATTAGGGGTGTACTATAGGTTCTTGTTCACAATATTCTTTGGCTTTAACGTCTCTCTTGTGAAAGAAATAAAATAAAGGCGGCGAAGCAATGTAATACGAGTCTGTAGTGGGAAAAATACTTTGATCTATTGGCTGTGGTATATGTAGCTAGTTCTTAGATTAGACAGTTACAGTGTTAGTTCCGTCTTTCCCCCCTCCCTTCCTTTCCAGATATTATTATGATGATTACTCGGTATTACGGAAACTCGAGATCCAAATATTGGTTGTGACCCTGTAAGAATATGAACTCATCTGAACTTCTAGGAACGAAATTTTTCCAACTACAGAGTACAGAAAGGAGCTCTGTTCTTCTTCAGTAAACTACAGGAGCTCCCTGCCCTTTCGAGGTTTTCCTTGAAAAAGATTTGATGAACAAATCGTTTGAGTGCCATTTTGAAATGCACGCACTGCCAATATAAGCTGTTTTAGTGCGAGATTATAAATTATTACATGGAATGAAGCAGGATAATAGAAATGGCTGGGGGCTGTTCAACAGGCGGATAGTTGGACTCTGATTAAACTTGGTGAACTGTTGTTGTTTCTGGTTGTATGAGATCTGGTTATAGTCGCTAGCATGTGATGGAGGCTATTTTACTTTCTGTTTGTTATTTTCCTGCCTTTGAGGAAGACCTTCGAACCTTTGTCCTTGTTATTGATTTCATTGATGAAGTCAGGAGCAATGCTCCTTCATCTATAAAAATCACTTCCCTAACTTATGCAAAAAAAAAAATACTTTCTCCGATCCATATTAATTGTCGAAATATTACATGTATCTAAATGCTTTTTAGGCATAGAAACATTCATATTTGGGCAAATTTGAGACAATTAATATGAATCGAAAGGAGTAGTTTTTTATGGAGTTTTCACTGGATATATGGTATTTTGCTCTAAAACAAAAGCCTATGTGTTGATATATAATGTCACTCTCACCCAGCAACCAACTGAATTCAGGATATGCAACTTTGATGCCAGATGCATCATCCAAGTGCCAGCTTTAATGGACCCAACGTCGGGACTCGATGCACTTACGCTATGTAGAAAGGCATGTCAGCAAGGGACCAAGAACACATTCTTGGTTCCTCAACCGGACCCCTCGCCTCGCCCAGAAAAGCTGCTTATAAATTGTGCATCCTCGTCATCCCCATGGCACAGCACAGGCAAAGCTCAACGACAAGCTTCAAGACATTTGAATCAAACAATGGCATTCAACTGCTACCCCTTGGTGTTTGCGCTGCTATCACTGCTCTCGGCTGCTCCGCTGGCCATCGTACTGGCCGGCGACCCGGACATCCTCACGGACTTCGTGATCCCAGCAAACGCCAACCCGGCCAACATCACGGGCGACTTCTTCACGTACACCGGCTTCCGCGTCTCGAGCAGCACACCGATCACGTCCAGTTTCACCGTGACCAAGGCCACCATGATGGAGTTCCCGGCGCTCAACGGGCAGAGCGTGTCCTACGCCAGGCTCACGTTCCCGCCGGGCTCCGTGAACCCGGCGCACGCCCACCCTCGCTCCGCGGAGCTGCTGCTCGTCGTGGACGGCGCGCTCTCCGTCGGGTTCGTCGACGCGGCCGCCGGCAGGCTCTACACGCAGGACCTGGCGGCGGGCGACATGTTCGTGTTCCCCAAGGGGACGGTGCACTACCAGTACAACATGGGAGGGCAGGACGCCGTGGCGCTCTCGGCGTTCGGTAGCGCGGCGGCCGGGCTCGTGTCCGTGCCCGTCGCCGTGTTCGAGACCGGCATTGACGATGCCGTCCTGGCCAAGTCGTTCAAGACCGACGAGGCCACGATACAGAAGCTCAAGGCTGGCCTGGCCTTCCGGTGTTGTTAGTTATACCGTACTTGGTTGATGCTTGTCGTACGTACGTGTTGTCTTCCGGTCTTGTGGGTTGTGGCCTCTTCGTTGATATCTCAGTCAGCAACCCATCGAATTGTACTATCTTTGTCTCCGTCTCAGTTCAAACATAATCTACGTACCAGTTAAAATATATTTTTCTACCATCGCACACTCTAAGTAATGCAATTTGAGCTCAAGCGACGATGTAATTTCAAGCGATTATGACTTGCAGACAATTGAGCAGAATTTTAACGAGGTGTGTAAGTTTACATTTTACCTTATTTGGTTATCTTTTCTCGCTCCGGGAGCTCAAATGAGCACCAACTTATCACACCAACGGGACCCCAACTGGTAGGAGGGATGTTTATTTTATTTTCGAAAATGAGGTTGAAACCCCTGTCCTCTGCATCAAAGAGATGAACACAACCACGTTGTATTGATTTATTAACAAGCTTGACAGAAAGAACACATCGATCAAAACACCCCAAAGCCACCAAACTATACGTACAAGCCCGATGAAAACATTGGCCATTATCAATGCCCAACATCGAAATCTGAAGGCCCAATGCCCTCTGCTAAAGTTCTAGAAACAACCGCCACCTTCTTCCACCAACCCATCTTTAGGGCATGGATCGCAACATTGCATCATGCCAGACCGGGCATCGACGAGCAGGACCAAGCCCCTTCAAGAAGCACGAGTTCCAAAACGATGCCTCCAAGAGGGAAAACGACAGCGAAAGTGTCACCATCGCTTGATCCGAGAGACCCAGATCTAGGGTTTCCCCTGGAACAATTGGGTGGGAGGTGGGAGAAGGGCAGTGACGACGCCTTCAACAAGGTAACGACACCTGCGAGCGCCACCATCGTCAGCCCCGAACGAATCAGAGCCGCGCCTCCCAGATTCGCCATAGGACCGAAGAGCAACCGTCGTCGCCTCTCTTGCCTCGCTCGAGAGAGGGAGCCGCCTTCATGGAGAAGATTGATCGGTGGAAATATAGAAGTGTTTGTCGGTTCTCCACACGGAGTGAGTTTTGAAACACAACAATTTCTCAAAGCTAGCCTAACAGATTGATTTGGTTTGCAAATTTCAGAACTCAAACAAAAAGAACAACTACTAGATCTAGGGCCAGTTCTTTTCGGCTTCCTGAACCGGCTTCTTGGAGAAGCCGCCCTCCCCTAGCTTCCTGGAGAAGCTGCCACCTAAATTTGATTAGGCTACCAAACTAGTTTGGTCTAAATTATTTTGGATGCCTAGCTAAATTTGAGATGCAGCTTCTCCAGGAAGTTAGGTGAGGGCAGCTTCTAGGAGAAGCCGGTCTTAGAAGCCGAAAAGAACGCAACCCTACTGTTTTTGGTTGTTTTTGGGTTTATAAACTGCAGAATTGACACTACTTAAGCAGCAAATAAACTAAAACAATCATTTAACAAAAAAAGGGCAAGAAGCAAGGGTTTAGACAGGGAAGAGCTCAGATTGGAGGGGAATTAACTAAATTCTCAAACTAGACAGCACATAAAACTGAAACTAGAACACTTTAACTGAATATAACAACAAGAACTTGAACTAGAGCAGAAATTATCACAGAATTCAACACGGCCACCACATATCTCAGCACAATTTCACCAGAAAAGGGAAGATTACAGTTAGGGTTTCGAGTTCAGGTTACACAGCAGCAAAAGAGAAGCAAGGAATTAGACAGGGGAGAGCTTGAGCTTGTCACCGAAGTGCTTAAGCAGAGATAGCAAGGAGTAGACAGGGGAAGAGCAGATCTTCAAGGCTTCATCATCAAGAACAAGAATTCACTCTCCTTCCATGGCTTTCTTCTTCCTTCTTCTTCCTTCCTCAATTCTCTTCTCCCTTCTATTATGTCACTTTCCCTTCTCGAGCACCCCCTTCACAGGCAGGCACACTGCCTTTTAGCAAAAGCATGGAGTGGATGGGATTTTTGCAAAGAAGCCCTTCAACTTATTTCAAATCTTCCCAAGTAGATCCTTCTAGTACTTGTACGTAGTTGATGATTTAGTTGGCCTTCTTCCTCTTTTCTCCCTCCAACATGTAGAATTTGTGCTTAGACGCACAAATCTGCAATAATTTACACTAAGCATGTAAATATGCTCACTTAAGAGTTAATCCTGTGTTAAGCATTAATTAAAGACTTGATTAAGCACAAAGTGGGAGTTTAGCTTCAGAAAATGATTAGTTAACAGTGAACTATTCATGCCGATCAAAGATCTACCCCAACGTCGGGCGCCAGGACCCGACCAGCAGGCCGCCGCGACCGCAAACAGCTGCCGCCAGGACGCGGCCAGGGAAGGCCGCCGCCAGGACTCAGCCCAGGCAGGCTGCCGCCTTCGCCGCCCCGCGCCGCAGCCCGTGCAGATCCTGCTGCCAAGGCCGGTCGTCGCTGTCGTGGATCCGTTCACCTCCGAGCAATTTTGTTGTATGTTGTTATTCCTTATCCATCAATTTGGAACAGTGGTGGTGGATCGATGGCCAGCACGTAGATTTCGAGGTGGAGCCACGGTAGATCCTCCTTCAGTGATTAACACAATGGTTGGCTATTGCAGTGTTTGAAGCATTTTGTGGCGATTCAAGTTTCCATGTTTTTGGAAGAACGTGGTCATGTTGCTCCATTCTTTTCATTGCTACTTTGCTAGAGAGGTGGAGAAGATCCGAGCTGCAGCGATCGAAACAGTAAAGACTAATGCATCCTAGTGGTTCTTTTTGTTACAAGAGGGCCTTTGTGGTTTTCCTTGGGCCATTATTTTCTCCTTTTATTTCTTGGTGTAATGGTTTCCATGTTCTAAAGTTTTTCACTAATTTTAAAAAATTGGATATATTTGTGTGAAAATTCTCAAATGCAGTATTCTCTTTGCGATGACCCCCTGCAGTAAAGACAGGGTCATAGTTTGCTACAAAAGTGATGGCCCTTGTCCATTTTACATGGCATCATCACAGATTGCAAAAGAGAACACATATTGCTTGAGAGAGGTAGTTATACCACATTATACCACATAAATGTGGTATAACCCATGAGAGTTCAAGGATCAACAGCACTTGGCTAGCTAAAGCATACCAAGAAAATGTGAGAACTGACTCAGATTATAAAGTATAGTCCATCATTGATGACACAATGAGATCTCATGGTGTTGATGTACACAAGATGATGGCCTACCGAGCAAGGGCTAAAGCTTGGAAAGAAGTCATGGGTGATCACAAGGGCCAGTACAAAAGGATTAGAGATTATGTGCATACAGTTATGGATACTAACCCTGGGAGTAGAGCAACAGTCAGCACCATTAATCATCCTAACTGAGCAAGAAGCCCCAGGTTTCATGGCCTGTTCATGATCAGAATGCACAGAAGGAGGGGTTCCTTAATGGTTCCAGGCCTTTCATAGGTATGTTAAATGCTTACTTAGACCAGTTCAAATTTCAGTACCTTTGCGAAGCTGACAACTGATGGGTAGGTTCTTGATGTTGAATGCAGGTGTTGATGGATGCTTTGTGAAGCTGACTACTGGTGCTCAGGTGCTGGCTGCCACTGCAAGGGATGGGAACAACAACCTATTCCCACTTGCATTTGGTGTTGTTGGCAAAGAAGACACCCAATCCTGGTGCTGGTTCCTGGACCAACTGAAGGGTGCACTTGGTGGAGACAACAGCAAATTTGGAAGATTCACATTCATGTCACAGACAAAAGGTAACAACTTAGGTTTATTTTTAGGCTATTACAATTTCAGTTTACTTCTGTTTTTTCTTATTTAGATAACACAATGTTAAATTAATTATTAGGGATTGCTTACCGCAATGCATAGAGTGTTCCCAAATTGTCCTCAGAGATACTGCACAAGACATATATATGCCAACTTTAAGACCGCTGGTTTTAGAGGGGGGAATTGAAAACCCATTTTGATTCTGCTGCTTATTCTTGGAACAAGGCTTACTTTGATGCTGCAATGGGTAGGCTTAGAGAGGAATGTGAAGAAGCTTGGGAGTGGCTTAGTAAAATTAACCAAAAACACTTGGCTAGGCATGCCATGGATACTAATTGCAAGACTGACCTAGTACGTAGTAAACAATCTCGGTGAATTGTTCAACAACTTCATTATCAAGGTTACGAACAAACCAATAGTAACAATTATAGATGCCATTAGGACAAAGTTAATTGCTAGGTTTCATGCAAAAAGAGTTAGGCTTGAGAAGGCAGAATGGGAGATAACACCATACTATGTAGAGAAGTTGGAAATTGAGAAAAAGTGGTATAAGTTGTGCAAGCCTGTGTGTACAGCAAAAGGATTATGGCAAGTAACTTCTAGAAAGAATGCATATGCAGTCAACTTGGAGAACAAGAAATGTTACTGCAGAAAGTTGTTTGTGCCATCTACAAGGCAAAAGAATCCCCAGAAGATTATGTCAATTAATTATTTAAGAAGCCATTTTACATGTGAAAGGGCATTTCTCTCCTAAGTAGTTTTGGTGGTGATGACAACGTGTTTTATTATCTTATCTTGTGCTAAGTATTTTAGGTTTTATAAAGAACTCGACACAAGATGAATTGTGGACCCCTAAAAAGGAAAGAAGCGTAGCGGTGTTTAACGTCTTTTTCGGTTGTTTTGAGTCATAGGACATCCGTACTATTAAGAGGGAATCCACAAGGGAAGGTAACGAGTGAATCAATTTCACGTACACATCCACACAAATTGCACCCACTAAAAAGCCTACCCAAAAAGGTGTGAGTCGAAAACTGTTTTCAGAAGGTGTTTCTGGCAATTCAGGATTCCAGGCGGCGGAAGTTCCGGGTGAACTTCCACCCGAACCTCCGGGTGCTCTCTGTTAGTCCCGGAGGAATTTGCGGAACTTCCGGTGAATTTCTGGAACTTCCGGTCAGCTGGAAGTTTCGGCTATTTAGCGAAAGTTCCGGCCTACCCTAACCTGTGTCTAACGGCTCGATTTTTGGGAACTCACTTATATACCCCTTCGTCCCCAACGAGCCAAAGAACCAAGCAAGCAGCCAAGAACACCCCAACTCATCTCAAGAACACCTCAAGCTTAAATCTTCAAGATCTCCCTCCCTAGCCACTCATAACTCTTGATTCTTTGAGGATTGGAGGGGAAGATCTTGCTCTAGGGTTTCATCAAGTTAAAAAGTTGATTCCCCTTGTTTTTTTTGTGGATTTCGTTTCTCTTGGGTTGTTGGGAACCCTAGACGGAGGCGGTCACCTCGAGCTCTCCCTTGGTGTGTGAGGAGCTTGAGGCTTGGATTGGCAGCCTCCTATTGAGTTGTGGAGTTTTCCCCGGTCAAGTTTGTAAGGGTTCGGCGTTCGCCCTCAAGGAAGCCATTAGTGGAACTCAGCTCACCTTTGTGGTGTTGTGAGAGCTCATCCCACCTTTGTGGTGTGGTGAGTCGGAGAATAGAGTGAGCCTTCATGGCGTCTCTACCTTTGTGGTAGAGCACTCCTCCGAACGGAGACGTACACCGATCCCAATAGGTGGAACTCCGGTGAATTTTTCGTCTCCACGTGTAGTATCATTTCCCCTTTACATTCTTGGTATCTATTGTTGCTTCGGCTATTGCATTTCATTCTAGGGTTGCATTCACTTTAGAGAATTTAGAAAGCCCTAGGACTAAGTGTTTGTATCTTTCAAGAAAAGAAAAGAAAAAGCTAAAATTTGTTAGTCTCCTATTCACCCCCCTCTCTAGTCGACCACACCTTTCAATTTGTATCAGAGCCTTGTCTCTTAATTAGGGCTTTACCGCTCTTAAGAGTATGGCCGGCGATGATGGGGAACCCACCGTGAAACCCCAAGAAACTGATGTGATAGATGATAATGCTCCACTAACTTTTAAATCCATCAAATTGGTTTTGGATAGCATGCAAAAAGTTATTCTAGATAGTGTGGACAAAAATATTAGTGAGCACCTACCTAACAAACCCTCTTCTTCTTCTTCTTCTACCGAGCCTTTCTATGCCAAGCCACCAAGTGCGGTGGATTTGACTAAGGAAGATTCGGATGCCAAAGCCCGTAACAAGGCTAAGGCTATCGAAGAGAGTGATACAAAATCCCAAGGTAGGGGTGGCTATGGGTTGTATAATGTGGTGGTCCACCACCTCAACATAATCATCGCCACCATAATTTGCCACCTATGTATAATCAAGGTGAACCCCTGTGCTAACCTCTACTAATTACGTTGATTGGTTTCATTCCATGAGGACTCACTTCAAGAGCATATCAACGGAGTTGTGGAGAAATTGTTGAAGAAGGTTACTTTGTTCATGATCCAAAGAATTTGTCACCAAGAGAGTATGTGAACAATCAACTCAATGAGCATGCCATTGGAATACTCCTAAAGGCTCTACCCTTGGAGTATAGAACATTTGTCCATGGTGTTGATTCCGCTATAGATGCTTGGAAGCTCATTGGTGACCACTTTGACAACAATGAGAGTATTAGGAAGTCAAAGTTTGAAGTGGTCATCAACGAATGCAAAAATTTCTTCATGAAGGATGGAGAAGTTCCGAATGAGCTATATTGGAGAGTCATCACTCTTGGAGCCAAGATGAAGGATCATGGAAGTCGTGACATCAATGATGAATGGCTCAAGCGTCTATTCATAGAAGCCATCTCCCCACACCGAGAGGTTCATGCCGCAATGATTAGGCAAAAAACGGACTACTATAGCTTGACTCCAAGTCAAGTGATGGGAGAGTTTGTAGCTATGGATATTCTCAAGAAAACCTCCGAGGACAACCTCATTCGAGCCAAGTTTCTCTCACAAAGCTCTAGCCTTGCATTGAAGGCCAACGTGACTCCCACCTCAACTCCATGTGAAGCACCCCGACAAGAAGAGGTTGAGATCACGGAAGAAAATTGCAACTATGAGTTTAGTGATAACATGGCTCTTGCGGCTCAAGCCTTTTGGAAGAACAAGAAGTTTGTCAAGACCAACACCTTCAACCCCAACAACTTCTACAACAACAAGGGAGCTTCAAGCTCCAAGCCCAAAGGTCAAAGATCTCGTAAATGTTATAATTGTGGTAACAATGAACATTTCGTTGCAGAGTGTATTTATGAGAAGAGAGAGGAGAATGGTGGACCCTTATACTTAAGGGGAAGACCAAGCCCTCCTTCCACAAGAAGCCAACGAAGAAGAGGCAACCAAGAATGCTTCTTGTTCAAGAAAAATATACTTCGGATGACGAAGATGATGATGATGAAGAGTCCACGGAGAGGGCGAACATTGCCAGTGCTCCTTCACTTCCATCTCTCTTTGACTCCCCCAATGAGAACAAGAACCGCTCACCCAAGTGCCTTATGGCCAAGACCTCTTCGGTAATCACTCCTCCCACCAAACATATCATTCCTAAGAGTTTATCTCTATGTGATTGAGTGGAGGAGAGTAGTGTTGTTGAGCATAGCATGAATGAGTTTGAGATTTTCATGCAAGTTTGGAAGGTGAGACCAAAAAGAGGTTTGAGGACCTCTTGGAAAAACTAGGTGAAGCTCAAGCTATTATTGAAGAACATGATGAGCTCATGGATGAAAATGTCAGACTTGAGTGCATTGCCGCTCATGAGATTGCGGAGCTTAATGAAACTCTTGAGGAAGAACAAGCAAATAGGGAAGCAATTGAGGAGTCACTTTCTAAGGAACTTGCTAAAGTTAAAGATTCCAATGATCATGCTATTTCCCTTGCTAATGAGTACTTGGGTAGGATAAGTGAAGTTGAGAATGGTCATAGGAACCTCCTTGAGTACTTTGACAAACTTGTAAACGATCACAAGTCCTTTACAAGTGAGTAAAAGTCTCTCAAAGAGTCTTGTGATCATCTTCTATATTCTCTTGATAAGGAATTAATTTCTAATGATAAAGATGCTTCAACTAACTCTTTTTGTAAGCATACATCTATGATTGAGGAGAATGCTAGGTTGAAGGCTCAACTTGAAAATGGCCTAGCCACTTGCTTCCAAGGCGAGAAGAACCTCCATGATTTTTTGAATGATCATAGAAAAGCTTTTGGATTGGAGAGAATTGGGTACAACCCCAATGAGAAGAGCAACAACAAGAAGAAGGCCAAGGCACCTCCCCACACTAATGCTTATTTTGTGAAGGAATGGGAGGCGGTCAAGGAGAAGCCAAAGAACAAGAAAGGTGGCAAGGCCACCTATGATAATAGTGCCGAGGATTTCAATCCCTCATATGTTCTTTGCCGTACTAATGATGGACATGTTTATGCCAAATTTGTTGGTTCTTCTTATGAATATGCTCATTGGTCTATTTGGGTTCCTAAAACCCTTGTTGCTAACGCTAAAGGACCTATTCAAAGATGGGTACCTAAAACCAAAACTTAAACTTGTAGGAGGATGCTTCCGGTGGATCTTCATGGATAGTGGATAGTGGATGCACTAATCATATGACCGGGAGCAAAGAATTTCTTGTGGACGCCAAAATGAGTACATCAAGGTCCAAGCAAGTTACATTTGGAGATTCTTCACAATCAACGGTATTGGGACTAGGCAAGGTTGTCATCTCTCCGGATACATCGATTGAGAATGTCATGCTTGTTGAGTCCGTTTCATACAATTTACTTTCAGTGCTTCAACTTGCATATATGGGTTTTTAATCCTTCTTTGGCACAACTAGTGTGACCCTTTTGTGGAGCAAGACTCTTAAAGTAGCATTTGTTGGATATGTGGAAAATGGTCTCTATGTGGTAGATTTCGGTAAGAAACCCACTAGAGAA